>NC_060140.1:357415258-358022691 GCF_021461385.2 Schistocerca piceifrons | reverse complement strand
TGCCTGACTCCTCTCTCATATAATACTTCCTTTAATAATTCGCTTAGCCTCAGTTAATAGAATGATGTATGCGCATAAATTTTTTGTGTCTCATAGTTGCATAATTATTGAACTAACCCACTCCTTCTATGGGGACGTGATTATTTCCAGAATTTTTCTCTTGAAAAACGCTAAAAGATCTCCTACGATACGTGCTTTAATTTTTCTCCTTTCTTGTTTAAATTATTCCAAATCCGGCACTTACAAAATTTCTTCGTTATCAATGAGTTGTCTGTTGTCACGAGTTACTGTTCTACGCAAGTAGAAGGGCTTTACTTGCTTTAGAGATATAGCTAACGTCTTATATGAGGGTTGGAACTTAAATATTGGCAACTACTTATTCACAATCGATACATAGAGTTGCATGTTTGCACCTGTTACTGTCCTTCAAAGAAGTCACCAGCGTTGTGTAGAACCCGTTGCCAGCGATTTGGAAGGCGTAGTATACCGTTAGCAGAGCCTGTTCTGTTGATGGTGCGAATGGAGCGGTCTACTGTCTGTCGAATCTCTGGAACAGTTCTGAAGCAAATGCCACGAAGTGGTTCCTTCATCTTCGGAATCAAATCAAACTCACAAGGACTTAAGTTCGGGGAATGGTGGATGGTACATTACTTCCCAGTCCCATCGAACGAAAAGAGTAGCCACAGCTTGCTCTGTATGCGCCCACGCATTGTCGTGCAAAATGATGGGTGGGTTGCGCAGGAAGTGTCGCCGCTTCTTTCGCAAAGCTGGTCACAGGTGATGGTGACTTTGATTTGATTCCGAAGATGAAGGAACCACTTCATGACATTCGCTTCAAGACTGTTGAGATTCGACAGGCAGTTGACCGCTCCATTCGCATCATCAACAGAACAGGCTCTGCTAACGGTATACTACGGCTTCCACATCTGTGGCAACGGGTTCTACACAACGCTGGTGACTACAATGATGGACAGTAACAGGTGTATACATGTAACTTTTTTGTATCGGTTGTGAATAAATAGTTGCCACTATTTAAGTTCCAACCCTCGTATTTCGCCCTTGCTTGCCGGTGAAATATTATCTACCAACATCGTTTTGTTTTTGTGTTTTTCCTTAGCTAAAGGTTTTGTACATATTTATGACAGTTGCTACTGATCTCTTCAGCGGGTATAAAATATGTCTTCAGTGGGTATAAAGTAGATAAAAGGATATTACAATAATTCCGCGTGCAGAAGGAATAATGTTCTAGCACCACGCTGTAGACTATTATCTTCCCATTGATTTTTCTAATTTTTATAGGTATCTTACCTGGGAATAGCCGTGTCGGTGATCAGATTCTTTTGCATATCGATCATTAGTTCTACTACGGATGAAGGACCTAATATTTTATTCCAGTACCATAGTAACACCGTGAATTTCTTTTCACTCGAGATAAACTAAAAATTGCGTCTTCCTGCATTCGCATTCTGATCTTCCATTAGCACTTTGCGCTCCAGTTCGATGTATCATCGTGTTTCATAATTCATCCGGTAAGTATCTGTTTTTAACGTTATGAGAGCCGATGAAATAGTAGAAAACTGGCACCACAAAGGCATGCATAAGAGAGAAAAAGTATAGTTACGCGCTTGCTATTCCAGGGAAGTAAAAAATACTCCTGGAGTGTTGTTGTTTTTGTGTTCGGCACGCAACTACGACAGAAAATTTGTACTTCCGTCAACGACTTGCGAATTCTACACTTTTTATGGCCGGACGTTTTTCAGCGCTGTGTGGCGTGCGATCTGGAGGGCAGCTGACAGCCGTTGATTGTTGGTGACAGATATAGGGGCCCGCTTTCGTCAAAGTAAACACAGGGACGACGTGTTAATTGGGCGTTGGCGTGATGGTGAGCGATAGCGGGTCACGAGTTTGAGTCCAAGTTGGACTATCAGCACGGAATATCGCGTCCACACCATGCGAGCATAGGGTCTCTGCTCAAAGCGCACGAGACGCTGTATTATTGGTGACCAACATCTCCAAACACAGCGTATCGGCATGGTCAAATGTTTTGAGACTTAGGTTCTCTTTTGTGAGAAATACATAACCTTGCTGGTTGGAACGCGATGGAATCTATCGTTACGAAGTAGAAGCCAATAGCCGTGTGCTTTACAGCTGCTGTTTCTTTTTTCTTTTGTTTTTGTTTATTCGTCCCCGTAGTCGCCCAAGAGACGTAGGGGAAGGGGGATCAAATGGCTCTGAGCACTATAGGACAACTTCTGAGGTGATCAGTCCCCTAGAATGTAGAACTACTTAAACCTAACTAACCTGAGGACATCACACACACCCAAACCCGAGGCAGGATTCGAACCTGTGACCGTAGAGGTCGCGCGATTCCAGACTGTAGCGCCTAGAACCGCTCGGCCACTCCGGCCGGCCCGGGATGGGGGGCCGGGTAGTATGTCAAGAGTAATACTTATACCCATTCTTTGGAAATGATTTAAAAACGTCAAAATGAAGTTAAAATACGTATAATTTATAAGTTAAAATAAAGATGAATTTGATCGCTCCCCTATATTTATGCTTCCTATATTTATGAGGCATCTTCAGTGGACTGCAATACATGTTTCTTTTAAGACATATATAATAAATGTATTATATAGTGATCACAAATATTTTACTATGTAATTTTTCTCATGATTTTCTCCTGCTTTTTAGATTACAAACAACTTTTGTACCTAGTTTCGTGACGTTTATCATTTTGCCTTATTTACGATTTCCAGTGTTGCTAGTCAATGTGTGTAGTCCTTGAGATGTGTTTATTCGATCCCTATCATCCAGTTAGCCGAGTTTTTCACCCACTAAGTACTGCCACTGTGATGTTAGATAGTAGTTTTTCTTCTACAATCAGATTTTCTATATAGAAACCCTTAGGCATTACAACACACACAGAAACATAAATCATTAACATTCATGACATGACGAACAGAAAAAATGCAACACTTTAACATACAAAAACAAATCAACACACGGGATGGCAAAACAAGCCGAATAAAGAGGGATTACACATTGCATACAGAACAAGAAACTCACTCCAATAACATTTACAAACAACAACAGAGAAACCAAATAAATACCAAGGAGCAGGTATATACAAATTAGAATGCCAAGAATGTGAATCAGTATGTCTGGGAATGACAGGCAGGAATTTCACTAGGTATAAAGCTCATATAAAAAGCTGGCAGTATGAAAAAAGCCATTCTACCTTTGCTGAACATCCGACAAAACATGGGCGTGTACCATCTGACATGAAACGAGGCATGAAAATTATTAGAGTGAACAATCACAACAAAAAATTCCTGACATTACAGGAAAACTTTCATTTAGATAGAGCTCTTGCAACGAAAAAGAAAGTAATTAATGACCTAATCAATACAAGCAGTAACTTAGTGATCAGGTTAGCCAACACTATAACAATAAGACACAGAGATCTGAAACATAAATAGAATAAATAATTAATGAAACTTGCCCTCTACCCGATTCTCTCTCTCTCTCTCTCTCTCTCTCTCTCTCTATCTATCTATCTATCTCCCCGCCCCTCCCACAAGCACAAAACAGATAAAAGCTACCATACCACATGTACAACAAGAAAAAAAGATGAAAAATAAACGTACAAAGCGACAGTTGGCAACACTACGCACAGCAAACACACAAGTTTTGTTCACACAATGGAAGTGCAAGGGATGTGTTGCAATAAATATGGGTTAAGAAGTTGGCCAACTGGATTATGGAAACCGAATGTGCGCATCTACAGGACCACACACATGGACTAGCAGCTCTGGAACTCGTAAGTAACACGAAAATGTTAATTTAACCTCACTAAACTAACGCTACAGAACTTGTTTGTAAACTGAAAAACAAGAGAAAGCATGAGAAAATTTCACGTAGTAACATATTTGTAACTAATACTTAATACATTTATTATATATATGTTAAAAGTGTATTACAGGCCCCTGAAAATGCTTTATAAATAACAGAAGCGAAACGCTTATGGCAAAAACAAACTACCTTTCCTTTAGTTGCAAAGACAGAGCATACCTCCACGATATTTGAAGCAACTGAGGAACGACGGAAAACGGAAAAAAACGCGAAAAAGACATATTCCCTGCTATTACTTCTATAATTTCGCTCCCAACGGCGAGGCGTAGGTGGTGACAGTATTTAACACTCTCGGAGTAGCAGGAAGAGCGGCAACACGAGCGGCAGCAGTGCTGCGCTGGTCGGCGCGGTAACGTTTCACGGATTGCCCTTTAGCGGTGCGCCCCGGGGAACAACAGGTCCCCGCGAGAATCGGCGGGTGCCCTAATCCCGGGTTTAGCGGACGAGTGTGGCCCGGCTCTGCCCTGCGCCTGCGCCTGCGCTGCCGGCATTAGGGCGGCACGTGTTGGCCGCCGGCCGTGCCCTCGAATGGAACTCAAAGCGCGCACCCAGCGCTCCTAGAGCAAACACGCGCTGTGTCCGGACAGGGAACTCTTTGCCTACTCTAGCCTACACTGATCTTCACTTTAAAAGCAATACAATATGTAAACACACTGCAGTACAACTACACAACTGGCCATTAAAATTACTATACCACGAAAATGACGTGCTACAGACGCGAAATTTAACCGACAGGAAGAAGATGCTGAGATATGCAAATGATTAGCTTTTCAGAACATTCACACAAGGTTGGCTCCGGTGGCGATACCTACAACGTGCTGACATGAGGAAAGTTTCCAACCGATTTCTCTTACTCAAACAGCAGTTGACCGGCGTTGCCTGGTGAAACGTTGTTGTGATGCCTCGTGTAAGGAGGAAAAATGCGTACCATCACGTTTCCGACTTTGATAAAGGTCGGATTGTAGCCTATTGCGATTGCGGTTTATCTTATAGCGACATTGCTGCTCGCGTTGATCGAGATCCAATGACTGTTAGCAGAATATGATATCGGTGGTTTCCGGAGGGTAATACGGAACGCCGTGGTGGATCCCAAAGGCCTGGTACCACTAGCAGGCGAGATGACAGGAATCTTATCCGCATGGCTGTAACGGATCGTGCAGTCACGTCTCGATCCCTGAGTCAACAGATGCGGACGTTGGCAAGACAACAACTATCTGCACGAACAGTTCGGCGCCGTTTGCAGCAGCATGGACTATCAGCTCGGAGACCGTGGCTCCGGTTACTCTTGACGCTGGATCACAGACAGGAGTGCCTGTGATGGTGTACTCAACGACGAACCTGGGTGCACAAATGGCAAAACGTCATTTTTTCGGATGAATCCAGGTTCTGTTTATAGCATCATGATGGTCGCATCCGTGTTTGGCGACATCGCGGATAACGCACATTGGAATCGTGTATTCGTCATCGCCATACTGGCATATCACCCGGGGTGATGGTATGGGGTGCCATTGGTTACACGTCACGGTCACCTCTTGTTCGCATTGACTGCACTTTGAACAGTGGACGTTACATTACAGATATGTTACGACCCGTGGCTCTACCCTTCATTCGATCCCTGCGAAACCCTACATTGCAGCAGGATAATGCACGACCGCATGTTGCAGGTCCTGTACGTGTCTTTCTGGATGCAAAAAATGTTTAACTGCCTGGCCAGCACATTCTCCAGATCTCTCCCCAATTGAAAACGTCTGGTCAATGGTGGCCGAGCAACGGGCTCGTCACAATACTCCAGTCACTACTCTTGATGAACTGTGGTATCGCGTTGAAGCTGCATGGGCAGCTGTACCTGTACACGCCATCCAAGCTCTCTCTGACTCAATGCCCAGGCGCATCAAGGCCGTTATTACGGCCAGAGGTGGTTTCTCTGGGTACTGATTTCTCAGGATCTATGAACCCAAATTGCGTGAAAATGTAATCACATGTCAGTTCTAGTATAATATATTTGTCCAATGAATACCAGTTTATCATCTGCATTTCTTCTTGGTGTAGCAATTTTAATGGCCAGTAGTGTATTTTATATAGAAGAGCCGGTTATAACATGTTAATAAAGTAAACGTCAGAGTTACGTTGAGATGTGTGCAACATCACGCACTTTTTTGGAAAATTTCATGATTGCTGCATTGCTTTATTGAACACCCAAAAAATGGCTCTGAGCACTATGGGACTCAACTGCTGTGGTCATAAGTCCCCTAGAACTTAGAACTACTTAAACCTAACCAACCTAAGGACATCACACTCATCCATGCCCGAGGCAGGATTCGAACCTGCGGTCGTGCGGTTCCAGACTGTAGCGCCTTTAACCGCTCGGCCACTCCTGCCCCCCGTTGAACACCCAGCTACGTTCGGCAGACACTAATTGTGTTACTACACTGATGCACCAAAGAGACTGGTACACCTGTCTAATGTCGCGAAGGGCCCCGCGAGCACGCAGAAGTGCCGCAACACGACGTGGCATGGACCCCACTAATGTCTGAAGTAGTGCTGGAGGGAACAGACACCATGAGTCCTGCAGGACTGTCCGTAAATCCGTAAAGGACGAGGGGTTGACGATCTCTTCAGGACAGCACAAGGTAAGGCATCCCAGATACGCTCAATGATGTTCATGCTCGGGGAGTTTGGTGGCTATCGGAGTGTTCCTGGAGCCACTCTGTAGCAACTCTGGATTTGTGGGGCGTCGCATTGTCCAACTGGAGTTGTCCAAGTCCTCGGAATGTGCAGTGCACAGGAACAGACACAGGTGTCAGATTCGTACCTAGACGTATCGGGGGTCGTTCCAACTGAATACGCCCTACACAATTACAGAGCCTCCACCAGCTTGAACAGTCCTCTGCTGATATTTAGGGTCGATGGATTGTTGATGTTGTCTTGTTGATGGACCGGTACTGAAATCTGCAACACTTTGCGGAATGGTTGCACTTCTGTCACTTCAACGATTCTCTTCAGTCGTCGTTGGTCTCATTCTTGCAGGATCTTTTTTTGTCAGCAGAGTGGGAGACTTGAAGTTCTACGGTATTTCTGATACTAACGTTACATTCGTGAAATGGTTGTATGGTAAAATCACCATCTCATCGCTACCTCGGAGATGCTGCGACCCATCGCTCGTGCGCCGACTATAGCACCACATTCAAGCCCATTTAAATATTGATAAACTGCCATTGTAGCTTTGTAGCATAAACAAAACAAAATTTCACTATTATGTAATTCTTTTTAACGCGCTGAAGACATCATACAATTTTTTTATCTGATATAAACTATCAGCACACCAAGAAATGCAGACAATTTCACAGATTTTCTAACGCAGATTGCCACGTAATCATCAGTCAACTAGTTTCATTATCGAAAAAAGTCTTTAACACAGATATGGTTATGTTCATAAAAATTCTGTAGCAGTTTGGCAACCTCGTTATGGATACGTGAAGGCATCGTGGACAGTTGTCTTTAAAATGGGAATTGCCTAAAAGATCAGTTGATTCTGCACATGCACGGGAGTGCTTTCAGTTGAAACGGCAAACGATATCGAAAGCAGCTCAAAAACGATTGACAGTGTCCTATCCTTGTAATTCTTTCAACGCCACGACGAATTCTTCAAATGTGTTTCCTTTCATGCTAAGAGAAATGGTTTGTCAGTGTCAAAATGTGTCCCTTCTACAAAGAGATTTTCCTTTTAAATGCACCCCTGTCAAATCACAAATAAGTTCTCACCTTACAATGTCTTACTGTGGACAGTGTGCAATGAATTGCAATTAAAATGTGAAATCCTCACTATATTTTGGATGTTCTGATTATCGTTTCTGTGTTACTTTCACCTTTATAAATTCTATAGTAGTGAGCTTTAAATCTAAAAATGGTTCCAGGCATGAATCTTGACTTAACCAAAGAAATTTACGGTCGTATATTCACTGAAGCGCCACAGAAACTGGTATAGGCATGTGTATTGGAATACAGAGATATGTTAACAGGCACGCCAATGTAAGACACCAAGTTGCAATTGTTAGATCGGTTCCTGCGGCTACAATGGCGGGTTATCAACATTTAAATGAGTTTGAACGTGGTGTTACAATCGGTGCACGAGCGATGGGACACACCATCTCCGAGGTAGCGATGAAGTGTAGTGTACAGTTAATATCAGGAATCCGGTAAAACATCAAATGTGCGACATCGCTGATGCCGGAAAAAGATCTTGCAAGAACGGGGCCAACGACGACTGAAGAGAATCGTTCAACATGACAGAAGTGCAACCCTTCCGCAAATTGTTGCAGATTTAAGTGCTGGGCCATCAACGTGTGTCAGCGTGTGAACCATCCAACTAAACCTTATCGATATGGGATTTCGTGTACCTTTGATGACTGCACAACACAAAGCTTTACGCATTGCCTGGGCCCGTAAACACCGGCATTGGACTGTTGATGACTGGAAATATGTTGCCTGGTCGGACGAGTCTCTTTTGAGATTGTATCGAGTGGATGGACGTGCACAGGTATGGAGACAACCTCATGAATCCATGGACCCTACACGTCATTAGGAGACTGTTCAAGCTGATGGAGGCTCTGTAATGATGTGGGCCGCGTGCAGTTGGAGTGATATGGACCCCTGATACGTCTAGGTACGACTCTGACAGGTAAGTAAGCATCCTCTCTGGTCCACTGCATCCATTCATCACCATTGTGGATTCCGGCGGACTTGGGCAGCAGAACAATGCGACGACATTCCACACGTTCAGAATTGCAACAGAGTGGCTCCAGGAACACTCTTCTGAGTTTAAACACTTCCGCTGGCAACCAAACTCCACAGACTTTATCATTATTTAGCATATTTTGGATGCCTTGCAACGTGGTGTTCAGAACAGATGTCCACCCCCTCGTACCCTTACAGCCCTGCTGGATTCATGGTACCAGTTCTCTCCAGCACTACTTCAGGAATTAGTCGAGTCCAGGCCACGTCGAGCTGCGGCAGTGCGTGCTCGCGGGTGCCCTACACGGTATTAGCCAGGTGTACCAGTTTCTTTGGCTCCTTAGTGTAAAGTCTCCATTCTGTTCCTTCAGTTCCACGGAAAGCTGTTGCAACTGAGAATAAATAATGCGTGCGACTTCAGAAATTTTACTATTCGTACCAAGAATTCTACCACGTGCTCCATGCCTGGCAATTTAGTACAAAGTGCTTCTTGGTGTATCAAATAATGAATCCTTTTTAGTGATCGTTGCAGTATTTTGATGTTTCATCAAAATCTAAATCTTTCATTTTTTCTGCATGCAATCATAATGTTTTCATAGCAAATTTGCATTACCCTTCGCTTATGCGAGAGTTCTCATACCTCTCTTTTGTTATTCACATTCATTTTTAGAATCTTATGACGATAGATAGCCAGACTCCTACTTTTTGTGCAAACAGCCACTGGACCTGTGAACGTCGCTCAAATGACAAAGAAACATCGAAGATTAAACTCCGCTGACCCTAGGATTCTGCCGAACTAAAGACTTGCGCCAACCCAAAAGTACCAAACAGCAATACTGAATCAAATGTCGCATTATGCATAGTGCTTCCGAGAAGGGTCGAGTAATGCTCAGCCCCGGACTGCACGCAGCGTGCACGCCAGCCATTTGTGAGATCTGGCACATCGTGGACGGCCCTGACGTAGAGCATTGTATTAGGCGAATATAAAATCGTTAACTTCAGATAACAGAACCGTTAATATGTCTCTTGTGTCACACTCACACCTCTCAGGCCACATAACGCAAATATAATGAAAAAATGCCTCTAACGTTGATAGTGGTTTCAATTCGGCGAGTAGGGAATCCACAAGTTTCCTCATCATGCCTTGTACAGCCGAAAAAATACATTCATGACTGGATCCCATAAAGCTAGTAAACTGCGTTGATACTGATTTTTGCGTTTCATGCTGTGTTCCAAATAGTCGCACACAGGTGACTTAGAGGGTCAGTGGAGGTGTGATTTCGTGCCTTTGTGTTCGTCAAACGCCGGCCGCGGTGGCCGAACGGTTCTAGGCGCTTCAGTCCGGAACCGCGTGACTGCTGAGGTCGCAGGTTCTAATCCTGCCTCGGGCATGGATGTGTGTGATGTCCTTAGGTTAGTTAGGTTTAACTAGTTCTAAGTTCTAGGGGACTGATGACCTCAGATGTTAAGTCCCACATTGCTCAGAGCCATTTCATTTGTTCATCAAACCTGGAGTGTGTGCAGTACCTCTCTCCTATGAAGTTCGAGTCCCGGATGGGCTCACATTTGTCAGGAATTTTCTGTTTAAGGGAAGACTACAACAAAAAATTTAACTTTTTTTCTCATTTTCATTTTTCAACCGGGTTTTCAAATCATGTCTCTCACGCAAAGGCTTAGCAATACCTAAATTTTTAAGCCCAGAACTTAAATGGTTTTTGAACTTAGAATTTTAATACGATTTTAACGGTATTTTTGAAAACCATATTTTGGCACACATACCTAAATTTTCAAATTACAAGATTTTGCTTACATTCACAAAGCATAATTCAATAGTTCTATGCTTCCATTTTGTGAAGAATGTTATTAATTTACTTTCTGTATTTTCTTAAAATTGCAAACTTAAAAATTCTTTAATTTTCGGTGTATAGACTTGATAAAATACACAGTCCACATCTACATAATATTAATATTGCAAATACCTCAACACTACTTTCTGCAACAATTCCTTTGAGGCTAGTTACTATTTAGGACAAAAAAGTTGGCACTGAACTTAGAAAAACAAACGGGAAAATGAATTTTGAAATTTCATTAAAAATGAATGCTAGTGCGAGACACATACGCACAAAAATTCACCAGCACAATACGTTTTCCCTTTCTGCTCTTGTAAGGCTTCTTCTTCTTCTTCTTTTTCTTGTAATTTCAAGAACAGGGCGCCACTCATCTTGAGTTTCTCCTTCTGTAGGAGGCATCTTGCGGACTGATTGATTTGTCGTTGATTTCTAGATTATCATATTTTCTTTTGGGAGGGTGATAAGGTAGTGCTGGAACTATTGCCTTCCTCTATCTTCAAAAATTTCATACTACACCAAGAAGCAGTTTCTGTAAGACAGATAAGCATTGTTTTTCTTTATTTCTTCTCCATTTACTTTGGAGCCCTTGGACGAAATACTGCTGTACAAACTTTCATTTCCATTTGTGTCCTGCCGTCAGCGTGCATCAGATGCAAGACTATGACAGATATATACTGTCTTGGCTACTTCGGCAGCTATCAGTGTGCCACGGCCCCTCGCGCAGTCGATATTTCAAATATTTCTTAGGCGTATTTGTAATTCTAATACAACCAAATCGTTTTGGGATATATGAGCAAACACTCAAAAGATGTGAAATAGCTATTAAAGTTTTATAGAAAAATATTAGTTTTGGGATGGAGTCCCCCTTAATTTAGAAATTAAGTGTGTAACTGTATAACGATCAACAATCTTGGAGATGAAGCGATGTGGTTCAGTGGTTACCACACTTGACTGATGTGCGGTAATAGCAGATTAAACTCCTTCGAAACCTTCTTGCGTTATGTTTTTGCGGTGTTTCTGAAGTATTATGTAAATCTTGTGATTACTCGTACTAAAAGCCTCCCTCTATCATTATCCAGTTGGGTTAGTTTTTCACGTTTGCGACAGGTCGAGATATCAGATCTTGTACTGTCTCATGTATCTCTTTCATTCTTTCATTTTCCGTAATTAAATCATAGGACATAGCTACGTCTGCTGCGCTTATTCACTCATTTCAAGTAGAGAAATAAAATATTTTCCTACACGGCTTGATCTGGTGTTCATTTGATGAACGCAGCCTCGAAAATTTGACATTTCATTCCATAACTTATGGAAATGAGTTTCGACAAAATACGTAATTTGAGAAGTTGTTTTTTGCTGCGCTTCCCTGTGATATTTATTCGTGTTTCGAATACATCTCTTTTGGATCGCGGGACCGTTCTCGTTAACTGCAGGCCGCCAAGTTTTATAAGTCATCGCAGAGCGCTGCGATTTATCACGCCAAAACTTGCAGCTACACGGTTTCCTCACATAACCAAATTTATATTTCGCAATTTGTAACTTCTAAGTATCTCGCACAATCGATCAACACGACTCTTAACTTTGCCCAACAGGAGAGAGAACTGTCAGAAGAATTTTAAATTAAGTGGAGACGATGATAACCCTGCGTAGTACGTATCTTTCACAGTCCGACGAACGTAAAATATGATGCACTTTTCGCTGGAGGCAACCATAAAACGTCTTTTAGATGCAATGCAGAGATTCGTCATGGAATCTGTTTGAAAGAAGATAGCGGCGTTACTACAAGACAAATAACTGTGGCAAATCAATCTGTTTCAGGTAGGGGAACGACTGCTTTGAATTTGTCTACAGGGACCAAAACTGGCAGAAACTGTCTGAATAATACAGGATGTTTCTGTAAAAGCGTGGAAAAATCTAACAGTTACAACTAATAAGCGTACATGTTCACAAGCACGGGGCTATTTATTTACATGTACGCTCTTTATTTCCTGCAAGAAAACAAGGAGTACGAGCCTGATTACAAGGAAGTCATGTTGTGGGCTTTGTTTACTTGTCCATAAGGCGGCTCTGTTGTACTGTATTTACATTGTCCAATGAGAGAAAGTGCTATGAATCAACGAGAGACGCCGGCCGGAATGACCGAGCGGTTCTAGGCGCTACAGTCTGGAATCGCGCGACCGCTACGGTCGCAGGTTCGAATAATGCCTCGGGCATGGATGTGTGTGATGTCCTTAGGTTAGTTAGGTTTAAGTAGTTCTATGTACTAGGGGACTGATGACCTCAGAAGTTAAGTCCCATAGTGCTCAGAGCCATTTGAACCATTTCAACGAGAGACTTATTCATTACTCATTGCTATTCAGAGACTTACAATACAATACGATGGAGCAGTGCCGGTACAGTTTCGGAGAACTCACGTGCATCTTGCGTACGTTGAAATGCTCTCGCTGCTGAAAGGCTGTACAGGGAACGGTTTCCCAACAGGCATCATCCGTCACAACGAGTGTTTATTTCTCTCTATCGAGGAATACGCGAGAGTGGTTCATTGGAAAGAAGAAAGGAGGGACCTGGCAACATGGGCACCATTGGCACACCCAATATTGAAGAGGAGGTGCTGGAACATGTTTCAGCGGTCCTCACTACATGTATTCTTAGTATTGCACATGACGTGGGTGCTGCACATACTAATGTGTGGCCAGTACTCGACGAACAGCAATTACACCCGTATCACCCACAACGAGTCTATGCAATGCTTGTGACTGACTTTGCATCGAGAGCCGAATTGTGTCAGTGGGTGCTCGAGCAATGGATTGTCGACCAGTTTTCCTCTTAATCGTGCTGTTTATTGACAAGGCCTCATTTGATCATGGTGATATTTCGAACAGGAGGAATAGCCATGTGTGAGATGAGGAAAACCCTCAAGCTGTGGTAGTCACACCATCAAGTACTTTTTGCTGTGAATATCTGGGCCTGCACTGTAGGCGACAGTCTAATTGGGCCGTATCTTCTACCGGTCCCTCTGAAAGGCCACCTGTACTTGAGATTCGTGCAAAGAGTTCAACCTGAGCTGTTGTAGAACGTACCATTGGTTGTTCTTGAAAGTATGTGGATACAACATGACGGTGCACACTACCATCTCAGTGCTGTATTTACAGGTCGCTGGATTGGAAGGGAAGATCCTATTCCATGGGCTGCGAGGTCACCTGAGCTGAATCCACTTGATTATTTCCTACGGGGATATTTAACGTCACTTGTATATGAGACCCCAGAGGATACGGAGATGGAATTACCTGCCAGAATTGTAGCTGTCTGTGGTATAATTCGAAACACGCCAGTGAAATTTATCAGGATCCGTCAGAATCTTGGTCGCCGATGTCCTGCTTGCATTGAGGTTGATGGCCGTCTGTTTCAGCACATTTTGTAAGATACATTAAAAATGGTACGTTCATCGTGCCAATGATGGTATTTACAATTAACAGTAACTAATGTAAATAGAAAAAGTACACAGTAATGTAATTTATTCCTATTATTTCCTTAACATGGCTTTTACGACCAGGTTCCCTGCTTCAAATTTCTCAGTGGAGGTCATCAGTCCCCTAGAACTTAGAACTACTTAAACCTAACTAACCTAAGGACATCACGCACATCCATGCCCGAGATAGGATTCGAACCTGCGACCGTAGCAGCAGCGCGTTTCTGAAGCGCCTAGAACCGCACGGCCACAGCGGCCTAGTGGAACCATTAACCGCAGTCTCGATTAAGCCAGAGACCTGACGCTGTCGGATTCCTATTTTTTCTTGTACCTGTTTCTCCTTTGTTACAAATAACATACCACGATATTCACACATACACTCAAAATTCAAATGACATATTGGAATGAGAAACCAGCTGCATCATCTTTCCTTCCATATCACAGACGGATGTCGGGGCTTCCACCTACATTGTGCGATTGCGCTGAAATGCGAATCATTTACTTATCAAACCTGACAATACATTTCATAGCAATTTGTTGGATGCTGCCTTCATGTTTTTGCATTTTTAACGTCCAGCAGTGTAGTTAATGAATAATTACGTGAATGGAAAACAATTTAAATATTGGACGCTTTTAAATCGCACTAAAAAGCATAATATAATTTCTTCTGGCCTAATACAGATTTCGGAACCCATATAGATAGTCCGGAAATTTTGTGCTTGTGAATCTGTAACAGCTCAGAGAATACTTGTGAGAATTGTGGTGAACAATGTGGGGCACTTTCATTACATAAATAAAGCATGGAAAGTTCATTCCCTATTATCTGTTGAATGTGATCCATGTTTTTCCTTACAAATCTAACATGCATTGTCATAATTCACAAACACAAATTTTCAGGGTTATCTGTTTGGTGTTAGGAATCAGTATGGGGTTAGGAGAAATTATTTTTAGTCTGATATTGTATTAAAAATTTATTCTCATTTGAATAACTATTTTCTCTTTTCTTTGTCTTAAAATTTCTCAATAGAATTTAAACATTTTTTTGATGAGATTATACATTTTTATCTAAATAAAATTAAATAGTAGTTTTCACCTGTTTGTTTGTGTGTGTGTGTGTGCGTGTGTGTGTGTGTGTGTGTGTGTGTGTGTGTGTGTGTGTGTGTGTCTGGTTGTGTGTACGCATTAGGCGTATTGAACACGTCTGTTCCTCCCCCATAGGGCCTGGAACACATTCTGATACTACCTGCGCAACATGCCAGTCATGCAGAATAGTCGTAATGTCAGGTGTCGCAAAAATTTTCAGTCTCTCCTGCATCCCTACCGAAAAGACTGGTGACAAAGCGAGTTAATATTGCATTGTCTCAACCTGATGTCAAGTCTCCAGTTCACTGGGAAGTTAGTTTCAAAACGCCCAAAATTTGTACCAAATAGACAGGCATGCACAATAGACATATAGACAAGAAACTGACCTGATAAAAGCGCGTTAAAATAAAGAAGTATTTGTAATTGTATTTCATAAGAGAGTTGGAGGAATGTACCCTTTTGACATTTGGCATTCAGTGGGTATCTGCTGCAGAACCTTAATTATCTCATCGCCTACTGTGTCATTCACGAAAGATATCTCAGGAGGATGTAGGCTTCCTTCCTTCAGCGTCGCCAGTAGTCGGAAGAACACCAGTCTCTACTCTCTCCTATCGGACGAAAAAATGTTTGGAGATGGCGGTGAAAGGGGACTCATCTCGGCGATGCTGAATGCCGATTCCCGATGGACGAAGCCAGTAAATGCGAGCACGGCGGCGACTCGAGGTGTAATTATGACGTCGGCCCTGGCGGAGGACAACAGACGAGGAGGCAGTCGGAGGCGGCGGCGGTGGCTTGATTAGTGGAGGCGCTGCGCAGCTGGCGCGGCCGGCAACCAGCAGCCGTGTCCGTCACGGCGCATTTCCGTCGCGGCGGAGGCGTCGGAGGGGGAGGAGGCTGCAGATGGCTCCGGGGCGTGGCCGGGGCGGAGGAGGGAAGAGCAGGGACCACACAGGGCGACGCCCGCGCCCACAGGCCCACATTGTTCCTGCCGCCAAGGCGCCCGCCGGATGCCGACGGCGAGAAAGGCTTACCTGCCCCACAACGGGCGCTACGGAGTGACAGGTCGCTTGTACGACCAGCGTGGGTTTCTTTGTGAACAGAGGTGACATGTGGCGGACAGAGAGACGTGGAAGTTGTCCGTAACGAATACTGGTACAAATGAGAGCCGGGTAGCCAGTATGCACCCTCTGGACCCCGAATATCTGAGTAGCTAAATAACTCTCCTGCACGTTGCACATCAAAAGGAGGCATCGTATAGGGAGTTCCCCTCACTTTTTTTACGTTGGCTACAATGCTCCTTAGACCACACCAGCAACAATACTCTTCATCTTGAGAGTTGGTTCTTAAACGGCAACTTCCACATTTAATTTTCTGTTCTACAGTTAAGAATTAAAATAGGATTTAGTGTACCATTATACTCTGTTATATGCTCATGACAAGATAATTAAAAAGGAAAAAGAAAATAATTTACCAAGAGCAGTATATAGTTACTTTACTTTACTTTACATGTGGCAAGGGCCTTATCGATCATACGCCTGCTCTATGAGCCTTTTCCACTTCTGCCTGTGCAATGCGCTGTTTGTCCAGTTGCTGTTGCTGTTCATCCTAGTTGTGTCCTCTCGAATGTTATCCCGCCATCTGATACTGGGTCTCCCTCTTCCTCTCGTTCCATCTATTGTTCAGCTGAATGCCATTCTAGGTAGTCTATTCTCTGTCATTGTTGCTATATGGCCTGCCCAATTCAACCTTCTCCTCTTGAGCACTTCGACGATGTTACGGTGTTTGTATAGCCCTCTTAATTCTTCATTTCTTCTTTTTCTCCATTCCACGTTATTTTCGTCGTATGCAAGTCCAAAAATTTTCCTTAGTACTTTTCTTTCAAATATTAACAGTTTCTCTTCATCTTTCTTTCTAAGCAAAAATGCAATATATTGTAACTTAACTATGACTGATTATATGAGTTTTAACTATGACAAAGATATTGAGAAGAAACTTAATATCAAACTATATGCGGAACAATTGGAAGAAATTCAGGATGGAAATCAAGGAAAGAAACAAAAATTATATACAGTTATAGCTATACCTATTCTTGATGGTTCCGAATCGTGGACAGTAATAAAAAAGGAAAAAAATTACATATAGAAGCAAATGAGATGAAGTCCATAAGATACGTAAGAGTCTGTAATAAAATGGATAAAACTAAGGAATGAAACAATAAGGTAAGGTTCAAAAATCTTTTCAGTTAAAGACAAGATAGAAGAAAATAGAATAAAAAGGAAGGTGTATGTTGATAGCATGACAGAAAAAGATACTGATGTATCGTTCTACGGGAAATAGAGAATTAGGTAGACTTCGTAAGAGGTGGATAGATGGATGGATGACTGAGACCGGAACAGCTGATTACAACACCTAACCCTTGGAAGAAGAAGAAGAAGAAGAAGAAGAAGAGGAAGAAGATGATGATCTATAATTCATTCATTTTCGAGTAGTGCTTACGCAGTTATGCACCTGGTATCCACTATAAAAGATTCAGTTACCTTTGGAGTTACTCTCTGAGGCTTTCAAGAAGTCACGTTTGTGATTCAGGCGTGCTGACCAACCAGGTCACGGCCCACGTGCCTTGAATAACGGGTCATGAGTTTGAATAGGCACTCTCGTTCCGTGCAGTTGAAGGAGGACATGCTTGCTATTGAATGCCGAGTTGTCGGATGGTGGACAGTGAAGTCAGCTGTAGCTGGGCTCCCTGCGGGAAGTGCGCACTTTCTATGCAATATCGTCATTCGTTTACGCCGTATATGTGATTCATGCTTAAATATCTCTTTATTCGCATCGTGAGATTTTCATACGCTGGACTGGTGTTGACATGTCGTGCGTAGAACAGGTTTCGAGTCTCGGTGCAGAATCTGAGTGCTATTAATTCACCCGAATGGTAACGCACTCAATTTAATGGAATTCTCTATCAGTCAACCTTTGCGAGTGCTTCGCGATTTAAATGGATCATAGTTTCTTTGCTGACACCGTTCCTCACAACAACCGATTTCTCACCAAATTGCATGGTTTCGGATTATTGTCTCAGTTGTGGGACTGGACTTACATGTCTGATCGTAACGGTCAGATTTCGGTGTAATAGACGGACGGTCATAGAATAAAACACAAATAATATCTGCCATTCTCCAGAGAAATTATATAAGAAATCTGCTACTCCTAATTTGTATTCACGATTTAGGAGACAATTCGAGCAGCTCTCTTAAATTGTATGCAATTTAACGTCTACCAAAACCGTCAGAATTGGAAAACGATTTAGACAAAATATCTTTGTGGTGTAAAACCTCACAATAGACTCTACATAACGAAAAGTGTGAAGTTTATCAATGTGAGTAGTAAAAGAAATACGTTAAATTTCGGTTATGTGATAAATAATATAAATCTAAAGGCTGTCAATAATTACGAACAACTTAAATTGGAACAGTCATATACATAATGTCGTGGGGAAGGTGAACCAAAGACTGCGTTTCCTCGGCAGAATACTTGGAAGATGCAGCAGGTCTACTAAAGAGACTGCCTACACTACTCTTGTCTGCCCTCGTCTGGAGTACTGTTAAACGGGATGGGATCTTTACCAGATACGACTGACCGAGGACATCGGAAAAGTTCAAAGCAGGGCAGCTTGTTTTGTATTATCGTAAAATATGGGAGAGGGTGTCACGGATATAATCGCGTATTGGGGTGGCAATAACTAAAATAAGATATTTTTCGTTCCGGAGAGAAATTTTTCAGGAAATTTCAGTCACCATCTTTCTCCTCCGAATATTAAAATATTTTGTGTACGGCCATCTAAATAGAGAGAAATCGTAATAAAATGAGAGAAGGCTTCGCACGGAAAGAATTTAAGTGTTCGTTCTTACAGCGCGCTGTTCGGGAGCGGAACGGTAGGAAAAAAATCTCTCAAAGTTGTTCGATGAACGCCCCTGCCAGATACTTATGTGTGAGCTGAAGGCTAGTCATATACAGGTATATGTAGTTATCGGTTGATTCTGTTACGTTTTGGACTCTATGTGCCATGCGTTACTGGGCGAGAGTGATATGTGATATAAGTGTTATTATGATCGACTTGCTTTTACATATCAGTTATAGGTATTTACATTCAAACATTCTTTACAAGCTTCGTCCTTGCCAAACATTTTCCTGCTTAGTTTAGGACGACTTGCGCTCAGTAGCTTGGTACATGATAAATTGATCTGAAACCTGTCACTTGCCCAGCTGGTAGAATTTTCCGATTTTCACTCTTCAGTTTACGTCAACAACAGTAGTAACGACAACGAATACTTTACTTCACAGTTATATGCATGTTTTTCAGCAGGCAAGGTAGGTTATGGTGCTGATGGTGGCAAAGAATCGGTGCTTTGTCATACATGAAGTGTGTCTATTCGATGCTTTATAGTTGAGCATTCTTATACAACTGGTCCCGCATATCATTTGAACTGTAGCTGGTTATAAGCCACGTTAACCACTTTTATACTTGGTGAGATATCATATTTATTTATGTTCAGTTTTCCTTTTGCTATGCCCAACGTAAAAAGTTGTAGTATAAAACGTAAGTGTTCACTGCCTAAATAAATTTCTACATAATCTTGCATTAAGATCACGTTGCTAAAACTGATTCATGGATGAAAATTTTGTATATGAGAGGAGATATTTTTCAAATAACGGCATATTAGGATTTAGTTTCGCGAGTAATCCATTTTATAAAACTAACTGGAACCTTACAAGCTCACACCAAGGATATTTCTAAGTGACGCATGAGAGCAGCCTCTTGGAGCCAGACGTTAATCACCTTTTCATACCTCGACAGCCATGTTTTCACTGACTTCTTCTGGGTGGGCACCAAAGGCTTGATGTTTTTTAAGAAAGACATCTTATCCACAAGGGTATTTTGAAATATTGCTCTATTAAGCTCTACTAGCTAGTCACGATCATTGCTTGTTATCAAGTGCATAGTAGTTGGAGATACATTAGCTTAGTAAAGTAGCAAAAATTAGCAGCGAGCGTGGCATGTGATTCGTTTTTTACTCCTTACGAGGATTATTTATCGCTATTCTCTACGCACAAAGAGAAACGCTCGAGACTAGGTAGCATCACTGTATTAAGATAACCCGGTGGTAGTTACATCGTTAGTCATTGTATGCACACACATATATGATATTTATGTACGTTGAACCATAAGTTAGAAGCAATAATTACGTAAGTCTGGAAGTCGTCTGGAGTAGAGACCATTCTTGCTATATGCTCTTGTGCATATGGATAGACACTTGTCTGTCTCAAGGCTAGAGTAACTTATCTTTGCATGGGAACACCAAAGGCATGTCTTAATCAATTCGCCTAAACTCTGAGGTGAGCAGATCAATATAATTGTTTGACGGGGAGAATCGGATAGCAAGGGTCGAATGGCCAATCGAGCTTGGGACTCACACTGCTCTTCTGCTTGTCGCTATCAACACACACTGTCCGCATATTGCTGTAAGTTTGTGTTTATCTGTTTAGTATAGACGCTTTGTCTTGTGTAAAGAAATGGTCTGACTGCAGATGACGTTGTTCTAGCTTATGGTGGGATAGTTGCCTGATTGCGCTGCCTTCAGCTTAATTTTACTTAGCGGCACATCAGATGCATTTATCGATGAAAGACTGCAGTCGTATTGAACGTGGACAATATTCCTCCTTTGCTCAAGTTTACAGTTTCGTTATAACACGCGGGATCAGTATCCAATTTCAATTCAGTCATCCGACATTACAAGTGACTTATTCCATCACTTTTTCACTCACTAATGTTAATGTATTATACGCTTACTATCTTTTGCAAATGTTTGATCAAGTAAAGTCACGTCGTCCGTTGAAAAGCACTTGTGTGTGAAAATTGAGATGCTATATTCATTTTCTAAATACTACAAGAATATATTATTCAGTAATCGTATAATTTGGAATTCTCACCTACTTATTTTTCACACCTATGACTCCATTCATCTCTTTCGATTGTCTGGCCCCGGAAGCTGAATGGTTAGCGTGACGGATTGTCAGTCCTCTGGACCCGGGTTCGATTCCAGGCTGGGTCGGGGACTTTTCTCCGCCCAGGGGCTGGGTGTTGTGCTATCCTCGTCATCATCCTATCATCCTCACTGACTGCAGGTCGCCGAAGTGGCGTCAAATCGAAAGACAGGCACCCGGCGAACGGCATGCTCGACTGGGGGCCCTAGCCATACGATTAAATAAATAAATCTCTTTAGATGTGTTCAGTTAATAAATACGATCTCAAATGAACTACGTTTCGACTGCACTACATTTCAAGCAGAGAGAGAGAACAAATTGCAGAACACAGCGTGAAAACACATTTTCATTGCACGAACTGCACCTGTAAGATGCATTTCTCATACACACATGTTGTGTAGCTGCATGATGTCTGTTGTAAGGATTTTACTTCCAGTTTTATCTTGATTTAACTAATGTTAAATCCCCCTTTAATCACTCCGTTGCAGTATGAGAAAGTTCTGCCTCTACGTAGTCCGAAATAAATTTAGTCAGATAGCGTTTGTTTCGCGTGTGGGTCATATTCTACATAAACGGGTGAACTTTCGGTGTTTTTAAAGCCGCGGGCCAACTCCCAGGTTAAAGATTACAGGAGTGACAGGCTTTCAAGTTAACGGATTTTGGGTTATTCCTGTCCCAGGGAGAAATATGATTTGATGGACAAATTGATACAACACCCGCAGCAGTAATGCTACATGTATTTCCTATAACGCACACATATACCTCTTTTACCATTGCAAATACTCATGTAAGAATTAAGATGTGTAAGAATCATGAAGGACCGTTGGTGCAATAAAAAAATGACTAACTACCAGCTTCGATCAACCGAACATCATACAGTTATTTGCATTATTCCGTACGGCATAATTCTTACCTAAAATAATAAAAAAAAACGCGCGACAAACTTCGGTCAACAGTAAAATACAAGGTGTTCATAAAGTCCCTTTACAACTTCAAAATTTTATTACAATGGCAGTTGCTGAAATATTTTAACAAAATTTCTTTTATTGTAATCACTGTTTACTAATGTTTTTATGTATACTAAACTTTTGTGTTTCAGATACTCTGTTGATGGAAGGAACTGAACCTCTATAAAAAGGCAATTCCTCAAGAGAAGGTAAAGTGTGTGTTCTGGTTTATTGAGACAAAATCGGATGTTTAGACTCAACAAAACTTGAAAACGAAGTATGGAAGAGATCCACCATCGCGCCCCTCAATCTGTTTGTGGCAGAAAAAAATTATGAATACAGAGACAGTATTGAATAAAGGGAGGAGCGGGCGATCAAGAACATTCAAGGAAAACATCGATCGCGTTTTAAACGTCTTCACTCGTTCACTCACGAAGTCATCCACACTGCTGCCAGACAGTTGCAACTACACGTTCAACCATGAGTAAGGTCCTCCACAAGAACTTAAGGTTGTACGCTTACAAAGTGAAACTGTTACAGACACTTGAGCCAAACGACAAGCCAAAACGGACAGAGTTTGCACGCAACATGCTGGAACGCCTTTCGGAGGATGAAGAATTACTCAAGCGACTTTGTTACAGTGACGAGTCAACTTTCTGTGTCATTAAACAGACACAATGTGAGAATCTGGTGATCTGAACACCCTCCATGTGACTAGGGAGTTCACCAGCATAGTCTAAAAGTGAACGTGTGGTGTGGAATCACGTGCAACCGAATAATTGGTCCATTTTTCTTCGACAAGTCAACAATTACTGCAGACGTTTACCTCGACCTTCTGACCAAATATGTAACACCGTAACTGATTGACTTACAACCAACTATCATTTTCCAGCAAGATGGTGCACCACCACATTGGGGACTGCATGTTCGTCGGTTCCTCAATGAAGAATTTCCAACCAGACGGATTGGTTGGGATGGGCTGATTCCTTGGCCACCGTGCTCGCCAGATATTATTGCCTTGGACTTTTTTTATGGGGGTATGTAAAAGATAACGTGTATCAAACTCAGGTACGCGACATTGCTGACTTGAAGCAAAGGATTCGTAATGCCATTGCCACCATTGATGACGCTATGCTACAGCGAACATACTAATAAATCGAGTACCCTCTTGACGTGCTTCGTGCAACTAAAGACGCCCATATAGAGGTCTATTAAACATTGTAAAAAACTTTTATAAACACCGATTACAATAAAAGAAATGTTGTTAAAATATTTCAATAACTGTTATTGTAATAAGATTATGAAGTTGTAATGGGACCTTATGGACACCCTGTACGCTAGGGCAGTTTAGTAATCTTAGTTCAGATTCCATCATCCTCTGGGGAGTGCCTTCTGCATGCTAAGATGGTTACGTCCCGCACAGTCCTATGGAAACTGAGTGCAAACGATATAATTTGCTTTATTTTTTCTTCCTATTAAGTCTTAATTAGTCTATTTATTTTAAGATCTTCTATCCATATCGAATTTTGTCGGAAAGTCTTCACAGCAAATTTGTGTTTGGAAATTCATCAGACATCTGACTGTTCTGACGCAGTTCTGACACCAGGTTACAATGCTGGTGCAGACAGAAGTGTTTCGGAGTAGAAGGGTTTCGTGTACATTGTTGAAAACTAGGCAAGGCAGAAAACGAACCATACACGTTCCCATGTTGACCCAACGAGATCGTCAATTAAAAACGCAGTGGCCATGGGGTAACCGAGATTGGACCATGGATCAGTGCAAACGTGTTGGCTCTGACGGACGAAGAACGTTTTTTGCTGCACTAGGACTATGATCGTGCTCTACTACATTGTCACTTAGGCGAATGGCTTCTCGAAACCACGGAAACAGTCTGTCGGAGGTAGTATTATGCCACAGGAGACATTCACATGGGCTTCCATGGAACCTTTGTTGGTAATCGAAGGAACCATTATATCTGTGGACTACTTAAAAAACATGGACCAACCGCAACCATTCACCGAATGAGGTGGTGCAGTGGTTAGCACACTGGACTCGAATTCTGGAGGAAGACGGTTCAAACCCGCGTCCGGCCATCCGGATTTAGGTTTTCTGTGATTTTGCTAAATCGCTCCAGGCAAATGCCGGGATGGTTCCTTTGAAAGGGAAAAGCCGAGTTCCTTCCCCATCCTTGACACAATCCGAGCTTGTGATCTATCTCTAATGACCGCGATATCTACGGGAGCTTAAACCTAATCTCCCTTCCTTCCTTACTGCAACCACTCATGATACACGTCTTCCCTTAGGGCGACGCCATCTTCCAGCAGAATAGCTGCACGTATCACGAGGCCACTACAGTGCTATTGTGGTTTGAGAAGCGTGATAGTTATCTCCCGTTGAAGTCCTAGCCACTGAATTCATCTTTTTGCTTAAACGTGTATGTTAATAAGAAGCCTGCACCCAAAAGTGTGGGACCTCTACCAGATTGGAGTAACTAGGAATACTGAGTGTGTACAGAGAAGGCCAATACAAAGCGTCACGTTTGTTTGCGGGAAAGCATCGCCGGAAACCGGAAAACCTTGAACGATAACTGTTAATAATGAATGTCAACTGACCTGTGGAAGCCAGCAAAGTTTTATAGAGCTGACTCGGGGAATATACTGTAATCTTTTACGTATCACTTGCGGATCCCGTCGATAAGATTAAACTAAGTGCAGTGCACAAAGCCGCGTTTAAGGTGTTATTCTTCCCGTGCTCCATATGGGTGTGGACAGGGAAGATGTGGTACAATGGGAGGGGCCGTCCTCCATACCCTTCATAATCGTTTTCACAGTGTGTAGCCTATGTAGATATAGGTGGAAAATACATTTTAATAATTCAGCACGGTCCAAAATGTGCAGGTGACAGAGGAAACAGTCAGAAAATTGGAAACGATATTGTGGGATGGTAATTCGCAGAATAGAGACGAAGAACCGCAAGCAGCACGGCAGGTGGACGAGCTGCATGCGCCATTGGGTCTGGCGGGTCGCTGCGGGCAGAGTACTGTGTGTGTGTGTGTGTGTGTGTGTGTGTGTGTGTGTGTGTCTCGCCGCGCTGTCGGCTCGCGACATTAGCGAAGCGCGCGTCGTGTTGGACAGCGGGCCGCGGTCTCGCAATTAACATCGGCGAGCCGGGGGACTGGTGCTGCGGTGGCGCGGCGTACCGTACGGTACGTCTGGATTAGCGACCGGCGTAGGGGCACGAGGTGAAGGGGGGGGGGGGGGGAGGTGGAGGGTGACACGTGCAGTGAGGCCGCGCACCACGTGACTAAGCTCCGCCTCCGTCGTTATTCCGAGGCCTTACACGTTGCGGCCACTACTGCACCTCGTCCCGCAGGGAAAATGCAGTACACAATGCCATATCAAACCGGTTACCTGCACCTTATTGTGACCGCCATCTTCAAATGATTGCCTTTGGGAACGAATATACCGATCCCAATGTAGCTGCCACTTTTGAAATACATTCTGGAAGCCGCCCTTTGTTTCGGTGTTTAGTACCCTATGCACCTCAGTACCCTCGGTATCATCCAGATAAGAGAAAGAAGTCTTGTCTTTACCGAAAAGATAGACGACTCCATACACATCTGTGACGTGTTCACACAAACTCTGATCAGTTTCATGATGATGTATAAATCGAAAAGCGTAATTAAAAAAAGACAGTTACCATACACCTGTGACTGTCACGTCTTTTATAGCGTTCGTTGTAGCACCGATACAACCTTCAAATTACGCAAAAATGGGCGCTTGCGTCGTCTGTGACTTCACATCTGTTACAATGGTTGCCACACGAACGTAAACAAAATCGCGTTACGTGATTTTTTTTTAACCTTTCATTTTCTTCGAAGTTGCTTGATTACATATTAAATAATATTAAAACTGCGATTAAATATGACAACTCAACAGATGTTAGAAGGTGCTCATTTAGAAAAGAAAGTGGAGTAGCTGCGATATGAACCGAGGGCATCCTGCGTGCGAAACAGACAATGAAAACACTTTATTTTTTATAACTTTAAGTCTGTCTGTGGAACTGCGGTGATTACAACAATCTGATTGTAAAATGGAAAAAAAATCTTAAACACGTTTGTTTACTGTTGTGGGTGCTTTCAGTCAGTAAGTCATAGACAAATTTGAAGGAACGTGGAAAGCAATACCAAATCATATCTCTCAATGGTGAGCAAGGCCGTTGTTCAGCATTTGACAGATGCTATTCGGAATCACTTCGATGCTCAAGTCACTCTTGCCTAAAATTTGTCTGATTACGGTGAACAGACCGAATGTCACAACAGTTAATTAATTTCGATTTTTTTCAAGCGTCTTTCATTCTGCAGAACAAATAACGAGAAGAAAGTTATTTGTTACTGATTTTGTATCACGTCCAACGCGGCGCACTTCTTAGTTCCTCTTTTGCGTGCGTCGGGAAGTTTGTGTTTTCTAAGCGTAAAATGTACCGTTTTTGTTGTTAGCCAGTTTATTAGCTTACGGCACATGCGCGAAGCTGTAGCACCCTATCTCATTTAGCTGTCAAGGATTTTCTCTGGCAGAACGGATTATAATAAACAGACACTCTACCAGGTGTAGAAGTATGAAACCCGTATTTCCCTATAGATGGTGCTAGCCGTGAGTGTAGGGCCCGTAAGACCGCGTCTGCAGCGTCGTCTGCTTCGTGTAACGGCTGACGTGGAAAGTCAACACACAGTAACCCCAAGTTCCATACATCGGTATGTGTTTCAAACCCGTAAACATATCGAGTTTTGTGCGTACGAGAAAGGATTTGCGGACAGCATAGGTTTTCCGTTATCATTTGAAGAAAATTGCGGCTGAATCGCATCGAATGCTTGTCGAAGCTTTCGGCGAACATGCTCTTGGGAAAACACAGTGTTTCGAGTGGATCAAAAAATTCAAAGGTTGTGATTTTGACGTGAGAAACGACGCGCGCGGATAACCACCGAAGAAAGTTCGAAGATAACGAACTGCAGGCCTTATTGGATGGAGATGATACTCAAACTCAACAGGAAATCGCGGAACAATTGAATGTAACACAGAAAGCCGTTTCTCTTCGGTTGAAAGCTACGGGAAAGTTGCAGAAGGGAGAGGAGGAGGAGAATGGGTCCCGCATGAACTGAATGAAGGACAGCAAGCACTTCAAGAGACCACTTGTGGAATTATGCTCGCCAGACACAAAAGAAAGTTGTTTCTCCATCGAATAGTGACAACGATGAAAAGTGGATATATTTTGAGAATCATAAGCGTCGTAAATCATGGATGAATCACGGCAAACCATCGATATCCACTGCCAGATCAAATCGCTTTGGAAGTAAGACAATAGTCTATGTTTGGTAGGATAAAAAGGCTGTCATCTATTATGAGCTGCTAAAACCTGGTGAAACCGTTAACACTGATCGCTACCAACAGCAAAAGATCGATTTAAATCGAGCATTACGTGAGAAATGACGGGAATATGGAAAAAGGCAACATTGCTCCAGGACAACACCCCATCACTCACAGCAAAATCGAGGAGATCAATACTAGGGCATGCGGCTGATTGTCAAATGTTCAAATGTGTGTGAAATCTTATGGGAGTTAGTTGCTAAGCTGTTCAGTCCCTAAGCTTACACACTACTCAACCTAAATTATCCTAAGGGCAAACACACACACCCATACCCGAGGGAGGACTCGAACCTCCGCCGGGACCAGCCGCACAGTCCATGATTGCAGCGCCACAGACCGCACGGCTAATCGCGCGCGGCTGCTTGTTGTCCAGACTTGGCAGCGTTCGATTATCATCTGCATCACTGAGACACGCTCTCGCTGTGCCACGCTTCAATTCGTATGAAAATGTACGAAAATGGCTCGCTGACTGGTTCGCTTCAAAAGAAGAACTTTTATTTTGGAGTGGCATTCACAGCCTTCCGGAGAGATTAGAGAAATACATAAATAGCAATGGAGATTATTTCGAATGAAATATTGCTTATCAGTTTCAAACAACAGTCGTGTAATTATTGCAACCAAATTCCTATTTCATACTTTTACATCTGGTATGGAGGTAGTATTCCACTACTCGCATATACGCAAATTTCACGAAAGTCACATGTCACACCAAGAGATGCTGATAAAATACGCTGTTAGACACTGTTTCGATCAGCTGATCGTCTTCAGGTACGACAAAATTATTTATATCATGCAGTATGGGTAGTTTCTTAGTGCAGCATTCTTACCATTGTCAGTAGTTTCTGTGACGCAAGGTGCCCTTTATTTTATGTGACGCCACAGTAACAACACATGCATACAGGATGATGTAAATAATTTTATGACACCTGATGATGATGGTCGATTGATTCAAACTAGCAGTTAATAAAGATTTATTGAAACTCTTGAGGACTTTGTCCAAAAAAGAACATACACATATCGCTTTTTTGTAGAACATGTGGATACAAAATTGAAAAGACGAGGATATTTATTTTGTGGCTGACTCGTGGGTCTGTGGCTCCTACAACCGTCGCAGAAGACCTTGTGCCATACAGGCCACCGCGGCGGTTATTGGCGCGCAGGCCAGCACGTCGCACTGCGCGCCGGATGCCGGCGCGCGACTCTCGGTTCGTCCGTTTTTTCTAGCGCAGCGCGTGGGAAGCCGTCTGGGATGCCGAGCGAGGGCGGGGTGTGGCGCGGAGCTGCGCTAATAGGCGTTGGATTCCATTCCGGCTGCGTGCCGCGCCGCGCCGTGCCAGCACCTGAATAGCACACATCGCCAGTCGCCGCGCGTCGGCAGCCGGCTGCGACGCCCGGACCTCGCGGCAGCTGCGACAGCGCGGGCTGGGCGTTTGTGGGGTGGGGAGGGGAGCGCGCGGTAGCTGCGCTGCCGTCGCCCCATACCGTCTATTCTCCTACTATTATGGATATACATGATGTTCCATTTATCTTCACCACCACAATAAGAAAATGTATCAAGCAAATGTTGTCAGCTTCCAGGGTGACATTAACAAGCATGATTGTCCTCCTCGTACCTTTGTCCGTTACGAATAGTAGTTCTTTTTTTAACAGTATCCTTTATATATTTTATTAGGTTTTTCACTTTTGTCTTCTCATGACCTTTTCGAAAACGTAGCCGCGACACTATTAACAACATATCACGAAAGTTCCTTTGACTCAAATGTACTGCCAATGACAAGAGCCGGCCGCAGTGGCCGAGCGGTTCTAGGCGCTTCAGTCTGGGGACTGATGACCTCAGTTGTTAAGTCCCATAGTGCTCAGAGCCACTTGAACCAATAACAAGAATGGATGCCAGAGCTAAATTTTGTACTAAATTATTATTAGTAAAATCTGCGAGGCGACATAATACTGTAGATACAGGCGTGAAAATAAATGAAGCATGGATCCTCGTACTGTGGCACAGTCTCATGAGGGTCTTCACCTTTCTCTTTTTCTTTGGAGGGGACTCTCGTAGAGACAAAACCTGGTTAGACATACGGCAAATGTTTTTTAAGTAATAGAGATTTTGGTCGGTTACAAAAATGTTCCGCTCAGATTATCTTGTAACAAACATCACGAGAAAAGTTTGTTACGTTACGAAAACTCGGTCTGAGTACAAAAAATCATCACAGTCCCAGACCGAATCTTACCATAAGCAGTCATCTCCATGAGCTGTTCACTGCCTCTGATAAGGCCCAAATCTGAGGGAGCTGACAACAGTCTGCTGTTATTATTATTGCGCAGTGATGACTGTTGATGGGCAGTAATCGATGTATTTAACACCATGAACCTCTTTACTACGTTCGCTAGTTGTCACATACACGGGAAGGCGAACTGTGATATGGAGAACAATATGGTACTAATCTGAAAGTGTTAAACATCTTCAGGAACATACTTCAGTTTGGCAGGTGCGTCGAATACCTCTTGCACGCTAATGTGTTTTAGGACGCTAACAATTGTTAGTTGATGATTAGCTAATAAGTCGAGAATCGGTTAGAATTAAATAAACATTTGTGGGAGAAAGAGCAGTAAATTTGAAGCTCAACTTTAAATACGCAGTTGGACCTAAAAACTACTTTTTTATCTTGAGAAAAAGTCGTCTCATGCCTCGTGTAACAACGAGAAACGTCTAACAGCGTGATACGGAATTCTATAGCGGAAATATCTTGTTATTTACGGAGAAGTTTATAGTTCCCATTACGAGATATTGCTATTTGTATTGGTTCACATCCCACGACATAAACTATGAATTCAGGAAGTCCAAATTCAAGTCCACAGCTCGTGGTCTCGCGGTCGTGTCCTCGCATCCCAAACACGGGGTCCTGGGTTCGTTTCCCGGCGGGGTCAGGAATTTTCACCTGCCTTGAGATGTCTGGGTGTTTGTATTGTGCTCATCATTTCATCATCATTCATGATAGTGGCGAGATTGGACTGATCAAAGGGTAATTTTTACGGGCGCTGATAACAGCGCAGTTGAGCGCCCCACAAACCAATCATCATCATCACCCATGTTCAACACCATGCATTATCTCAGCAGTGGAGAGCTCATCTATGACCATGGACACAGAAGCAGTGCCGCATCTTCTTTCCAAATAGGTACCATTTCTGTGAACAGCATCACGATGAACGTATCCATGTGTGGAGAAAAGGAGGAGAACGAAAGTTGTCAGATCGTATCAATCATCGCTGTAAGAGTCCAGCACCGGGATTGATGGTAGACAGTGCTGTTGGATGCACAATACTGTAACCTCTGGTTGGCCATGCCCTTAATTTGGACAGCAAGAGTTACATATCTGAACTGTTTAGAGCGGTAACCGAGCCCTATCTTCGAAGTCTGTATGACATTTTCTTTCAACAAGACAATACAATAACGGAGTTCTCTGTGCTGTCCTGACCTACCTTGATACAGAGAGCATTGACGTAATTCCCTGGTCATCGTGTCCTCCAGCTCTCTCACCCAGTGAAGATATCTGCTCGAGGACTGGCAAGACACAGGCCCGTCGCCATTCGCTAACCACTACGAGTGGCGGACTCTAGTATAAAGCTGAAGCTACAAGGAACGACGTAGCTGTACCAACTGTTATCCATGCTCATTTTGATTCATTTCTCAGCTAGATTAGAGCTATTGTTGTGGCCAGAGGTGTACTGAACGTTGCAGCCTGTATATTCCGCAAATTTATTAATATGCAGGATTATTCGTAAGCACATCCCGGGTTTAAAAGACTACTGCATAAAAACTTCAGACATACAGAAAATAGACGTAGATCAGTGATTAGCGTGTCTTTCCACGATTTTAATTAATATTACAGATGCTCAACAAGGGCACTCTTTGTGACACTGCAAACGTCAGTATGTGTGTGAAATTCATTGAAATCACTGACACGAATTGTCCAGTGCGGTACTGCCGGAGACGCTTTGGAAAAACGTTGGTTCGGTTCCTATGTGCAGGTGCAAACTAATACGATGCGACAATACGAAGCGGTTGATTTGCATGAATTGGCGCTGACCAACATTTTAACATACCTGAGGCGCATTGGAAGAAGACGAGTGTCTTTGGGCCACGTGTAATGGATCATTCAGAGGAAAACATGGTGTGGCAGGAGTTTCAAATTGAAAATATTCAATTTATCATAACTTTACATAAGCAGAATTTTATAGATTTTCTTTGTTTTATTTTTTCACCAGTCGTGTGACGGATGCTCACTCTTCGGGCCGCACTTATAATTGCTTTGGGCCGCATGCGGCCCGCTGATTGTATACCCCTAGTCCACTTCTCCTGACACACCTGCTTACTCCTCTACGTCACAAAACAAACATAGCAAGATGATCTATCTATGGTAACTGTCCTTTTTGTGTATGTCTAGTAGTTCTTGCGGAATTGCCGTCTGAAATCGCGGAGGTAGTTATGAATGAGTCAGTGATCTTTAACTCATGATGACGATAGCGCATACAGCTATTGAAAGCTCGAGGGCTTTATTCGAAGAGATGCGGCTTTCGGAAGTTAGAAGGCTTTACTAAAGTATGCCAGTCGAAAGACTTCGAGGAGACATGCTCATGAACAGACCAAAATTCATTCCACTATACTGCATACGCACAATACGTACAGTTTTGTCACTTGCTATTTCCTCTCTCTTCTTGCAGTTTTAATGGCCAGCAGCAAGTATTGGACTTCATCTGTTTGTCTAAAATATTCTGAGGAACTGAAGTGGACGCGTTTCTAACTCATCTACAGGATGGTTGTAATTAAACATTCGTTACTTGAGAGGGCCCAAATAATAAACGTGGGAGCCAAAGACAATAAAACTTTGTGGAAAATTTGTAAGGGCACGTGGAAGAGAAATAACGAATAAACCATTGAAAGAAACACATTTATATTTCCATCTGTTAATTACGTACTAATTTTACGATCCAGATTACAGACGTTGTTCAGTGTGACGACCAATAGCATCTACAACAGTCAGGAACTTTGCACGGAGATGATTTTACATTTGTTCACAACCCTTCTTGAACGATGGATCATGGAAAGTTTACTTGTCGAGAAACAGCAAGTGCATCGCTCGACGATCAAACATTGCGTCCAACATTCTCAATCATGGCAACAGTAATTTATTCAACAATTTGTGGCGCAATTGGTCATCGGTCTCCCCCAGGAAAATTTCCCCTTCCGAATCATGTTCTTCACCTTTGATGGCTAGATACTCACAAGGATTAACAACGCTATTGCTGTTGTGAATAACGATAACAACCCTAAGCACTCAATAATCATTCAAATTATCTTAAAATTATCGTAAGTATTATAGCAATTAAAAAGACAACAATGAAGAGGTGTTTCCAAAAGTCGCATAGCTGTATGAAGGCGCTTTATTCGCAACAACCAATTTCACGTAAGTGTAGGCGCATCTTCATGTTTATAATGGTTATAGTTCCACAAGGTAGATGAATAATTACAGTGTCCCAGGTTTCGAGAAGCTGTGCACGTTAAGAGTCAAACCACATTGGTAGGCTCAAATGGCTCTGAGCACCATGGGACTTAACATCTGAGGTCATCAGTCCCCTAGACTTAGAACTACTTAAACCTAGCTAACCTAAGGACAGCACACACATCCATGCCCAGGCAGGATTGGAGGGGCCCACAGTGGTGGGGTGTCAAAATAAAATTTATTACCCCCCAAAAGATTCTTGTTAGAATCACACGGGATTTTAAGTTTTACTTATACTGGTATTATACAGCTGGTGTCTGCTGGATCTTGTAATAGATTCTACGGGGTTTATTCGGCCTGGATAATTCAGCTGTCATCCTTTGCACATATTGATCTCTTTTGGTTGTACTCAGTTGCCATTCACGGTGGCCGAGTGGTTCTAGGCGCCGCTACTGCTACGGTCGCAGGTTCGAATCCTGCCTCGGGCTGGATGTGTGATGTCCTTAGGTTAGTTAGGTTTAAGTAGTTGTAAGTTCTAGGGGACTGATGACCTGAGATGTTAAGTCTCATAGTGCTCAGAGCCATTTGAACCATTTTTGTGCTCAATTTTATTATGATAACACACCAACGTGGTTTGACTCTTAACGCATGTAACTCCCTGAAAACTGAGACCCCGAAATCGTCAATTTTCGATGTATAAATATAAACATTTCAAAGTGAAGATGAATTATACTGACGTGAAACCGGTAGTTGCGAATGAATTATCTTCATATAGCTGCTTGGCTCTTCGAAACATCTCAACAGTTTTGACTTTTTAATTGTTATAATTCTAATGATAATGTGGATGCTGATTGAGTGTTGTCATTGTTGTTAATGTTATTCTCAGAATCTCTGAGCTCTGGTTGCCCTCTCCAGAAAGCTATAGCTGTTGTTGTGAGAAAACAACTTTATTAGTATAGCCCCTTGTTGATTGCCTGCTACTGTAATACACACTGATGCTTGTGTTTCAGCCCTACGTCGCCGTACGACGAGTACCGTCTCCTAACGGCACATCATGGGCCGGCCGGAGTGGCCGTGCGGCTCTAGGCGCTGCAGTCTGGAGCCGAGCGACCGCTACGGTCGCAGGTTCGAACTCTGCCTCGGGCATGGATGTGTGTGATGTTCTTAGGTTAGTTAGGTTTAATTAGTTCTAAGTTCTAGGCGACTGATGACCTCAGAAGTTAAGTCGCGTAGTGCTCAGAACCGTTTGGCACATCATGGCTCTAACACTACTAATAACGCAAATCCTGCAGCGCACAGGCTGAACATCATTCCTATGAAGTTGGGTACCTTTCGACGTAAATAGTTTTCCGCCTATACTGTCTCAAGTAGCGAAAGATTAATTATAACTATCCTGTACTTTAATGGAGAGGCTGGCAACTCGATAACACACTGTCAAGAATCGCTGTAGGCTTCCATTCAGTGCTGCCTAGAAACTGAGCAGACTGCGCGGGTTTCCAGGCGATATTACCCACGCCGCTGTAATTTCCGCCGCTAGCACAAGTAGCTCACATAGGCCGGTATCGGGGGCGGCGCCCTCGAACGGGCGGTAATAGCTGGAAGCACAGCAGACGGGAGAGGCGGTCCTCGACGGCCACTGCAGACGGTGGCCCCGCTCCGCCTCTCGTCTCTCGGCGCGGCCACTTAAGGCGCCGGAGCACACTTTGTTTTTAATCGAGTTGAGGCGGGCTTCAAAGTGTCTCCAGGCCTGGAGGGCCGCCCCCGAGCCCTGGGTCGCGGCCGCTCTTCAAAGGCCACGTGTCATCGAAACCGTTTTTCATCTACCCCGCCGCCATTCCACTCTTCGCGACCCTCAGACTACCTCTGGACTTGTTTCGTGAGCAACTCGTTTCGCCCCCATACTTCACCTTTCCCAGACCGTATCTACTGCCTTAGCCCCTCTTTCGCTATTTGTAGATAGTGTCGTGTTTTAATTTAAAAAACATGTAAGATACTCTGTTCATATGAAAAGTACACCGATTGTAAAGCACAGTCAATACATTCACTACGCGATCGCAATGGTGCTGCTACTGATGACAGTACCACTGAAGCAGACTTGCTAAAAAAGTTTTTCCGGAATCTTTTCACGCCGGTCGGTGTGGCCGAGCGGTTCTAGGCGCTTCAGTCTGGAACCGCACGACCGCTACGGTCGCAGGTTGGAATCCTGCCTCGGGCATGGATGTGTGTAATGTTCTTAGGTTAGTTAGGTTTAAGGGGGGTAGGACGTCAAATGGGGCGACTTGGAGCAGGAGAGGCACCACAAGACATTTTAATTTCCACTTTCTTTACTTTTACAAATACATTCATAAAACTTTGTCAGCATGACCAGGAAGGATTCAGGATTCACACTCATAGCAGTGGAAGTTCAAAAACATAACAAAATAAATTTTATTACATGGGAAATTTCATCATTTTTTCGCTTGCTATTGACTGCTATTGTTGCTATAGGTACACTTTTCTTCATAAGTAAGGGAGATTCTTCGATGAATTTTGCACAGAATACAAACCATACTTATAGGTGTATGAAACTCTAGAACTTACTTAATCAACGAGCTGTTACATCTTAAGCTTCATGTTTAGAAAAAACTCAAATTTTATAGTTAACTATGTCAATTTTTACCACAGCTTTTAATAGATTTGTAGGATTCTAGAGTTTCATACATCTGTAAGTATGGTTTTCATGCTGTGCAAAATTCATCGAAGAATCTCTTTTACTTATGAAGAAAAGTGTACCTATAGCAACAAATGCAGCCAATAGTAAGTGATAAAATGATGAAATTTGACATGTAAAAAAAATGTATTTGTTATGTTTCTGAGCTTCCACTGCTGTCAGTGTCACTCTTGAATCCTTCCTGGTCATGCTGACAAAGTTTTATGAATTTGTTTATAAAAGTGTAGACAGTGGAAATTAAAATGTCCTGTGGTGCCTCTCCTGCTCCAGGTCGGCCCGTTTGACGTCCTACCCCCTTAAGTAGTTCTAGATTCTAGGGGACTGATGACCACAGATGTTAAGTCCCATAGTTCAAAAATGGTTCAAATGGCTCTGAGCACTATGGGACTTAACAGCTGTGGTCAACAGTCCCCTAGAACTTAGAACCACTTAAACCTAACTAACCTACGGACAGCACACACATCCATGCCCGAGGCAAGCTTCGAACCTGCGACCGTAGCAGTCGCGCGGTTCCGGACTGCGCGCCTAGAACCGCGAGACCACCGCTGCCGGCAAGTCTCATAGTGCTCAGAGCCATTTGAACCAATCTTTTCACCAAAAAGTAAATATTCCACAATTCGAATCAAGAACAACTGTCAACGGGAATATACAGGGAGTATCAAAAAGAGTAATCTGATTAAAAAAATCATAACTATTATGTTGTTTGAGATATTTGAGATATTGGAAAGAGCAAACTGTTTTACATGAGTCCCGCTAGTTAGCAACAGTGTGCGCCCACTTAAGTACTAGTAAAAATGGTGTCAGGATAACAGAGTGTTTTCTGTTCTATGTTTTGCGCAGTGCGGGTCAGTAATAACTGTTCAGCGTGACTTACGTACTGAGTATGGTGTGAATCCTCCTATAGCACAGAGCATTAGACGATGGCATGAACATTTCCGAAAAACAGGTTCTTTGCGTAAAGGCAAATCGTTGCGCCGTCCCCGAGTATATGACACAGACGTCGAACGCATCCACCATAGTTTCGCGAGTAATCCGCAGAAATTAGTTCGCCATGCAGCTCGACAGCTCAACATGCCCTCGATGTCAGTCTGGCATGTGCCGCGCCGACGTTTACACATGAAGCCGTACAAAAGTCAGATACTGCAAGCTCTTCGTGAAGGTGACAAACAACAACGTGTGGAGTTCTGTACTTACGTTCTTGGCAAGATGGAGGATGACAGTTTCCTTCCACGCTTAGTGTTTACTGACGAGGCAACACTTCATTTAAATGGAAAGGTGTACCGTCATAATGTGAGAATATGAGGTAAGGAGCACCGATATGAGAGAGGGACTCACGGAAAAAGGTGCGTGATCCATTTTGCTTTGCTGAGAACACTGTTACAGGAAGCACATATCTCGATTTGCTTCAGAACTTTCTTTTCCCACAGTTGGCGACTGATTCGAACGACTTCATTTACCAACAGGATGTGGCACCGCCACATTTCCATCTGGAAGTGCGGGAATTTTTAAACCAAAGAATTACTGAACGATGGATCGCTCGCACTGGATTCAGCCTTACATTACTGGCCTCCAAGGTCACCGGACCTGACTGTATGTGATTATTTCTTGTGGGATTTTATAAAAGACTCTATTTATGTGCCCACATTACCAACAACGATTAATGAACTGGGACATCACATAACAGCAGCTGTGGAAGCTGTAACTCAAGACATGCATGCTGCAGTGTGGGAACAATCTGAATACCGCATTGACATATGCCGTGCATCTCAAGGGGAGCATATTGAATACCTATGAAAAGGTGTGAAAAAATCGTTTCTGAGTTTCCATTTCATCAAAAGACAAAATTCATTGTATATGTTTATTTGTTTCAGAAGTATAGACGTGCCAATGAGTCTTTCTGATACACCCCGTATTAGAAGTAACACCTTCGGTGTGGCGAAGGGGCTTAAAACACTCAAGGGGGCAAAGTCAACGGTTCAGATTGTATGCCATTAAGGTTCCTTTCAGTGTATGCTGATACAATAGCTCCAAACTTAGCAATTGTATACAAACTTTCTCTTCTAAAGAGATCCGTATCCAAAGGCTGAACAGTTGTGCAAATCACACTAATATTCAAGTAAGATAGTTGAAGTAATACACTAAATTACAGTCCCATATCATTAATGTCGATATGCAGCAGGATTCGCTGAATTACAGACCCATATCATGTCAATTTGCAGCAAGATTTTGGAACATATACCTTTCGAACTTCATCGTATAGTCAAGGAAAACGATTTATTTACAAAAAATGTTGAAATGCGTGTGAAATCTTATGGGAGTTATCCGCTAAGGTCATCAGTCCCTAAGCTTACACACTGCTTAACCTAATTATCCTAAGGACAAACACACACTCATGCCCGAGGGAGGACTCGAACCTCCGCCGGGACCAGCCGCACGGTCCATGACTGCACCGGCTTAGAACGATCGGCTAAACCCACGCGGATATTTACAAGTAATACCGATTCAGAAAATATCGTTCCTGTGAAACACAACTAGTTCTTTACTCTCACGAACTAATGAGTGTTACCGACAGGAGATGTCAAGTCGATTCCATTTTCCTAGAATTCCATAAGGCTTTTGCACCATCCTTCTCAAGCGACTTCTAATCAAATTGCGTGTTTGCATGGAATTGTGTCACGTGTGTAACGGGGGTTCGTGATTTCCTGTCAGAAAGGTCACAATTCGTAGTAAGTGACAGAAAGTCTTATAGTAAAACAGGCGTGATATCTGGCGTTCCCCAAGGAAGTGTTATACGTCTTCTGCCGTTCCTACTCTGTATAAACGATTTAGCAGACAATATGAGCAGCCCTCTTAGATTGTTCGAAGATGATGATGTCATTCATCGTCTCGTAAATTCATCAGATGAAAAACAATTCCAAAATAATTTAGACAATAGATGTGCATGGAGATGAAAGTGGTAATTGACTATAAATAATGAAATGTATAACATGGACAACATGAGTACTAAAAGGAATCCGCTAAATTTCGTTTACTCGATAAATCACACAAATATAAAGGCTATGAATTCAACTGAATACTTGAGGGATTACAATTATGAATAATTTAAATTGGAACTATCACACAGATAGTGTTGTGGGGAAAGCAAAGCGAAGATTGCGTTTTGCATTAATGAGAAATAGGGGTGAAACTGTCACTGATATGATACGCGAGTAGGTGCTGCAATCATTAAAATAAAGGCGTTTCTCGTTGCAGCGGGGACTTTTCATGAAATTTCAGTCACCGGCTTTCTCCTCCGAACGCAAAAATATTTTGTTGGTGGCCACCTACTGAGAGAGAAACAACCGCCTTAAATAAAATACGAGAAATATGGTCTAGGCGGAAAAGTTCTCCTGCGCGCAGTTTGAGAATGAAAAGGTAGAGAAATAGCTTGAAGGTGGTTCAATGAAGCAGGCACTTGATTGTGAATTGCAGATTAGCTATTTGGATACAGACGTAGAGATAATGGACATTTCGAAAGTTTCGTGTTGTAGTTGTCAACTTCGAATTTGTCATGTTTTACACACCTTTTAAGCCAGGAACATTTATTGTTACGATAATATGTCCTCATTGGTGGATACCTCTGAAGTAGTCAGTTATTGTGAAGAAGTCAGTGGCCATGGTTTCATATATTATTCAGTATCTGGGATCCCACTGTGATCATTCGCCTTCAGTATGTTTAATTATTCAGTAAAACTGCTTTTCATATGGTGCATTCATTCAGTCAGCGGACGATTGCATGCGTCACTTTTCGTAAGATTCTTTCAGGTTCCAGAAGGCAAGTTTTCATCGAGATCTTCGGAGCAGCATATACTGTGCTATGATCCTTGTAGTTTTCTTCGAACGTTGAATATCTTCAAGTTGTCCATTGAAATTTGAATTCTCTTGACTCCATCGTAGTGGATGGGGGGGGGGGGGGGACGTAGCCGTATATGATAAGTAATGAAAGGACCTCTGGCTGCAAAGTTGGTTTTATAAGTTTTTTAGAACGCAATAGACTTCGGTACCGCTGGTCACATCCTCAGATGCATACAAGGGCACAATTTTGCTGTGCGCACAGATGCATCCGAGGACGTCCAAAGCAGGCTGGAAAACGATCTTTCATTAAAAAACGTTGTATAACCAACTGTGTAGCCAGAGGCATTGTCATTTATAATCGTTTTGAATTACAAATGTGAGCTAACAGTGCAAATGCTTTGCTTTGTAAGTAGGCTGTTTAGGTTTTTTATTGGTAACGCCACCTCTGTATGAAAATCACTGGCTGTGCTGTGTGCAGTCTGTGGCTAGTTTGCATTGTTGTCTGCCACTGTAGTGTTGGGCAGCGGCAGCTGGAAGTGAACAGCGCGTAGCGTTGCGCAGTTGGAGGTGAGCCGCCAGCGGTGGTGGATGTGGGGAGAGAGATGGCGGAGTTTTGTAATTTGTCATGAACTGCTACATATATAATGACTATTAAGGTAAATATATTGTTTGTTCTCTATTAATATCTTTCATTTGCTAACTATCCCTATCAGTAGTTAGTGCCTTCCGTAGTTTGAATCTTTTATTTAGCTGGCAGTAGTGGTGCTCGCTGTATTGCAGTAGTTCGAGTAACCAAGATTTTTGTGAGGTAAGTGATTTGTGAAACGTATAGGTTAATGTTAGTCAGGGCCATTCTTTTGTAGGGATTTTTGAAAGTCAGATTGCGTTGTGCTAAAAAAAATATTGTGTTTCAGTTTAAGGACAGTCGTGTATAATTGTTCAAAGGGGACGTTTCATATCAGGATAAGCACAGTCTTGTACAATTTTTCTAAGGGGACGTTTCATATGTCGTCCCTTAGCTTAGGATACCTCACTGGAATCTTCTGATTTTTTTCTTGTAGTTTGTGTAATTAGTGTAGCTATTGTTTATTGCTAGCGCGTAATTATAGAGAGAATTTCCATTGTAGTTGTAGTTTTTCATTCTTGTACAGTAAAACAGTTGTGGCATGCATGTAGATTTGCAGCAAGTATTTCGCAGCTGCGCTTGCAATTAACTAGACATTTTCAGTGCTATGTTAATGTGTTCTCTTATTTTTTCTCTTCAAACTGTGTTTTTCTGTGTTGTTGTGTGAAATATTGTGACAATAATGGCGTGTGAAAAACGTAACACTAGGCTCCAAAGTAAACTGAGAAATAATAGTGACGACGAGCGTAGCTTATCAGCACCGCTGTGTAATGAATTAACAGACATTCAAAGTAGTAATTTGGTAACTGTGCATAGGGAAATGGAGCGGGCGTCAAATAAAGGTGTAGACAGTGAAACAGGTAGTGAACAGGGAAGCATTGTCGATCGATCGGTCGGCAACAGCTCGCCTCAGGAATCAGGAATGACAGAGCACAATATTGCAAATACTGTAGACTCAGGTTTTGGGTTCTCACCGTTTTCTCAAATGAGTCAACACACATTTTCTGCTTGTCAAAATGTGAATGTTGCCGGTGCAACTTCACTGCCTAAAAGCACTGAGGAACATGTTTCAGACACCAGTGCATTGTTATTACAGTTAATGCAACAAATGGGACAAAAGCTACAAAAGTTAGACACAACACTTGAACAAAATCAGAAACAAATGGGACAAAATCTTCAAAAGTTAGACACAATGGAACAAAATCAGAGACAAACACAGCAAAAGCTTCAAAAGTTAGACATTACACTTGAAAAAACACGTGAAGATTTAACTACTGAGTTACATAACATTGAATCGAAATGTCAAAAAGTCTGTAATGACGTAAAAACACAAATTTGTGAGCGTTTTCAGCCTATTTTTTCGCGGCATGAAAATGCATTACAGAATCACGAAGCAGCCATAAAAGAACTGCAAACCATTGTTCATGAAAATCATGAGACCTTGTCGGCTAAAATTGACTCAGTTGCATCTACCGATTCGGTTATGCAACTTGCAAAAACTCAGGAAAACTTAAAGGACACAGTAGATTCGATTTCAACACAAATGGACACTCTGAAACTTGGTTCAGAAAAACACAATGAGGAAATACACTCCTGGAAATGGAAAAAAGAACACATTGACACCGGTGTGTCAGACCCACCATACTTGCTCCGGACACTGCGAGAGGGCTGTACAAGCAATGATCACACGCACGGCACAGCGGACACACCAGGAACCGCGGTGTTGGCCGTCGAATGGCGCTAGCTGCGCAGCATTTGTGCACCGCCGCCGTCAGTGTCAGCCAGTTTGCCGTGGCATACGGAGCTCCATCGCAGTCTTTAACACTGGTAGCATGCCGCGACAGCGTGGACGTGAACCGTATGTGCAGTTGACGGACTTTGAGCGAGGGCGTATAGTGGGCATGCGGGAGGCCGGGTGGACGTACCGCCGAATTGCTCAACACGTGGGGCGTGAGGTCTCCACAGTACATCGATGTTGTCGCCAGTGGTCGGCGGAAGGTGCACGTGCCCGTCGACCTGGGACCGGACCGCAGCGACGCACGGATGCACGCCAAGACCGTAGGATCCTACGCAGTGCCGTAGGGGACCGCACCGCCACTTCCCAGCAAATTAGGGACACTGTTGCTCCTGGGGTATCGGCGAGGACCATTCGCAACCGTCTCCATGAAGCTGGGCTACGGTCCCGCACACCGTTAGGCCGTCTTCCGCTCACGCCCCAACATCGTGCAGCCCGCCTCCAGTGGTGTCGCGACAGGCGTGAATGGAGGGACGAATGGAGACGTGTCGTCTTCAGCGATGAGAGTCGCTTCTGCCTTGGTGCCAATGATGGTCGTATGCGTGTTTGGCGCCGTGCAGGTGAGCGCCACAATCAGGACTGCATACGACCGAGGCACACAGGGCCAACACCCGGCATCATGGTGTGGGGAGCGATCTCCTACACTGGCCGTACATCACTGGTGATCGTCGAGGGGACACTGAATAGTGCACGGTACATCCAAACCGTCATCGAACCCATCGTTCTACCATTCCTAGACCGGCAAGGGAACTTGCTGTTCCAACAGGACAATGCACGTCCGCATGTATCCCGTGCCACCCAACGTGCTCTAGAAGGTGTAAGTCAACTACCCTGGCCAGCAAGATCTCCGGATCTGTCCCCCATTGAGCATGTTTGGGACTGGATGAAGCGTCGTCTCACGCGGTCTGCACGTCCAGCACGAACGCTGGTCCAACTGAGGCGCCAGGTGGAAATGGCATGGCAAGCCGTTCCACAGGACTACATCCAGCATCTCTACGATCGTCTCCATGGGAGAATAGCAGCCTGCATTGCTGCGAAAGGTGGATATACACTGTACTAGTGCCGACATTGTGCATGCTCTGTTGCCTGTGTCTATGTGCCTGTGGTTCTGTCAGTGTGATCATGTGATGTATCTGACCCCAGGAATGTGTCAATAAAGTTTCCCCTTCCTGGGACAATGAATTCACGGTGTTCTTATTTCAATTTCCAGGAGTGTATGTTCACTGTCGGAGAAAGTAGCCGAACTTTCGGATCAGTTCACTAACTTATCTACGAAGGTAGATGATAATCTGAACGACACAAAACCGGTAGTCTTTAATGACACAGAAGAGTGCGAACAAATTAGGAAATTCAAACAAAATCAGAATCAAATTAATACGCAACACCAAAGAGAAATCCGGGAAGTACAAGATCAGTTGGCGCAAGTAATACAAAAATTTCATATTTCAGAGGACATTCGCGCTCCAACACGGGAAGAGGAACTTAGAAATACGGAAAAACCACAAAATAATAACACAGCGCATTTCGGAAATTATGAAACAAATTGGCAAGGTGCACCGAATTTTGAAATGGAACCGCCGAAACGACGTAACAATGACCGATATGCGACTCGCCGACATGATGACTTTGACTATAAGTTGTTCATTACTACACGTAAATTCAAAACGTTTAAGAATTCTGGCAACGACATTCATCCACAAGCGTGGCTCCATCAATTCTCTCATTGTTTTCCTCCCAACTGGTCATTAGAGCACAGATTAGAATTTATGTGTGGCTACTTAGAGAATGAACCAGCTATATGAATGCGGTCGGTCATTCACGATTGCCACAGTGAAGGAGAGTTTTACCATGCCTTCCTCTCAGCATATTGGTCTCCAGTCTTGTGAAATATTTTGAAGACATGTTGCAAAAGAATCAGTATCTTTCAAACCCATACAGCCCCTCAGAACTCATCCGCATTTGCTTAATGAAATTGCCTGAACATTTACGACATATTATTTTGGCAGAACGTTGCAAAGACGACATTGAAGCTTTTCAAGGACTCTTACAAGAATTAGAAATTGACACAGACAGTCGCCGGATGCGAAAACAGGAAAATAATCACTACAGGTCACATACGTCACAATTCCGTGACGACAGAAACAATAACTGGACACGACAAGGCTATTCTTACAACGCAAATCGTGACCCAAACAGACACCACCCATATGACAACCACTGGCAGAGTAATAATAGTTACAGAGAAAGATTGCATTTCCGTAGTAATGAATATGACAGAGACAATCATAGAAACAGACAATATGATAACCAGAACTATTTTTATCAAGGGAGACAGAATACTTTCAGACGCAACAGTTCAGCGCGCAGTTACGATTCAGGAAGAAATTCTCCACCACATGACCGACAAGAAAGAAATTATGAAATCTACCGACATGACGACAGACGAGACAATCATAACGACAGACCTGAATTTCATCAGAACTGGCGGGATTCAAACAGAGCAGGGCACTTTCGACAACGTGAATTTGTAGAAGTTAGGTCTCCAAATCCCAATAACGACGCTCGCCAACAAAGAGACCGACAATGACTCGCACCCAGGCAGGTAGCCGCGTGCACCGGCTGGCTCAGAGAAAAATAACATAGACGCTAACTTTGAGAGAATTTCCAGTATTCTTTACCGACGTATACCGTATGATAATTGCGTTGAAGTTGAAACTCTGCGTACTAGGAAGAGTAAAGGTTTACACCACATTTCACATGTAAAACCGTTTATTGAAAGATAATCTGCTTTTTAACTTTGTCTTTGCCATATAACTTTTCACTTTACATTGCTAGTATGCTTTGTCAGACTTAGAATCTGTTAATATGCAACAATGTTTGAAGTTAAATATCCAGTCAAGAACCAAGAGAACTTATTTAAACAGAAATTACGAAGGCATTGTTATTGTGAACAGACGACACAGTGTTATTCTGTGTGTACATTCTTGCTTGTTGGTTGCACGGTTACGTAATGACTATAAGGCTCAAATACTTAGAACATTTACCAGTACTGCTAATGAGATTTTAATGCAACATTTTGGTTTACTTGAAAATACATTCTGGATTTAAAGTACTTTCTGTGAGATACCAGATGACACAGTGGTTAGTTTATGTGACAGCTACACGATTTCATCATGACGCTACTAATGAGTGACAATTTACAATGTTGCTTCTGCGGTGTTTCTGTTTTATATCTGCACAGTTTTCTGAATTCTTCTGGAAAGGAAAACATGTTTTAGTAGTAACTTTTGTGGTATAGCAACAATGAGACAGCCTTTTTCGTGGCACAACAATACGTTACTGTACAGTAGTTTCTCCATCACGCCAATAAGCATAATAACTACGATATCTATACGCAAAGCATTTCACTTTTGTTTATCATGAGGTAAGTACATTGACTTCTGCAGAACTTAGCTTTCGGAGGACGATAACTACGACACTTCCACAGAGATTATGTTACAAGACGCACAGTTTAACGCTACAGTACACGTATTTGAGTGATTAATTTTATACTTAAAACATTTATTTTTAAAGATTTTTGAATTACAAAGAAAGTTTTGCGTGATACATTTCATTCCATTGGTGTAATCTGTAACACCTGAGGGTATAATTACATTAATCCTCAGGGGGGTACACGCTTACTTTGTGTATCATGTGTTTGGCAAGCACAAGGAGTCCTAGCTAACATGGTATTTGCTTATACAACTTTACACATCGGTACCTTATTTCTGTAACACACAAATTACACAGCTATCTGATCATTTAACTGAGAGCTAAACATTTTTTTTACTACATCAGTGACACATGTTTACGCAATTTCACAGTTGGGTAACTTCACACTTATGAAATTGTATTTTGTCTGTACTTCGTGAAATGCTCATATTTTTCGGAACCATTGTGATACTATGAGAGCTTTGAATGTCGTATTTCTTATGGGATCATGATTTTTACAGTACATTTGAGGTAGATGACACTATTGAAATGAGCAGAGAATTTTTTTTAGGTTTTGAAATTATTGGAGGAAGCTACGACGATTTTGAGAGTTGACTGAGGTGTTATGATGTTATTATTACGATGACTATGTGTATTATGCTGTTGCGGTATGTTTATGATCAGTAAGCTGATGCTATATGAGTTATTTGATTATGCTACATATCAGTAATGATGAAATATTGAAGAAGTGTCGACGAATAAGGTAAGGAATAATGAGTAGTGGTTAGGGACTCTGGTTTGTGAAAAAGGTTGTTGGAAACCAAGAATCGTACTTTAAGAGTTATGAAATGTGTGTATATGCGTGAATGTATCACAATGCTGGCGAAAAGTTTTTGGACGCTGTTATATTTATAGGATTTTGTTTCTACTGATTTGTAATCCAAATTCTTGACCTGTGAAATATTTTTATATGAGACTGTCACTGTGGCGGAAACTGGTGTCGTAAATATTTTGGTAAGAAAGTTAAGTGACCACCTGCACCTAATGCGTCGTGGGCACCCAGCTGGGCGACAGTCGCCTTGAAAAAACCCATTAGCGTGTGCCTTCCAGTGGCACAGGTGGAAAAAAAAGGGAGGCCATTATCCTCGCTACTGACGTTCCTTTGTAGAAAGCATCGGAAAAACGACACGGTCGAACTTGATAACATATGATTACACTGTGGAGCTCTTAATTTATGATTTACTGAAATGCCTGATGAAATGACGAGAAATATTTTTATGTCTATACACCTGATTATGACTACTGTCTCTCTAGTTGAGAGATTTTTCTACTAACTTATGAAATGCCTAATGACTACTGAATGATGTTCTTATGCTTTACTTTGTACATAGTTGCTTATTTCATTTGATATCTAGTTTCTAGCTGCACTGCAGCATTGGTCAAAATAAAATTTTATAGATGTACTAATATAAATATTTTCTGTCTACAGACCGAGTGAATAATAATTTTTTTCAAAAAAATGAGGGAGCACAATAAGACATTTACCTTCACAGGAACTGCAATTATAGTTTTCTTTTCAAGTACTTGGTAATTTCTTTTGTAGAATAAATCGTGATGCATCACTCTAGTGTTAAGATGTGACATAGGTATTAGACATGGCCATTTTTAGTGTAATATTTTTTTCTGCTTGAGGTCTAGGTTTAAATTATTTCATTTGCTGCTGCTGTTTGCCAGGCATAGTGCTACTGAATTTTAATTTGTGTTTCTCCGCTAAGCCAGTTTACTACTGATTTATTTTTCTTGTTTACTGCTCATTGCCTTATATTAGTTGTAATTTATGCTGCTTGCTTTGCCATTTGTATTTTTATCATTGCTGTTTGTGTGAATTCTTTTGTGCTGCTGCATTGTCTCGTCCCTTAGTTTAGCATCTGAGCTCAGTAGATTTAAGTTAGCTTAAGAGGTGGTAGACTATATAAGAAACTAACTATGATGAATTGGAAGAAATGCATTTAGAAGCTATAAGAAAATGGTTTGGCCAAAAAAAAAGTATTTTGAAAGAGGATATGAACCAAAAAAGTAGGGTTTAGGGACAACAGGTTTAGGTAGGATTTTCTTGGAAATAAATGATGAGGTAAGATAATGGAAAATAAATAATGAGGTAAGAAATGTGTGAACATATAAATACAGAAAGCATGCTGGGATAGAATTTTTTGGTGGAAACAAATATTGAAATAAGAGGAAAGATATATGGAATGAAGTTCTGGGTTGGACTGCAGTACAACAAACCCTGTTCTTTCCTTTTGTATTATTCTGCTATATGTTTGTGTACCCTTGTGTATTTGTGTTTTTCCTGTCTTTATGTGTTTAGCTAATAAGATTTATGTCATAGAATTTTTCCAATACTATGTTATTTTCTTCATAAAGGTGTTTAGACATTATTTATTCTGTTTTGTTTTAATGCTCATGTCTGAAGTTGATATTCCGAAAGATATTCTGATCTTTTATCTACGTACTTATATCATAATTCCTGCAACACTGATGTATATGTTATTTCGATTCTTCTGTAAAGCCTGTGTCATAATTCCCGTAACACTGATGTATATGTTATTTCAATTCATTTGTAAAGCCTGTACTACAAATGTTATCTGTATTGTTATGTTCTTTAATGATGTATTTTGTACCTTTGTAATTGTATTTTCATGTTGTAAATTTATAATTGTATAGACACCAGTTCTTCAAATTAAGTTACATTTCACTGCACACTTTTCTGTTGGTCATAGTATATGGACAATATGTGAGAAGTAGGGACTGTTAGTGTTTGCACGTGTGTTAATAATTCAGCAAGGGACTGCATAACAGCATTGCTGGTTCTAAGGACATTTCAAAAAAATTTTTCTGTGCGTGCACAAGTGATGGTTTATGGACTTGCTATATTCTCTGCAAGACTCTTCGATGGTGATTGTGCACCTGCACAGTCGCAACAAGTGGCTGCTGGCCATCTCTACATGGACTACAGTGGGTCTGAATCTTTGATGGTCCACCAATACCATTAATTATACAAGGACTGCAGTGGGTCTGCACCCCTGGTGGCCCACCAATACTGTAATCTCTACCAGGACTACAGTGGGTCTACTCTGTGATGACCTACCTACCAATATTCTTCAAAATTTCGACTGACTCTGCTGTGGGTTTGCTCTGTTGTGGCCCATTACCTGTCTGCATGTCAAGAGTCAGCACTGTCTTTCCGTTGGAAGAACAACGCTACTTATTCAAGACTGCATGGAAATCCACTACTTCCGTGTGCATTTTCTTTTACTGCTCAGACTTTGAGAAAAACACTGCTATTTTACTGTGATAAATGATCAGGACTGTCTTTATGGACTGTGAGAAAATTTTAGCTTTTGACCAACATTGTATCAATAAGTGTGTGCATTTGATATCTTTGTTATTGTAATTATGAAAAATTTTATCAAATCATTATTGGCCACTGCCCAAAACAATTTGTATTGTTGTCTGCCATTGTAGCGTTGGGCAGCGGCAGCTGGAAGTGAACAGCGCGTAGCGATGCGCAGTTGGAGGTGAGCCGCCAGCGGTGGTGGATGTGGGGAGAGAGATGGCGGAGTTTTGTAATTTGTCATGAACTGCTATATATATTATGACTATTAAGGTAAATACATTGTTTATTCTCTATTAATATCTTTCATTTGCTAACTATCCCTATCAGTAGTTAGTGCCTTCCGTAGTTTGAATCTTTTATTTAGCTGGCAGTAGTGGTGCTCGCTGTATTGCAGTAGTTCGAGTAACCAAGATTTTTGTGAGGTAAGTGATTTGTGAAACGTATAGGTTAATGTTAGTCAGGGCCATTCTTTTGTAGGGATTTTTGAAAGTCAGATTGCGTTGTGCTAAAAAAAATATTGTGTTTCAGTTTAAGGACAGTCGTGTATAATTGTTCAAAGGGGACGTTTCATATCAGGATAAGCACAGTCTTGTACAATTTTTCTAAGGGGACGTTTCAGCTTATAAGGTGAGGAATTTTAAATTTTTGTAAGGTCAAATGGTAGTGCTTTTGTGAATCTTTAAAGTGTAATTAAACATTACGTAGACATAATTTAACCATCCGGCAATATAGGTGTTGCCTGTGTTCACTTATTCAGGAATTAAAGTGAGATAGCGCCATAATAGTGTCACAGAATTATAGTATTTTAAGGGTCAACATTCATAGAGAACAAAGGGCGGAATATTTGTCCCATTCTTCGTTTTCTAAGCAGGCGCAAATATAAACAACAACGCATATTGCTAAACATACTGTCTTTTGTTACATTCATACGAACGTCCCACAATGTTCTAACAACATTGAGATGCAACTAGCATACAGCAGGACACGATTCTAATTCCTTCGACTCTGTAACCTACGACGTTGTCAATTATGTTACGCCAGAATCTTGTGATTTCTTTATTCGTTTGGGTATTCCAGTATCTAATGAAGACTTACATCGTTAATGAATGATTACTTGACATTTAACGATAGGGGTAGTGATAAATTTTCGATGTGCCGTTGCCTTGAAACGACATACTTCAAGTTATACGTACAAAACAACTGAATACGGCGTCTGCCGCATCGATCACTTCCTTTCAGAGCAGATGAGTGTTGTAGGCTTAACACCTTCACACAACAAGGGGAGTGAAAAGAAACTGGGGTAGCCCATTGTTAAGGGGTAACATCACTGTAGAATTTTCAGATAATCATTGTTTTTATTGGCATGAAAGATGATTTGGACTTACTAAAATATAAAACAAAAAGTCCAATCCCTGAAAAAGAAATAGTTCTGTGGACTCTGAGCTCCTCCTCTAGCGCCTCGGAGGACCCAAAACAGCCTACTTGCGCCAACTCGATACCCCCTGTAGCGTCCGGTTATAGTTAAAGACATTTTAAAACAATTATAATATGTTAACTTGAGTCCGCAAGCATCAGTAAGAGTACGAAAAAGAAAATACTTTGGCTTCAGCTCTTGATTTTTGTGTGCCATATTGACTTTTGATAGTTTACTTGGATCTTATAGTAAACAGTTTTGTCTCTCAAGTAAGAATGAATGATAAAAAAGTGAAATCGAGCAGACACGGTACGAAAACATTGTACACAACGCGGTATGTCACCAATGCGTCCAAAGAACAGGTTTGAGGCTGACAGCAATTCAGATGGAGTCAGTGCCTCTTCTAAGAAACCGAAAGACGGTGACCTAGATTTTGTTGTGAATTACGGATTGAACTATTTGATTAAAAATATTTTTGTCGTTTTCTTTTTTATTTCTCAACACGTGAAATGAGAACGTGCGATGCAGACGTTCGGCTTCACAATAATTATTGTTTGTCGAAACTGCCCAGAAGTTATTATACCAAGTAGTAAGTTTATACAGAACGCATATGAAGTCGAATCGTCGTAACAACGCCCCTGCTTGAGTAGTGCTAAACGGAACTGCAAACTTTTATGCATTCATGGAATTGGCATACCGATATTTCAGTCTTTTTCTGATAAACTATTGAATATGATTTTGATCGCAGCGGGAACAGTACAACAGGGCAGTCCTGAGGTGGCGGATTAGTGGTAAGAGTTTCCTAAAAGTAGAACTTTTTTATTTGTTCGTTTCTATAATACATTTCAAAACTTCAGAGAAGTTTTTCTCGGAATATGACTTTCCTAAACGCTACGCAGAATAATCCCAACAATTACCAATCTTTTTATTTGGGAACTTTAAAACAACTCTGACATAAATTTTTAAAGTGAAACACTTCAGAGATTTTCGAGTAGCTATTTTGACAATATTTATTAACAAATGAGTGCCCTTTTTTGGTGAAAGCACTTGCCAGTTACACAAAAATAAATGTTTCTAAAATTCACTATGTGGTTCACTAGCTACATTGGCGTATATTATATAGACCTATTTCCTTTTTTCCAGATTCAAACTGGCATCAGTTGTGGTGCGTGCCTCAGATCGTGTCAAATTCAACATACCTCGAAGAAATGCTACAGTGTCACCATTTTGTAATATTTTGCCAAAAGTTCTTTGTTTAAATATATGCTCAACAGCTACCCCAAGTATTATTTCTTTATCACCTTTCCCTCCACAAAAACAATTGCTGGTAATTGCCTGTGCAAGAAACGAGTGCCTTTATTTTTAAAGACTGCACAGGGCAAAACTTTCTCGCATTTAGTTACAACTCCGGGTGCGGAGGTCACCTATTGGGAGTAGTTATAAAGTTTTTAGCATCACATCGAAGAAATGAGGTTACGTTATTACTTTCTGTTTGCACACATTTACATGTCTCGAGTCCTGAGGCACACTGGCATCCGCGCACCATATTACTGCAGCACACCACTAGTGGCGTCAAGACTATATGGCGCTGTCCAGCTGTAGTTACGGGGCCACACCACTGAACGACCTTAAAGAAAAGCGATTACTGACAATGGGTTTGGGCAGAAGGAAAGGCGATGGAGAATTAGTACTTAGGGTAGTTATTGAGCATGTGTTTAAGTATATCAGAAAGAAGATTGTCGGAAAATATTACAAAATGACACTGTAGAAATTCTCCCGAGATATGTTGAATTTGACGCGATCTGTGGCACTCACTGTAACTGTGGTGCCAGTATGATTCTGGAAAAAAGAAAAAAAGGCCTATGTAATATACATCAGTGTAGCTAGTGAACCACGTAGGGAATTTTAGAAACATTTATTTTTGTGTAACTGGCAAGTGTATGAATAAAGTCGTTCAGTTTTCACCAACTTAAAGTATTGTGATCTAACCTTTTCATCATAATGGCACTTCTACACTCAACATATTCTATAATACGTTTTGCCTGCTCTAACATTCGACTGCCCCAACTAATTTTCCTTTCTGCCACTCGTTCCATCGCCAAGTAAATCTTTCCTGGATATCTTGTCACATGTCCCACTTATCTGTCCTGGTAAGGTTCTTCCACAGACAGTTTTCCTCACCTATTCTTTGACACACTTCATCATTTTATTCTTTATCCTTGAATAGTACTACCCTTCAAATGCCAGCCCTTTTTTCTGTTCCGGATCTCCCATAGTTCGCGCTGCACCTGCACAAAACGCCGAACTTCAGACCTACACTTTCAGGAATATTATTTATCCTCAGTTCCGTATCAATAACTAATATTAGTAGACTTCCTTTGTTTGAAGAACGTTTTCTTTACCTATGTCAGTCTACTTTTGATGCTTTTCTTGCTTGTTTCAACCTGTGTAGTCTTGCTTCCTATGTAGGAGACTGACTTCATCCAGTAGTGAGTCGTTCCCTAATTTTATTTAAATCTAATGGTGAATCTTCTTTGCACTAGATCATTTTCGTTCCTGATTTCTTTAGGCTCCAATACTTCATTAATTTACTGGTCATCGTTTCTTACAATTTAATGTGTTTCTAACCTACACATTACAAAGAGTAACATCGCCTTACGGAAAAAAAAGAAAAGTGCGGTTTGTGAGGGCACGTACATTGTCGCTTGTGAGATACAGTAGCGTTTAATGACTCAGAATTAAGCAATTACACTAAGGTGACAAAATTCATGGGATAGCGACATGCACATATACAGATGGCGGTAGTATCGCGTAGAAAACGTACGAAAAGGACAGTGAAATGGCGGAGCTGTCATTGGTACTCAGGTAATTCATGTGAAAAGTATTTCGACGTGATTATGGCCGCACGACTGGAGTTAATATCCTTTGAACGGTACTTGAAGCTAGGCGCATGGGGCATCCCATTTCGGAAATCGTTAGGGAATTCAACATTTACAGGTCCACAGCGTCAAGACTATGTCGAAAATACTAAGTTTCAGGCATTGCCTCACACCACGGACAACGCAAATGCCGACGGCCTCCACCACTGAGAATAGCCGCGTTTGCGCAGAGTTTTGAGTGCTAACGGACAGGCAGCTCTGCTCGAAATAATCCCAGAAATCAAAGCCAGACGTGCGAAGAACATATCAATTAGGACAGTGGAATGAAATGTGTCGTTAATGGGCAATGGAGGCAGACGACCGAAGCGAGTGACTTTGCTAATGGCATGACATCGCCTGCAGCACCTCTCGTGGGCCCTCGTCCACATCGGTTGGACCTTAGACGACTGGAGAAACATAGCCTGGTCATACAAACCTCGATTACAGCTAGTAAGAGCTGATGGTAGGGTTCGAGTGTAGCGCAGACCCCACGAAGCCATGGACCCAAGTAGCCAACAAGGCACGGGGCAGTCTTGGCTCCACAATGGTGTGGGATGTGTTTACATGGAATGCACTGCGTCCTCTGGTGCAACTGAACCTATCATTGACTGGAAACGGTAATGATCGGGCGGTTGGAGATCTTTTGCAGCCATTCAAGGACTACCTGTTCCCAAGCAAGGATGGAATTTTTATGGATGGCAACGGGCCATATCACCGGGCCACAACTGTTCGTAATTGGTTTGCTTTAGTCACCCAGATCGTTAGACATAAATCCGATCGAACATTTACACTACTGGGCATTAAAATTGCTACATCACGAAGATGACATGCTACAGATGCGAAATTTAACCGACAGGAAGAAGATGCTGTGATATGCAAATCATTAGCTTTTCAGAACATTCACACAAGGTTGGCACCAGTGGCGACACCTACAACGTGCTGACATGAGGAAAGTTTCCAACCGATTTCTCATATACAAGCAGCAGTTGACCGGCGTTGACTGGTGAAATGTTGTTGTGATGCCTCGTGTAAGGAGGAGAAATGCGTACCATCACGTTTCAGACTTTGATAAATGTCGGATTGTAGCCTATCACGATTGCGGTTTATCGTATCGCGACATTGCTGCTCGCGTTGGTCGAGATCCAATGGCTGTTAGCAGAATATAGAATCGGTGGGTTCAGGAGGGTAATACGGAACGCCGTGCTGGATCCCAACGGCCTCGTATCACTAGCAGTCGACATGAAAGGCGTCTTATCCGCATGGCTGTAACGGATCGTGCAGCCAAGTCTCGATCCCTGAGTCAACAGATGGGGACCTTTGCAAGACAACAACCAGCTGCACGAACAGTTCGACGACGTTTACAGCAGCATGGACTGTCAGCTCGGAGATCATGGCTGCGGTTATCCTTGACGCTGCATCACAGACAAGAGCGCCTGCGATGTTGCACTCAACGACGAACCTGGGTGCACGATTGGCAAAACGTCATTTTTTCGAATGAATCCCGGTTCTGTTTACATCACCATGATGGTCGCATAGGTGTTTGGTGACATCGCGGTGAACGCACATTGGAAGCGTGTATTCGGCATCGCCATACCGGCGTACCACCCGGCGTGATGGAATGGTGTGCCATTGGTTACACGTCTCGGTCACTTCTTGTTCGCACTGACGGCACCCCGAACCAGTGGACGTTACAATTCAGATGTGTTACGACCCGTGGCTCTACCCTTCATTCGATCCCTGCGAAACCCTACATTTCAGCAGGATGAAGCACGACCGTATGTTGCAGGTAGTGCACGGGCCTTTCTGGATACAGAAAATGTTCAACTGCTGCCCTGGCCAGCACATTCTTCAGATCTCTCACCCACTGAAAACGTCTGGTCAATGGTGGCTGAGCAACTGGCTTGTCACAATACGCCAGTCACTACTCTTGATTAACTGTGGAATCGTGTTGAAGCTGCGTGGTCAGCTGTACCTGTACACGCCATTCAAGCTCTGACTAAATGCCCAGGCGTATCAAGGCCGTTATTACTGCCAGAGGTGGTTGTTCTGGGTACTGATTTCTCAGGATCTATGCACCCAAATTGCGTGAAAATGTAATCACATGTCAGTTCTAGTATAATATATTTGTTTAATGAATACCCGTTTATGATCTGCATTTCTTCTTGGTGTAGCAATTTTATTGATCAGTAGAGTACGACACGTAATTGAGAGGGCAGTTTATGCACAAAATCCTGCACCGGTAACAATTTCGCAAATACGGACGGACGTAGAGGCAGCACGGCTCAATATTTCTGCGGGAGACTTCAGCGACTTTTTGAGTCCACGCCACGCCGAGTTGCTGGATTACGCCGGGCAAAAAGAGGTCCGGTACGATATTAGGAGGTATCCGGTGACTTCTGTCACATTAGAGTATGTCTGCTGAAAATTCGGAATGTTTAGTCTCTCCTAGCAATGCGACACTCTTGTTGCGCAATGGTCTTAGCCCGAGACGACATGCGTAATTTACCTCTTGATACGCTGCGTTCCTCGGCATCGGTGGAACGATCACATTTCTAGACGATCAGCCATCCCCGCTGCACGACGTGCCGCAGGCTCCGGCGACGTTGGCTGTTGGAGTCGGGAGGAAACCCGACCGCGAGGGCGCAGATTCGCGCACTGTGGCCTTGACCGCCCACCGCCAGCAGGAGCACAGGGCGCGGTTTAAACACCGCGGCGGCCAGCGCCTCTCGCCCAGGGTCCGACCGCCCCCGCGGCCGCTGGTTATTTGCATTTTTAAGGCGGGGGTGCATAACTTAACGGCCGCTATTGTTGCGGGCGCCCATTGTCACAACCTTGGCTGACCCGGTCGGCCGCAGATTAGGGACAAAAGCGGCCCGGGGCTGTTTTCTGCGGCGCTGGAGCCATTGTGCCACTGGGGAAAAGCGGGCGAGGCGCCGTTAATATTGCATCGCCTTCGGGCGATTATTTATTTAGAGCAATGCCGTCAAACAGCGTTCGCGGTTCCGGAGTCAACGGGAGGAAAAGGAGTGCCGAGAAAAAAGGAACCATTTGATTTTGCGGTTCGTTAACGGTAATTACACGGGCCTGTGCTCAAATGTTTTCTAGCTGGTGAAGCCGACGCACCAACAACTGTCACTAAGTTTTCAAATGTTTCTTAAATGAAAAGTGAGTGCAATATTTTTTTTTTATTGGTGGCCGGTTGCACCCTCATTCATTAGTCCTTAACTGAATAAAAGCTCCAGAGTTCAACAAGACACAGCATGGATAAAATAACTTTTTACTGTTGAAGAACACTTTCTTTATGCTCACTCGAGACACGGTAACAAAACAGAATCGAGAAATGTCTTCACAAGATTATTCTACCATCAGTGTGAGTTTAACCCATTTTTCTAAGTGACTGCAGCAGGTTTACTGAATGACAGTTAGTCAATATAATCTTATTCTACTTCGAATGAACGTAATGATCCTGATGCAGTGTACTATTGTTAGATTTCCTAATATGCTGAAGTGTCATAATAGGCTGTGCGCGTAATTCAGATGTTTTGCGCAAGTCACTGGTTAAAAAATGGTATCAGTTTAGTAGGGAACGAAATTTGGATACTCGTACGATCACCATGATTTACTCGAATGAAATCCTTATGGTTTTGAGACCGCACCACATGTTCTAGAATTGCATGCGGGTTGGCTGCTGTTGGAGGCTGCCTTCAGCAGCGAGGGAGCAGTTACAACCGAAACCTTGACGCTTTTATTACATAGACGCTTTCGTGCAAGCAGAAGGATTTTTATCGAAATGAACTCTGACAGCGAAAGACTACGCTTGTATACCCCGATTTAGTTTTCCTGTATTTTCCTAGACAACATCTGAAAATAGCTCCAACTTCCTGGGCGTTTAACCCTACTGTAAGGACATCGGGGGGCTGCAGTCACGTTGACCGTGACCTGACGTCTGTGGAGTGTAGCATAACAGCAGGTTTTACTCCGGTATACGGGGTGGCGCCACTAGGAACTGTTCAAAACCATCCGACGATTCTTTCACGTGTCCTGAATCAGCAAATCGTGTTTACGCCTTTTCAGCCCTCCTGTTTTGTACCCTCCTGTGACGTGATCACGAGGGGGGAGGGGCAGCTGCAATATTCACACATGCATTAATGTTAAGCAGTTATTTCAGCTTGAAGTGCCTATGACTTCTGGAAATCAAAGATGGAAAGGCGCAGTCCCAGTCTTTAATAGTAATCTGGATTTGATTATTATTCAGGGAATTAATTCTCTTTCTCATCATATTGGATATTTTATTTGAAAACTTAATAGACACCCTCTATGACTCCCCAGTTTGGCAACATACTCACACGTTTGCTGGACACTTAAAAAACGTACCTGTAGAGAAACTTGAACAGCCATTCACTTGATTAGCGATGTAGCGCCTGAGGGTAGGCAACAACATCGACACCTCTTCGAAGGGGTTGCCTGCTCTCAGGCGCTAGAGCAGCAGCGGAGTATCACTTTGGTGACTGGGTGTTGAAGTCTCTGTAAAGGCACATTTTTAAAGTGTGCAACTTAGCTGAGTGTGTGGGACCGATAGAGTCGCCCAAACGAGGGATCTTATTGGGACTATTTCCCGTTTCATTCACGTTTTAATTTTCACTCCCCTCCCCCTTTCCCATGATTATGCCACAGGAGTGCGCGAAAAAAGGAGGACTGAGTAAGTGTAAGCACCCTTCGCTGCTTAGGTTTTGAACGATCCTTAGTGGTTCTGTGCTGTAAACCAGACCAAATATTGTGGTCGCACTACTCTCGAAAGAGGTCAGATCATTATCAGTGGGGTTGCAGCTCTACGATATCCTTAGAGAAGGTTTGAATCGTTCGTGGGTTGTCAGCAGTGTCGATCTTCTTACTGTTGCTCATCGCACTGCGAACTATCGTTTTCAACTGCAAAATGTGTGGGAATCAATGCGACATGGGTATAGGTGGTTTCATTGACGCCCTTTATACCACCTCCTGAGGCTTTTCCTTGTAGATCTGAAATGTTTTCTTCGGCCGTCCATTGACCTCGTGATTTTATTGCTTTTTATTCTGATCTATATCGCAGAGGGTCAAAAGACGGGGTGAAATATGAGTAAGAGTCTGTGTGACGACCTTCCCACAGTGAGAAAAGCCCACGATGGCGTTGGACAGATTTGTGGTGCAATTTGGTGCCAATGTGACGTAATTAACTCACTTTACTCATCATATGAACTTCTGAGCTCCGGACTTTTTTCGCATGTGTCGACGCCTTGCTGTTTGAAGCGCAGCCGAGCCCTAGGGTGATGTCGTAGGGCAGCACGCTTGTGCAGCCCTACAGAGCAAGGTTGGAGGCAGCTTTGAGTTAAATTTCAAAATTTCGTATCGTATCAGACAGTTTTTGGGGTTTCTAAAAGTGATCATTTAATTGTGTTGTGCAGTGTAATTTAACCACATGTCCTGCCGGACATAGTAAATAGTGAAATTGCAGACAATACAAGAGTAGCACTGACACTACTTTCGTTATATTTAAGTTAATTACTTTCAGATAATCGGTTTCAGCTTTATAGCCACACTGAGATACAAAAAGAAAAGAAAGCTACACAGATTACGACTAGTCGCGAAGGACTATAGTTCCTCCTATTACTGCCTAACTCAGTATAAGGCTAAGAGGAAATTAAAGGCTTAATTGCTACATAGGCTGTGGTTAAAAAAGAGCTGGAGTCTTCAAAAACCCTACCACTGAGGACATCTTTTCTTTAGTAAGAACTGTAAGAAACAAAACTTGTGAAAATAATGCTATTTTTAAAACTTGAAAATAGCGTTCTATGAAAACTAAAGCCTAAGAACCGATTTCTGATCGTTTAGAAAGAACAATACAACTTTCTCACGTTCTTCATGCTTTTTTCAGTGTATGTGCAGATGTTTCTTACACAGCTACACAATAGCAAGCGGGAACAACGTCCCGGAGTGGCCGCGTGGTTCGAGGCGGCATGTCACGGATTGCGCGGCCCCTCCCGCCGGAGGTACGAGTCCTCCCTCGGGCATAGGTGCGTGTCTTGTTCTTAGCATAAGTTAGTTTAAGTAGTGTGTAAGTCCAGGGACCGATGACCTCAGAAGTTTGGTCCCTTAGGAATTCACACATTTTTAACTACACGGTGAGCCGATACCACGTATCAATCTTCCTACAGCTGTTGTGCTAACTCAGTACCCCGCTAAACTGTGATGCCGATTGTCCTGAGGCTACATTCCTGTCGGAAACCTCCTAACCTTATCATAAAGAAGACACTTTTGGAAACTAAAACCAGGACTACAACTAGCCCCTCTAAATGGTACTTACTGCTTCAAAGAATTTCTTGCATTCTATTTGACTGTGATAAATCAGCCCACCTTTGGAACACTCGACTCATAAAATGGGGGTGTTTCCGAAGAGAAGTGACCAAAAAGAAAGATCAGAGTTTAACGGTTCGGCGATAAGGTTATCATAGGAACTCTAGCCCGGTAGGACGGATAAGGAAATAGGCAGTGCTCTTTCAGAGGAACCTCCCCGGTGTTTGTCTTAACCGGTTTAGCGAAACCAAGGAAAATTTTAATTTGGATGGTCGAACGGGGATACAAATCTCCGATCACCCAGGTACGAGTCCAGCGCCTGAACCGCTGCGTCACCTCTTTCGAACGCAAGAGTAGGAGATGATTCTCAATTTTAACAAATATTTCTCTAATGCGAATCTTACCAACACTTTTCTCGAGGAACAGAATTGAATGGCCATTTAAGCTGACAGTTTCTTCATCACTGCACACTAATTTCGTTGATTAAAATATGTGTAGTCCGAAAATATTTGAAGAGTAAATTATATTTAAATACATTTGCAAGCTGAACTGTGTAGGTGCCCATCTCACAAAAGAGCCGTCTCCTGTCTGCAAGTTTTATGTAAAAACCATTAAGAATTATTAACCCTTTCTTGCGAACACAACCGACATCTCGTGTGCTTCTTTGACCGTAGTGAATGTTCGGGGAAGAGAGACTAGAGGGAGAAGGTTCTCATTCAGAGTACGCGGAGAAATCCCCGTCTTGCAGATCAAATTTGGCGAGCGCTACTACAGGGTGTTTCAAAAATGACCGGTATATTTGAAACGGCAATAAAAACTAAACGAGCAGCGACAGAAATACACCGTTTGTTGCAATATGCTTGGGACAACAGTACATTTTCAGGCGGACAAACTTTCGAAATTACAGTAGTTACAGTTTTCAACAACAGATGGCGCTGCAAGTGATGTGAAAGATATAGAAGACAACGCAGTCTGTGGGTGCGCCATTCTGTACGTCGTCTTTCTGCTGTAAGCGTGTGCGTACGGCAACCACAGAGGGCAACGCGCAGCTAGTGCAGCAGGTGATCCAACAGCGACCTCGGGTTTCCGTTCGCCGTGTTGCAGCTGCGGTCCAAATGACGCCAACGTCCACGTATCGTCTCATGCGCCAGAGTTTACACCTCTATCCATACAAAATTCAAACGCGGCAACCCCTCAGCGCCGCTACCATTGCTGCACGAGAGACATTCGCTAACGATATAGTGCACAGGATTGATGACGGCGATATGCATGTGGGCAGCATTTGGTTTACTGACGAAGCTTATTTTTACCTGGACGGCTTCGTCAATAAACAGAACTGGCGCATATGGGGAACCGAAAAGCCCCATGTTGCAGTCCCATCGTCCCTGCATCCTCAAAAAGTACTGGTCTGGGCCACCATTTCTTCCAAAGGAATCATTGACCCATTTATCAGATCCGAAACGATTACTGCATCTCGCTATCTGGACATTCTTCGTGAATTTGTGGCTGTACAAACTGCCTTAGACGACACTGCGAACACCTCGTGGTTTATGCAAGATGGTGCCCGGCCACATCGCACGGCCGACGTCTTTAATTTCCTGAATGAATATTTCGATGATCGTGTGATTGCTTTGGGCTATCCGAAACATACAGGAGGCGGCGTGGATTGGCCTCCCTATTCGCCAGACATGAACCCCTGTGACTTCTTTCTGTGGGGACACGTGAAAGACCAGGTGTACCGCCAGAATCCAGAAACAATTGAACAGCTGAAGCAGTACATCTCATCTGCATGTGAAGCCATTCCGCCAGACACGTTGTCAAAGGTTTCTGGTAATTTCATTCAGAGACTACGCCATATTATTGCTACGCATGGTGGATATGTGGAAAATATCGTACTATAGAGTTTCCCAGACCGCAGCGCCATCTGTTGTTGACAATTGTAACTACTGTAATTTCGAAAGTTTGTCTGCCTGAAAATGTACTGTTGTCCCAAGAATATTGCAACAAACGGTGTATTTCTATCGCTGCTCGTTTAGTTTGTATTGCCGTTTCAAATATACCGGTCATTTTTGAAACACCCTGTACATATCAGTTACAGGATTTCGACTTGCGCTCATGTAAAGGCTTTCTCTCTCTCTCTCTCTCTCTCTCTCTCTCTCTCTCTCTCTCACACACACACACTCTCTCTCACACACACACACACACACACACACACACACAGAGAGAGAGAGAGAGAGAGATTAGGGGGGGGAGGGAAGAAGGAGAATAGCAGCTGAGAAAAGACAATCACAGACCATAAGCTTTGGATGGATGGTTCAAAGCACTATGGGACTTAACATCTGAGGTCATCAGTCCCCTAGACTTAGAACTACTTAAACCTAGCTAACCTAAGGACATCACACACATCCATGCCCTAGTCAGGATTCGAACCTGCGACCGTAGCAGCAGCGCAGTTCTGGACTGCAGCGCCTAGAACCGCTAGGCCACAGCTGCCAGCTATACCATAAGCCACCACACTTTCCTGTAGTGAAACGCAAATTCTTCGGCTGCGGCGTGAAGAGAGCTCAATCTGGTGGGTTTAGAAATGTCCACCTTCCTAATTATTTCACAGCTGTCGCATCTTTCCGAGAGGCAATGAAGTTAATACTTTTCTTAGAACAAGTTTCGATACTACGTGAGGTGGTATAAGATATAGAAAAAAGAAAATTAATGTCTTGGTCGATTATGTAAGTCCAAAGGACTTACTTTTAACATAGTCGATGCTGTGTACCTCTTCTTCCTACAGCTGCACCAATTTCGCCACCCTTTTAATTAAGGTAATGTATAAGAAAACGACAGAACTATTCGGTCTAAGGAAAAGGCTTTAACTTTATACTTGCAGACTAAAGATGCCGTAGATGTATAATTGCTACATCTTAGTAATATAAATGTTATAATATCAGCAAATGTCGAAATGACGTTAAGTTGCCAATTTAACTCTAAGAGAAATTGGAATTTATTTAATGGTATTTTTCTGTTTCAGAATGATTGTTATCCATTATTTTGAAATTCTCCCAATAGCAACGAAACAATACTGCATGGCTCCACTACAGTACGTTAAGATCACATACCGTCATTACGGAAGGTTGATTAAGCTAATTTCACGCAATTACTTGTACATTTGCAGCATGTAATTTCCTTCTGTCGCACAGAGCATGGGGTCCCGAAGTAATGAAGGCTTATAGCTGAGATTACTGCAAGTACAATAACCCAGCCCGTAATACATGTAAAATCACAACGCACGCTATTCAGTGGCTTTCGTGGTTTATGTGTACATGCTGTAAAAATTACTCCATTCCGTCGTGTCAGAGTGCTACTACAACCACTTTCGAATTACTTCAGTATAAAAACACTCCTGTCTGCGAAATTATTTAATATCAGTGACGCTTTTACCCTTTTGGGCATCATTATATTGTGTTAAAGTAGTTACATATGTAACCCACCCGTCATAAAGCCATATAAAGTGGAAGATGGACGAAACAGTAATCACATTACACATCTAGTTACTGTTGCGTCCATTTCCCATTTTATATGGATTTATGGCGGATGGGTTACATATACAGCTACTTCAACATTTGATGGTGCCCCAAAATGTCGAAACGCGTCATTGATATTATGAGTAAATAATTTCGCAACCAAGATTGTTTTTATTCTGTAACTGTAGCATTTGCTACAGGAAATTACTGCTTGTACGACGAGAAAATGAAAAAGGAAACTATGTCCTGTACCTTAACTTCGTCAGAGCTGTGCGTAAAGGAATACACAAGGAAACATTCATGACGCATGAACTGTTACCAAATGGTATGGCCTCTCAAAACATCTCTGACCTTAAAATCTCGTATTCATGACTCGCGAAGTTACGTAATCCATTACAGGGCGACACATAAAAACTTGTGCCGTAATTCCGTAATGGCCGGTCTGCAAATTTAGGTTCCCGTATTCATGGCAGTCGCCGTTAAATCTTCATGCTTGCTCAAGCACTGTCAACATTTCCGCGTTAACGGCCTGGTGATTTCGGCAGCAGATTTATCGGCCGGCCAGCCCGGTACACGGAACTGCGGCAACTCGAACACACTGTTGGCGTCAGTGTAAAGCATTGTTTGCCAACTCTCACACTCATATTATTAATTTTTTTCGTAAAATCAGCCACACTATTTCAACGATATTCAAAACGTAAAAGCTGACGCGCAAGCACACACACACACACACACACACACACACACACACACACACACACACACACACATGGGAAAATGGAAAATATTGTCCCAGAAATAAAAATAGTTCCGGTCCCTGGCCCAATCCAAGGTTTTTTGGGACGTTTCCCTTGGTGGTAAGGAAAATGCCGAAACCTTCAAACCATTTCCCTAATTGAACTATCAGCTTGCCTGAAAATTAGCTGAAAAAACACGCAAGTCAAACATCCAGTTCTGCTCTTTCCACCTGAGACTTCAGGAGAACGAAAGTATTGCTAGTCGCCAAGAGTTTTTCCTCAGGTATACTTCAGCACAAGTCGGGCGAGTTACCTTACTCTATTAAATAAAATGGCTCTGAGCGCTATGGGACTTAACTACTGTGGTCATCAGTCCCCTAGAACTTAGAACTACTTAAACCTAACTAAACTAAGGACATCACACACATCCATGCCCGAGGCAGGATTCGAACCTGCGACCGTAGCGGTCACGCGGTTCCAGACTGTAGCGCCTATAACCGCACGGCCACTCCGGCCGGCCTCTATTAAATACATCAGCATACACACATACAGGCGTTTTGCTGAGCTCTGTTGTCCGTAAAACGTTAAAGAAAAATATAATCCACCTAGTGGGTTAGCTTTGCTATGGGGTAAACGCCAGGATTAGATATCCTCTCCAGAACCCTTTGGCCCCATACCATTCGATGAGACACGACTGCTGGAAAGAACCCAGGCAGATAAAGGACAGAATTCCGAACAGTTCTCTCTCTCTCTCTTTCTCTTTCTTTCTCACACACACACACACACACACACACACACACACACACACACACAGAGAGAGAGAGAGAGAGAGAGAGAGAGAGAGAGAGAGAAAGAGAGAGAGACGCACGGTTAGACTACAATGATTTAAATCTCCTAGTTTCGACCGTGAATTTTGGGAGGTTTTTCTTGGTTGTTCTCAAATGCTGGTGCTGGAGAACGACTGCCGATCGGTGCAGTTAGGGAGCCCTCTCGTACTTTCACCTCGTTCTTCCTCTGTCCCAAGCTACGGAGATACTAAGGCTTCTTACCCTTTGAGTGGAATGCTGAAACCTCTCTGAACGGATCCGACCTTTAAAATGTGTGGAGATCTCAAACAGCTCGGAATAAAAATTGCTAAAATAGTTTACATAATTCTTACTGAAAACTTTCATTACGAAGTCTGTTTATTAGAGAAAGAATTCGGTAACATAAAGTTCTCAGCGACAAGATAAACTGAGTCGTTTTATTGTTCGAAAACCGGAGCTTGGCGTTTGTCCATGTTGTGTGGATAATCAGTAGCGCAATAGATACATTAGTATCTGTAATCTACGAACGGAAAGAAAGAAAAATGCTATCGAAGTGATGCCAACATTTGTTGTCGGGTTAGTTTTTCGTGATTACTTTTGCCTTTCTACTTGATCTTTTGCGCTAATGTTTAGTCAGAAATTTAATTTAGCTAGGTTACCCTTGTGGACATCATATTAAACGCTATTATCTTGGAGGTTGAGATACTGAGGAGGCTGTAACGGTAAGTGAAGTAAAAATAGGTGACATAGTTACATATTTCTCATTTTTTTGTTTTTTCCTGATGCTTATTTCGTTGCACGAAGGCTAGGGAAAAATATTGTTTCAATTCAATTGACATCGTGATATGATAAACAGAGGAAAAACACTGTATATGTGCTGGTGGTAACTAGGGAAAGTTTTCGCAATGCTACGGAAGGTAATGTTATAGCGAGGAAGAGAACGAAATTAAAAGAACAGAATAACTTCACAAGGTAAAATATGGATGTAGACCCGCAAAACAAAGAGAAAAGTAGGGATTGTGGGCATTGTGATAATTAAAACGAATATCAGAGCTCGTCTTAGTGAAAGTGGTTCCGTTTTATTGGCTTCTAGAACCTCCTTCATTTTTACAGTGTCTTTAATTAGAAGATAAAGTCGACCGAAGTTAGCAAGAACAACGAAGTTCAGCAAGGTGTTATCCTAGATGGATCCCTTTTTTCATGGAATTATTATTCTCAATATCGTTTCAGAAACTTCTCGTCTGTGACTGCTCATGTGTATACCACTAAAAGTTCGTATGTCAGCTTTTAAAAACAAATTTTAGAACTCGATTTTGTTGAAATTGCGGAGTGGACCCTATAAACGGCGTGTCACTTTTTTTTTGTTATAGAGTCGAAAGACAGTTGTATACGTTACTTCCCTGGCATCATTTTGCTGTTCCATCTACAATAAACATTTTTAAATTTTGTTTTTGTGGCGGTCCACAGCCTCCACATGTTTTGAGAAGGAAACCGTGGTCCACATATGCTGTAATATTTTTATTATCTAAACGATCGGCTAGTTTCAACTTTGGGTCATTTTCAAGTACGTATCTTAGGCTTCCAGTTTCATTTCACATTGTAATACATTGCTTGTACATGTGGGCAGGAATACGTCTTACTTCTGTGCGTAATTACATTATTTCTGTGCCACTTACGCCCAGAAGTAAGACAGTTTCCTGTCCACATATACCAGCGATGTATTCTAAACATTTTCTTAGCTGTCCACACTTGGTTGTATTCTGTATAGTTACTAGTAACGGGTTAAACAATATTTTAATTAGACTTACATATTCCTGACTTGGCTTTCATTGTGCTGTTAAAAACAGCGCATAGTAATAAAACTGATTAGTGTCAATTGTTTATCACAAAGGTAGTGACATTAATTAGGATGATTTGTTAAATAGGTGGAATAACTTTCCGACATGGTTAATATAGACTCCCAGAAACTACTGGATGTTGATGACCTGTATTTAATAATACCTGATCCAATACAAAATGATGACTGTGGCCGGCCAGAGTGGCCGAGCGGTTCTAGGCGCTACAGTCTGGAACTGCGCGACCGATACAGTCGCAGGTTCGAATCCTGCCTCGGGCATGGATGTGTGTGATGTCCTTAGGTTAGTTAGGTTTAAGTAGTTCTAAGTTCTAGGGGACTGATGACCTCAGAAATTAAGTCCCATAGTGCTCAGAGCCATCTGAACCATTTTTTTTTGAAGACTGTGTTGTTTGAGGTTTTTTAAAAAAATGATAAGAAGTGTAGTTTGGCACGTCGAACAGGGCTGACAATTCCACACAGCAAGTGAACTGTCTCCTGGCTGTGCAGATAACTTCGATTTAATTGTTAGGGGATGTCAAGCCGAGAACTGAATTAGTAGCCCACATGGAAAGCTACTACTTCCGAGTCCTTCATTCATCCCTTCAGGGATGTGGTAACATCATATAAACATAATCCGTGCTCTGTGTTAACAAAAAATTGTCACTGTACTGCTTCATAGTTTTCAAGCTTATACTAACAACATTTAACCTATTAATTAAAAGGATATGCCGGCCGGTGTGGCCGTGCGGTTAAAGGCGCTTCAGTCTGGAACCGCGTGGCCGCTACGGTCGCAGGTTCGAATCCTGCCTCGGGCATGGATGTGTGTGATGTCCTTAGGTTAGTTAGGTTTAATTAGTTCTAAGTTCTAGGGGACTGATGACCACAGATGTTAAGTCCCATAGTGCTCAGAGCCATTTGAACCATTTGAAAAGGATATCCAGATAGGTGCTATCCACTGCTGGTAGCTTAATATTTACTTGATTACAACTTTATTCCGAAGAAAGAATTTACCCATGTCTGCACTTAATGAGTTCTATTTACTGTTTATTATTACTTGTGCAGCTTTGCACAAATACTGTTACTAGGAATGCATCTAAAACGACTTTTGGATACCTGAATCAAGTAATTTGCGTCAGTCATGGGAATAACTATTCTCAAAAAAATGAAACTTTCAGAGTAAGTAGAGTAGAAAAATCGAAAAAGAATACTTCGAAGGTTTGTTGGACGGTGAAGTATTTAACGATCAACGTGAAATTTTCTATATCTACATCAATGCGCCGCAAGCCAAATTACGGTGTGTGGCTGAGAGTACTTTGTGTTCCACTTTGACTCCCCACTTTTCCTGTTCCAGTCGCGTATGGTTCGTGGGAAGATCGATTGTTCGAATCTCTCTAATTTCATTTTGGTGGTCTTTCCGCGATATGTATTTAGGAGGAAGCAATATACTGGCTGACTTTTCCAGGAAATGTCGGAATTTGAATAATATACCGCATCGTGATGCAGAACACCTCTGGCACAGGAGCTGACTGACGATCACCATGACAGTTTAGCACTTACTAAAAGACCAGCAACGTAACGTGGATCTCTATTCCCTCTATTCTATCTAGTACCGATTTCATACCGAAAAGCAGTGTTCGAGTACTGGTCGAGCGAGTGTTTTGTGAGCTACTTCGTCTATTGATGGTCTAAGCTTTCTCAGGATTATTCCAATGAATCTCAGTCTGACATCTGCGTTGCTAGCAATTAATTTTATGTGGTAGTTCCACTTAAAATCAGCCAATACACCTAGATATATTACGGAAGTGACTGGTTCCAGTGACAGTTCCGCATTTTTTTAATCTTAAAAAGGTTTTGTAGCCATGCTTTGCATTTGTTTATGTTGAGTTTCAATTGAAACTCCCTGCATCAAGTATCGATCTTCTGCCGTGCCGGCCGCTGTGGCCATGTTGTTCTAGGCGATTCAGTCCGGAACCGCGCTGCTGCTACGGTCACAGGTTCGAATCCTGCCTCGGGCATTGATGTGTGTAATGTCCTTAGGTTAGTTACGTTTAAGTAGTTCTAAGTCTAGGGGACTGATGACCTCAGATGTTAAGTTCCATAGTGCTTAGAACCATTTGAACCAATTTGAATCCTCTGCCGGGCCTCCTGCATTTCAGTACAATTTCTAGTGTCGCAACGTCTCAGTATACAACAGCATCATCCGTGAAAAGGTCATAGAGCTTCCTAAGTTATCTACTAGGTAAAAAATATATAGTGTGAAAAGTAATGGTCTTGTAACACTCCCCTGAGGCACGTTGGAAGTTACTTTTTCGTCTGAAAGCTTTTCTCCGTTCTGAATGATATGCTGTGTTCCATTTGCTAGAATCTCTTCAATCCAGTCTCACACCCGGTCTGATATTTCTTACGTTCGTATTTCCTTCATCATGTGACGGCATCTAGCTGGGGTCTGTATTTACTGCTTTTTGTATCTCTGGGACGAATGGAACGAGCAGGGTTTTACAAGTCACACAATTGTCGTTTTCGGAAGCCATGTTGCTTCCTACAGATGAACCTATAGGCGAGGATAAAACCTGGTCCGAAATTCTACAAGAGACTGACATCAGAGATAGTTCTGTGCGACTGTTCGACAATCGTTTTGAAAAAGATATTTACCTATGCTTTTTCCCAAACATGTAATGCTTCACTTCTCTAGAATCCTACGGTACACTGCTGAAAGAAGATGGGAGGTTCTTTCACATGTTCTGTGTAGAATCGTATTGACATCCTGTCAGTTCCAGCGGACTGCCTTCTGCTGAGTGATTTTAATTGCTTTCCTATCCCATGGACACTCGGTATCTGTCGTTTCGTTGTTCGTGCTACGATTTGAAGGACAAAGTACAATGTCATTTTCTTGTGTGAAACAGTCTGAAAAAAAGACGTTTGCTATTTCGGTCTTTTCCGCTTCATTCTACTTCAGTGTTGGTATTGTCAGAGTGTCTAGATAGATGGCTTCGACCTGTTTACTGACTTAACATAAGACGAGAACTTTCTGAGATTCCTTTCAAGCTGGTGGGTAGTTCCATTCTCGTATCCGTTGAGCGCTTCTCGCAAAGCCTTCCCTGGGTTAATTTTGGCTTCGTATTTCTTCTATTGGGTTTTGGATACGTTTAAATTTTTAGTAAAGTTTCTTTTATTCCCTTTCGTAGCAGATTTCTAACACAGTTGGAAAACCTTGGTGAGGCTTTTTCATCCATCACAATTGTCATCAGTACATACATATGTGTCTAAAGCATGATGTACGATGCTCTTGATCTTTGTCCATTCATGATGAACACTGTCAGTGCTGGAGGTGAGATTTTCGTGATCACCTGTCAAGTGTCACTCTTGCTAAACAGCAGTATATGCCTGCCTTTCTTTCTATTCGTATTCATAGCGGTATTCAGTGATCCTGTAACGGCCTCATGATCACTGGTCCTCTCTTCTACGCTAACCGAGTCGAAAAGTTCAGATGTATTTGTCACCAACAATTCTAAGATGTTATCTTCATGAATCGGGTCTCTAATTAACTACTCAAGGTAATTTTTGGCTAAGGCATTCAAAACGATTTCACACGATTCTCCGTCTCTAATGTCCATCCTAAACACTTTAGCCTCCCAGTCTGTAGTTGGTGTGCTAAATTTCCACTTCAAACTGTAACATGACCAGGAAATTTCGCTAAATATTTTCTATGTTTCCTCTCAGCTGTTCCGCCGCTACTCTTTCTGAGGCAGGTGGTCTACAAAAGCATCTGATTACCGTGTTTAAATCACATTTAACAATTTATTTTTGCTCAAATAATTTGGCATTTTGGGTCTGTAATTACCTCATAAGAAATTATCGTATTTTTGATTGTTATAAACACCCCTCCACCACCAGCGTTCAGCCTATTTAGGCGATATACATTCAACTCTGAGATTGTAATTTCTTTTCTATTAACCTCTAGTATCATCCATCATTCTGTCCATGGTGCTATGTGGGCGTTGTTACCATTTACAAGCGAGGTTACTTCTGGGACCTTTCCGCAGATGGTCCTCCGCTTAAGAAATACTGTATTAACATTTTCTTTTAGCAGTATGCTGTGACGAATGTTACTCTGTCTGGACCCAGACTTGTTTAAACACACTGAATTTAATTGCTGCAGCAAATTTTACTGTACAGCTGAACATAAACTGCGTGTCTTCAGTGTCACGACAAAAGGGAAAATTGCTACTTGGACTACCTGCTTCTCAACAGAATAAGTACTTATATCCTCTGAAATTCAGTCGGTCGGCTCTTGCCACACAGGGCTCGTAGTAAGTTTCGTGCTGAAGGGCAAGAGTCACATCGTCGCTCATACTTTGTGGCAGTTCATTAGCACTGGTACAGTTCCCCGCTTTTCACCTTTCGTCTCAACGTCGCTTTAAGCCGGCCGTATCTCGACGAGCCAGGTCAAGTCTTCCCTCTCGACTCCCACTCTTGAAGCTTTTTGATGTACGACTTCTCCCCCCCCCTTTCCCACCACCTCTCTCCCATGCCAGCTTCATCAAGACCTACACAGTCCTGTGAACTCTCTCCACACCCACCTATCTATCCTTCCCCCAGCCGACACACACACACACACACACACACACACACACACACACACACACACATACATACAAGCCCGAGCGAAGCACAGGTGCCACGTAAGCTCCTCTCAGTTGAACACTTACCCTGTTCTTGACAATCTTTTCGGGAAACTTAATGACATTGCTAATATAAATTTTTATCCTAGAAGGAGCGAAGAACAACAGAGCGGAAATTACAGGAAGTTATAGTACCGCCGATTAACTTTCTAGCAACTCTTCAGCTAGTATCAGGAACCATTTTATTCAGATGTGACATAGCGTACAGACGAAGCACACGCAAGCGGTAACCAAACGAGAATACGGATAAATCTAGCGCCGCTACTTTGCTGGCAACACAATGTAATAACTATGGCACTACATTAATAAGGTTACACGAATAATGCATGCGCCAGCCTCGTTCATTACCTTGTCCTATCCGTGAAAGAGAATAATGCCCTTTTCCATTTTCGGGGTGGAATTAATTTGATATTCATAGCGTGCTCTACCAGTATTTTGTTCATAATGCTTTATATTAAAACACAATAGGATCTGTGCTCTATGGAGACATAATCCGTGACCCATAACAAATTCATTACCTGGTTTTTGTTTATCAGCACGTAGTTGCACCGGAAGCTTATTTCACGGAAGAGGCGGGAACACTCCACGCGCCCCTCCATCTTAATCCGCTTAGAAAGGCTAAATTACAATTAAGTCCTCCTCGGCGTCGCTGTAAATAGAACTCACACGATCTCTTCCGCCGCAGTACTGAGAATTAGCAGAAGCAAGGTTAGCCGTGAAGTGTACTTTCCTCGTATCTGCCTCCAGTGGTGTCGATGCTGTTCGTTTCGCTGTGTAGCATCATACATCAGCGAATGTTGTAATGACAGCGTTTCCCCACCACCCCTCCCCTACTTTTACAGTTGTACTATAAACTTTAAACAGTGTGGAATAGCACAGGGGTTAAAGCACTGGCTCCCGCATTTGAGACGTACGGGTTCTGTCCCTGTCTCCACTTGCAGTTTTAGGGTCCCATGAAATCCTGAAATCGCTAAAGGCGCCTATCAGGGTAGTTTCCGTGACAGTGAGTCCACTTGTTTCCTTTTTCGTTCTACCCCAATCAATGTATAATCTTTGTCTGTAATCCCATTGTCGACGACACGACGAACTCTAACCGTCCTCTGTTTCATTCGTAAATTTTGAGAACTCATTCTAAATTTTGCGAAAGCACAGATGTTAAAGAAGTGATAAGAGCTCTAAATTAATTAAGCCCACAGGTGATAATTACACAAAATAAAGATAAATGAACAGGGAGTTCAGAAACAGTCTGATAAGCTTGTAAGGGTGCTGCAAATTAGGTTATGCTGACAAATAATTTTTAAAGGAAAAAAAGTGGAAACGTTGCGCCGTTTCCACGTTAGTTAACATTTCGCGCGCAAATTAAAGTGGCCCCATTGTCAGTTTGCCAAAGGTGTTTTTATTTGGTTTCCTAAAACCGAAGAAGAAAGCGATACGAAAACTGGACATGGGATGGTAGTCAGGATCTAACCAGAGCCCAAGACTCAGCAGTCTCGTGCGCATTCTCTACAGTATGACAACAACTCACACTGACCTGGCGTGCCGCTTCAGTTTGCACGCGCAACAGCGCGCTTGCCTAACATCAATGTTAAATAACTCTGAAACGGCCCAAGGTATCGAATTTTTTTTTCTTAATATTATTTCTCAACATAATCTACCCTGAAACACCCTCACAAGCTTTTCAAACTGTTTCAGGCCAACCCTGCATAATAAAAAGCGAAATCTGACATAGGTGAAAGTGAATGACAATAGAAATAAGAACTTTAGAGAATACACGAGTATGCAAATGAGCCGCTTGTGAAATAATTCCGAATGTGTGGTTCCTAGACGCCACTCTCTTCAGTATGAAATACCATACTAAATAGCAAAACTTTATTTACCGTTTAAAATTTTCAATTAATTCCCTCCTCTAGTTATGCTCAAATTTCACCTGTTGACTACCTTAACAAGAAATACGATACTGCTTCAGCATGTTACATGTTACAATTTACCGTACATTCGTACATATTAAATGAGGTGTTCCACGAGCCATCCTTGGATATAGGTCTCACAGTGTGCTCATCTTTGCAATGAATTACCGATTCTATCGAACATAGTGGGCCACCTCGTAAATGGATAATATTATACATTTCGCTGTTACAGATTTGCAACCGTGCTATCGGTGCTATCGAGAGTGCTCCAAATTTCACTTCTGAAATGATCCCAGACAGGGATATCGAGAGGGCAGAGGTCAGATGATTCTGGAGACCAAGACGGAGTTTCGGTTCTATGTATCTTTCTTGGACCATACTGGGGCCTTTGTTACGGGCTTACATCAACAGCAAAGTGAGCCACATGCTCTGAGGTGACAAAAGTTACGGGATACCGTCTAATGTCGTTCCGGAGCTTCTTTTGTCCTGCGTAGTGCAGGAACTCAACAACGTGGCATGGACTCAACAAGTCGTTGGAAATCCCCTGCAGAAATATTTAGCCATGCTGCCACTACAGCCGTCCATAATTGCGGTGCAGGTCTTTGTGCACGGACGGACCTCTCGATTGTGTCCCATAATTGTTAGGTGGGATTCATGTCGGGCGATCTGGGTGGCCAAAGCATTTTCTCGAACTGTCGAGAATCTTCTTCAAACCAATTGCGCACTAGTGTGCCCCGATGACATGTTTTGGAACGTGAATGACTGTAAATGGTCTCCAAATAGCCGGACATAACTATTCCCTGTCAATGATCGGTTCAGTTGGACCAGAGGACCTAATCAATTTCTTGAAAACACAGCACACAACATTATGGAGGTACCACCAGCTTGCACAGTGCCTTGTCTACAACTTGGGTCCATAGCTTCGTGTGGTTTGCGCCATATTCGAACATTACCATCAGCTATTCCCAGCTGAAATCGGGACTCATCTGACCAGGGTAAGGTTCTTCAGTCGTCTAAGGTTCAACCATATAGTCACGAGCCGAGGAGAGACGTTGCAGGCGATGTCGTGCTGTTAGCAAAGACACTCCTTCGTACGTCCCACATAGATTTCAGCGATTATTTCAGGCAGTGTTGTTTGTCTGTTAGCACTGACAACTCTACGCAAACACCGCTGCTCTCGGTCTTTAAGTGAAGGATGACGGCCACTGACATGTCTCTGCTGAGAAGTAATGCCTGAAATTCGGTACTCTTGGCACACTCTTGAGACTGTGGATCTCTGAATATTGAATTCCCTAACGATTTACGAAATATGTCCAATGTCTCTAGCTCCAAGTGCCATTCCACAATTCTCATCGTGCGGCCGTAATCGCATCGGAAACTTTTTCGCATGAATCACCTGAGTAGAAATGGCAGCGTCGCCAGTGCATTGTCCATTCAAACGTTGTGCAGGCGATACTACCGCGATCTGCATATTTCCTTGTCGCTATCCCATGACTTCTGTCACCTCAGTGTATTTTATGATGGCTAATCGGAAAGCAGGGTCCGATCGGTCGTGAAATGCCGTCCTTCTTGGTCGTCAAGTGAAGGCTGTCGTAGACTGCGTTGTCGGTGGTGAGAGCTAGCACCTGAAATTTGGTATTCTCGGCACACGCATGACACTGTGGACTCGGAATGTTGAATTACCAAACGATTTTCGAAATGGAATGTCCCATGCGTCTTGCTCCACCTACCATTCCGCCCTCAGAGTCTTTTAATTTCCGTCGTGCGGACATAATCGCATCGGACAGCTTTTCACACGAATCACCTGGGTACATATGACAGCTCCGCCAATGCACTGCGCTTTTATACTTTGTGTACGCGATACTGCTGCTATTTGAATATGTGCATACCACTGTCCCATTGACTTTTGTCACCTCAGCGTATACCTACCACATACTCCAATCATGGACCACTAGCGAAATTTGAGACCAATTAGTCGAGACGTCGAGACTTAATTAGAAAGTTGACACTATAAACATATGTGGACTAATTATTCCGAATTTCGTACATAACCATACATTAACAATTATCTGTGTACTCTTGTTTATTAATTTTTTTTTGCTTAGGTTATCGTAATCCTCCCCTCGTACCAGCAAGGAAACCTAATGGTTTGCACCCTGATGAATCAACCGGTACCGACCGACCGCCGTGTCATCCTCTGCGAATGGCTGTCACTATATGCTGTATGGAGGGGCGTGACTACAGCACACCGCTCACCCGGCCTTTGTCGGCTTTCTTAATCTTGGGGACATCACTTCTCACTCAAGTAGCTCCTCAATTGGCATCATGAGGCTGAGTTTATACTGCTCCAGTCCTCCCACCAAGGAAGGATTGCCTGGCAGTACCAGGAATCGAAGCCAGGTCCTCTGCACAGCTGCCAGTCAGGCTTACCACTGGGCTACTGAGGCGGAGCACCCATATCAACTTTTGCTGTTAATTATGATACAACAAGCAGCTTTTCCCCATTTAGCTGCGACTGGCATTAATATTGCGATATTTTAATTCTGACTGAACGATCTTCACGGTTGTTAAATGCTGATTTCAGTCTTTAATATTATTCAAATGGGCAATGATTTCGGCATTAAAGGGACGTAAAAGTTAAGCTTCCATGTCTGCAGGGTTAAGTAACTACTGAATCGTCTTCCGGTGACAGTTTTCTAATTACTGTTTAACACTTTATACAGTTGTCCATTGTGCCGGGCATGTGTTAATGGTGCTTCTTTCGCTTTTTTAATCAATTCTGCGGCTGCAAATACACTCAGGGCACAAAACTAGTCGGTAGCATCTACTGAAGTGGGCTGTGTGCATTTACAGCCACAGGACTGACCAGAAACCCCAAAGAAGCGACATTAACAGTTGTCAACCGCAGTGGCAAACTACACCTCGGGGTTAAGGGATACGACAAATTTGACCTTATCAGAAATTCCTTATTATAAAATGATATTGAAATTTAAGCATCATGGAGCACAATTAGGATACGGTTTATCACACAAAATCAGTAGATACCACATCTTTAGGCAAAAATTTTTCGTCATGCTGGATATACTCATTCTATCACAGTTTGTGTGTGTGTGTGTGTGTGTGTGTGTGTGTGTGTGTGTGTGTGTGTGTGTGTATGCGTGCGTGCGAGTCCGCACGAGGCTGAAACGGGTGACAACTTTAGAACACTGATTTTCAAGAGGATTCTCGGAGACCTACGCAGCATATCCTGATCCGGGAGTTAAGAAAAATTATAATTATACTTGAGTTTGTTGTTGTTATGTTTCACTGAGAGGTACCTCAGTTCAGACATTAAAACATCTTTTAGCGTTTCTACATATACTTAAAGAAATCTTTCGGCAGATGTTTCACGTCTGCTTTCTCGCCACAAATTTCGTACAATGAAAAAGCTTCCCAAATACCTGACTTCATATTCTCGATGCTTAGTGCAATCATGAACTAACTGAACGTGATGTTTGAGATCTCTCATAGTACATCGTTAGTACTCAAGAGATTTTCCTTTCACTTTTATCCATCTATAGTAGTCCACAGCACTTACCAGTTCCATGTTTTCTGTCAAATTAGGTTTATCTTCCCTCTCTGATATCAAACAGCAGGTTTTCTTAAATTTCCGAGTTTACGGTAGTTAGCTATTTTTCCACGTTACCGTATCGTATCTTCGTGTGATCGACGTGTAAAGCTCTAGGAATATGTTCCATAACCTGAGTACAGCACAGAAACGTACGTCTAGTATGTGGGCCATTGCTTCCTTCACTTCCATTCATGAAATTTCTCTTTGACTGGAAATTAGGCGTTATGATAATAGAATTTATTTGTTCGTTGTGTAGCATTTTAACATTGTAAGCTTATCCCGTTTCATTTTTTGGTAAATTTCGTAAGTTTTCCTTTATTTCCTTAGTGTTTCTCTATCGTACATGTGTAACATCTGCAAAGACCCTTTTAGACCAGTCCCATTCTCTTTGCATTTCTCCTCCTTGATCTTCTGCGACATTTAACGCTCAACATTTATGAAAGTATAGCATGTTACTCATCTGCCAATATTCCTGTAATTATGTCTAGAAACCAAGGAACAGTATGAGGTATTCTTTTAGACAACAGGAAAACAGTTGTTAAAAAAGGTAGAATAATTACAAAATTCAAACAGCTGAACTTGGAAATTGCATTGAACTTTACGGCCAGTTTGCAGTGTAATGGGTATGAGTGAACAGTTAGTATCCAGCGTCATTAATGGAAACTTAACGTGCTATATAATACAACGTGTGTGATGTAATTTAAACTTTGCTTTGCTGCAAATGTGTTCTGACAGGAAGTTACTGGGAGCTAACTGTACCTTAATAAGATAAAATTCTCGAAATGAGACTCTGTTTTACTCTCTCTTCGAGATTGTGGTGATCAGCAGAGGAGCACAAGAAGTGATTAGACAGTGACAGGCAATGGAATTGAATATTTAACGAGGTGTCGAAGCAGAAAAAAAACCTTAAAAAAGAATTAGTGTTTAACGTTTCATCGAACAAGAGAGCAGTAAAGACGGAGGAAAACTCAAGTTGAACAAGAGAGGGGGAAGGAAACATGACATGTTGTAAGGGTATATGTGTAGAAACCGCTACGATGTATCGAATATTACTCTGTCCCATCACAGATCACTAGTGATGATAGGATGCTCCATCAGCTAGAGGATGAGGCCAGCTTTTCACGCCTGCAGAAAAGGCGCGTAGAAGTTACGCCACCGGCACATGGACCATGCAGTCGATCGCTGGGTGTTGAGGGTGTAGGATAGAAAAAGCACATTAGGGAGTCTTTCCGAATGTGCGGAGCAATATCTAGCATGCCAGATACTCTGAATGTGTATTTGAACGTAGACCAATGAGATGAAATATGAGATGAAAGAACGCCATCTACGTCACATCCCCGCCAACTCTCTCTAGTAAATAATTACGAGAGGCCATATTGGTTTTCATTTGAAGCTCTTATGTATATATGACGTTTGTAAGCACCAGAAAACTGAGGATCTCTCGAAAACCTGTTTTGATTTATTGTGATAAAATGGCGGGAAACGTCGTATTGGTGAGTAAAAAATTGTTGCGTATTATAAAAGAATGCCGTATGAAGACAGCGGCGCACTGACGATTCATCAAAAATGCATTGTTCTTGTTATAATTAGATATAATTAAATGTCACGTAAGGACATATCTACGAATAAAGCTTTTAGGAGACAGTTAAATGCAAGGTATGGCCATAAATCACTGATGGGTGGCGTAACGCAATGAGTAGTCGCAGAGCTGGAAAGTAACAGATGACGTATTGCTGGGTAGCATCTCGTTGGCTGAAACAATCGTTTGTGTATGTGAATTCCTAAGGGACCAAACTGTTGAAGTCATCGGTCCCTAGACGTACACACTACTTAAACTAACTTATGCTAATAACAACACACACATACTCATGCCCGAGGGAGGACTCGAACCTTCGGCGGGAGGGGTCACGCAATTATGTAGTGACACAGCGCCTCTAACCACGCGGCCACTCCGCGCGGCTAACAATTGTTTGGCTTGTGTCCTATCTTTTGTCAAGATCTTTGTGACAAACAACAATTGTATAGCACATGCTGGATGCTAGTAAAGTTTCGCTATCACTGTGTAAATGTCTACAGATTGTGTAAGAGTGTGTGAAGTGATGTACAACCTGGCCATCTAAATGGAATCATACATAATGTCGCAGTAAGTGCAAAACTAAATTCCATATAGACAGATAAACAGTACTCATGGCGATAAAGTAAAGCACGTTCCATCTTTGTCACAGAGCCAGCACCTAGCATTATGCTAGAAATAGTGGTGTGAGTCTAGAAAACCATCTGAAGATGAACCGGAAAAGGTTCGAAAACCGGTTCATGGAATGATAAATAACTATTCAAAAGTGACAGGTCGCAGTTTTATATATTTACATTCAGTTAACAGACACACAAGTTCTAAAATATCTGTAACTGATCAGCATAATCAATTGTTTTACTACAGTTCGCGTTTTCTAGTAGGTTCAGATAGTTTCTTATTAGTCTGATAATAGTGCATTCTGCAACATTCGATAATACGGAAATAAAAGTGCGCTTTTCCTGAGGAGTGCGTTTTTTCGACTGGCGTAATCTACAAGACAACTTACATTATTTGCATTATTGCGCTAAGACATTACGTACGTTCTTCTTTTAAGTTTTGCATTGGACATGTTGTAAAGATACTGGATAGGAACGGCGATCAAGTAAAAAAGACCTTAGATGTTTTACTAAAAAATGAGAATGATAAATAATTTTTATCTTATGTGGAGAAGTATTGTACATCTGTATCCCACATCTTGCAATGGAAATTTTATAAAGTATGTCCTTATTGACTGGACCTGGTAATTTCCTTATTGCAATTTGACATGTTCATGGATACTGAAGTATTTATTTATGTAAGTTACAGAAAGAACAAAGAACAACATCAGTAGCATAAGGACAAGGGCGGAAATGTTTTGACAAAGCTAACGTAGGAATTTTACGGTCGTCCATATCATTTCATAAGCATTGTGATTTGCGAGTCACATATAGACGACAACTGCACGTGGAGTGCGCTGCGATCGCTTATAGCGCGTTGAGGCACACGTGTCGCAAGCATACGTCACATCGTATCTGAGCATCTAGCTGCACATTCAACTAGGCACGCTCAACGTTGACGCTTGAAAGCATGGACCGTGTACCGACGGCTCTAGTCTGCAAGTTCAGATCATGGCGGCCACACACTGGCGCGAATAGGGGCTGCACAGCAAAATATTTATTTTATGAATAATATTGGCGCATTGAATTACTATGTTTCTTTACGGCGACGGAACTGAATCGTAAACAGCAACTGGCGACTCAAGTGAAAATGAGAACAGTGTGTGCTTCCATGTAAGTTAAGTGGATTCTAGATAGACTTCGGGACTTTCGGGACTTTCTTTATACAATGCAGCAAGCACGAATCATTAAGTAGTATCAAGATCCTTTTTAAACATGCTATGCTTTTTTTTGGCTTACTTATATTGAAGATTGGAAGTAGTTGAACTACTAGGGTCTCAGAAAAGATCGGACAACTTACAATTTCGTCTTCAAAGGAAGCATTCGTGAATTCACTTAAAGTGAGTCAATGCAGTATTGAAATCTGTAAATTCATAAACATCTGACACTGTCGGGAGAGCGATCAATTAATTCAGTGTAGAGGAAGCGTCTGGTGTGAAGTTTTTTATTGCTTTGATTGCGTGTATGTGCACTGGATTACTAAGCTTCCATCTTCAGATCTGCAGGGCACAGGTTATGAAATAATGCTGTGTGATAAGCCAGGCTAACTTCATCCTGCCGTATGTAGCAGTATGTAGCCAGCCCAGGTACAAGCGGCACTTCTTGATGTGCCACACTTGTATGACTGCCTTACTACGAAGACGCAGCTATAATTTTTAATGTTGTACTCTCTTTTTGCTATGTGTCTGTTTCGATGGCACGGAAATAAACGTGCGGGTTATTGCACAGTATGATTTCTGATCCCTGTGCTCTGTCGATCTGAAGATGGCACCTTAGCTCTCACGAAATTAGCAGTTAAGCATAACCACACGCGATCAACGCAAGAAAAACTTCGTATCACATGCTTTCTTTACATACCTAAAGTTTTTTGGCCCTATAGGTATTTGAACTCCGTTTTGGAATGGCACACAATGAATCTGTGGAAAACTCGAATTATTAGGATCTTGTAAGCAGTTATAGGGATTTCGAGTTAAGAACTGGACACTGGCACTGCAATATCCTCTGAGACGACAGTCACATACCGCAGTGCGATATTTGATGATTTTTCTACTTATATACCAGCTGGTTTTGAGAAGAGTACATGCTTTACTAACTAGGGAAGAAGGCTTCACATTTTCCTGTTACAAACGAGTGGGCCCAGGTGTTTGACCCGTGACCACAGCAGGTCGGTGTCAGAGGCTCTACACGAGGGACTCGGGCAGAGCAGAGCACTGCATTTCGCAGAAGTCGTTTGTGGTAAGGCCCTGCTCTGCACTTTGTCGGCAAATGCGTGTCACTGAGCACGAGGAAATCATCTCCCTGTTCGTTGAGACTCAGTTTGCCCATCATGAGAAAATTCGTAGCCTCGCACTACAGATTTTGTTATCCAATGAAATCCATACCTCGGCACGAAGGGATCGAGCAACAAGTGGAAGACGGCTAACAGCTGTTATCAACATCCTGCATTTTAAGATACATTCAGTAAGCCAAGAAATCCATACCTCGGCACGAAGGGATCGAGCAACAAGTGGAAGACGGCTAACAGCTGTTATCAACATCCTGCATTTTAAGATACATTCAGTAAGCCAAGAATGTGAAATTTCTGCAGGGTTCTCCTGTATTCACGTAAATAAAGCAACATTTAGTTGGTTCCATAGGCAGTAAGTAGCATTCATTTACCCTTTCCATGCAGAGTTTTCAAAAAGTGGGGAGTTAGGTTTAAAGGCGCTTTAGAGGAGGATATTTTGCGGATACTTGCGGTCTTGCCGTAGAGAGAGAGAGAGAGAGAGAGAGAGAGAGAGAGAGAGAGAGAGAGAGAGTGACTTCTGGTCCTGACGCCGAATGGGGCACATGCTTGCTCACACCGACTGCGGCGATCTTTATCCTGTGACGATCAGTGTACTTTGGCGGCGTTTGTCAAGTTTCGGCATTTCGCGTCAGCGCTGTCCACTTTCTGAGCAGCTCAAAAATTGTTCGAGTGGCTATGCAACTTGTGTTGCTGATTAATTATGCTGTCTTCTCGGTGTAGGAGTGGTTTAGTTTGGATTTTGCGAGCTGCACTTTATTAGGAAACTTGCAGCGTTTCTCATGCAATCTTGTACGTAAATAAGGCAGTTCCTCACAAAGTTTACAGGCCCCTTTTTTGTCATCAACCTTTTGACTGGTTTGATGCGGCCCGCCACGAGTTACTCTCCCGTGCCAACCTCTTCATCTCGGAGTAGCGGTTGCAACGTACGTCACCAATTATTTACCCCATGTATTACTCTACAGTCTTTACCACCGCGGATCATTCTAGTATCGTGGAAGTTATTCAGTGATGACTTAACAAATGTCCTACCATCTTATCCCCTCTTGTTATCAATTTTCCCATATATTTCTTTCCTCGGCGATTCTTCGGAAAACTTCTAATTGCTTGTCTTAGCAGTCCACCTAATTTTCAGTATTTTTCTGTAGTGCCTCATCTCAAATAATTCGATTCTCTTCTGTTCCGGTTTCTCCACAGTCCATGTTTCACTAGCATTCAATGCTGTGCTCCAGGCGTACATTCTCAGATATTTATTCCTCAAATTAAGGCCTGTGTTTCATTCTGGTAGGCCCTTTTTGCCTGTGCTAATCTGCTTTTTATGTTCTTCTTGCTCCGTCTGTCATGAGTTATTTTGCTGCCTAGGTAGCAGAGTTCTTTAGCTTCTTCGACTTCGTGATAACCAATCCTGATGTTAAGTTTCTCGCTGTTCTCATTTCTGCTACTTCCCGTTACTTTCGTCTTTCTTGGATTTACTCTGACTCCGTGTTCTGCACTCGTTAGACTGTTCATTCCATTCAACAGACCCTTGTACTTCTTCACTTTCACCGAGGATAGCAATGTCATCAGCGAATCTTATCACTGATATCCTTTCACCTTGAGTTTCAGTTCCACTCTTTTGCCTTTTTTTTATTTCCGTCATTGCTTCTTCAACGTATAGATTCAACAGTAACGGCGAAAGAATACATCCCTGTCTTACACAGTTTTTAATACGAGCACTTCGTTATTGGTCTTACTGTACATATCGTACGTTACCCGTTCTTCCCTATAGCTTACTCCTATTCTTCTGAGAATTTCAAGCATCTTGCACCATTTGAAATTGTCGAACACTTTTCCTGGTTGACGAATCCTACTAACGTGTCTTGATTTTTATTCCGTCTTGTTTCCATTATCAACCGCAACGTCAGAACTGCCTCTCTGATGTCTTTACCTTTCCTAAAGCCAAACTGATCATCTAACACATCCTCAATTTTATTTTCCCTTCTTCTGTGTATTAGTCTTGTCAGAAACTTGGATGCAAGAGCTGTTAAGTTAATTGCGCGGTAATTCTCACACGTGTCGGATTTTATACCGCCAGACTCATACATTCTATCCCCTAAAGTGAATGGCCGTTTTGTTGCCACTTCCTCCAGTTATTTACGGGATATTCTGGATTAAAGTGAGCTTCTAGAGAGATTTGTGTTTAAATATTTCAGATTAATGAGTGCTCGTTGTGTTGAAGAAATTTCTTAGCCAATTTTACAAGTCTGCATTCATTTTGTTGGAAACTTATTCCATCATTTTAATATGAAATACGTCGACATCGTAGGGTAAATAAACGACTTATTAAACTCTGACTTGATCTGAATCTCAGAACCAAACTGTTATCCTACCACTGATCCTGACTGGGCGATCCTCTAAAAAAATAAAAATAGTCAATTGATCTGCATTTGTAAGTAACTTTCTCTCATTGTGACGGTGTTCCGAAGCAATACATTGGCCAAACCATCTAATCAATGAGTATGTACGCACATCTTATGATCAGTTGTTCAGCTGATGCGTACCGTGCATTGCACTCGCTCGTCTAACATGTTGTTAATGCTATTGTACGTCAAGTCAGTTTGCATCAACAAGCAACAAACAGAAACAGACGACGCATACAATTTATCTCAATCCTGATCCAAGGAGTCACAATTGTACATTTTAATCAGCAATGAATGTCTTTAAGCTCGCTCTTTGTAAAAAGTTCTCGACATCTAAGAAACATTAATTCTACTTCTCCAAAGAATCAATTTCCTTTTCTTTCATCTAGATGGATCTGACACGAAAGCACTTTTACCTCCCAAGGCTGACACGTTCAAAGCTGAAGAGAATTCAAGGCGCAAACTTTCGGACCTAAGTTCGCGGGAATTCTTGAAGAGAATCTGAGAGCTATGTAAATTTCAAGAAAGGCTTCTGATTCAAACGTTAATGTAAGGTAGAGTATAACATTGTTCCCTGCAGCCGTCAGTTCCTTTGTAGAAAGAATCTGGTTACATTCACATACAGCAGGAGACAAACAATATGTTCTCTATTTTAGAACATTTATCATCAATTTAACACTATTATGTAACTTCATTCGCCTTTTACTTCTGAAAGAATTCGTCATATTTCCCATTTCCTCTAGCTGCTTTGAAGACAAAATAAATTTCTCGTGATAAATTGCCATGAAGAACAAAAAGTACAGAAATTTGGCAATCGATAGCTGTCTTTAGCGAAATATTCTAGTATTTTTGTACATAAACACTACATGATCTACCAGTAACCTATTGCAAATAAAATGAAATCGTGGTGATATGTTTCGGCATCCTGAAGCCATCTTAAGAGTCTACACATAAGTAATCAATGTAAAAAGTGAAACTCTGAATCAGTGAAATTTCAGTAGCTGTTAGCCTCGTCCAGGCGGAGTTATCGAATCTGTAGAATATGCCAGTGGAAGACGATTGCTCTCTGCTCCGACAACGTCATCAACCTCCAATAAAAGGGTCCAAATTTTGGCGGATAAATGTCATACAGAGCGCCTCCTACTTTGTGCTCCTCAGTAATATTCGAGTGTGTCGCAGGAATGATGACATGCCTTTCCACTTTTAACTTGTACGTAAATAGCCTAATCACACTATGAGTGCATCTAGTTCTGCAGCAAAACTTCTTGTAACACACAGACATTCCATGAAAACAGCATGAAACTCAATACCGAGCTTCCTTTGTTACATCACAACATCATCAGCACTTTTATCTCATCATCTCATAACTTGCGCTATTGGATTTTTTACTTCTGTATGAATGAAGTAAGTACATAGTGGCAATTAACCATTCCACTAAAGAAGAGGCCACCATACTAAGGCCCGTGGACCTGATACGACCTGCGAAGTCACTTGATTCGGTCCGCTGACGGTACATGAATTAGCTCGATAAAATTATGGAACACAAGACATATGTGCCCCACAACTGGTGTTACTAGGGCCACGTGCAGCCGCTAAACCTGATAGTGGGGCTTTTTCAGCGTTGTTCTTGTACAGTGAACAACTTAAACTCCTTCGTAATTTTTCCAGGAACAACGTGACTTCCCGAGAACCTCCGTTCCCACTGCACCAAGTCAGGAGCTCCATTTCTAATTTTCACCCGTCGTTGGCATCCCGACATACAGACATGGATATCTTCGTACACATTTCAACTCAAGTTACCTAAGGACTGTGTCAAATCACCGTTATGAACACTGTACATGGTCCCTTATCCCGTATTAACACGAAAAGAACACACACAATTCAGAGTGACATCCTGTTTCAGAATGCGTTTAATTACAACCTCGATAATGTCCCAGTAAGACTACATTTGCCGCTCAATGATGTCAAGTAAATGCCTTGTTCAAAGAGAAGAAAACCTGTTGAATTTTACTGCTGTTCACCTACTGATAAGCTTCCGAGATCGAAGAAATTTTGCCGCTTGTATGGCACCAGTGTGTGGAACAACTTTTGTCTGTGAGCAAAAATCAGCACATCGAACTAGACTGAATGTTGAAGATTGGAGAGTTACTCTCTTGATTGGATGCAGAAATGTCAAATCAAACATTAATGATATCTTGAAAGCTAAACATAAGTTTCTTCAAATCTTATTAACGTGTATTCCTGCTTAATCTGTGAGATTCAGATAGTGTGATGTAACTATCTTTTTGCTAATGTCGCTCTCTTTAATAACGTTTCTAGTTATAAATATGTATGTTGGTTGTGCTTGTTTCCTTTGAAGTGCATGCTACTCATCCATGATTAACATGGAACGATGAACTTAGTTTTTTCTTCTTTTTTTCCAAGAGCTTGCAGGTTTAGTACTGAAAGAAGATGGGACCCGCTCTTGTCATTTTCTCAGTTATCCTGCCAGTTATAAAAGAAGTTAGGCGACCTTTGCTCCAGATGAACATCAGATTGTGACAAGTCGATGTTTCATTCAACTGTCGAATGATGAAGTGTGCCTTCTTGAGCTAATTTTGAAAGTTCATACTATGGTAAGTGTACTCGAGCTACCTGATCGCGATTTCAATAGTAACGTACTGCGCAAATTACATTTTTTTCCATATAGAGCTTTTCAGGAATATACTCTAATTTTGAAATGATGTTAGATGTTAGAGGCTCTGAATAAAAATCAATCCTTAAATATGAATGAAATGTACTCATCATGTTCAAAGCTCACTGAAGAGCCGATGCTCTGCCTATACCAAGACGGAGGGTGAGCTCTTTTAACACGTTGAATGAAATGTTCTCTTTGTTGCAGGCTATGAATAATTCAAAAGTGAATGCTTGCTTCAACAGCCATACTAATCTTGACAGTGTCCAAAGGTAGGTTAGGTATTCCCAGATTCACATTTTATATCATTTTCGTCATAGTTTTGAAGAATAATCACGTCCCTAAATATTATTAATCAACTTCGATATACTCTTTATACCCTTGTACAATCCGCCTAGGTAGCCATGATCTTTAACGTAGGATTGTTATGAGGTACTCAGCTGCAACAGCTGCAAGCTAGCCGAATAGCATCCTGCTGGCGAGGAAGACAGAGGAGGTAACAAGACTCTCCTGACAGTCGGACTTCCCTGCAATATCCTGGATTCAGTTCCAAGAAGCGAGGACATGTAGCTCCGTTGATGACAGTCCGTCGACCGGCGATGTTAAGTTCGGCTATCCCCATGGTTTATTCGAGAGGAACTGCGCTACTACACCTTCTTCCTTCTCTCATCCACACTATCACAATCGTCATCATCATCATCGACAACAACAACAGAAGTATTACGCACTGTATACACGAATTGTAGTCACCTACACGAAGATACTGAGACGTCATTGACCTAAGTTTTAAAACGAGCCAAATGATCCAGCAGTTAGGAGATGGTATTTCGGAACAAGAACTCCGTTTTAAAGCACATTTTCCCCAGGGGCTTCTGGCCGGTACAAATATTGTGAATTTTTTTGTTCATACTAACAGTGGTAGCCTGCAAACAGAACTCATGATGATGAAACTGTTAAATACCACCTCTCATTACAACCCTTACCCTTGACTGTATGAGCTTGTGTAAAACATCGACTTCGATAGGACGATAAATTGAAACCTAGACAATTTCAGGTTTAAGATAAGTACGGAATGGTCTCCTGGTGATAGCTCTTCGGTTACTATTGGAAGTACACACATTGACAAATTTAAAAGAATTTGTCGGATACTGAAGGTATTATTTAAAAAGTAAATTAAAATTTAACAATCACGATGCCCAAGCTTCATATTGGTCATTAAGAAAATGGATTTTACATGTTAAGTTAAATATGTAGTTATAATTCTCCTTATCTCACGACGGGTGAAATGAGTAACAACTTAAAGGTACTGCATTCAAAGGTTCGAAGTTTCTCTACTCTTCTGAAACATTTACAATTCCTTATCTACGAACTGAGGCAGATTATAGTGTGAAGGTGTTTTGAATATAAGTCACGCAAATAGCTTCAGTTTGGATTGCACCAAGACATGACTCACAGAATTTGTTTTCTTTTTACCTTGTACAGGCAGTTGTACAAACTATAAAATATGTGCTGTACTAGAACATAATACCTGTCTGTCTCATAACGAGTCACGAACATACTGTCTGTGTTGTGGACGACCAGCGTTACATCCCCCCCACCCACGCACATGTTACATCTAGATCATAGGTTGCCAACCACTTCGCCTGTCGGAATATTTTGAGAACCGTGGTACTCTGAGAAACACCTTGTTTATTTTGAAGATTAATAAAATTTTGGAGCAAGAGAATATTTTTTTCTATTCAGTGATTACTTCAATTCTAGATCAGAACGAATGACCCAAAACTCGTAACAAAATTTTAAAAAAATTGTTGTCGTAAGCACGAAAACAAATCGTCGTATTATTAATAGTTCTTGACGGACCACTTATTCGCTGCCCGTTCCGTGGAACACAGTTTTAAAAACCCTGATCCAGACGGTCCATCTAGACTCGACGAGACCAATGTTAGCCGTCGGCACACGTTGAGTGGTGAGTATGTCTAGTTTCTGACGTCACAGCGTGGGAAAGGCACGTTGGAGAGTCTTTCCGAACATGCAGAGCAATTTTTAGCATGTCGGGTATTCTGAACGTTCGTTTGATCGTAGATCACCAAGACGGAGGTACGCCACCCAAGTCGCGTGCACGCCATCTCTTCAGTAAAGGAGACTTACGAAACCCCGCATTGGCTTTCAGCTGAAGCCGATATGTTTACAGGGTGATTCAGCGGTTTCTACCGGTGCCGTTTTATGCAACCCACATTGTTATAGCTGGCCTTCATAAACAACGCGCGAGTTTTTCATATTCTCTCACTCGCAACGTGCAAACTATTAGTCCTACAGAAAAACAAACAGGACCTTTCTATAGGAAATTTAATGTAGTTCAATTTTGTACTGGGATACGTTTTCGCTAGTGGCCTTATTTTTGGAGTTATTAAAAGAAAAGTCACCTTACATACAATACTGGCCATTAAAATTGCTACACCAAGAAGAAATTCAGATGATAAACGGGTATTCGTTGGACAAATATATTATACTAGAACTGACATGTGATTACATTTTCATGCTATTTGGGTGCATAGATCCTGAGAAATCAGTACCCAGAACAACCACCTCTGGCAGTAATAACGGCCTTGATACGCCTGGGCATTGAGTCGAACAGAGCTTGGATGGCGTGTACAGGTACAGCTGCCCATACAGCATCAACACGATACCACAGTTCATCAGGAGTAGTAACTGGCGTATTGTGACGAGCCAGTTGCTCGGCCACCATTGACCAGACGTTTTCAATTGGTGAGAGATCTGGAGAATGGGCTGGCCAGGGCAGCAGTCGAACATTTTCTGTATCCGGAAAGGCCCGTACAGGACCTGCAACATGCGGTCGTGCGTTATCCTGCTGAACTGCAGGGTTTCGCTGGGATCGAATGAAGGGTAGAGTAACGGGTCGTAATACATCTGAAATGTAGCGTCCACTACTCAAAGTGCCGTCAATGCGATCAAGAGGTGACCGAGACGTATAACCAATAGCACTCCATACTATCACGCCGGTTGATACGCCAGTATGGCGATGACGAATATACGCTTCCAATGTGCATTCACCAAGATGTCGCGAAACATGGATGCCACCATCAGGATGCTGTAAACAGAACCTGGATTCATCCGAAAAAATGACATTTTGCCATTCGTGCACCCAGGTTCGTCGTTGAGTACACCATTGCAGGCGCTCCTGTCTGTGATGCAGCGTCAAGGGTAACCTAAGCTGCTGCAAACGTCGTCGAATTGTTCGTGCAGATGGTTGTTGTTTTGAAACGTCCCCATCTGTTGACTCAGGGATCGAGACGCGGCTGCACGAACCTTTACAGCCATGCGCATAAGATGCCTGTCATCTCGACTGCTAGTGATACGAGGCCGTTGGCATCCAGCACGGCGTTCCGTATTGCCCTCCTGAACCCACCGAATCCATATTCTGCTAATAGACATTGCATCTCGACCAACGCGAGCAGCATTGTCGCGATACGATAAACCGCAATCGCGATAGGCTACAATCCGACCTTTATCAAAGTTGGAAACATGATGGTACGCACTTTTCCTCCTTACACGAGGCTTCACAACGTTTCACCAGGCAACGCCGGTCAACTGCTGTCTGTGTATGAGAAATCGGTTGGAAACTCTCCTCATGTCAGCACGTTGTAGGTGTCGCCACCGGCACAAACCTTGCGTGAATGCTCTGAAAAGCTAATCATTTGCAAATCACAGCATCTTTTTCCTGTCGGTTATATTTCGCGTCTGTAGCACGTCATCTTCGTGGTGTAGCAATTTTAATGGCCAGTAGTGTAGGTAACCTTAAAATGCTCTCTCACTCCCAGACTCAGCCCCCACCGGCGGTCAGGATACCTAGTACGTTGCTCATGGCACTCCCTTCTACCACCGTACAAATCTGAACAACCATTTGCGACTGCATGAATTCGATTTCACATTCGACCTTTTTCGGTATTAACTGAATGGTCTTATTACGCTTCTGGCTTAGTCGAGGAATTACAAATTGTAAAATTGGTGTTTTTGTAAGTCTTATGTAACAATTATGTGAATTTTAGCAGCATAAAATAAACAATTACATCATTCTATTCGTCACGCCTTTCGACTGCGAAAAAATGTGCTTGTAAGTGTTAATTTTGGTCCACATTTTCAACGTTGTTTTAGCGTAACGTTCACAAAAGCCGTTTTTCGTTACTTACCCTCATGGACACGTTTAAATTAATAATGTTAACGATGAAGCTAACGATGTTGGTGACATAATAATCTAATCAATAGAGACCAAAAAAGGTCGGATATTGGGAATAGTTCCGGTAGTCGGAAATTTTTCTACAGTGGTAGGAGGGAGTGACACGAAGAATATGTTAGAAATCCTGACCTGGTGAGGGATGAGTGTGGGGTGGAACTGCGTTCGAAGGTCACTTTTGTACGTTTTTCTGGCATGACTCGGAGCTGTGGCCTCCAGCAAAAAAGGAACGCCGTACAAAATTTAACTCTGTTAAATTTCCTACAGAAAAGTGGCGCTCATTTTTTTTCCGTAGGAATAATAGTTTGCGCATAGCGAGAGAGAGGGGATATGACAGTCTCTCGCTCTTGGTTTATGAAAGCCAGCTGTATCACTTCGGGTTGCATAAAACAGTAGCGGTAGGGACAGCTGAATCACCCTGTGTATGTCATTTCTGACGCTCAAACCTCCAGATGTCAGACAAATCATTGATACCAAACGTCGTACGTCGATAGGGTATGAACCAAAACTCGGATATAGTTCGTACTACGTGCTACCGTGCAGCAGAACGGGCGTAAACTTTAATTAAAAGTAACACCATAACTACACAGCACATCAAAAGCATAACCGTGAAACACATATAGTTGCTTGCGTTGAAAAGTTGGTAAAGCTTTAGATTCTCGTACCAAAGGCCCAGGAATCAAACCCCAATGACGATAACTTTTTTTGTTGTACTGTACATGGAAGTGTTATATGAAACAACTTGTTTGTGACATGTAAAAAGGCTGTTTGGAGTTTACAGTAATGTTCTCTTGGTAGTCTGCTTTCCATTCATTTCTTTGAAAGTAGTAAACCTCTAGAGCACATTTGTAATTTCACAGAATGCAAAATCGAAACAGAAAAATAAAGAAAAAATTGCATCACGGGTGCGGAAGTAATAGTTATAATAATACTTACTAGTAAGTAAAATAATAAGATCGATAAAAAGTACATACCGAAGTGGAAGTAGACTGCCAAAAGAACATTGCTATCAACCTCGAAAAGTCCTTTTACACGTCAGGAAAATGTTCTCCCATACAGCAGGTTCACGCGTAAACAGATTTAAAAAAAAAAAGTTGTCATCACTGGTGTCTGAAAACTGTACCTTCTCACCCACACGAGATTACCAATACGATCACTCGCAGGTACGCTTTTCCTGTCATACGTAGCTCTGGTGATACTTTTAATTACCGTTTACGCATGTTCCACGGAATAACAGCATACAACACGCACTAAGTCGTTGTTTTGGTTCATACTCTATCGACATACAACGTTTAGTATCGATCTGAGTGTCTGACATCTGGAGGTTTGGGTGTAAACACCGCCAAAATGAAGATCTCTCGAAAACTCGTCATCAGTTGTCCGACTTGTTGTAGTAAAATGACTGGACTCTTCATGTTGGTGGTTAAATAATTACAGTCATTTGCGTATTATAGATATAGTGCAGTTTGAGGGTAATGGCACAATGAGGATCCACCAGAAACGCTTTGTAGTTGGTAAAATTTGTTTTGATTAGATGTCAGTTAATAATATGTACAAGATCGAAGCTTTCAAGAGATAGTAAGACGGTGACTATGACTGCTTACCGTTCATGGTTGGCGTAGCGTACTGAGTAGAGGTATCAAGTTGGCATTTTCTAGTAGGTTCTGATACTTTGTTATTAGTTTAATGAAAGTATATTCTGTAATATTCGATGTCATGTAATTATGAGTGCAACTGCGAATTTTCTGGGAAGTGAGTTTGTTCAACTGGGTTAAGCTACGAGACGGGTTGCACTACTCGCAGTAAGATACTTTCACTTTCTTGTTTTAAGTTTTGCATTTCACATGTTGCAAAGATTCTGATACTGAATATGAACAGTAACCTAGTAAGAGTGACGTTAGGGTTTTATTAAAAATGGAAACGATGAAATAATTTTTATCTCATGTGCAGAAATATCGCCAATTTGTTCCCACTGTTTGAAACGGAACTTTTATTAGTCGGTATCCTTATTGGCTGGACGCGGTACTTCCCTGTCTGTCTTTTAACATGTTCATGAATACTTATGTTTTTTCGTCATTTATTCTGTTTCCCGTCTTTCCTTAGTTGCTTCAAATTCGTGGAGGTATGTTCCATCTATGAAACTAATTGGAGGCAGTTTGTTTTTTTCCATACTCGTTTCGCTTCTTTTATTTGGGAAGCATCTTCAGTGGCCTGTCATACATGTTATTTTTACACATACAATAAACATAAAATACAGATACAATAATCTGCTATGTTACATTTTTCAGTGTTTTGCTTTGTTTTTTAGGTTAGAATCAACTTTTGTAGCACAAATTTCGTAATGTGAAATTGTCGTTCGGTATTACGATTTCCAGCGCTGTTCACTCGTGCGTGTAGTCTTGGGGATGTATTCGTTACTTCCCACGCTGCAGCTGGCCAATTTCTGGCGATCTTTCACCCACGTTTGTCACATCGCATATATCACTTGCACTTTCCATTTTGTGATCAACATACGTGTGTTTTCGGTGTGTAGTGTTTCCAACTGTTGTTATGTGTTTGTCTGTCGTCTTTTGTTTGTGTTGTGGGTGTGGTTTAATATTTTTCATTTGTTGTGTGTGTGTGTGTTTTGTTACGTGTTTGTCTGCCGTCTTTTGTTTGTGTTGTGGGTGTGGTTTAATTTTTTCATTTGTTGTGTGTGTGTGTGTGTGTGTGTGTGTGTGTGTGTGTGTGTGTGTGTGTATGTGTGTTTGTGTATGTATGTATTTCCTGTGTGCAGTTGTGTCGTTCTTTCTTAGGATGATTTTTTTAAATGGACATTTGCGTGTGTGTGTGTGTGTGTGTGTGTGTGGATGTATCATCGTAAGTAACACCGAACGATAATTTCATATTACGAAATTGGTGCTACAAAAGTTGATTCTAACCTAAAAAACATCAGCCAAACGCGGCAAAATGTAACATAGCAGCATATTGTATCTACCTCACAATAGTTTTATTGTATGTATAAAAAGAATAATACACTCCTGGAAATGGAAAAAAGAACACATTGACACCGGTGTGTCACACCCACCATACTTGCTCCGGACACTGCGAGAGGGCTGTACAAGCAATGATCACACGCACGGCACAGCGGACACACCAGGAACCGCGGTGTTGGCCGTCGAATGGCGCTAGCTGCGCAGCATTTGTGCACCGCCGCCGTCAGTGTCAGCCAGTTTGCCGTGGCATACGGAGCTCCATCGCAGTCTTTAACACTGGTAGCATGCCGCGACAGCGTGGACGTGAACCGTATGTGCAGTTGACGGACTTTGAGCGAGGGCGTATAGTGGGCATGCGGGAGGCCGGGTGGACGTACCGCCGAATGGCTCAACACGTGGGGCGTGAGGTCTCCACAGTACATCGATGTTGTCGCCAGTGGTCGGCGGAAGGTGCACGTGCCCGTCGACCTGGGACCGGACCGCAGCGACGCACGGATGCACGCCAAGACCGTAGGATCCTACGCAGTGCCGTAGGGGACCGCACCGCCACTTCCCAGCAAATTAGGGACACTGTTGCCCCTGGGGTATCGGCGAGGACCATTCGCAACCGTCTCCATGAAGCTGGGCTACGGTCCCGCACACCGTTAGGCCGTCTTCCGCTCACGCCCCAACATCGTGCAGCCCGCCTCCAGTGGCGTCGCGACAGGCGTGAATGGAGGGACGAATGGAGACGTGTCGTCTTCAGCGATGGGAGTCGCTTCTGCCTTGGTGCCAATGATGGTCGTATGCGTGTTTGGCGCCGTGCAGGTGAGCGCCACAATCAGGACTGCATACGACCGAGGCACACAGGGCCAACACCCGGCATCATGGTGTGGGGAGCGATCTCCTACACTGGCCGTACACCACTGGTGATCGTCGAGGGGACACTGAATAGTGCACGGTACATCCAAACCGTCATCGAACCCATCGTTCTACCATTCCTAGACCGGCAAGGGAACTTGCTGTTCCAACAGGACAATGCACGTCCGCATGTATCCCGTGCCACCCAACGTGCTCTAGAAGGTGTAAGTCAACTACCCTGGCCAGCAAGATCTCCGGATCTGTCCCCCATTGAGCATGTTTGGGACTGGATGAAGCGTCGTCTCACGCGGTCTGCACGTCCAGCACGAACGCTGCTCGAACTGAGGCGCCAGGTGGAAATGGCATGGCAAGCCATTCCACAGGACTACATCCAGCATCTCTACGATCGTCTCCATGGGAGAATAGCAGCCTGCATTGCTGCGAAAGGTGGATATACACTGTACTAGTGCCGACATTGTGCATGCTCTGTTGCCTGTGTGTATGTGCCTGTGGTTCTGTCAGTGTGATCATGTGATGTATCTGACCCCAGGAATGTGTCAATAAAGTTTTCCCTTCCTGGGACAATGAATTCATGGTGTTCTTATTTCGATTTCCAGGAGTGTATATTACAGCGCATTGAAGATACTTCCCCCCCCCCCCCCCCCCCAAAAAAAAAGGCGAAAAGCGTATGGCAATAAATAAACTGCCTTCAATTAGTTGCATAGACGGAATATACATCCATGAATTGATGCTTTTATTTGTATTCTACAGACAGAACAACATGAGTAGCATATGGGCAAGGGAGGGAATGTGCGTTTTAATAGAGGTGATGTAGGGATTTTACGCCTTTCCATTACAGTGTGGCCTACGAGTCCTGATACAGCTGACAACTACCGCTGGAGCATTCTGCGATCGCGTATACCACGCTGAGGCATGCGAACCGTAAGTACCACTCGCTTCGTTCCTGGGCGTTCAGCAGCACACTGAACTCGGCACGCTCAACGTTGGCGCTGGAGAGCACGTTCTGTGTGCCGACGGCCTTACAGTTCTAGAGGCAAGCTTCGGCCTGGAGTCTCAGGCGTCTGGACCGACTGGCGGGGTCGTTGTGGGTAGGGGTAGGAGGTGCCAGAAAGGCGGCTGAGCGGTTTTAATTAAGTTTCGCCAGCAAGTTTGGACACGGGTTCGGCAGGTTGGCGCGTCAGTGAACACCGCTCAGCAACAGGCAGCAGTCCGCAGACTTGCATCCGAGCCACTGCCGAACACTCACAACTTACGTTTATCAGGGAACTGCTGTTTGGATGTTCCGCTCGTGTTGTATCAGTTAATGGAACTTGACTGACACTGAGAAAAAGAAAAAAGATTTAATTTTGGACGCATAATGATGTAATGTCTGTAGTGCAACTTTCTTTGTAAAATTGATTGTCAGCCGTTGTGTGATGAGAGCGACATCGTGGTGTAATTTTTCAGTTTAAGAGAGTATTTCGGGGTAGTCATCCTCACAACTGTGATCCGCTGCTTTGCATCGCTACGTTTAAGCTGCGCCTCAACATGTTGTTAAGGTTAGGCAGCTGACTTCGACTGATGTGTGTTTTAGTAAAGCCTTCAGCGATGTGACGGAACGAACCATCTCCTCTTTCATTAAATTTCAGGACGTTATTAGGTGGAGTAATTTAGAGGAAACTTTGAGATGAAACAGCTTTTACAGACATTGTGCCAAAATATTTTCAGAAAGTGATGCCCCACAGCTTTTATATATTTGAAAAATGTCGTATTACCGCCTTGAGCTGCTGGTAAAATATTTTATTTACACAACGAATTTCCGTCGTCTTGAACGTGTTATTGCTGTTAGAAGCAACATATAGGACATCTGTTATGACTGTCACATGTGCTTATGATAGATACTAGTCAGTATCGATGTATGTAGACCTCTATGTTCATCTTTGGATCTACCAGTTTACAGTGATCGGCTGCGCAGTTGTCTCTGTGTGACATGAACCTGCTCACAACGTTAAGTGTAATCGCTGCCATGGTCTCCGAGGTGATTGTCCATGCTCCTGCGAACGTCGTCGAACTGTTCATGCAGTTGGTTGTTGTCGTGCAAACGTCCCCATCTGTCGACTCATGGATCGAGACGTGGCTGCACGATCCGTTACAGCCATGCTGATAAGTGGCCTGTCATCTCTACTGCTAGTGATACAAGGCCGTTGGGATGCAGCACGGCGTTGCGTATTGACCTCCTGAACCCACCGATTCCAACCGTTCTGCTAACAGTCATTGGATCTCGACCAACGCGAGCAGCAATGTTGCGATACGGTAAACCGCAATAGCGATAGGCCACAATCTGATCTTTATAAAAGTCGGAAACGTGATGATAGGCATTTGTCCTCCTTACACGAGGCATCACAACAACGTTTCACCAGGCAACGCCGGCCAACTGCTCTTTGTGTATGAGAAAACGGTTGGAAACTTTCCTCATGTCAACACGTTCTAGGTGTCGCCACCGGCGCCAAGCTTGCGTGAATTCTCTGAAAAGCTAATCATTTGCATATCACAGCATCTTTTTCCTGTCGGTTAAATTTCGCGTAGGTAGCACCTCATCTTCGTGGTGTAGGAATTTTAATGACCAGTAGTGCATTTTAAATTCGAAGGAGAATTTTATGTTTTACGAACTATACAGTTTTATTTTTAACAAAGAAGTTTTTATAATTTTTTTGTTATTTTTGTGATGGAACGTTTTCTGTTTTTGGAAAGAAAATTAATGGGGGAAATGAACATGTCATCTCAAAATAGCAAGCAGATTTTACATTCAAGGACATTTTTTAAAAGCACGGATTTTATGTTTGTTTTAAAAAAAGGAATAACTTTCGGTTAGTAAAAAATAATAATACTTTACCAATGATGAAAGCCGCTCCTTTCTTTTCACGGTGATTTAATAATTGCTGTTTAAAACAATGTCTCTCTCTCTCTCTCTCTCTCTCTCTCTCTCTCTCTCTCTCTCTCACACACACACACACACACACACACACACACACACACATAAATAATTATACTTCTAGCCGTTGCATGTCACTTGTATCGTAACTAAGGAAATCAAAATATTTTATCTTAGTAGACAAGAACAAATAGGCCTTATTAGTTGTTCACCAGATAAAGAGAGCGAATGTAATATGTATTTTGGCGAAACAATACAAAATTTACAGCGGAAAAAATTCTCAGATGATAAATAGAAGAGCTGGTTCAGAAATGAATATTTGCATCTAGAGCTGCAGATCTGCAGCAAAGCAATTTCACACTGAGTTAAGATGGTTGTGATACTGGAAACTGCTTTGTTCTCACTGTGTTTCGTCTGAAGAATAAACCATTTTATTGGTCGACTGTACTGCTACGAGAGCAAGCTGGTGCGCTTGGAGGCGCCAGCGAGATGAAATGCGACAGGAAATGTTGCCAGCTTCATAGGGAAGAAGACGTGATGGAGTGACGGGTCGCGGGATTTGAAGGGACCCTGATGCGCGCCGTGTTTGCGTTCCGGCGCGCCACTTACAGTGAAACTGGGAACACACATACGTCACGTTCTAGTTTTGATATCATACAGCATATTAAAACTTGAATTACTTGCTGTTGTTGGCACAGCTGACTGCGCTGGCTGAGATGAGATAGCGGAGGGTCGCAGGCCTTAGTATCGTCATAAGAGTCGCTGTTAAAGATCTCGATAAACTCGAAGAGGCTTTGTCAGGTAACTATGGTGCAGTTGATGCACCCTGTCGAGAGAAAAATATAGATCGATCTTTGCTTAAAAAGTAACCAGGTGGACGGATCTGGTATTCACACAAATTAATAAACGGTCTGCAAGGTGTGTGGTCATTGATTGGAATGGTACGAGCACCTACTCGACAATGCTATGTCTGCGTGTTATGCATACTTCCCAGGGAACCTAAAAACTAGAAACCAAGCTCCAAGTTAACAGGCAAATCATCTTCCCCCTTTCATGTCCAAAGACAAATAAGAAACTTTTACAAGCCGCTACATGATCGCGACAAAGACAGTGCGCCGGAAAGCACAGAATTTGTTTCTTTGATTCCAGTCGATGATCATAAAAGTTGGGGTTAGGTTACCAATTTCGACCAATAGTGACTACCTTCAGATCTGATTAAAACATACGACGCCTTTTGTTATCCTAATGTAAATACGCTAAAGTGGCATCGTCAAGAGATAGCTCCTGACGGCAGGTTTTGCGATCGTCGATTAGAATTAAAGAAACAAGTTAGAAATTGGCAAGGAAAGGAACTGTTCCAAACTGGGAAACTAGGAGAGAGGTACTGGCACAATAGAAGGTATGAGGCTGCATCCTGAGACTTGGCTGAACAGCTCGTTGGCTAAGATTATTATCTACGACAGGCATTGTTACGTTTTCGAACAAACATCTGGCACACGGTTTTAACATGCCTTGATGTATCAATGGCACATGAGCTGTAAATACTCTGTTTTGTTGTTGTTGCATAGCAGCGTTCAGCCTGCATTTTCTTAGATTTGCTTGTTGAAAACCGGTGGTTTGATATGTCTAGGTGACGTATCACTAAATCAATATTATTTGGCGAAAGGGATATACTGGTAGCTGTGGATCATTTTATGGGGTGTAGAGAGCATCAAATACGTTTCTCTCTAAGTAGGGTTTCGTTGTCGGACAAGACGCTGTAAAGTAAACAGAAATTAGAAAATGAGAATCTTATAAGATACAGTAGTGTGCATGTTATAAAGCGGGTGCATGATGTGGTTTGTGCGGAAAACGCCTAATTTGTTAACTGATAACGCTGGAGTAGACGTCACACTGGGTCACTGTATCGACTTTTGCCTCTCGCTGGATAAAGTTATCTGCTGGGAAAACTATCCCTGTAGCCTCTTCACTTAATACTTGCATTGCGCCAACCACAATGAAGTCTTGGGACAGTCTAGGTCGGTGTTTCTAATATGTAACGTTTGAGTGTAGTGTTCCAATTTCATGACTGTGCAAGTTTCCGTACAGTGAGGGTCGATACTGAATGGATTTATTAGTATAAAGTTTGATTTTTATTTTTTCACTTGATGTCCGTCAGTGCCTTCTGCCTGGCGGTAAGTTGCAGCGTCTCAGTCACACTGCCCAGAACCGGATAGAACCACCCTGAAACTCACGTGTAGTTCCATCAGTAGTTAAACGTACGTGTTGCTGACGAAGTAACACTACCGAACTAAGCGTCTTACGATCTGACCGACCAATAGGGAGGCTTGGAGGTGGTCAAGTGGGGGTGGAGCAGCAGACGGCTGCCGGGAACGGACACGCCGTTCGCTCTCTGCTGATGGCAACTTCCAAACCGATCAGACGCCCTCCTCACCTGCAATCTTGGGCGGCCGCCCATTCAGTCTCGGCGGCTTCTCCAGGCCTGCCTCTCTTTACGGCATTAAAACATCACACAGTTTAAACTATGTTTTATTATTCACCCTCAATGGGTGCCTACTGCTTTCTCCTCCTGGCCAATCCTGACGCATTAACATTTTTAAAAAGTCAGCCTCGGTAGCTGCGCGGTCAGCGCGGCGAACTGCTAACCGACGCGGCACAGGCTCAATTCCCGGCCGGGGCGGAGATTTTCTCTGCTCGAGGACTGGCTGTTGTGCTATCATTACGTTCGTATCGTCAGAAATCTGTGAGTGATAACATGGTAACTATTGTTCGTTCACTCGAAAACTTATCAATCATTGCTATTCTGCCACTGTCAAAATCTGTACTAAAACTAAAACAACACAACCTAGTATCTGTTTGCCTATTCTCTTGAACTTAATTTCGTTGGACTGGAAAAAATAATTAGCGAGCTTTTCCTTGACTTTAACAATTAATAGTTTGAACATAAGAATTAACTGTCCGTAAAATACTCTAATCAGCTGTTTGCCCTGTTTACTGTCGTGAGATCAGTCAATGCATAGTTACTCCTTTAGAATTATATAGAAAATGATAAATGATCATTGCTCCCTTAACACGTCCAAGAATATGGCCGTAAAACTGTAACATGATCTGCGTAACGGGAGTTCTTCCCTACTCTGTCATAGCACCTGTAATAAATCATTGAATAGCTTGTAGACTTAAAGTGCAGTGCACTAACCAGAATTTTACCTCCGCGTGAAAATCAGCCTGAAGCATGTTGCGCCAATGTTAGCAATCGCAGCCAAATGCAAACTTTATGATACTGGGAACCTTACTATGCAGGTTGATACAGCTGCCACTAGCTTCGTGTTTTATGCAAACTGCAACGTCTTGAAAAACCACTCGCTACAGACAAACTTTTAGTCCAACCGAAAAAACAGGCAAGACCTTTCTGTTGGCAGTTTGATGTAGAAAAATTTTGTGCTGGGATACGTTTCCGCTGGAGACCATGGTTTTCAAGTTATTCAAGAAAAACGAGTTTGAATGTCACTTTCGTACATTTTTCTTGAATAATTCGAAAACCATGGCCTCTAGCGAAAAATTATTACAGAAAAAATTTAACTCTTTAAATTTACTGCAGAAATCTTTATTTTTTTCGGGACTAGTAGTTTACCTGTAGCGAGGAACAGGGTATGAAAATCTTGCTTGTGGCTTTTAAAGATGTTGCAGGTTGCACAAAACTCATAGGTAGGGACAGGCGAATCAACCCTGTATATTTCCACTGCCGGAAAGAAATTTAGTACGCCCTTTTAGGAGTGTCCAATTTGCTCAAGACCTATTGTTGCAACAATGCATATGGAGTACATGAAATGATTGTATTGACAGATCAATAGGACAGGTGGTTCTGTGGAACTACGTATTGACCCACACTGAAGCATCCATATTTGTACATGTTGTGGCCTCCATAGGCGGCAATGCAGGTGCTGACTCAGGCGTGCAGTCGATGGTAGAGGTGGCAAATTCTGTCCTGGGACATGTTATTCCACGACCTGTTCACGTAGTTCTTTAAGAGCTGTTGGTTGACAAATCACACGAGTCACGTTTCGTCCCATCACATCCCTCACGTGTTCGATTGGAGACAAGTCCAGAGATTGTGTTGGCTAGGGACGCTGCTGCACATCTTGCAGTGCAAGCTGAGTTTCACGGGCAGTGTGCGGACGACCATTATCATTTTGGAACAGCACCTCACATTCCTGTTGCAAGAACGACAGGAGAATGGACCTAACAATATTCTGCACGTACCAAGTGTTGGCTAGCGACCCTTCCAGAAACACCAAAGGTGAACGAGAGTTGTAGCTTATCGCACCTCAGACCAAAATGTCAGTGACGGGGCGAGTGTGTTGTGGACGAATGCACTCTACGAGACAGCGCTCACCAGGAGGCATAAATGGAAGACGGGTTAGAATTGCGCGTGCTCGTAGTTCCACTGTTAATAACCAGTTCACGACACGTCATGTTGACATGTCTGGTTTCAAAAGCCCTCTCACCTGTGCTGCGGTGGCTGTACGATCTGCCACTGCTGCCCATATAGTACCATGAATCTGGCGGTAGTCTGCGAAACGTGGTCGGTGTGGCAATTCTCAAAAATCACCATCCCGCCATTCTGAAGACCACAATTTTAGCCTTTTCAAACTCGCTCAGTTGGCTATAGAGAGCACGAGTGTATCTCCGTGGCAAGGTTGCCTGCATACTTCATATGTGTGCACCACACAGAGCGTTCAGGCTGTGAGCATTCCCTATTAAAGGGAAGAGACAGAGGACGTTCTGGTAGTTACGTTACTATGCTATCTGTTGGCGAACGACGTTCAAACCATTATCAGCACATGTGCTATCCCACAGATAGCGTATTCCGTCATCAGATCAATATCGACTTCGTCTTTCCAGGTGTACTAACATTTTCCGGCAGTAAATATACATACATGAAAGACAGCATCGCGAAAATAAGTCTTCACCCCATGGACGTTAACAGAGCAGGGTAAATAACTTGGTTGGTAAGACACAAGTGACTTCATCCACAAAAACATTAACTCTAGTTGTCATAGAGATTTATTCCACTCACGTGAACGTGTGTAGAATTCCATGTAGCAGAGAGAAGAAAAATTACAACCATTTCTCATTAACAACTTGTCTTACGCACTACACTGGCTGAATGTCTTCACCATATTTAAACTAGTCGAAACTCAACTTTAAATGTTCTACGCGTACGTCGAAGCGGCTGCTACAGTTGAAAGCGGTCGGGGCTGTCGAGATATGCTGGCCTTTTGGATTAGTCACAACAAGTAACACTACATGTCTTACAACTTCCAGTTAATGTCTCCGGCGGGGAGCGCGTAGCTATTTCACACCAATTTAATACTCTATAGCTGCGTGTTTAAATATAACGTAGACAAAGTTAAGGATCTCAGTGGGTACCTTTCATTCACATACTAGTTCTCTGCCAGGCCCCGGAAGTAGCCGAACGTTCATGATGTGTGTCAGGCGAGGAAACTGTGTGACATCACAAGTTCGTTGCTGGACACGCATTTGTAGTGGGCCCCGGAGGTGGTAAAACGCTGAACACAGTTTCTTGAAAATATTCTGGTATCAGTACAAAGAATTATCTATTTCCATAGTGTCTAAACAGACGAAGGAGTAACGAAATGTTAGGCTGCAAAATTTGTATCGTTCCGTGACCTAAATCCAGGATGCTCCGCTGGACAAAAATCATGCGATAGCGATATGCACAAAAACAGATGGCTGTAGTATCGTACACAAAGTAGAAAAGGGCAGCGCATTAGTGGGGCTGTCGTTCGTACCACGGTGATTCGTGTGAAAAGGTATCCGATGTGATTATGGCCGCACGACGAGGTTTAACAGACTTTGAACGTGGACTGGTAGTTGGAGCTGGACGAATGACACATTCTATTTCGGGAATCGTTAGGGAATCCAGTATTCCGTACCGCAATGTCAAGAGTATGCCAGGAATACCACGAACAACGCAGAGCTATCGGTATTCACTTAACGGCCGAGAGCAGCGGCATTTGCGTAGCGTTGGCAGTGCTAACAGACAAGCAACACTGCGTGAGATAGCCGCAGAAATCCACTGCGACGTACGACGATGATATCCTTAGGACAGTATAGTGAAATCTGACGTTAATGGGCTGTGGCAGCAGACGACCGACGCGAGTGCCTTTGCTAACAGCACGACATCGCCTGCAGTGCCTCTCCTGGTCTCGTGACCACATCGGTTGGACCCTTGACGACTGGAGAACCGTGGCCGGGTCAGATGAGTCTCGATATCAGTTGATAAAAGCTGTTGATAGTGTTCGCATGTGGCGCAGACCCGACGAAGTCATGAACTCAAATTATCAACAGGGCACCGTGCAAATTGGTGGTAGCTCCACGATGGTGTAGACTGTGTTTACATGGAATGAACTCCGTCGTACGGTCCAACTGAATCGATCACTGAATGAAAACGGTTACGTTGGGCTATTTGGAGACCATTTGCAGCCATTCATGGACATCATGTTCCCAAAAAATGGAGTTTTTATAGATGACACTGCACCATGTTACTGGACCACAATTGCTCTCGACTGGTTTTAAGAACATTCTGGACAATTCGAGGGAATGATCTGGCTACCTACGTCGCCCGATATGAATCACACAGAACATTTACGTAACATAATCAACAGGTCAGTTTGTGCACAAAATCCCGCTCTGGTAATACTTTCACAGTTATGGTCTGCTGTAGGGGCAGCATAGCTCATTGTTTTGCAGAGGACTTCCAACGACTTTTGGAGTCTATGCCACATCGAGCTTCCTCACTACGCCAGGCAAGAGGAAGGAAGGAAGATTCATTTAATGTCCCGTCGACATTGAGGTTCTAGGCGCTTCAGTCCGGAACCGCGCGACTGCTACGGTCGCAGGTTCGAATCCTGCCTCGGGCATGGATGTGTGTGATGTCCTTAGGTTAGTTAGGTTTAAGTAGTTCTAAGTTCTAGGGGACTAATGACCTCAGATGTTAAGTCCCATAGTGCTCAGAGGCATTTGAACCATTTGACATTGAGGTCATCAGAGACGGAGCACGATCTCGGATTGTGTCAAGGATGGGAAAGGAAATCGGCGTGCTGTTTCAGAGGAACCATCACGGCATTTGCTTGAAGCGATTTAGGGAAATATCGTAAAACCTATATCTGGATGGCTGGACGTGGGCTTCAACAGTCGTCCTCCCGAATGCGAGTTCAGTGCGGGCAAAAGGAGGTCAGACATGATAGTAACAGGTATCCTATGACTTTTGTCACCTCAGTGTGCAACGCAGTACGTGTGAGGCAAAAGTGCAAAAGAAGAAATTGAAACTAGAAAGTGTAGTACAGACGACCTCAGAAAAGAGTCTTGGCTGTGGGGCCTCCAGTGAATCCAGTGCGGCTCAGTCAACCCCCCAGCAGCGCCTCTCCCAGGGTGGCCTGCGGCTAAGAGATCTGTGTAAACAAGCCACGCCGGGCCGGGCCCACGGCAGGAGCCCACCTCGCTGTCCGGGCGCAAAAACAACGGACGCGCGATCGTTGTGTGTCCGGACCGAGCCGGGCGCGCCAGCCTGTGGGTGACAGATTGTCATGGCGCAGAGGTTGCGAAGTTTTTCTGCCAGGCAGCACTGGGTCGCGTGGACCTCCAGCCACTTCTAAGGGATGCCCACGCTAATCGAGACGGAAAGTGTGGAAGTACAAAGTAATCACAAATTCTGACAACTGGAAGGGTGATATTACTTTAAGACAAACAACAATCAGCCACTTTTTATGTACTTTTATAAATACAAATAAAAATACTTAGAATGTGGCCCATTGCTGTCTTTTTTAAAGCAGTATAATCTACAGTTATGGATCTCAGCCATCAGTAAAATAGATAAATTAATGTAACTGATGTTAAAATTGCCGCATAGCTGCATACGTCATTCAAATTACGTGCCGTCGTGGACACACCAGTTCCTATCATGTCACTGAAGTTAAGCACCGTTGGACTTGTTTGGCACTTGGATGGGTGACCAAGTGGCCTAACATGAACTGTTGACGTACTGGAGTGACTGCCTCTTGATGCCAACTGAGGGACTACCTGGCAGAGTTGGTCACAAAGACTGACAATGCCTGAGACAGCTGTCTGCTGACCTCACGCTCCTCCACATACGCATCCGATGACGCCAGTGTGCTGAGAATGATACGGCGATCGTTCGCTATCGTTGAACCTTCCGACGTCTGTTCTGAGAGAGAAAGTTTCCATACACCAGCTACACTCATGTTCATAAATTAAGGATAATTGCAGAATGTGGTACCACACAACGTGGCACTACACAAAACCGGCGCTAATAGCATAGGAATATATCGAACACACACGACACAGGTCTGTAAGTGCACGGTATTGGTGATACGTTGAGAAAACCGTCCCGAAACACATGTGCTACAAAACGCCACTGTTTCCTGCGCATGTACCGCGATATCAATATGGGATATGATCACCATGCACACGTGCACAGGCCGCACAACGAGTTGGCATACTCTGGATCAGGTGATCGAGCAGCTGTTGGGGTATAGTCTCCCATTCTTGCACCAGTGCCTGTCGGAGCTCCTGAAGTGTCCTAGGTGTTTGAAGACGTGCAGCAATACTTCGACCGAGAGCATCCCAGACGTTCTCGATGGGGTTTAGGTCTGGAGAACAGGCAGGCCACTCCATTCGCCTGATATCTTCTGTTTCAAGATACTCCTCCATGATGGCAGCTCGATCGGGCCGTGCGTTATAATTCATCAGGAGGAAGGTGGGACCCACTGCTTCCCTGAAAAGGTGGACATACTGGTGCAAAATGACGTCCCGATACACCTGACCTGTTGTAATTCCTCTGTCAAAGACATGCAGGGGTGCACATGCACCAAACATAATCCCACCCCACGCCATCAAACCACGACCTCCATACATTAAGGGGTTGGTATCTGGTTCCTGGTTCACGCCAGATGAAAACCCGACGAGAATCACTGCCCAGACTGTACCTGGACTCGTCCGTGAACATAACCTGGGACCACTGTTCCAATGATCTTGTACTGTGTTCTTGACACCAGGCTCTACGGGCTCTCCTGTGACCAGGGGTCAGTGAAATGCACCTTGCAGGTCTCCGAGTGAGTAAACCATGTCTGTTCAGTCGTCTGTAGACTGTGTGTCTGGACACAACTGTTCCAGTGGCTGCGGTAAGGTCCCTAGCAAGGCTACCTGCAGTACTCTGGGGCCGTCTGCGGGCACTGGTGAGATATCGGTCTTCTTGTGGCGCTGTAAACTGTGGACGTCCCGTACTGTAGCGCCTGGATACGTTTCCTGTCTGCTCGAATCGTTGCCATAATCTTGAGATCACATTTTGTGGCACACGGAGGGCCCGTCCTACGACCTGCTGTATTTGACGAGCCTCCAGTCACCCTAGTATTCTACCCCTCGTAACGTCCTCAATATGTGTTCTTTGAGCCATTTTCAACACACAGTCTCCATTAGCACGTCTGAAAACGTCTCCACACGTACTTGCTGCACCGCACTCTGACATGCACCAACAGACTTCTGCGTATGTGGTCTTCTGCCAGCGCCACCGTGCGACGACCGCAGGTCAAATGCACCGCATTGTCATACCCCGAGGTGATTTAAACCCGCAAACCGCCCACCAGAGCGTTGTTTCACCACGTATCAGCATTATCTTTAGTTTATGAGCATGAGTGTAGTTTATTTCCCAGCGTGAGTCAGTTATCCATTCTTCTATTAAACAGGCAAAGGAATCAAATGCAGCCATGATGTAAATATAAATTACTTATTCACAACAAAGTTTTATTGTCCGTCTAGATTTCATGCATGTCTGAGGGTACGACCAATGTCGGATCCACTGAGCCATCTTTAGCTCTATGGAAATAAGACATAAAATAACTGATCATCATGTACTCGTACTGTAATTAAAGCCAAACGTTCTGGACGTTTCGACTTACGCCACACTTGGATAATGCGAGACTTCTTTCTCAAAAGCCACAAAAAAAAAAAAGGTTACAGCTTAACTGATTTTCTTCGCTCTGAAAGTGATTTCCTACTTGAAGACTGACTGACAACTGACGGATGCGGCTGAGTACATAGCGCCAGAGACACTTGAGCAGGGGTTTGAAGGCATTCCCGTTATAAACAAACGGGTCTGTTGTTAGCTGCAACTTTCTTGATGGCACAGCTACAGTTAAAATCAGAATTAAGTTCTCGATATTTGGGATGATTTTATACACCTCTTCATCGTAAATGCTTATCTTCCAATTCAGGGGACCTGACGTATTTTAAAAATGATTGAGTAATTTTGTCAGAAGATAGGTAAATATTTGGGATAGTATTAACTGCCAGCAGCAAGATTATATGTCCCTGTTGCTCTTGCAGGATACAAATATGCTAATACCGTTAGCATCTACAAAGTGTGTGCAGTTGATTGACATAATTTCATTTGGGGTATCTTTTTGACGTCCAAAATTTATGTCACTAGTGGAAACTTTAAGGAGATCCCTACACCGATTCCCAAAAGTCAGCCACTTTCACCTTGCACATGACATGGAGCTAACAATCGAAACCTGAAAGTTTCATACATATTTCACTCTTTTAGGAAAAAGTCCAAGGATGCCATCACGAAGTATGAGTATTTTGCAGCTGGAGATTAACGGCATAATTTTGGTACTCTTTAAATCTCAAAGTACCCTCTTATTCGTTAATTGATACTCCCTACCCACAGTTATATTTCTTTGGTTTGTGTAACTTGTGTAGTTCAAATGTAGACTGAAAATATTCCTGAACATAGAAATGTTTGGGTCCAGTCTGCATGTTTATACTCGTATAAATAATGTCACCCTGGTTTGACGGGTATCCACTTTATTTAGGCACCCGAATAAAGGCGTCAAATCTCAGCTGCCTCCAACACCACCTACCATTAACACTATCTGCAATTAACAGGGTCACCAACCTATCAAATGTTTGACTCGTGTGAGAAGGGTAACTTCATAAATGTGAACCATAATGCCTTTCTGAGTGCCCACTTCTTCAAGATCCAGAATATACTCATAAGATCGGCGAACCATACGTATAACAAATTCATAAACATTGACAGTAAATGTAGCTAAATCAGCAATATAACCTACAAGAAATGGTAAATATGACCTCTTTCATTCGCTAACACCTGCAGCACATATTAGAATTATGGAGCACACAGGAACGCAGCGACGATATAAAAAAAACCTGAGAACACATTAAAATAATGAATAGACTAACTAACAAGAAGGACAAGCCATATAAAAGTGAATCTGTTTTTTTTACTTCTCAGTAATTCCTGACTCCATACGTTCACTCACATTGATACGCAAGATATATTCCTGACTCACTAGGGGAGGCCACGACATTCGGACCACGGATTCACCGTAAATTTTCTACACTTACAATAGTCCATTAGGATGACGTAATGTGCAAGCAGTAAGGCGTACCGCTTACGCTAATTCGAGAAAATCGCTGTTGAGCACTAGTTGGCCGTGGTGTGTGTGTGTGTGTGTGTGTGTGTGTGTGTGTGTGTGTGTGTAGCGTTCAAGCTCAGAAATCGGTGGATTGCTGGATCGAGTCCCGCTCATGCTTTTCTTTAATTTACATTTTTTCAACATTAGTTATATTATTTCGTACATAATTCATTTGAAAGGTAATATGATAAATATTGCATAATGCTGCTTTAGCCGGCGTGCTCTCGGTTCCTGTACTTGTCACTGCACCATGTACTTAGGTCTCCCTCTTTCGACAGGAGCCGTTACCCAGGGAGGTGATACTGTCACCGCGGCTGTAGTGCGATGGAGACTACTGTACATTTCGCATTAGATCTTCAACAATGTATGATATGTACTTACGAGGAGAACACGGCAAGTGCCATAACCTGGTTTCGCAGAAACTTCGGTGGAAGAGGTGTCAATCAACCGAACACGTGTCGCGGCTTATGCGCAGATATTCACAGTCTCTCAGAAAACTACGGTCAAAGTTTTCTAGGCGCTATATTTGCCTCTTCGAGAGTAAGTAGATCAACTAAACCGGTGGCACAGTGGCTAACGTCGCGATTTCACATTTTCGCTTCCTCCGTTCAAAATTCGCTTATTATTTTACTTCTACTTTGATTTTTCATTTATCTACGCACGTCCGTAGGAGATTAGTGCACAAATGTTTTCCAATTTAAACTGAAATAACGTCGTTCTTATTAGTCTACTAATTGTGTGTGTGGTGAATGAATTAAAAAATTACGAGAAAAGAAAAATAAATGAATAAATGGAGAAATTATTTGAACCTCTTTTCGGTGAAATTCCTGTAGTGTATCTTGATTCACAGTCAACTGCAAGCACCAGTTTTCGGAAAAGTGATCACTGTGCGTGGTTTGCCTCGAAATTATTGCCAACACGTGAAATCTTCAGCAATGTTAACGACGTTCCTTTCACGAGAGGATCATAAGAAGAAATGTCACTGTGGAAAAATTGCCATACTCGAAGCTCGTCGTGTATGGATCTTTTGTGTTCTGAATGTTTCTACGATCGGTATCATCCAAGGGAATGCACCACGTTAAGAGTAAAATATGGAAATATGAGAATTTAAAAGGGTTGTAATCCCCCAAAATACCATATACACATATATTGTATAGTAAATGTATGACACGTATTTTGCAACAATAATATTGATAAGAAACATTTAGCCTACCTTCTGTGGCCGAGCGGTTCTAGGCGCTTCAGTCCGGGACCGCGCTGCTGCTACGGTCCCAGGTTCGAATCCTGCCTCGGGCATGGATGTGTGTGATGTCCTTAGGTTAGTTAGGTTTAAGTAGTTCTAAGTGTAGGGGACTGATGACCTCAGATGTTAAGTCCCATAGTGCTTAGAGGCATTTGACCCATATTCAGAGAAACACTGTTGTAGAAATTTTCTGCGGACCCTGGTAGATAAATGAATGAAATAAAATAAAAACATTAATCAGGTTTCGAACAAGGGACGCAGAAGTGGTAAGCCGCGGCGCTAGCCATTATGCCGCCCGTTGAGCAAATCTTATCGCATTCTTAGTGACATCTAAAGTACGTCCAAACCTTTAAATGTTATTTTCTCAGAAACGGTCAAGTATCTACGGATACATGTTCGCTTATTTTGGCTCCTCCTCCACTGAGCGAAGTTTCTGAGAATTCGGATTAAGGCACTTGCGTGTTCCCTCGCTAGCTGAAACATACCAGCCAAGTAAATAAAATGTCGCTCATGGATGGGAGTTCAGCAGCCCGCTGGGAGAGTGTGCCAAACACAGGTACTCACCGGTGCTGGCTGGAGATGGTGTTGTTCTTGGAGGCGGCGATGCTGTCCGCCTGCAGGAAATCCTTGGCACCGGCGGCGGTGACGGCGGCGGCCGCTGCCCCCGCGGGGGACTTGGGCGGCTTGGCTGGGTACGTGCGCGGGCTGCCCGACATGAGGTACTCTGCGGACAGGCAAGCAACGTGCCACGTCAGCGACAGTTATCGCACAGGGTGATACTTGCATTATTTGCAACGTAAGTTTACAAGTTTTCTGCTTCATGACAACTAAGCCGTAGCCGGCCAAATGGAAAAAAAAAAAGCAGACAGAAACTGCAGCAGCAGTTCGCTGCTACATGTGTTGTGACAAACAAAGATAAGGTGATGGCATTCCAAGGATTAAAACCAATGAGCAAAAATTTCAATAAATGGACAAAAAATCAAATAATAACTCAATTTAAATATCTGAGGTATAATCTTGACAGTACAAAATCATTAGGTAAGGACAGAAGCTGAAGTAATGAATTAAAATTCGGTCTCAGGTCAGGACTTGATCCTAGATTTCCTGCTTATTAGGCAAATATGCTGTGACTACCATACCTGTATGGTCTAGTATATCAGCATATCAGCTGTTGTTCTTGTTAATAGCAGAGAAAGAAAAACCGAAGATGCTTTTCTAAGATTTGGCCACCTACAAAAACCGTCAGACAACGTAAAATGGTGACAAATGTTTGGAACATTCAGAAAAATTGGTATGTGCTATAGTAAAAGACGCGAATTTTGATGTTCTTTGTCCTGAAACAGGGTAATTCTTTTCAGTGTTTCAGAGACCCGCCTCAGGGTACTTTCATGGTACTAAAAAGAACGCATAGAGACTGTCAGGGATGATTATTACAGATGGGTAGTTTTCTGAGTCAATGAGTGACAATGTTGGCTTACTGTGTTATTAATCCTTGGACCACCACGAATTGTAACACTGGTTTCGTACTAATTCATTTTGACTGTCGAAAATAGATCTCGGTTATTGCTATTGAAAGCGTTAAGCTGTGTACGATGGATAGCTGTTACCTGTATATTGTGTTAAACATATGGTACTCATTCTTGATATAGTAACGATAGCAGGAGCACTGCCAAGTATTTAACTGCAAATCATAAACTAACCTTCTAATCTGGCCTTCTCTTCGACTTCAGTTGTGTACTATTATCACAGTGTTGTATTCTAACAAAAAATAGATTTACGGCGGTCATATCAAGCGATGCGCATATCCAATACTGTCTGTTAGCCTATGGTTCCAGCCGTTTAATAATCTATGCAATGAAATTACCACTCTGTTGTGAGGAGAGTAATAAACTTTTATAGTTTGAAACAGAAATCCGCATCCTAATCACCAGCTGTTCACTAATAGTAGCGGAATCGTTCTTTGGGAGACGTGGGCAAGCAGGTGTCGAGGGGGTGGGGAATTGGGAAGGGTGCTAAAGTGCGATGGCATCAGCACTGCTTTCGTTTAGCCGTCGTATTTACATGTAGATCTAGATTAATATTCAGTGGTTTATGTTTATGTAAGCCATGCAGATTACGCATCAACCATCCCAAATTCTAATGGGAAAGGGAGCATGTTGCAATTAATCGCACCAATACAGGATTTCGTTTCCCGCAGTTTGTAGCTTCTGTTATTCTCAGTGGAGCAAGAATGTGTTCACAGAATCAAAGTGAACCAGACAAACAACATGTTACCGGCGCTCCGAACACGATCATCCAAGTAGGAGAGCTGATTTTTCATTCATTGGACAACACAGTATCTTCTATCAACTTTTATGATACTTCAGAATTTGGAAGGAAAGGAAATTCACGTTCGTCTTTTGACAAAAGCACAACACGAACGATAAATCATACCTACAAAGTATTGCAGTTTTTGAAGATATAAGTAAATAATAGTGATGTATTTTACTGTTCATCCTTAGTACAATGTTTCGAATACAAACATTTGTTCTGGTACGGAAAACTGAACGATCCTTTTGTACGTCACTGCGTCGTTAACGAAAGGTGGAGTAAAAACAAATATAACTGAAAATAAAAGAGGACATTGTAACATTAAGTATTGGATTATAACACTAAGTAGTGGATTACCCTTGAAAATACTGTTATTCTCGTCTAGAAGTCAAGAGTGATTAATCTAATGGTTGCCGGATTTTAAAGAAGAAAAGTTGAGAAGAAGCGAAATTCTTTAAAGAGCTGTAATTATTTACAACTCAGGATAATGCTAGTAAAATACAAATAACGGAGAAGATCTAAATCCTACAAAATTTTAATTATTAACATCGACGAAAATAAAGACATTGATTAATACTATTCTGCACAAATGGGAGATGCAGCATTACGGCATTTTAGTCATTGTACAAAAATAATAAAATAAGCACCCGTACTGTAAGGACGGGGATAGACGGCCGATATTAATCAATGAGTCAGACAAGGCGCCCCACTCTTCCCCAACCTTTCCAATGTTTATATTGGCTATATCATTCGTAAACGATTGATTCTGTTGAATGAAGTATTAAGAAGTGATAACTTCAGTGCTATGACGATGATATTTCCTGATAATGGAATTATAATAGGAGAATATGGAGAAAAAGGTTCAAATTGCAGCCTAATATGGAATGAGAATATCAACAGATAAAAAAGTGATAGCATTTCAAGTGTTGGAACCCATGAGATACAAAACTGTTTTAGATGATGGTGGTGATGATGGCTATCCTATATGATGGTGTAACTATTTACTGAAATGGTAAAGATAAAAGTAGTAAGTGCATTAAACAAAAAATGAGAGCGTTTTTGAAGCCTGATTAGCTGCCTCAGTTAGTTTACTGAAGCATTTGCTTTGGTAACATTAGTATAATTACTGTTCAGAGGCTGAAGTATGCTTAAAGTTCTGGGAGGATAGAGCAAGTATACATCGCGAGTGTTGATTACACCATTCGTTACTAGTAATTACGTGTAGATGGTGTCATACCACGTCTAAATTGGTGGCATTGGGTAATGGATACAACAACGAAGGATACATTTATAAGAAAATAATGATTGTGGAAGAAAATTTAGTTTTTGTAATGTATTGTATACCTGATGTATACAATTTTAATTTCATAATAGCTTTTCGAAGACACTGAAATGCAATCAAAGCTCAAGTTTCCGTTGAGGCGGGGCCATCACAGACGGAAGATATTCTCGTATTGGAAGAGAACTTGACTGTGTTCTTTCCAAAATAACCAATTAGTAATGTTTCGTTCAGAGAGTGACGTAAAGAGAAAATTAATCGCAAATATAGGAAAACTATTTATGCTAACGTTTCTATCGGAGGTCTCTTATACCTATAGAAATCTGTGATTCATTTTATAGGTAGGAATTTAGAAAGAAGTAGGACACGGAAATAATGTGCCCCGTTCTTGCAAAAAGTATCGAGACTGTATTAATTTAAAAAAAGGGTTGGTGACTTTAATGCTCCACGCGCTTTACATGTCTCTCACAACTTGAATAGGGAAGAGTACTGTACTGGACCTATGAACACATAATGACGTTTTTGGTCGGAACTTCAGGCTAGTGGCTGATTTTAGAGTCACATAAAGGAATGCGTACGAGACAGCGCCCCAAGCAGTTTCCACCATTTTGTACAGTTTTTGTTGTTAGGCATGAAGTTGCGTCTTGCGTAGAATTTGTTAATATTTAGAGTTCTACACATTAAAGTTCTATATAATAAAGTATAATATAGTAAAGCTTTTCGTTAATTCTTATGTATAGACCGTTATGGCAAGTAAAATTTTACAAAATTTTAAGAAATACTTCGTTGAAACTTGTGATACTTGCAAATTAACTGATTTTCGTTAATGTCTAAGAATTTAACTATCTTGAAAATGGAAGTCTATTTCAGTTTCCAATGGCTTCAGTTTGGAAATGTATTTCGGTTTATATTGCTTTTTTGACACTACTTTGTCTACTTTTGATCTCACTTACCGATTATTGGTGTTTAGTGGGGTAATTAATGTGATGATTAAATGACGAAGTACAGTACTGATAAGATTTTTTTTTCTTACCGAAACGCTTTGAAGTATCAGGAGAATATTTGTTCCTGGTTACATGATCTTGTTGTGCGTTGGAACGTGTTTTCGCATGTGGAGAAACGTTAATTTTCCAGCGTAATTTTTTTAATTTCGGAAAGTGACTACAACAGATAAAAAGGAAATACTACCATTCCAAAGTGGTATAGGAGATTTTATTAAACTGCTGTTATAGTGTTAGCAAGAGGCGAATGTCTGCAAAGGATTCCAAGGAACAATACACTTCCCTACAACTTACAGAACGTTCATATTCATCCTTGTGAAAGTTTCAGAAGAGTACTTCTTTGGGATACTGAATTCGCATGTCGCATTACCTTAAACGTCGTTGTTTCTGTTCTGGAGTCAAGACATGCCTTACAAACTTTGCAAAACGTTCTGGAGGGTATCTTGTACACTTGATTTAGCGGTATGTTGCTACTTAGAGATTTGTAACTCAAGAACGTTAACACGCCACGGCGACACATCCACGACTTACGAGGAGAACATGGCAAGTACCATAACCTGATAACCCAGAAACTTCGTTCTGTGGAAGAGGGGTCAATGTAATCGATCACTTGTCTCGGCCTATCGGTAGATACTCGACCACATGAGAGAAAACAACGGCTAGTTTTTCATTTATGTACGCATGTCCATGGCAGATTAATACATGAACCTTATGTAATTTATACTGAAATAACGTTGTGTTTACTCGTCTACTAATTGTATGGCGAATGAATTAAAAAGAAAAAAGACAATAAATGAATGAAAAAATTGTATGAAATTGTTTCCGGGAAAATTTCTATGGTGCCTCGTGATTCATAAAGAATTGCAAGCCCCCGTTTTTGGAAAAGAGGCCCGTTATGTATTCTTTACCGAGTGAGATTCATACCGACGAATATTTCTACGATCGGTATCATCCAAGGAAATACACCAAATCTTCATACAGAATAAACATAAGACTAAGAATTAACATCTGATATAAGAATGAAATGTAAGAATACGAGAATTTATACAGATTGTAAACTCTTACAATAGCATAATACATATATAATAAACATATGACACTTCTCGTGAAACGCAGTTGTACCAGGTGTACCGGTATGAAATGAGCGTTACGATACACATGTATCGATAAGGAACATTTGTTATGAACGAGACTTAATTTATTTTTGTTTGGTTGGTATGACATCTGTCACAGATATTTAGTATTCATCAAGTCATGCAACAAACAACATCATATGTTTTCGTCGTGTTAACAAGTTCGAATTTTGTACCAGAAAGTGATGATTTGCTGAAAGCATTATTTTTGTTTTTGTTTTCCTTTGAAAATAGTGCTGCAGAGTCGCATCGAATGCTTGTCGAGGCTTATGGTGATCATGCTCTATAAGAAGCAACATGAAAAAGATGGTTTCAACGGTTCATAAATAATGATTTTGATGTAAGAAATGAAGAACGTGGAAGACCACCAAAAAAGTTCGAAGACGCCGAATTGCAAGCAATGTTGGATGAAGATGATACTTTGAGTCATAAGCAAATGGCAGCAATGCTAAATGTTGCACAACAAGTTCTGACTGTTCGAAAGCTATGGGAAAGATCCAAAAGTGTCGAAAATGGGTGCCACATGAATTGAATGAGAGACAGATGAAAACCGAAAAACTATTTGTAAAATTTAGCTTCAAAGACATGAAAGGAAATCAATTTTGCATCGAATTGTTCTGGTGATGAAAAGAATCCTAAACGGAAAAATCATGGGTTAATCTGGGACAACCATCAACATCGACTGCAAAACCAGATCGATTCGGCAAGAAGATAATGTTCTGTGTTTGGTGGGATCAGAAAGGTGTGGTGTATCATGAGCTTCTACAACCCGCTGAAATTGTGAATACTAATCGCTACAGACAACAAATGATCAATCTGAACTATGCATTGATCGAAAAAAGACCAGAATCGGCCAGAAGACATGGCAAAGTAATTTCTTAACACGACAATGCACCTGCACACAAAGCAAAACTGGTTCAGGATACAATCAAAGCACTTGGCTGGGAGCTGCTACCCCAACCGCCGTATTCACCAGACTTGGCCCCTTCCGACTACCATTTGTTTTCATCACTGGGACACGCATTGGCTGAGGAAGACTTCGATTCCTTCGAAGAAGTCGAAAATTGGGTGTCTGAATGGTTTGCTTGAAAAGACGAACATTTCTATTGGCGTTGTGTCCACAAATTGCCAGAAAGGTGGCCAAAATGTATAGAAAGCAATGGTCAGTACTTTGAATAAAATGTTTTTACTTTTCAATTCAATATTAGTGTTTCATTTTCACAAAAAGATTCTCATTTCATAACGGTACACCTGGTAATTTTACAATTAATTTAACGCCCTTTTATTCGCTAACGTGATACGTAACAGTCGTGTAGGCACCTTTTATGGACATGGGTAGATAAATGAAAAAATAAGATAAATAAAAATAATACTCTCGTTTAGATTACGGGACGCGAAAATGAGAGGCCGCGCCGCTAGCTACTGTGCCACCAGTTCGTCTGAGCACATCACGCGTTAAAAGATATCTACGGTACATCGGAAACATGGACGGCCCTTTTCAGAGAAGCGTCGAGTATCTACTGATAAGTCAAGACACCAGTTGGCTTAGTTTGACTCCTCTTCCAATAAGTGAAGTTTCTGGGAAATCGGATTATGGCGCTTTCCGTGTCCTCCTCGTTAGCATTGTCTGGTGACTGCCACTGACTGATCTCATGCACTGTGTTTTACTGCACTTACGTCGCTTGTACGCCAGGCCAGACGGTATGTACGTATTATGTGCTATTCGTCAAAGGATGAAGGCTTAATAGAATCTCACCGTGACGCCACTTACCCCCTATTCTGGATGGTGACTTCGCTGGCGTATATTTGCAATTGCGTCAGTGGATTCGTTGATGGAACAGTGTGGATCACTAATAGCAGCTGGCACATTAGCAGTAGTGGAACCCGCGCAATGTAATCTCAGCGGACACTGCCTCGATTCACTACTAGAACAGTTCAATTTGCTAATTAAAGTGTATACCTGTGTGGCCGGCTTGCCACTGCCCTTGCGCGATTCAGCGACGCAGCACACACACAGAAAGGCCGGAAGGCAACGCGCAGGGGTGCCGCGCTGGATCCTGCGGCTAGTAACATTAGCGCTAATGAAATGACGCCGTATTAACTGCCGGGGGCGCTCCCAGCTGCTTTTGACAGCCATGCGCCTCCAACAACGGCCGGTATTATCGCGCTATTGCAACCTGCATACCAGACGAGGATCATGGCGTGTAACGAAGGTCGGGTCCAGTGCGTGCCCACAGTGTGGTGGGCAACAACAGCGATCATCTGCTACATGCGTCACAACCAGCGGGTCACACACACTCCACAACTCTTCCTGCATGCAATATGGACGACCGCAGGATCGGCTGTCAACTTTTTAAGAAGGAGGAATATGAATATTATTGCTTCTCGATGGTTCGTCGCAGAGATCTAGTGAGTGTATCAGATTGTCGGATCATGCAGATGGTTGACAGCCGGCCACTGAGAAAGAAACCTAAGACATACCACATATCCGGGCGATAATGTTCTGATAAACTAAAGAATGAATGTCTAATTTACTATAGACCGTAAATCCAAAAAGTTGCGAGAATGATTTTATTCTCGGCGTATACACTGTCAGCCACTAACTACGGTGACAGCTTGAATTACCAATTGTAAACAACATAGGTGCATTCGACCATCAGCTGTGAGCAGTCAGTGTTAAGTAATGGACGTGTGACTGGTTTGTTAACATTGTTGTATCACAAACTGCAATGGAGCAACATCTCTAAATCAAGTGTGCAACTCATTCTCCAGAATGTCGTGAAGGAGAGAAAAGTGTGTGCAAAATCTGTCTCGTACCCCTTGACTCCCGAACAAGAACAACGAATTATGGATGCCTGCCGCGACTTGGCTGAAATGCAAAGCGAGAACAGTTCTTCGCAATAAGAATCGTCACGGGTGGCAAGACTTGGTGTTACTAATGCGAACCTACCACAAAACGACAAAACGAAGGAATTCGCTTGTAGGGTTAACTCTTTGAAAACATGCGAAAGGATGACTTTTTTACCGTTTCCGATGGTTCTATGAACATTCTGTACTGAAGGAGGGGGAAGAGGGTGAGGGCTATGTTGAGCATCTGAAGCATACGAACACCATCTTAGCGTTTCTCTATTTTTTAGTAAACGAGTTTCTGAACTTTTTGAATCGATGGGGCGGCATGGAATAAGTTGAACCTTTTATTACGTGGTCTATCGTCGTATACCTTTTGCGAAAATAAACTCAGTTTAATTGTTTGTCGTTATACCTTATGATCATTGAAAGACACATACAGCTTTGTACATCTACGAAGAAGATAGTTTCCTTAGCATATATGATGGAATTTTAATCAGTTGGTATAGGAACAAAGCTTTTAATTTTGTGAAGTGCTGAAAGTTAGAATTCTATCTTTGGTTTTGAAATAATCCGATGACGAGTACTTACAAAATAACATTTTGGTGTTTTAAGGATCGAAAAGAGCTTTAAACTGTTTGTAAATGATATGTATACGGTCCGAATACCTGAGAAATAACATTATGATATATTAATGATGGCAAGTATTAAGCTGAAGTATGACCGCTAGCGCAGAAAACAATGGGTCACCAATTTTTGTAATACTTGTTTCAACAGCATAGGTGTTTATCTGGGCATCGGAAAAAATCAGTAATTGAATTTTATGACAATTTTTGAAAGGAACTATGGAAAAGAATTTTCATTTCTTTACAATAGTCTCCCTCAAATGAGGCGAGCTCGCAAATATTTGCACCAAACATACAGCCAAACTGCATCAATTTTCCGACGAAGTTGTGGTTGCGACGTGGTAGTACATGCTCTTAACGTTATAATCTTTTCCAAAGATTCGTAATGAGAAGTGACCCGCTACACCGTCAAACTCACACCGCACATGCGGTGGACGAAACGGGACGCTAATTTAGTTTCATCATGTCGAAACCCAAGCGAATGAATCTAGCCACGAAATAGAGACAGTTACCATATGGCGTTTCAATACTGACGTAAGAGGGTTGGCTTATTCTCTTTCATCCGTTTCATTATGTTTCGCTCCATCACTGACACTTAAACGCTATTCTGCGTTTTGCACGATTACTGGTAAGATATTTTGTTATTCCCTAGTCTGATTTGTGGGAGAAATTTTTGAATTAATGTCATAAGTTGCAAATACACTGAAGAGCGCAAGAAACTGGTACACCTGCCTAATATCGTGCAGGGCCCGGCGAGCACGCAGAAGTGCTGCAGCACGACGTGGCATGGACTCGGCTAATGTCTGAAGTAGTGCTGGAGAGAACTGACAACATGAATCCTGCACGGCTGTCCATAAATCCGTAAGAGTACGAAGGGATGGTGATCTCTTCTGAACAGCACGTTGAAAGGCGTTAAAGATATGCTCAATAATGTTCATGTCTAGGGAGTCTGGTGGTCAATGGAAGGGTTTAAGCTCATTAAGATTGCTCCTGGAGCCACTCTATAGCAATTCTGGACTTATGGGGTGTCGCATTGTCCTGCTGTAATTGCCCAAGTCCTTCGGAATGCACAATGGACATGAATGGATGCAGGTGATCGGACAGGATACCTAAGTACGTGTTACCTGTCAAGAGTCGTGTGAAAAGGAGCAGAGAGAATGGAAAAGGGAAGGTGGCAGAAATCCAAGCGGACACCAGATAAAAAAGGTTGTTTTATCGGATGATTACTACAGTGCCTGATACATCTGTCAGACACGTTGAGTAGTTGTACGTGTGACGATGATTTCTCGGAGGCATTGTAAATAAATTTTTTGTGCTGTAGACATAGCCTTCTAGTGTTCATTCGGAATACAACAAATTATTTAATCCACTTGTGAATCTACATTTTTCTGCTGGTTATCCGAAAAATCTCGAGAATGTTGGAAACGCTAGGCAACCCAAACCTCTGATCAAGAAACTGTAAAATCCCAACTTTTCTGCTTCTTATACGAACAACAGAGCATTCACCGATCCTCCATCTTATTATCTCTAGACATAGTAAAGGCCAACGACCGTATATGTCATTGTGACGCTCTGTTCGAACTCTAGCTACCAGGAAACAACATCCTCCGAAATGCATTCTTTCTAACTAACTTTTGACCCTATGTCAAACTCTCTTATATCTTCCTCCCAACGGCAGATATGAACCTATGATCCACTTGTTACTTTTACTTTACCTTGTACACACAGCCGACATTCCTGAGTCATCCCTTCCCAAGTTTCAACTGCAATGCGCTGATAACACAGCTTTCCTAACTGTCCAACATCCTCCATTTGTCCCAACGATCCCTCGTATTTGCACCTCAATAATTAAATCTTCTGCAGTGAACAGCGACAAGGCAGAAACACATGTAATGGTTACAGGAAAAATACCTGAGATTTCGGTCCTCAAAACCTCTACTTTACACTCCACAACCGCACAGTTTACCTAACCAAAACACCAAAGCTCATTGGAGGAAAACTCGATTAAAAGTTTACTGGGAATCCATACTTACTACACATCTAAAACAAACCCCACTGTACTAAAACTATTTGTAAGCCTAACTCGGGCACTAGATCCCTCGACTGTAAGTCATGTCCACAAGACACACACAAGCTCCATCAACACCTATGCAAATACTTATGGATATCTGACCCTTCCAAACCTTACTACTTATCTGAAATTCTTGAAAGTCTTGCGCGCCGTCTCGCTTTCCGTATTCTTAGACCCCTCCCCAACAATATCCAATACCAGTTAATAAAGTTTCGACAACCCTTCAATCTGGAATACCTTCGCCAGTCCAATATCTTCCGCAAAAGTCTACACTCTGCACCACAATACATCCCCAATCGCTTATTACCCCGGCCGGTGTCATGCCTCTGTCACCACATTCCATGTTCTTTACTATTCCTCACATGTCCATTCCCATGATAATTTTCACCGCCTTTTCCACCTAGCGCATGAAATCATTCCCGACATCTATTGAATCTACTCCAGCCCATCATAACTTTTCTATTTCAGTTGAAGTCTCCAACCCATCTTTCCCTGTGAAACTGTAATGCTACCCGTCAACTACCGTATACATCCTCTCATTATCCAATAATCTTTTTCATATCGTCTCTTTTCCACTCCGATATTCATCCAAGTTCACCAAGTAAATCTTGCCTCAAGCCCACAGCTCCATCATCCGTACAGATTTTGAAGACTGTATTCATCACGTGATCAAACGCAAACTTCTTTTTTATTCTTGGCAATATTATTTTATGGTTTTATGTATTTTAATTGTTTTAATCAAAGACTGAGAATAGGCAACATGGACGCTAACAGACTGATCCTTCAAATGAGGAAACGCAGGAGACACATAAATAAAAATGTGGAAATGGTTTGTCCCTTCCCCTTAGGTACTCGAGGTAATTTTTGTAGTAAGGACGAGTAGCTGATGGAATATTCCTAGAGAGCATTCTTAAAAAAAAATTATAATTTTTTTTCTGAGCGTAGCAGAGAGATCTCTAACGTTGTAAACAGAGTTGTTGCCTACGACAGACCGTAACAATAAATATGGGTAGTATGAATAGCTCAAGTTTTACTATGACATATACTAGGATTATTTTTGCATATTCCGTTTTACTTAAATTTATTTTAATGAGGCGTCATTATACAGCTTCTAGGAGCAAACCTCAATTTTCGAGAGTTATTAGTGCGTAATTGCTTTGTGTGTTCGGGCTTTTGTTGTCCACATAATCGAATTTTTTTCTTTTGATTTTCGTTCTCGCAGAAGTTGAATGAAACTATGAATTATGACTTTTCACACAAAAATGCGAGAGAAACGATGCTTTTGCATTGGTTTGTGACTTGGTGTAATTTTGGTTAAACACAACCGCAACCAAGTGATTTCTTAACTATTTTTTAACATAGGCGTGACTGACATTTGTGAGAGAGATATTAATGAAAACACCAGCCTTTGAATCTGCTGTCATTGTGTGTTTACGTGCAGCAGATAGTATCAGCAGATCATCTTTACAAGCGGAATACTCGAAAGCCATAACAATCAAAACATTGATTTCCACAATGTAGCTAAACGTAATATATTTTTGCTGATTCCGCGTGGGGACCTTAAAGAAGATTACAGCAGTGTAAAACACACAGTGGTACAATTTCGCCTGCTGAACATATTGACTGAAAACATTAGTTTCCATTTTATTCTACTGTTATTTGGTTTCTCTCTATTTCGTCGTCAGCTTCATAGGTGATCTTCTCTTCGGGATGCCACAAGTTATTTGCGACTGACTTCCTACGGATGCTTAAAAAGATTGTCTCACTTGATGACAGGTTTAGATCCTAGCACAAAAAGATCGACTTCTTGGTCGCTAGTACTTGGTTTCGAATGTAGCGCTACTGTTCAAATTGCATTTCAGATGTCTTTAGGTCAAGCGATCCGGATCTAGTCTACCCATCAAAGAAAAACTGTTAATTATGTAAGAGGTACTGAATTACGATTATCCGAGTGGTTAATTAGTAACGATAATCGTGCGACCATGTTATTCAACAGCAGTTACAAAAGCAACAGCATTATGTCATACGGCTATTTGTCTGTTGCCTTTCTTATTACAGATACACGTAAAAAGAAAAGAAAAACACTCACAGATTAATATCTAATCTCTTAGTGCAACGTATCTAAACTTGTGAAATAAATAATACAATGATGACTATTAGAAGCTCGCAAACAATTATCCCTACAACATAGATTATCTCTGCGGGCGATACAAAGAGGATGTCATCTGCGTTTCTTAAGATCTGGTGAATCTCTTCCCTATTAAGTTATTTCTTGCTCTGATGCCAGGTTTCTCATTTTTTTAGAGAGCAAGCGCATTTACAGTACTTGATTCCGATTCCGTCGAACTTGCACCATGGCTTGCGTGATATGATGACGAGCAGTGGCTTTTCTCCTGATAAAGGAGAATTAATGGAATTCTGAGTTGAATTTTTTTTTCAATTCCTACCCGTGCGAATTTGGATGGTGGACATATGGAGCAGATCCTCATGTTACTGGTTTTTTTGATATCTAAATGGGTTAGTATTTATTTGTTATGCATTATCTTCTTATATTCCCGCATGGGAGAAACCGTCTGTAGAAAACGAGGAGCTGGAATGTGGCTTAAAATTCGGCAACAGTGGATTGGTGCTATTTTGGTAACGCCAGCAATTAGACTCATCAGGGATTTATGTATATAATACAAGATTCTCGGCAAGAATACTTTACTAACTTTAATAGTAGATTATCATAAACAAAGGTGAGACAAGGTTTGTGTGCATTTCCTACGCTTTCCTACGCTGGCGACGTTATGAAGAACTGGAAGAATGAGTAACGATCAGATACTATTAAAATACTGACATAATCCAAAATTCACCGTTATACCGTGGTTATAATGACACAATAAGCTGAAAATGACTTGCAGGAAACAGTGAAGAGTGCACATTTATTCCGTCAAGGTCATGGACCATAAGTATCTAAAACCAAAACAAAAGTTATGGGACTGTTAATAGAGATATTGATTCATAACAAGAACCATTGAATTCAGTCATATGTGAGGTACAATACAAAAATTAGCGAGAAAGGAGGATGCAAATGTAAAATTAAAAAACCAATATCAATTCAGATCGTTCTATTCGTAAGCGACACATGTACATTTCTAAAAACGATAGCAACGATGGTGTAGTTCAATGAAAAGATGTACCTTTGAGTTTCCTGTCGTTCTTTGGAGCAGAAACCGTCAAAAATTAATACATACATACAAAAGTTAATACATACGCGATGAATTAAAAGTACACAACATGCTAAATAAAAGAAATTCTAGACCCGCAATTTTACATATATGATGGCGACACGGCTCCCCTTCAAAAGTAGCGCTCAGGGCTCCTACAAAAAAAAAAAAAAAAAAAAAAAAATCTCAGGTATTCCGTTAGGATTTGTACTTCATTCTTATTCACCTCTCCCTTCTAGAATACTAGATTTTCAGTTCCCACGTTCATTATAGTTGGGGAACAATATCAGTAACAGATCGGCGACTTTAGGGAGCTCAGCGATCAACGCCCTTTGTGAGCTTGATACCGGTCTCGCTCCCAAGTATTTGAAAACAGTTTGCCTGTTAAGTGACCGTACAATATCTGGCAATTTATAAAGGAGTAAGTGTTGGGAGAGAGTGGTGAGAGAGTGATTTGATGTGAAATTCTTCCGACGTATGCCTGTTACGGTGCAAGAGAAGCTTTTCAAATGTCGTGGAACATACAGGAGAGCAGCAGTGTGATTATTCACGTTGTTTGATGGGAATTTGTCTTTGTTAGTGTGTCATTTATCACTTCGACTAATGCAGTAAAACAGTACAAGTATACTGCTGTTTAGTGTACATGAATGTTCTTGAGAAACTGAAGATAGACTATGATTGATGAGACATGAATGAGTTGGGTGCAATGTATATGCATGACTTACTATCAGAATTAAGTGAGAGTTCAATAACTCGTTAAACTGTAGAGTACGTGACCTTATTATTTTAATCTTGAGGTCGTTACATCTCTTCATACAAGGCGACCGTTTCTAACTCACTTCATGGTCATTTTAAGGAGATATATTTGTTTATGCAGTAACTCGTCATCTCCTTAAATCACAGTTTACTATACTCAATTGTGTACTGAACTGACAAGCTACTATGCCAAACGTCAATACGCACTAAATATTGCTGTGAAGTGCGGTAGAAACCTATCGTCTTAATAAAGAAAATGTAGCGGATGGTATATAGGATATAAGACGAACATCAACAAAAGCAAAACGAGGATAATAGAATGTAGTCGAGTTAACTCAGGTGATGCTGAGGGAATTAGGTTACAAAATGAGACACTTAAAGTAGTAAAGGAGTTTTGCTATTTGGGGAGCAAAATAACTGATGATGGTCGAAGTAGAGAGGATATAAAATGTAGACTGGCAATGGCAAGGAAAGCGTTTCTGAAGAAGAGAAATTTGTTAACATCGAGTATAGATTTAAGTGTCAGGAAGTCGTTTCTGAGAGTACTTGTATGGAGTGTAGCCATGTATGGAAGTGAAACATGGACGATCAATAGTTCGGACAAGAAGAGAAGCTTTCGAAATGTGGTGCTACAGATGAATGCTGAAGATTAGATGGGTAGATCACATAACTAATGAGGAGGTATTGAATAGAATTGGGGAGAAGAGGAGTTTGTTGCACAACTTGACCAGAAGAAGGGATCGGTTGGTAGGACATGTTCTGAGGCATCAAGGGATCATCAATGTAGTATTGGAGGGCAGCTTGCGGGGTAAAAATCGTAGAGGTAGACCAAGAGATGAATACACTAAGCAGATTCATAAGGATGTAGGTTCCGGTAGGTACTGGGAGTTGAAGAAATTTGCACTGGATAGAGTATCATGGAGAGCTGCATCAAACCAGTCTCAGGACTGAAGACCACAAAAACAACAACAACAACAGGTATTATAACAAAAACTTTTATACATTATTGAGTTCAAATACTGCACAATTTAACCACGTTAAATTTCATGAGAGCAACATATTTTTCTGTAACGTTACTTGTCATACTTCTCGTAATTCTTTTCGAAGCTACGTAAATGGAACGTGTGCGACTGATGGCCATTGATGTTCGTAAAAAGGGCAGAATATCGTTAAAGGTTGTTAAAAATTTTATAAAATATCGGAGGGACAAAGATTTGTGTGTGCAACGCGGAAAAATTACACTGAACGTGAATGTGATAGCGGGTTGTGACTGACAGTAGAAAGCTATTTTTTGGGATAATGCTGTTGCGTGCAGAGCGGCAAACGAGTGAGCCATCAGTGGCAGCTGGAGGTTGCAGGCTGGACGCCAGTGACAGGTGCACCGCATGGTAGTCTGCGCGCAGGCGAGCCGCACCGCAGGGCTGCCTGCAGACAGGCGCGGTCTGTGATTGCCCTGCGCGGTGCGGTCCCGCAGACGACCGCGCGTGATGGAAGTTGCACGCAGCGCGTAATGCGCCATTAATAAGCGTGCGCCGAGGCCGAGGCCTGCGCCCATTTGTGCCTCGGATAATTGGACGCGGCCGGCCTCTCTTTCTGACGGGTGTGCGGTGCTGCGGTTGCCAGGGAACAGGTGTGGTCGGTCGCCCACTGTCTGTCGCCGAGCGCCCGAACGGTCCCTGGCCACCAGAAAGGTTGGGGCAGGGGGTGGGGGGGGGGGTGGGGAGGGGAGGCCATTTCCCTCTGCTCCATACTGTTCGTTAATCTGTGGTCCACAGCGAAGTGTCTACCGCAAAGCGTTTACATCACCTGCCATCCCCACTTCTCGAGCTCTCTGCGTTTAGCAGTCGTTACAAACAGCGAAGGAATTAAATTTCAGGGTGAAGAACTAAGGAATGTAAGGTTGCAATGTAATTGTTATTCTGTCGAAGACAGCAGAGAACTCTGAAAATCATTTAAATGGAATGGATACTGTATTGAAAAAAGGTTAGATGAAAACTAAAGTAAAATAAGGCTAATAGAGTGTAGTCAAATTTAATCAAGTGATGATAGGGGAATGGTATTAGCAACTGAGACACTGAAAGTAGTTTCGTTGTTTGGGCAGAAAAATAACCTACGATGAGACCAGAAAGAGGGTATGGAGTTCAGGCCCGAAACAACAAGAAATTTGCGCTAAAAAAGAAATATACTAAATTCTAATACAAATTTAGGTTTTAGGACGCTTTCTTTTGTACTTGTCTAGAATGTGGCCTTATATAGCAGCAAAATATGGACGATGAACAGAACAGACAATAGAATAGAGACTTTCGAAATGGTCTATTGCAGAAGAATTCTGATGATTGTATGGGTAGATAGAGTAATCACTAATGAATTGAATCAGGTAGGTGGCAAAACTGTACGACAAAAAGAACTTGGCGATGATTTACATCAGAATATTTTAATCACCTGAGGATGGTAGTATGCCGAAACCGGTAATAAAGCGCAATAAAGCTGTGTGATCAAGACTGACTTGTGAAAATAAATTAAAAAAAAAGAACAGGACACGTCCTAAAGCACGGAGGAATAGTTATTTTGGTAATGGATGTAAGTGTGTGTATTAATAATTCTTGTGAGAGACTAGACTGACCGAGATAAAGAGATTTGTATTGTGTAGAGTAGTTTGGAGTGCTGCATCAAACCAATATTCAAAGCACAGACAACAACTACAAAGCACAACAACAACAAAAAACAGAACAACAACAACAACATACAAATCGTGTGTGATCCTTAGTGTATACTTCCAGATGATAAACTAACAATTAAAACAGAACATTTAGCTTCATACAGACATAAAAAGTCATGCCTCCTAACTGGAACTAAAACTCGTACAAACCATTCCAACTGGCTACAGCCAACTGTATAAAATAACTGTGATTAATACATTGTCATATACTCTCAAACATACCTGTTGTGTAATACATAGCTCCTTCTCAGTTTCTTAAGATGTCTCATAGGCTAATAAAGTGACAGTAGATCACGAATGAAATCTGGCAATGTCATGTGAAGAGTAGTTCCAGCTGTAGGGGAATGCGAAAACCATAGAATGTAACTAAGATGTAGTGTTGCTGTAAGATGCTGATAAGTGAACTGATACGTTACGAAATGAGAGTGTACAAAAACGGGTAGGAAAGAAATATGTGAATAACACTGACTAGAAGAAGGTACAGAATGATAAGACACCTGTGATGACATCAGGGAAAAACTTTCATAGTAGTAGAGGAAACTGTAGAGAGCGAATGTTATAGACGAAGACAGAAATTGAAGTGTATCCAATAAATAACTGAGGAGATCGTGTGCTACTCTGAACTGAAGAGATTGGCACAGAAGGGGTTTGCTCCATGGAGTCTATCATGTCAATTAGAACACTGTTGACTAAAAGAGAAAAATAACCTATCCTAGAGGGTAGCAGGAATTCGTTTCTGGAGATCTGAAAGGAACGTCGTACGTGGATTAACATCACTCAACTATGGCCGTTGAAAACAGCATCACACTTGAAAGGCGACTGTAGAAAATTTGGCACCGCAGTACTGCTCTGAACAATCCACAGACAGGACGCAACTCAGTGCTCAACATCATTTGCGTCCTGACTTTTAGATGTTTGCAGAGATGTGTAATGTACTCGTATGCTTCTTCAGACCAGCTACATGTACAATATAACCAGTCTGTAAATATATACTGTGCGATGAATTCTTTGTCTAGAACCTTGAGCGGTTATGTGCGGATTCAATTAATATGTTTCTCGTAAGTTGCAGGGTACTCGTGGTCTAGGGGTAGCGTCTTTGATTCATAATCAAAACGTCTTCGGTCCAGGGTTCGATCCCCGCCACTGCCTAAATTTTGATAAATAATCAGCATTGGCGGCCGAAGACTTCCGGCATAAGAAGTCAGCCTCATTTTGCCAACGGCCTTGTCAAAGAGGGCGGAGGAGCGGATAGAGGTTCAGGGCACTCTCTTGTCCTAGGGGTGGGAAATTGCCCCTAAAGGCGAAGGAATCAGCAATGATCAACGACATGAGGATGCAGAAGGCAATGGAAACCACTGCATTAAAGACACGTAACGTGTATCCACAGGACATGTGGCCTGTAATTGAAGAAGTGTCATGATGATCTCTCCATTGGCAAAAGATTCCGGAATAGCCCCCCATTCGGATCTCCGGGAGGGGACTGCCAAGGGGGAGGTTACCATGAGAAAAAGAAAGGATAACATTCTACGAGTCGGGGCGTGGAATGTCAGAAGCTTGAACGTGGTAGGGAAACTAGAAAATCTGAAAAGGGAAATGCAAAGGCTCAATCTAGATATAGTAGGGGTCAGTGAAGTGAAGTGGAAGGAGACAAGGATTTCTGGTCAGATGAGTATCGGGTAATATCAACACAGCAGAAAATGGTATAACAGGTGTAGGATTCGTTATGAATAGGAAGGTAGGGCAGAGGGTGTCTGACTGTGAACAGTTCAGTGACGGGGTTGTTCTAATCAGAATCGACAGTAGACCAACACCAACAACGATAGTTCAGGTATACATGCCGACGTCGCAAGCTGAAGATGAACAGATAGAGAAAGTGTATGAGGATATTGAAAGGGTAATGCAGTATGTAGAGGGGGACGAAAATCTAATAGTCATGGGCGACTGGAATGCAGTTGTAGGGGAAGGAGTAGAAGAAAAGGCTACAGGAGAATATGGGCTTGGGACAAGGAATGAAAGAGGAGAAAGACTAATTGAGTTCTGTAACAAGTTTCAGCTAGTAACAGCGAATACCCCGTTCAAGAATCACAAGAGGAGGAGGTATACTTGGAAAAGGCCGGGAGATCCGGGAAGATTTCAATTAGATTACATCATGGTCAGACAGAGATTCCGAAATCAGATACTGGATTGTAAGGCGTACCCAGGAGCAGATATAGACTCAGATCACAATATAGTAATGATGAAGAGTAGGCTGAAGTTCAAGACATTAGTCAGGAAGAATCAATACGCAAAGAAGTGGGATAAGGAAGTGCTAAGGAATGACGAGATACGTTTGAAGTTCTCTAACGCTATAGATACAGCAATAAGGAATAGCGCAGTAGGCAGTACAGTTGAAGAGGAATGGACATCTCTAAAAAGGGCCATCACAGAAGTTGGGAAGGAAAACATATGTACAAAGAAGGTAGCTGCGAACAAACCATGGGCAACATAAGAAATACTTCAGTTGATTGATGAAAGGAGGAAGTACAAACATGTTACGGGAAAATCAGGAATACAGAAATACAAGTCGCTGAGGAATGAAATAAATAGGAAGTGCAGGGAAGCTAAGACGAAATGGCTGCAGGAAAAATGTGAAGACATCGAAAAAGATATGATTGTCGGAAGGACAGACTCAGCATACAGGAAACTCAAAACAACCTTTGGTGACATTAAAAGCAACGGTGGTAATATTAAGAGTGCAACGGGAATTCCACTGTTAAATGCAGAGGAGAGAGCAGATAGGTGGAAAGAATACATTGAAAGCCTCTATGAGGGTGAAGACTTGTCTGATATGATAGAAGAAGAAACAGTAGTCGATTTAGAAGAGATAGGGGATCCAGTATTAGAATCGGAATTTAAAAGAGCTTTGGAGGACTTATGGTCAAATAAGGAAGAAGGGATACATAACATTCCATCAGAATTTCTAAAATCATTGGGGGAAGTGGCAACAAAACGACTATTCACGTTGGTGTGTAGAATATATGAGTCTGGCGATATACCATCTGACTTTCGGAAAAGCATCATCCACACAATTCAGAAGACAGCAAGAGCTGACAAGTGCGAGAATTATCGCACAATCAGCTTAACAGCTCATGCATCGAAGCTGCTTACAAGATTAATATACAGAAGAATGGAAAAGAAAATTGAGATCAGTTTGGCTTTAGGAAAAGTAAAGGGACAAGAGAGGCAATTCTGACGTTACGGCTAATAATGGAAGCAAGGCTAAAGAAAAATCAAGACACTTTCATAGAATTTGTCGACCTGGAAAAAGCGTTCGACAATATAAAATGGTGCAAGCTGTTCGAGATTCAGAAAAAATTAGGGGTAAGCTATAGGGAGAGACGGGTCATATACAATATGTACAACAACCAAGAGGGAATAATAAGAGTGGACGATCAAGCACGAAGTGCTCGTATTAAGAAGGGTGTAAGACAAGACTGTAGCCTTTCGCCCCTACTCTTCAATCATTACATCGAGGAAGCAATGATGGATATAAAAGAAAGGTTCAGGAGTGGAATTAAAATACAAGGTGAAAGGATATCAATGATACGATTCGCTGATGACATTGCTACTCTGAATGAAAGTGAAGAAGAATTAAATGATCTGCTCAACGGAATGAACAGTCTAATGAGTACACAATATGGTTTGAGAGTAAATCGGAGAAAGACGAAGGTAATGAGAAGTAGTAGAAATGAGAACAGGGAGAAACTTAACATCAGGATTGATGGTCACGAAGTCAATGAAGTTAAGGAATTCTGCTACCTAGGCAGTAAAATAACCAATGACGGACGGAGCAAGGAGGACATCAAAAGCAGACTTGCTATGGCAAAAAAGGAATTTCTGGCCAAGAGAAGTGTACTAATATCAAATACCGGCCTTAATTTGAGGAAGAAATTTCTGAGGATGTACGTCTGGAGTACAGCACTGTATGGTAGTGAAACATGGACTGTGGGAAAACCGGAACAGAAGAGAGTCGGAGCATTTGAGATGTGGTGCTATAGACGAATGTTGAAAATTAGGTGGATTAATAAGGTAAGGAATGAGGAGGTTCTACGCAGAATCGGAGAGGAAAGGAATATGTGGAAACCACTGATAAGGAGAAGGGACAGGATGATAGGACATCTGCTAAGACATGAGGGAATGACTTCCATGGTACTAGAGGGAGCTGTAGAGGGCAAAAACTGTAGAGGAAGACAGAGATTGGAATACGTCAAGCAAATAATTGAGGACGTAGGTTGCAAGTGCTACTCTGAGATGATGAGGTTAGCACAGGAAAGGAATTTGTGGCGGGCCTCATCAAACCAGTCAGTAGACTGATGACCAAAAAAGTCTATAACGACAGCGATAAGCGTCTTCCAACTAAGATGATGTATGCTCCGAAATATTTTATTTGTATCAGTTTGCCTCCCTGGGTTCCACTGCACTTTAAATACATATTTGTAAATTCTGTAGCTAGTAACTTTCCATCTTGGCCAAGCAGTCATAAACTGTGAGCAGTGGTTAACTTCACCGTGGAAACGTCACAGGCGTTGGTGTGTTGTTTTTCAAGGTAGTGCCACTACAGACGATGCGGCAGGCATTTGCTATATATGAAACGCAAGCAGTTTGTAAACTGGTGAATAGCATACATAGCTCTTTCAAGTACTTCTACCGCCAGGAGAGTTCATGTCCGTCTAGTAGTTTCTTAGTGTAAATGCTGCGAGACAAATTTATTTGTCAGATAATACATGTTTAAATGTAAATTGTGCCGGCAGTTTTTATCTATCAGTGAAACAGACGGATAATAAATAGGGATTTATTTTAAAAGTTATTTATCCACGTTTCCAATACTGTCATACAGGATCCTTTCTTTCCGTTTTTCAAGCGAAAGTGGTATTCCTGCTTTTATGAAGTTCACGACTTCAGCTTCGCCACAGCATATAATGCCCCATTATATCTTGCAAGTGTCGTTATATTTGAAATTATTATGAGTCTAAAAGTAATGTTCACGAATTCAAATTTTTAGTAATTATTTGTAGCCTCTACCTGTAAAAACTATGAGACTAATAAATGCAAGATGAAACAAGTCTTCGCTAATACGTAACTTAAACACAACAGTATTTAACGTACATGTTTTTTATTGTATATAATAAATATATGTAAAGCAGTGATGCGCATTAACAGCAATGTTCGCGGACTGTTGAAACGCAATTAGAGCTTTCAGAGTGAAATTTAGACGCTGTCCAGATGTAAGGGCCTCCTGCTGAAGCAAATAAAGCTGTGATATATGGCACAATATTCACCTTTGAAGCCGCGTGTTTGATACATTTTATGGGTTCTTTTATTGAGAACTATCGTAAAATGTTTCACATCCCTCACCTCACGTGTTAGAAACTGCGTGATGCTGCATGTTTATTCCTGTTAGGTTACCACTAAGTGATTCTGTTAGTAGTGAATGCAAGGTACAGTGGAACATATTATTTAAGATCAAATTCATTTACGGTAACCAAATTCAGTTTCACCATTTCTGTAATTTCTTATTAGTGCTTAACTGCCTACATTGCATTAATCTGTGTAAATGGCGCAGCAGCAGCTGTAGAGACCAAACGTGAAGGATTGGCCACTACTACACAGTTTTAAAGGCAAGTTATTTACATCAACTGTAGTTAAGTTCGAAAAGTCTCATTTATTACTTGGTTCAAATGGTTCAAATGGCTCTGAGCACTTCTGAGGTCATCAGTCCCCTAGAACGTAGAACTACTTAAACCTAACTAAGCTCAGGACACATCCATGGCCAGGTAGGATTCGAACCTGCGACCGTAGCGGTCACGCGGTTCCAGACTGTAGCGCCTAGAACCGCTCGGCCACCCCGGCCGGCATTTCTTGTTGAAGATATGTCTGAATTATAACGTAGATCTATTATTTTTCGCCAACTGTATCTATATATTCGTCACATTATAAAGGCAACAGAGTAACAACACGAAATTTATTGAAATTTGTCGACGAGTTTCGAGGAATCACACCTAGCATTGGGATAAACTTTCTCTACACCATCTCTATTGGTGTCCGATTGGGCAATGTTAAAGCGTTTTGACAGAATGCAATATTTTTATGTTAATAACCAATCCCAGACAGCCAATAATATCGCTGAGAACATCTACTCTCTCGTAATCCCATACCCTACGCCCGCACAGACATTCAATAGCTTCAGTTCTCGTCTGTTGTTTCTAAATTTGGTAATACGTAAAGCATCTGTTCATTGCTTTACTTCATTTAATAAACGTTTCACTAACGGTTAATTTCATACACAGCTTAAAAGCTAAACAAAAAATGACTGTGAGCGCGTAAAAAAAATATGTATGTCAACGATGCCAACTTCTGTCAAACATTTTCATCAGAAACTCAAATATGTCACAGACAGCTCTCTCTCTCTCTCTCTCTCTCTCTCTCTCTCTCTCTCTCTCTCTCTCTGTGTGTGTGTGTGTATGTGTGTGTGTGTGTGTGTGTGTGTGTGTGTGTGTGTGTGTCGTACAGTCAAACGCGCCCACGTTTTCGATTCGTTCAAATTCCCACAAATGCAGAAATGTTAATTTGAATGTCTGTCTGATGTGCAATTAAAGAAAAGCCTTTACATCGTATCATCAAATGGTCATGTACAAGAACACTATGGACACAGCGAGATTATTGGATCATATACAGGAAAAATGATTATGCAATAATGTACGTCAAACCCAGAAATTTAAAAGCCATAATCTCACGTTGGTAGTCGATATATGCGAGATAAATTGGACGCCATGGCCACACACCGATCAGTCATTTCAAAAAAGCATGTGTCTCACTCACTTTAATCCATAGATAACTTGTTAAGTCTTTTCAGATATTTCTAGTGTTTCTATAGCGATGAATCAAGGACAATAAGAACTGAAGAAAAATTCAGTGGAAATTCCACCTTTTTTTTGTCCATTAATGTGTCGATGACACTAGTCCACAAACGTTGTTCAACAGTTTCGATCTAGAAAAAGTACTGGCATTTGCGAATGAATCGTGAAGGTTGGCCGAAGTAAAAAACAACTTACATGTAAACATTTTTTGTTTTAGAAAATGCTTTTGGCAGTATTGACTGCAATACACCCTTTAAAATGCTGAAGTTCTCTGTAATAAAATAAAGGAATAAAAGATTACTTACAACTTGTAAAGTGAGGCTGTTGTCAGTATTTCCAACTATTTAAAGTGCAGTCTACAAGTGATTTTATAGAGGACACCACGTATGAATCATCATTACATGCTTTTGCGTAACAATTTTTTTCTCAGTGAGTTATTTCGGCAGCTGAGAAGGAACCTTCACCAGTCTGTAATATATCTCCCATAATATTCAATCAGTTCATTACGACGACGTTGTTATTCTATGAAAGGCTTAAAGGATTTGGATGATGAGTTGAACGATATCTGATCGCCAGACCGTCTATGGCACGGTACTAGTAGCTCCCGGGGTCATTTTCCGTAGGTCGCGGTAACGCTCAGTTTGGCCAACCGAGGTTACTGCAGTAGCTTCAGGCCGTGCTCATGGTAATAACTGCTTGTTTCTCCAGCGCAACTGCAGTTGCAAGTCAAGAATACTAGACTGTCAACATAGTAGCTGATAGTATGCCCGTCAGGTAGCGCACGTTATGTTTTGTTTTTAGTGTGTATATTAGTCATTCGCTAACATTGTGAGTTCGATTTACGCAGTAAAGTTAAGCTAAGTTTGCTCTAATAAAAGCGTTTTCAAGCAAAAGGAAAAACTTATCACTTTCATTCGAATGAGAAACCGATTACTTCTTTAGCCAGGTAAAGGACACAAATATGTGTGTTTACTGCACTACGCCATTTTTTTATTTTGTATTTATATACTAGTTTTCGGGATGTGACTATACACTAATATAAACAGTGTAATGTCAGTCATGACACTACAAGCGTAAGGGCAACACAACACCCAGTTCCGGAGAAGACGAAACCTCTGACCCGGCCGGAAATCGAACCTGAGCCCCTTCTATTAGCAATCCGCCGCGCTGACGGCGCAGCTGCCGAGGCGGAAGTTGGGAAGAGAGGGAACTTCGATTATTACCTCAAAACCGTTCACTCGGGGCCTGAAAAGGATTTCCCACTGCGGCCTAAGGAAAGAAGAACTTAACTCCCAATAGTCAACTTTTTTAAAAACATTAGACAAGAACAGAGTAGAAACTGAGACGTCACTGCAAGTTTCAAGAACTATTGCACAGAATAAGAGACCATACGAAGACATTGAATGGATTAAGTGTGTTTTTTAGACCCTGCAGTTTCGTTATTTGATGATTTCAAAAAAAAAAAAAATTAACTAAAATCCATTTCATATTTACCAGAAATGTAAGTTTGTAGGCAATAAACAAATGTAAGATTTTTTTTACAATGTTTCCATTTCTGTCCTGTTTCTTTTGTTGTGTTTTGAGCTCACAAAAGGATTTTAAACCGATTCGGTAGCTTCACAAGTTTGGCAACCGTTACGGATGCTGTCGGGAAAAAGAGATTATTAAAAGTACATAAATAAGAGCTAGTTGATAGAATCTTGCGGATGCTATGGGAATCATATTATAAAGTCATATCCTGAATTTAATAGATGAATTTTGTTTCGGGAGCAAAATAATTAACGCTAGAAACGAAGATCATATAAACTATAGAATGAGAATAGCAAGAAAGAGCTTTTCTGATAAACTGCAGTTACGCTGCATTGAATTTAAATTTTAGTGTTAGAAAGTATTTCCTCATTGAAGAAGTGTGCAGTGTAGCCTTATATGGAAGAATTCTAAGGATCATAAACAGCATAGACGAAAAGAGAACAGACTTTTTGAATGTAGTGTTCAGAATAATGCTTAAAATTAAATCTCTATTGTTCCATTGTCGATAGGAGACAGCAGCCTATCAGATATTTACCAAATAAAAATAAGAGTAGCCAAACAGCGGTATTTTGTCAGAAGTTATTTTACTTAGAGGAGCAGTTTCGGCATCTCATTAATGCCATCTTCAAGCCCCTATGCACTCCATGTACAGAGCATCAGATACATCTATGCAAGCATAACTGGAACCATCAACATCTGGATTCCGTGAATTTTTGGTGGAGTGTGTACTTCGACGATTTGGCAGCAACTCAGTTCTTCAAAGTACACACTCCACAACAATTTCAAGGAATCCAGATATTGATGGCTCCAGTTATGCATGCATGCTCTTACAATTAACGAGGAGAACAGAGCAAGTGCGGTCACGCGATTTCCCACTAACTTCACTCAGAAGAAAAGTCAAAATAAGCAAACACATGTCTCGCCTTGTCAATAGACACAGCTTCTGATAAAATGGTGGTCAAAGTTTTTGCTGTAACTGATATGCCTTTTAGGACGCTGAGCGTTGGATTGAAGCGGTGGCACAGTGGGTAGAGTCGCAGCTTCGCACATTCGCGCCCAGTGTTCGAAACCCAATTCTTTTTTGTTAAATTTTATTTTATCTATCTTACCATGGTCATATAAAGTTAACACACAAATGTTTCATATCAAATTAGGGGATACAAGGACCTCATATTAACTGTAAAATTACAATTGGCTTTCACAATAAGTGTCATATATTTGTTATATAATAAATGACTGTATGATAGTTTCACGGGTTACAATCTTTTTAAATCCTTATTCTCTTATATTTTAATCTTATAATAACTCTTGCATTTCATTCTTATGTGCTTTCTTCAGGCAGATATAGTGCATTCCCTTGGATGATACTGGTCGCAGAAACATTCGCAACATAGAAATTTCGAACAGCATGAGCATTGGGCGAAGGCAGGTTCACATTTCTTCGTATGAATCTCACTTGGCAAAAAGACGTCGTTAACGCTGCTAAACATTCCACACGTTAGCACTTGTTTTGCGGGAAACGGATCATTTTTAATTTTTTAGTTGATGATGAATCAAGATAAATACAGTAATTTCATCGAAATCAGTTTCAAATAATTTTGTCATTGTTTAATTTTTTATTAATTCACTAAACAGACAATTAGTTGACGAATAAGGACAACGTTATTTAAAAATACACTGGAAAACATTCGGGTAGTAATCTACGGACATGGGTGGATAAAAAGAAATCGAACATTGAATCAAACTGTGAAGCTGTAGCACTAGCAACTGTGCAACCTTTTTGCTGGAAGAGATGGGGCCAAAGTGGGTAGGGTTGCAAGCCAAAGCCTGGCCACAATGTCCCTTTCCCTCACCCAGGAACCAAGGAAAGCATAGGGCACGTGGAGTCAATGAGACAAGTTTTATTTATATTTATTTGTTAATTTATTTTTTAATTTTTTTTATCACCGAGTATAGCAGGAAATCGATGCCGCTAAAAAGAATATTTCAATGATCAGAGAATAAACAGCACCAAAGGTGGAAAATGCGTGGATTAACTCCTCATTACAGTGACACACCAACTCCTGAACACTACAAACAAAATTAAGGAAAAACTGCTTGTTTTTGGGATTGTTTTGTTCATTAAGGAAGTGCCAAAGATTGAGGAAATTTTTCTCACCGTCAGAAAACAAACAGTGAACTGCTTGTCTACATATCACTTCTAGGACTTCGTCCTTGTTTGTGGGAAGTGTCCCGAGTCCGAAAAGAGGTGCAGGCGAAGAGGTATCTGATGTGCCGTAAGGGTAATTAAATGGCTCTGAGCACTATGGAACTTAACATCTGAGGTCATCAGTCCCATAGAACTTAGAACTACTTAAACCTAACGAACCTAAGGACATCACACACATCCATGCCCGAGGCAGGATTCGAACCTGCGACCGTAGCGGCAGCGCGATTCCAGATTGAAGCGCCTAGAACCGCTCGGCCACACCAACCGGCAAAGGTAATTAAAACGAGCATCTGTCACGCGAAGGACCAGACACATACCGCCGATACGCGCACCAAGCGATGCTCGCCTATGTCCTGAACATCACAGGCTGTGGGATGTCTGCAAGGTGAATCCCGTGAAGGCGTGAGAGGCACACTAGCTTCTCAATGACCGTAAGGTACCAAGCAGACTGGACGTCAGTGGCAAAATAAGGTGTGTATACCAATCGCCAGACGGCACCCCAGTCGACGTGGGGATATTTCCTTTCAACCATATTCGGTGACCTGGGCGGCTAAAGGAAGCCATAGATTGCCTTCGTCGACATCAAGGGCGTTGGTAGTATCGCTGTACGAATATAGCTCAGTTCGAGGACAAAATGGCGGAAGTAAAAGAAGGGCGCCGGGACGTCCGAAAACTGGATATGGCCGAGATAGAGGGTGGAGTAAGGGCCTCCAGCAACAGGCGGGTGAGGTTCATGGGACAATGACGCCGCAACACTGAGGGCTGACGGAGAGGGCTCTATCTTTGTCAACATGAACCGCTCCTGCACGGCGGGAGAGTGAGGGTCTCGTAACGAACTTTGAATAGCATGTCTTAGGTCGAATTATCACGCGCTAAAGGCACCCAGTTTTACTCGAAAACTTTGATCATCTTTGCTCAGAAACGATAGAGTATTTACGGCGAAGCCGAAATACGTGTTCAGTTATTTCGGTCGCTCTCCCACTGATCGAGGTTTCTGGAAAACAGGGTTATGCAATTTGCCGTGTTCTCCTTGTAAGTCGAATATGGGTGAAAAGACGTTTATGGCAAAACCCAGGAAATATCCAGAGTTGTAGTCAGACACTTAATTTTATAATAATTGGAAGTATGGGGTTATAAACTTGAAGAGGATGTACGTTTGAATTCAGTGAGCCAGATCGAATGGGTATTCTTTATAGCAGTCACACAGAGATGAAACGCCTTGCAAACGATAGGGTAGCTTGGAGAACTGTCCCAAATCAGTCTTCCGTCTGTGATCATGCAGCTACCGTTAATCCCGTCTAGTACGGGGTCTGCTGTAATTCCCATTTGACAATTTTATTTTATTTAACTTTGTAGCCGGATGTCCTACAGGTAATCGCAAGGAATTCGTGTGCGACACCTGTCCGTGAATTGTGTAAACTATGTTCTATGTATCAACGTCTTTTAACTGTCTGTGAATCGTATTTTCTGGAGTAGAAACTGGGGATCAGCCCAGCATTAGCCTAAACGAGAGAGGAAATCCACCTAATAACCACAACCAGGCTCGTCTGTGCATCAGCCACGGTCGTTTATCCGATACACGGCGAATTCGATACGGGTCTACACTATACGTAAAGATTTTTGAGTTAACACAAAAATAACAAAACACTTATGTTCATAAAAGATAAGAAGCACAGATAGAGGAAGGATGATGTAGTTTAGAGGAGTTAGTTATGTAAAGGTTATATTTCAAAACTCTTTAGATACATGCTAGTAAACGGACGATTACTTCACCATGCGTGTCCGTTAATTGGCAACACGAAATAACGTATGTATAGCTTGTCATATTCGACAAAAACGGTTGCAACGGTGTTCCCCCTATGAACAACTACAAAGATAAGCTATGATTATGTTCCACCGTCGAACATCTTTAACGTAATCGATAGATTCCAGCATCTGCCGTGTCTTTGACCCTAGTGCGAGCCACGTTCGTAGCATTCGAACTGATTGGGTATATTGTACACCAGAGTCGACTGCATTGACACCGCTCACGTAGAAAGCAAAATGTAGAACGGGTTTACAAAACGTCCTGTACATCATTTATCAAGCGCATGACATTAAAATCTGTTAATTAGTCTAAAGCTGAAATCACAGCTCTCATATTTTTTGCGATAATGAAATATGAAATAAAAGCTGTTAGCTATATAACAGGCTTACGCATACAGAAATTTGATAACCTTAATGAAAGCTGGACGGAGTGAAGATTTTGTTTCAAACCTGCAGGCGGTGACCGCTGACGAATAACAATTTCATTAGGCATGAAAGCTTTCATTATGCACTGCAGTTTTTGTAATTAATTCTTTTTGCACGTTCCTGTTCAGTTCATTTGATACAGTTGTATAGCTTATTCGGAAATGGCTAAATTTTGTTTGTTCTTTGTAACGCTTTGTGAAATAATGGCGACAGCAGACCCTCGTATCGGGGCTAAGTATGTCATTGATTCCTGCTCTCATATGATTATTTTCTTTATGATCTCCAGAGGAAACAGTAAAGTATGATTTACCATTTCAACTCGACGCTTAAAATATTCAAAAAATAAACGTTTTGAATGACAGAGAGTGAAGAATTTTCCTATATCTTCGTTCCCAATAGCAATACAAACCATTTCAATTCTTATTACTCAGCTAGTGGCGTTACAAGTAAATTCTTTAGTATGTCTCTCGGTATGCATGCATTAGAAGTATCTGCAGAACTCGTTAATCTTGTCAATATTTACTGAATTTTAGTATTATTTAATGAGGAACTTCGTTCATTGTTGAAATTAGCTGGCTAATATTTGGCACTGTAACCACAGTAGTCATAAATACTAAACCTCATTCGTCTTTTGATAGATAATACATTCAACGTCAGGTCTTGAAATTTTCTGGCTCTTTTTCTTTTTAATTTTTCTGTTATCTTTGCTACCTTCTCACAGCCGTTACTTCGATACAGAAGCGTTAAATTTTTATCTCTGTTTTCTTAGGTAGGCTTCCTCCTGGTAATTAGCTTCGGTTACTGAATCTCTCACTGTAATCAAATGCACATTATTACCAGACCAACTGATGTAGCGCAGGGATTGATCAATGAGAGGATACGGAACAAAAAGGTCTATTGAATTTATGTTTGAAAATGCTTGGTTTCCATGCTACAGACAGTTTATTCAATTATACTTTGTTACAGAGACTGCGGTCTAATACGCGTTGTAACATGCAGCCACAGTTACAGCTACTATCCTATTCGCACACTTTCCAAGAGAATGGTATTGTTCCCCATGTGTCATGCCCTAGCGCCCTCTCCTGTCATAATAATTGTTACTGTTGAGTCCGATTTACTTCTCTTGCCGACTAACCTTGTAGTGAATGTGATCCAGCATTGTACGCAATGGTTCTGCATCCGAAACGAGAGATTGCCGACATGGTGTTTACTTACGGAAAGGCAAATGGCAACGGGCGGCGGGCAACCAGATGTATCAGGAGACCTATCTCCGCCGGGAACAACCACAGAATTCAATGTTTACAACAGTATTTAGCTGTTTGTCTGCGACAGGGTTGTTTCGGGAAGCAGGAAATCATGAACGACGTACCCGAAATGTTCTGACTCCAGGCTTGGAGGAAAATGCGATTAACACTGCGGAAGGCGACCGGCGTGGCAGTGACAGACACTTGGCCCGTCAGTACTGGGCAAGCTACTCGAATACAGCGTGTGGAGGGCTTACTAGCGACAGACTTTCCACATGGGAGTAGTTTTGTCACTGGGTTCTTCACCAGGCACCCTCGATTCCGGTATTTGTGTCATCTATCCTATTCGCACACGAGGCTACCTTTACGCAGAGTAGTATCTTCAACTTTTATAACAGTCATCTGTGGGACAGTATGCAGAATTCCCGTGGTATGGTGAAAGCGAATCATCAGCACTGGTGCAGCTGGAATGTGTGGGCCGGGAAAGTTGGCGACCGTATTTTGGGACCATTCTTCCTTCCACATCGCCTAACAGACCAGACCTACGGCATTTTTTGCTGTTAACTTTGGCTCCCCTGCTGGAAGAAGTGCCTTTGGTGATTGGAAGGGTTAGGTGGCTGCTGCATGATGGCGCTCTAGTCCACTTCGCCGTAAACGTCGGGACACATCTCAGTCATGTCTTCCCTGGTCGACGGACCGGACGAGTGGATCCAGTTCACTCCCTACTCGTTCACTGGATCTCAACCCTTGCGATTTCTGGTTATGTGGTTCAAATGGTTCAAATGGCTCTGAGCACTATGCGACTTAACTTCTGAGGTCATCAGTCGCCTAGAACCTGAGAACTAATTAAACCTAACTAACCTAAGGACATCACACACATCCATGCCCGAGGCAGGATTCGAACCTGCGGCCGTGGCGGTCGCTCGTTTCCAGACTGTAGCGCCTAGAACCGCTCGGCCACTCCGGCCGTCTCTGGTCATGTGGCCATCTCAGAGGCATCGTGTGTGCAGAGTTCATTCTAGACGTGGGGACACTGGAACAGCGCATTCATTCTGCCTTCAACACTGTTCGGATGCAGCCTGGCCGATGTGAATGTGTGTGACAGAGCACGCTAAGGCGCGTGCACGCATGCGTCGAGCCAATTGGGAACCATTTTCAACACATACTGTAAATATGGCTGCATGGTACAGCTCGTATTAGACCGCAGTCTGTGTAACAATGTACGACTGAATAAATGGTCTCTAGCACGGAAACCATGCATTTCCGAACATGAAATCATTGGACCTTTTTCGTTCGTATCCTCTGATCGATCAATCCCTAGAGTTTGTACACGGTGGAAAAAAATCATTCTCTAGCTGTTATGAAAATCTAAGCCTGTACCACTTTATAATGAATGTCATGCTGTTGGATGAATTAACATTTACAAAAAAGAATCACATGACTGAGGACGTATCAGTCACAATACAATGTTGTTTTTTACAAACTGACTTAATTCGTGGTTGAAGTAACTATTGTTGTAAATGCGGAAGTCTCTACGTATATAGAAAGTAAGGGTTGTTGCATCAGAAATATGTCATATTATTATTTACGCATACTGAGACTAGCTTCTGCGTTGCAGAAGGCAACATTCATCTTAAGCCGTCGGCACGCGGGCCATACACTCTAACGTTGAGGGTTGAGCATGCCGGGTTTCCTGGAACAGCACGTTGGAAAGTCTTCCCAAACGTTCAGAGCAGTATCTAGCACGTCTGTTATTCTGAACGAGCGTTTTAACGTTGACCAATGAGACTGAAGAAGCCACCTCTGTCACAAGCGTGCCATTTGTGGACCTCGCACGCCATGTCTCTTCAATACAGAGTTGCAAGGAGCCACATTGGCTTTCAGGTGAAGTTCATACGTATATATGCCGTTTCTGAGCACCAGAAAATTTCGGATCTCTCGAAAATCCGTCGATAAACATATGATTCGTTGTAATAAATGACGGGAACATCATCTTGTGGTTGAAGAATTATTGTAACTTACGTATTACGAAGATATGCGGTTTCAAGGCAACGGAACATTGAGAATCCACCAAAAATCCATTATTCTTGGTACAATTTATTATTACTAAATGTAAGTTAGTACTATACCTACGATAAAACTTTCAGGAGGTAGTAACGTGTAAAGTAAAGACGTAAATCTTTCATGGTCGCTATAGCATCACGAGTAGTGTTATGTCCGGTAACTACTGATGTTGCGTCTCACTAGATCCAAATACCTTTTTTACAAACCTTCACGTTTTCTAATAGATTCTGATAATTTAATAAAAGTATGTTCTTTAATATTCGATGTTATATAAATATGAGTGGGCTCTTTCTGAGGCGTGACTTCGTTCAATCCGCTGCATCTGCGAGACAGCTTGCATTACTTCAGGAAGATATTTTGAAATTTGTTGTCTTAAATTTTGTTTTTGATACGTTGTAAAGAATCTACTTGTAAATAAGAACAGTGATAAAGTAAGAACGACCTGAGACTTCTACCAAAAATTGAATATGATGAAATTAAAACTTCCTGGCAGATCAAAACTGTGTGCCAGAACGAGACTCAAACTCGGGACCTTTGCCTTTCGCGGGTAAGGGTTCTACCAAATGAGCTACCCAAGCACGACTCACGCCCCGTCCTCACAGATTTACTTCTGCCAGTACCTTGCCCGCGAAAGGCAAAGGTCCCGAGTTCGAGTCTCGATCCGGCACACAGTTTTGATCTGCCAGGAAGTTTCATATCGGCGCACACTCCGCTGCAGAGTGAAAAATCTCATTCTGGATGATGAAATTATTTTGTTCTTAGGTGGAGAACTACTGTAAATTTGGATCGCGCTACTTGTAATGGAACCGAAGTATTTATTGACTGGACATAGTATTGTACTTTCGTTTTTACTTTATAACATGTTCATGGATATATAATCTTAAGTTTATACATACTCGAACAGAAAAAGTAGACTGGGATATGGAGAAGGGAGAAAAAATGCGTTTTAATACTGCTAACACAGGAATTTTACGTCTGTCCATTTCGTAAACAGTGTTAATTGCGATCCAGATACAGAAGACATCTGTCGCTGGAGTGTGGTGCGGTCGCGCATAGCACATTGAGGCACACGTACTGCATGAACACGTCGCATGAACATTCATGTAATTATCCAATGATTATGTTACCATGACAATCATAATTATGTTAATAGTTAACAATCACATCCGCTCATACTAAACACTATACGCTGCAGATAGGCATAAGTGTATTCTAAGAGGTACGTCTTCTGTAATGCCAATATCCTTGACGACTGGCATTTGCCCGATAGTAGTCACGCAGTGGGACATAAAACAGTAAACATCGTATTGGGCAGCATATTCCCATGCAGAGTGACGCATTCTAGGGTGACCCAGAAATCCTGTAACATTTGAAAATTTGATACGGAATGATGTAGACAGAGAGGTAAAATTTGACACACAGATTTGAAATAACACGGGGTTTTACTGAAACAAAAAAGGTGCACAGAATGATTAACAGATGGCGCTTCATATAACACAAAAGCATTAATTAGTGTAACAACTGATTTTTAGAAAAGACGATGATCTTAAGAACACTGTTCAATCCATCGACCGTTATTCCTCTACAATACCTGTAGTCGAGCACTGTAGAGTACGTCAGTGTATATGGTGAAGAATTCCCGTCGGACGCTGTCTTTTAGCACCCCAATGAGGTCGGGCATTGCAGCAGACTTGCCACGTCAGGTAACCTCATAACCAAAAATCACTCGGTTTGAAGTCTGGAGACTGGAGAGACCAAGCGTCACGGAAGTGGTGGCTCAGCACGCGATCCTGACCAAAAGATTTGCGCAAGAGATCTTTCAAACGTGTAGCAATATTGAGTGGAGCGCCATCTTGCATAAATGTTGTACTTTCCAGAAGGTGTTTATCAGGCAGGCTAGGGAAGATGCGTTTCCGTAACGTATCAGCGTACTCCGCACCCATCACGCTGACATTTGTAAAAGCAGCAACCCACAGGATCAGACCACGAATGATGGTAACTCCACACCACACCGTGACGTTTTCATAATGCAGAGCGGTTTCCATGACAGTTCTAGCATTTTCGATATCCAAGGTGTGCAGTGGTGGGTGTTGACAGCCGCTCGGCGTGTGAAGTAGGCTTCGTCGGTGCACAACACGTTAGACAACCGTTCATCATCTTTCCCTATTTTTTTGAAGTTCCCACACTGCAGATGGTGTCCGTGTCACAAAGTCAGTGGCTAACAGTGTATGATAGCGCTGGATTTTGTACGGATAGCATTGAAGGACACGCCTTAGCGCTCTCCAAACTGTAGTACGTACAATGCCGCTGCGATGTGCGACTTCACGAGCGCCGACTTCGATGTATGGAGATGAAGCCGATAAAGTCTGAGTTTCTTCCTGAACTGTCCAAGCAGACGTAGCACTTGTGTTTGGTCGCTCTGTACATGACCGATCGTCTAAAGTACCCTTGGCTTCGAACTTCGAGGTCGCGCGTGGTAGCTGCGCGGTCTAGGCGCCTTGTTACTGTTCGCGCGGCTCCCCCCCGTCGGAGGTTCGAGTGCCCCCTCGGGCATGGACGTGGGTGTTGTCCTTAGCGTAAGTTAGTTTAAGTTAAATTAAGTAGTGTGTAAGCCTAGGGACCGATGACCTCGGCAGTTTGGTCCCATAGGAACTTACCACAAATTTCCAAAATTTCGAACTTCGTGATCATGTTCCCACTTGTCAGAGGACCTTTCTCCGTTCGAATACCTTTCTTAGACGATGGGATCATAAAACTGCAGTAACGGATTCACCATTCCCGTAATAAAGCTTCATTAAAAGTATATTTTCTGGTAAAGTCAACATACCGTGATTGCTGGCGCTCCTGTCTCCCTCTGTCACTACAATTCATTTTATATATGATTCTGCAACGTGACTGACGTTTAGCTGTTCAGAGCCCTCTGTTGGCCGGTTTTTGGCTCTCGTTTGTGGTTTCAATAAAAATCCATGTGATATGAGGCATGTATGACAAGTTTTACCTCTCTGCCTATATTATTCCTTGAATTAGTGCACTTTCAAATGTTAACGGACATGCCATACGAGTACTAGCAAGCTGTAGAGCATCACATATTCAATAATTAATTTCTGCGTGACGTCCTTCTGTGTGTTTTAAGACAGAGAAACGCAAAGAGGCACCGGAGTCTCACAGGGGTATTTTCACGGGGGCAAGTATAAAATATATGGGTTTAATTTAAGAGGAATGTACACAGCCCTCCAGAACGTCTCTCTCTCATTGGCCTCTTCTCTGGAAGTCTCCGGTGACTACGAGACACCCGCCAACGACCGGTTCTCTGCGACAAAGACGCTCCGGGCATACAACATCGCGTGCTCCACTGCACTTCTGCTTGATTTAAAATGTTTTGATCTGACTTTAAGCGCCCACCACTGCCGACCGGAGCAATTTCGGTCTAAATAAACTTCTTAAACTCACGCGCTTCCAATCTAATTTTCCCTTCCGTGGTGTAAAAATAACGCTTTTCATATTAATAAGGTAGCCTGAGTGATTTCACTGTACAGTTAGACGCCGCTACGTGCTGTGATAAGGAGTTACGGAAGAAAGGTCCCCAGCTGTCAGCCGACACGCTACTAATGAGCAGGTTCTTTGCCGCCTAACCAGTATATTGTATTATCTGCCTGAACGTTCATTATTTTTCAGAAGTGGTCATTGTTTTTAATATTCTTTGAGTTGTTTATTAGACATAATATCACACTACGTAACAGTGATCTAGTAAAATATCATTATAAACAACGAACTGTGTGGTCGAAAAAAGGAAAGCTGCTTTAATCTGATTTCAAAGCAGAGCAGAACAAAAGGGAACGATAGATCAGAAAAATGTAACAGTGCATTTGGGATGTGTCTCATTTATGAAGGATACTATTGTTACAACTGAGAGGCTCAAACCGTCAATATTTGATCATTATGACTGATACCAGCAAAGTTTCTTCTAATATGTGAGAGACGTGACCACCGAATTCTGTGGCGTTCTTTTAAGTAAAGAACTGGTCAGTAACTGAAGGATGTCACCTACGAGCAACTCTAGTCGAAAGAAAGCTCAGAAATACGGCGAACTGTGTGACCGAATGAAACTCAACTGCAGTAATCATGGCAAACAGCAACAGGGCAAAGAATCTCAGAGCATGAGGTGCACACTATTGTAATAACAATCCCCGAGAGCTGCTTTTTATATTTTATTTGCTATGTCGGTTTCGACTGATGGCTCACTCCACAACGGTACCTAGATACAATCAAGCTACTGTCATCACATACATCTGTATTTATTATATGTAACAAGTTTACGCTCTTCTTTGATTCATATTCGATGGTAAATTTGGTGTAGTTGCGGATTTTATTCATTTGCTGGTAAAATTCGTTGTATATGAAAGTAGTTAATGATAATATTGTATATAATTTATCATATCACCCACTACCACATAAAACAGTGTATTTTCATGCTACGATGGGTCGTGGAGTTTCCTTTACTAAAGAAAATATGGGGAAAGAATTGGTTACAATTAAAATTCTACCGTTCTTTCTTCCACGACTAAAAGTCGAGCAAGTTAATGAAGGGGAACTTTTGCGGGATTTTGGAAAGTGCAAAAGAGATACTAGCAGAAGCTTAGAAGCGAAGTGACATAGAGGGAGGTGGGTGGGTGGGGGCTGTATGCTGTTCCTGGACAGCTTGGTTGATAAGAGCAACGCCTTCGTGAAAGCCAAGGTACTGGGCTCTAATTCCGATGCGAGAGAAGTTCTAATCTTCCCGTAAGAGTAAAAACAGCGTACACTCCTTTTCGGAGTGAAAGAGTCGTCCTCGTAATCAACTACGATAGGCGTTCAATAAGTAACGCAACACATATTTTGTTCTTCATAGATAGGTTGCTTTCATTTAGGATTCCTGTACAATATATTATTCCCTACACTTCTGGCTACAAAACCCTGTTTTTCAACGTAATCTCTGTTCAGTGAGACGGCCTTACGCCATCTTATCGGAAGGCCCTGTTTGCCGGCCTCGTATCACTCTAACGACCCGCATTCGGAAGGACGACGGTTCAATCCCGCGTCCGGCCATCCTGATTTAGGTTTTCCGTGATTTCCCTAAATCACTCCAGGCAAATGCCCGGATGGTTCCTCTGAAAGGGCACGGCCGACTTCCTTCCCCATCCTTCCCTAATCCGATGAGACCGATGACCACGCTGTCTGGTCTCCTTCCCCAAACCAACCAACCAACCAACTCTAACGACCGACGTCGGACCCAACGTCTTATTGCATCAACAACCTCCCCACCATCCATGTACTGCTTCCCATGGAATGCTTCCTTCATTGGGCCAAACAAATGGAAGTTGGAAGGTTTGAGATCCAGACTGAAGGGTGGACGAGGAAGGACAGTCCATTGAAGTTTTGTAGTCACCTCTCGGGTGCGCAGATTTGTGCGAGGCTCTACGTTATCATGGAGAAGGGGAACTTGGTTCGCATTTTTGTGGCTACGAACACGCTGAAGTCGTTTCTTCAATTTCCTGAGGGTAGTATAATACACTTTAGAGTTGATAGTTGCACCATACGGGAGTACATCAAACAGAAAAACCCCTTCAGTGTCCCAGAAGATCGTCGCCATGACTTTATCAGCTGAGAGCGCGACTTCGAACTTTTTCTTCGGAGGAGAGTTGGTGTGGCGCAACGCCAAGGATTGTTGTTTTGTATCCGGTCCGAAGTTATGAACCCATATTACATCGCCTGTGACCATGTTCGACTAAAAAGATTGTCTCGATCAGCCTCGTAACGCGCAAGCAATTCCGCAGAGATAGTCCTTCGTTGGTCTTTATGGTCTTCTGTTACCCAGCGAGGAACCCTGCAGGTACACTCCTTTGAACAAGCCAACTAGTGGACGAATGTCAGATCTACCAACAGAGACGTCCAGTTGTGTCGCACGCTGTTGGAGTCGTCTCTCACCTCGAATGTGAGTATCCACACGTTCCACCATTGCAGGAGTCACAGCTGTATGCGGTCAGCCGACACGCGAGAGATCAGACAGGTTGTTGCGCAACCTTGTTGCGGTGATGACACACGCCTCGCCCAACGACTCATCGTGCTTTTGTTCACTACCACGCCTCCGTAGACATCAGCAACAGCCTCTGAATATCAGCGATGCCCTGGTGTTCCGCTGAAAGAAACTTAATGGCAGCTCTCTACTTGGAACACATCTCCGTCACAGACAACACTTTGAAGGCTAATTACAGCGCCGCCATCTATTGGAAGTTCATGAAACTATAAGGTCTGAAGCAGAAATATTCCACCATATCCCACAACAAATTCCATATTTTTTCTGCCCAATTTGGAAATGAAAAAAAATTGTGTTTTAGAACTTAACGAACACCCCTCTTACACGTACCTATACATGTCTAATACCATTGACTGGATTATTTAGTTTACGGACGAGCGGAAACGTCAGGTGGCGTAAGAGGACGAAGAAGTTGGCGTGACGTTATCGACCTGTGTCTAAAGCGGGTCCGCAGCAGCTATAAGCAAGCAGTTGGTGTGTGTCTGGAGGAAACACGGGACTTGAGCCGGGCCCTCCGCCTGCGGCATGCAAGTCTGGGAATAATTAGACACGGTGCGGTGCGGTACGGCATGCGGCTGTGAGCTGGGGGACATTTAGTGGGGCGCGGCACGCACCGCGGGAGATGTAGCAGCGCTCAGCTGGCCCCCGCCTCGCATAGCATCGCGTGCCCTGCGGCTGCTAGGCTCTACAACCTTTTATGGCGCCGACCGGCGCGCCAGCCGAGCGGGCATTTTTTTAATTTAGCCGGCCGTGTAATCGTTAGCCCGACACGGCGCTCGCTATCCCTCTGCTACGCTTCAAACCATCCGCTGTCCTGCTCCCTCTCCCTCTACTTTGGCGTCTCGTTTCTTGTGGTCTGCGCTCCTGTTCTGCCTCTCCCACAATGTGCCGCGACATGGGTCCCTCATTTGGGTGCGTTCGTCAGTGTACGTCTCTCTCTCTGCCTGTCTGTCTTTGTGTGTGTGTGTGTGTGTGTGTGTGTGTGTGTGAGAGAGAGAGAGAGAGAGAGAGAGAGAGAGAGAGAGAGAGAGACAGCGCGAGTGAAAGAGAGAGTGAGAGTGAAAGAGAGAGAGTGAGTGTGAGAGAGAGAGAGAGAGAGAGAGAGAGAGAGAGAGAGAGAGAGAGAGAGGAGACGCAGAGGGAACAGAAACAAAGAGCGGGTATAATAAAGTACACGTTGTGCAAGCCAGTATGGCCGCAGACCACTGGCAGGGCTCTCTGAGTACATTTCCAGTTTTGTTACGCGTGTTGTGGGAGAACCGAGGACACAATCTTCTTCATACCTCTCTCCGTGAATATGAAAAAGTCATTTCAGAGCTGGAAATTATTGTTATTTGGGTTAATCCATATTAACTAATGGTTTAGATCAAATAACCATCATCTGAATATCATAAAATTATTAACAGCCCCAATGGGAATGTTTTTCTGCGCCGTCAAATAAAATACGGACCATCCTGCGTCACTGCCATCGTAGTAAAACGTATAGGTACCAGTGTTGGCACTACAAAATTGTTAAGGCTTTCGTGGCCACTTGTTGACAAACTGCCTATTGGCTTCTGTCTCGGGTTCTTCGGCTTACGTTCATCTGATGACCGAATCCTGGCTTGCCACACTGCAGCGAACGACCGTCGCAGGTAGCAAGAGGAGACCGCACCGGAAATGACCGCGAGGAAGCCCTCGGACGTTGGCGCGCCAGGTACATATAGTCTGCGGCTGCGAGCTCGGCTCCATTTCACCACCGGCAAAGGAGGGTGAAGCTTTGTCAATCCCAGCCACTCGTGCTGGCGAAACGTCAGTAAATTCATCAGATGAATGTCGGCCGAAGAAACGCGAAACAGAAGGCAATAGGCAGTTTGTCAGTGTTGGCACTGTATATAGACGTTGGCAGGACCTCCGCCTTCTCGGCTCGTGATATCGCTGATGATGATGACGTTCGGTTTGTGGAGTGGTCAACTTCGCGGTCATCAGCGCCCGTACAAAGTCCAAATTTTTACACAGTCCAATTTTAACACAGTCCAATCTAGCCTCTGTCACGAATGATGATGATATGATGACAACAACTCAAACACCAGTCCCCGAGCAGAGAAAGTCCCCAACCCGGCCGAGAATCGAACCCGGGACCCCGTGATCCAGAGTCAGCAACGCTAGCCACTAGATCACGAGCTGTGGACTATCGCTGGTGAGGGAGGTTGTTTAGCTGAGAATGACAAGGCGGAAGGGGGAGTCAGGAATTGTTGGTAGCTGATATAGCGTTGGAAGCGCGGTGAGCAGCTGGTTAGACATGTGATGCTAGAGCTGTGGGTTGCCTGTGTGTGGTGTGGCGGCCACTACTCCAGCGGGTCATGAAGAAGGAAGAGCATGAATGTAGATGATGTGGATCTGGCTGTGTTCTTACTACGTAACATCCTGAGAGGAGTAGTAATTAGCTATATCGAATTCACTGGGGAGAGTTTGGGCTGCGTGGAGTTCTGTCAGCTTTGCCTGCAGGAGGCATTATTTGCTAACTACTTTCGTAACTCAACTTAACTCGTGTTGTCTGACTGTTCAGTAAAACGCTGTTTGTAATTATCATAAGTTGTAGAAAAACTGAACTCATCTGACAATAACATACGTCATTTCAGTGAATTAATAACAGTCTGTTCCAGGTTATTGCAGTTGTGCGTTTAATTTTGAAGTTGCCATGTACTAAAGATCTGGGAAGCAGCGTGGCGTGACACAGTTTGCACTTAACCAAAGGAGCTACAGCTGGCAAATGCTTCAGTACCTGAAGAGTCTGGAACAGACCTGTATATTACAAAAGGCTCTGAGCATCTAAGAGCTAATACGATCATGATACTTGGCGAAGTTGGAATTTCATCTGTTGATCGGAAAAGGTAATTTGCTTTAATTTAGTTTTAGCTTCTGCGTTTTAAGTTGTGGCTATAATGATGTATAATATAAACAATTTGTTTTCTTAGTAAGCTACAATTAAAGATTACTGGCCACTTTTCTGCTTAGAATATGAGTATAATTGTGTTCTCTGTTAGTATCACGTTTGCTGGCGTTAACTGAACGAACATTTTGGGGAAGCTGTGTTAGTGGGAATTTACTACATACCGATAGAACCTTTTTGATTGGCAATTATAATCTTGAGCTCAGATTCTCATATAACCTTAACCCGTTTCAGAAAATTCATTACAACAGTGTGATGCAGTATTACGCACGGAATCGTAGACAAATATAACTGTCACTGGTAGCTGCACTTGGAAACCGAAGGCTGTAAAAGTAATTGTCTCATTAAAGTATTTCTGGTTACGGTGTCTGCATGGTATATTGTGTTTGAGTACATTTTCTTATTTCTGGTATAGCTGGACGCACTAGGGTAGTAATGATTTACTGTGCATCTTTTTAATTAAGTTTGCTTTCTTTTCTCTTAATATGACTCAGTGCTAAAAGTTTCTTTTAACTTGGACATCAAGTTTTTCTTTAGCGGGACTGAGCGCATGAAACTGATTGTGAACCAGAAATTTATGTCAATCTTAAAATTGGGAATTATTGTAATAAATGCTTTGTTAAAGGTGTAGTCCCAAGCTCAATCAGTTGCTCTAACCATTATCTTAACGGTCCAGTTATACTGCTACTTACGAGGGTTCTCCACAAAGTAATACACCTCATTTTTTTCTTCAACAATTCTTTGTTGAACGTAATGAGAATTACACAGACAAAGAATGGTGTTTTCCCAACACAGCATATTTTTCCACTTAATCTCCATCCCGTTCTATGGCCTTCCTCCAGCATGAAACAGCTGGTCCTGATGCGGAGCCAGTGCTTCACTGTGTGAACTTCCTTTGCTGATTGACCATTGTAGAGCCAACTACCGAGTCGTAGTGCGTCAGTCCTCGTGAATGACAACATACGCTCGATGCAACATGTCAGGTGTGACAGCCGTGGATGGTCTCCCCGACCGCTGCAAATCGTGGAGCTAAGCCGAACAGCGTTTTGATGACCTCACCCTCCGTGCCCATCCACTAACTGTTCTCTCCGCCACGCCACAGACTGCGCGGTCCCTCCCGCCGGAGGTTCGAGTCCTCCCTCGGGCATGGGTGTGGGTGTTGTTATTAGCATAGGTTAGTTTCAGTAGTGTGTAAGTCTAGGGATCGATGACCCCTGCAGTATGGTCCCTTAAGAACTCACACACATTTTTTTTTTTTTTTTTGTTCTTCTCTCGACAGCAGATGTTCCATGGACTTCGCACAAGCGTTTGTGAATATTCCGCACAGTTTCTTCCTCTTCAGTGAGAAATTCAATGACGGTACGTTATTTTTAACGTACACCACCTACAGACGCCATTTAGAAATTGTCCTACAGGTACGCTATCTGTCGGAAGTGATGGAAACTTGGCGAGCTCACTCAGGAGACTTCAAATAATACATACGCAACGTTTCGCATTCGTAGCATTGTTTTCGGGCGAGAAAAAAAAATGCGGTGCATGACTTTCTGGACAACCCTCGTATGATGCAGTCAACAGTAAAATGCATTGACGTAGTGCGCCGTGAAACTTAATTTGGCATCGTGGTTGCCGTTGCCATCGTTGCCGCCCAGCCGACCACGGCAGTGCTGCTCTGGAGCTCATGGTTTGGCCGAAGGACGTGGTTGTCGGTGTGTTACTGCAGCAGCGTCGCTGATGAGATTAGGCGTAGTGACGCGATATGGACGAGGTGAGTCAGCTGCATTGAATAATAACGACGTTATCAGGAGGACAACGCCACCTTCGTGGCGGCGGCAGACAAGCCTGCAGCACAATGTGGGGACAAGGAACGGCGCAGAGGCCAAGGTGGTCCGGATGTTGTGGTCAGTGAAGCGGGAAGATGCGGCGACTACAGCCTATGAAACTTCCAGAAACCACAGAGGCTATCGGGGTCCGAGCCACGGAGCGCCCATCCAATGGGACACTGTCCGGACTTATTACGGATGTAGCGTGGTGGTTTTAAGTTGTTGTCATGGATCACAATTGAACTTCCTTTGACCGAATCCTAGACCCTTGCGAAAAGGCAACCCCTTCGACATCCCTCGGATTCCACGTGCACAAAAGCAAGCGTTAGAGTATCAGAGTTGTGCCACTCTGGGGCTGCTCTATGACGACGTCCTTAGGGAAGGTTTGAATCGCCACACGGTGTCGGCAGTGTCAGAGGTGTCAAGAACGCCATCCTGTTGCCCATCAAACTGCGAACTGTCGTTATCGACAGCGAAATGTGGGTAAATGAACACCCTAAGGGAAGGGTGTGGTTTCATTGACGCCATTTATACAACCTACTGAGGCCTTTTCTTGTCGATTCTCAGCTGTGGTGAGTGTGAAATCTATTCCTCAGCCACCCGTAAGACGACCGTGTGATTACAACGCTGGGCGTCGCAGCTCTGACCTCCGTCCTACAGTCAACGTGAGAAGGTTTAAGATGTGATTAAGGGAGATGTGACAATCTTCTCAGCGTGAGGCGTCAACGGTGATGTTAGGCAGAACTGTGGCAAAATTTTGAGCCATCTTAACCGTGACATGAACTTATGAGCTCTCTCTTTCGTTCCGCATGTGCCATCACCTCAGTATTTCAAGCTCAGCCGAATCCGAGTATGGAGCCCGACGGCATCACGCTTTTGTACCATTACAGACGAACATTGAAGCTGTAGTTCAAGCTTCTGCATCGCAATGGGGAAAAACGATTATGTTTCGAGAAAGTGACTTTTTAATTCTTTTGTACAGTGTATTTGCTTAGCATTAGCTTTCTCATTCTTTTACTGTCTATCCGATGCCCATTTTTATATCATAAACATTTCTGGGCAAAACACTGCTGATTTCTTATTAAGTGCCTACCTTTCCTTTTGATGACCTTGTTCGTTTATTGCTATTTATGTTGTAAAATAAATGCTACTGTAAGCTTAATAAACATTTTACCCGTAAGGACTCCTGCCACAGTCTACGACATACATTACCAAATCCAATAATTAACATGCAGATTCCATGAAGATAAGAGGTAGTTGTTGTTGTCGTGGTCATCAGTCCAAAGGCTGCTTTGATGCAGCTCTTCACGCTTCTCTGTTGTTGTTGTTGTTGTGGTCTTCAGTCCTGAGACTGGTTTGATGCAGCTCTCCATGCTACTCTATCCTGTGCAAGCTTTTTCATCTCCCAGTACCTACTGCAACCTACATCCTTCTGAATCTGCTTAGTGTATTCATCTCTTGGTCTCCCTCTACGATTTTTACCCTCCACGCTGCCCTCCAATACTAAATTGGTGATCCCTTGATGCCTCAGAACATGTCCTACCAACCGATCCCTTCTTCTGGTCAAGTTGTGCCACAAACGTCTCTTCTCCCCAATCCTATTCAATACTTCCTCATTAGTTATGTGATCTACCCATCTAATCTTCAGCATTCTTCTGTAGCACCACATTTCGAAAGCTTCTATTCTCTTCTTGTCCAAACTATTTATCGTCCATGTTTCACTTCCATACATGGCTACACTCCATACGAATACTTTCAGAAATGACTTCCTGACACTTAAATCTATACTGGATGTTAACAAATTTCTCTTCTTCAGAAACGCTTTCCTTGCCATTGCCAGCCTACATTTTATATCCTCTCTACTTCGACCATCATCAGTTATTTTGCTCCCCAAATAGCAAAACTCCTTTACTACTTTAAGTGCCTCATTTCCTAATCTAATTCCCTCAGCATCACCCGAATTAATTAGACTACATTCCATTATCCTTGTTTTGCTTTTGTTGATGTTCATCTTATATCCTCCTTTCAAGACACTGTCCATTCCATTCAACTGCTCTTCCAAGTCCTTTGCTGTCTCTGACAGAATTACAATGTCATCGGCGAACCTCAAAGTTTTTATTTCTTCTCCATGAATTTTAATACCTACTCCGAATTTTTCTTTTGTTTCCTTTACTGCTTGCTCAATATACAGATTGAACAACATCGGGGAGAGGCTACAACCCTGTCTAACTCCCTTCCCAACCACTGCTTCCCTTTCATGTCCCTCGACTCTTATAACTGCCATCTGGTTTCTGTACAAATTGTAAATAGCCTTTCGCTCCCTGTATTTTACCCCTGCCACCTTTAGAATTTGAAAGAGAGTATTCCAGTCAACATTGTCAAAAGCTTTCTCTAAGTCTACAAATGCTAGAAACGTAGGTTTGCCTTTCCTTAATCTTTCTTCTAAGATAAGTCGTAAGGTCAGTATTGCCTCACGTGTTCCAGTGTTTCTACGGAATCCAAACTGATCTTCCCCGAGGTTGGCTTCTACTAGTTTTTCCATTCGTCTGTAAAGAATTCGTGTTAGTATTTTGCAGCTGTGACTTATTAAGCTGATAGTTCGGTAATTTTCACATCTGTCAACACCTGCTTTCTTTGGGATTGGAATTATTATATTCTTCTTGAAGTCTGAGGGTATTTCGCCTGTTTCATACATCTTGCTCACCAGATGGTAGAGTTTTGTCAGGACTGGCTCTCCCACGGCCGTCAGTAGTTCCAATGGAATATTGTCTACTCCGGGAGCCTTGTTTCGACTCAGGTCTTTCAGTGCTCTGTCAAACTCTTCACGCAGTATCATATCTCCCATTTCATCTTCATCTACATCCTCTTCCATTTCCATAATATTGTCCTCAAGTACATCGCCCTTGTATAGACCCTCTATATACTCCTTCCACCTTTCTGCTTTCCCTTCTTTGCTTAGAACTGGGTTTCCATCTGAGCTCTTGATATTCATACAAGTCGTTCTCTTATCTCCAAAGGTCTCTTTAATTTTCCTGTAGGCGGTATCTATCTTACCCCTAGTGAGATAGGCCTCTACATCCTTACATTTGTCCTCTAGCCATCCCTGCTTAGCCATTTTGCACTTCCTGTCGATCTCATTTTTGAGACGTTTGTATTCCTTTTTGCCTGTTTCACTTACTGCATTTTTATATTTTCTCCTTTCATCAATTAAATTCAATATTTCTTCTGTTACCCAAGGATTTCTACTAGCCCTCGTCTTTTTAGCTACTTGATTCTCTGCTGCCTTCACTACTTCATCCCTCAAAGCTCCCCATTCTTCTTCTACTGTATTTATTTCCCCCATTCCTGTCAATTGCTCCCTTATGCTCTCCCTGAATCTCTGTACAACCTCTGGTTCTTTTAGTTTATCCAGGTCCCATCTCCTTAAATTCCCACCTTTTTGCAGTTTCTTCAGTTTTAATCTACAGGTCATAACCAATAGATTGTGGTCAGAGTCCACATCTGCCCCTGGAAATGTCTTACAATTTAAAACCTGGTTCCTAAATCTCTGTCTTACCATTATATAATCTATCTGATACCTGTGCAAACCTCTTCGCCTCCGAATGACTACTGCAGCCCACATCCTTCTAAATCTGCTTACTGTATTCACCTCTTAGTCTCTCTCTCCACGATTTTTACCACCCACACTTCGCTCCAACACTAAACTGGTGATCACATGATGTCTCAGAATGTGTCCTACCAATAGAACCCTTTTCCTAGTCAGGTTGTGGCACAAATTTCTCTTCTCCCCAACTCTAATCAGTACTTCCTCATTAGTTACGTGATCTATCCATCTAATCTTGAGCATTCTTCTGTAGCACCACATTTCAAAAGCTTCTATTCTTTTCTTGTCTAAAGTGTTTATCGTCCATGTTTCACTCCATACAAATACATAAAGAAAGGACTTCCTGACTCTTAAATCTATACTCTATGTTAACCAGTTTCTCTTCTTCAGTAATTCTTTTCTTGCCATTATCAGTTTACATTTTATATCATCCCTACTTCGACCATAATCAGTTCCCAAATAGCAAAACTCATCTACTACTTTAAGTGTCGTTTCCTAATCTAATTCCCTCAGCATCACCTGATTTAATTCGACTACATTCCATTATCGTCAGTTTGCTTTTGTTGATATTCATCTTATATGCTCCGTTTAACTTGTCTTCCAAGTCCTTTGCTGTCCATGAATAATTACAATGTCATCAGCAAACCTCAAAGTTTTCATTTCTTCTCGCTGGAATTCAATTCCTACGCCAAATTATTCTTCTGTTTCCTTTAATGCTTATTCAATATACCGATTAAATAACATCGGGGATAGGCTACAACCCCGTTTCACTCCATTTTCAACCACTGCTTTCCTTACGTGGCCATCGACCCTGGTTTCTGTACTAATTGTAAATAGCCTTTTGCTCTCTGTATTTTACCTCTGCCACCTGAAAGAGAATGCCGGGATGGCCGAGCGGTTCTAGGCACTACAGTCTGGCACCTCACGAACGCTACGGTTGCAGGTTCGAATCCTGCCTCGGGCATGGATGTGTGTGATGTCCTTAGGTTGGTTACGTTTAAGTAGTTCTAAGTTTTAGGGGACTGATGACCTCAGAAGTTAAGTCCCATAGTGCTCAGAGCCATTTTTTTGAAGAGAATATTTCAGTCAACATTGTCAAAAGCTTCCTCTAAGTCTACAAATGCTACAAACGTAGGTTTGCCTTCTCTTAACCTATCTTCTATGAGAAGTAGTAGAGTCTCCACTGCGTCGCGTGTTCCTACATTTCTCCAGAATCCAAACTGATCTTCCTCAAGGTCACCATCTACCAGTTTTTCCATTCTTCTGCAAAGGATTCGTGCTGGTATTTTGCAACAGTGACTTATTAAACTGAGAGTTCGGAAATTTTCACATCTGTCAGCGCCTGCTTTCTTTGACACTGGAATTACTGTATTCTTCTTTATATCTGAAGGTATCACCAGCTGGAAGAGTTTTGTCATTGCTGGCTCTCCCAAGGCTATCAGTAGCTCTAAGGGAATGTTGTCTACTCCCTGGGCCTTGTTTTGAATTTCATTGCTCTGTCAAATACCATATCTCCCTTCTCACCTTCATCTACACCCTCTTCCATTTCCATGAAACTGCCCTCAAGTACATCTACCTCGTACAGACCCTCTATATTACTCCGTCCACCTTTCTTCTTTCCCTTCTTTGCTGAGGACTGGTTTTCCATCTGAGCTCTTGATATTCATACATGTGGCTCTCTTTTCCCGTAAGGTCTCTTTAAATTTCCTGTAGGCAGCATCTATCTTACCCTTATTTTCTTGTCGTCTTAGAATAAAATTGTTCATATCAGACGTAGGAGAGTGTTGTGTTTAGTGTAGAGTGGCCAGCCTAAATCCGCGTGCATATTTATTTACAGCATTTCTGGCAAGCCAGCAGCAGAAACCCGGTTCCGAAGTCTCTGTCTTACCATTATGTAATCAATCTGAAACCTTCCGCTGTGTCCATGTCTCTTCCTCGTATATCCGGTAAAGGCCAGCAAGAAGATAATGATTTACAATATCAAACGGTGTAAGAATATGAAGACGTCTTCGTAATTTATTTTAAATATGTGAAAGTAATAAAGGGTAGCTGAGAGCGCTAATGCGCTGCTTCCTGGACTCGGGTAGGCGCGCCGGCCCCGGATCGAATCTGCTAGGCGGATTGACGACGAAATCCGGTATGCCGGATAGGCTGGATCTTGTTTTTACTCGGTTTTCCACATCCCGATAGGTGAATACCGGGCTGTTCCCCACGTTCCGCCTCAGTTCCACGACTCGCAGACATTTGAAACACGTTCGCACTATTTCATGGCTTACACTAGGCGCAGAGAGCTGGGGTACACTAATTCCGTCCCGTGGGAGCGGGGGGGGGGGGGGGGGGGAGGGGGGGGAAATCGGGGTGGCGACAGAAGGGGCATCCGGTCGCCCTCTGCCACTAACATTACAAAATCTGCAGTAACAAGGCCGACCCAGCGCTGAAGCGGGACCAAGGCCCAGAGGAAATGAAATGATGTAAAAGGAATAAAGAACAAAAATATTATCGCTTACACATGCGTGCTAGAAGTTTTCATGACATGTTAAAACGAAAATCATCGATCTAGCACTTTCAACCAGGTTTCTATTCGTAATACAGACGAGTAATAAAGATAGTTTCAAGCTCTTGTGCGCATGCGCTGGGAGAAAGTGCGCTGATAGCTAGCCTAGCGTCGTTTGCTAGAGTGCGAGGAATACGGGAGGAAATCAGTGGGCCCGCTCGGGTAATTAAGAACGAAGTCAGTGCATGGTGCTGTGCGTCGCGTGCCACGGGGTCCTACAGGAGCGCGCGCCGCTCTCGTGCCTCCTTGCGCTTTCTTTCCCAATTTAGGGGCCGCAGCGTCTAATCGTTAACCCTACGCCTACGCGGTGCCCTGCCACCCCCCTGCCCTCACCCAGGCCTCTGCAGCAACGCACCTTGCGTCAGTAACACTGTCCTCCTCCTCCCGCCACAGTGGAGGCTTCTGTCGCTACCGTGCATTATTCACAGAGCTGTGAACCAGCCTTCTTCGTCCAGAGGCAAGCTCTCCATTTTAGCAGCTCCTTTTGTGTCACCTGTTTTCGGACTGGTATGATATATCCCGCCATGACTTCCTCTCCAGTGGCAACGTCTTCATCTAAGAAATGGTTCAAGGACATCACACACATCCATGCCTGAGGAGCCGGCCGGAGTGGCCGTGCGGTTCTAGGCGCTACAGTCGCAGGTTCGAATCCTGCCTCGGGCATGGATGTGTGTGATGTCATTAGGTTAGTTAGGTTTAATTAGTTCTAAGTTCTAGGCGACTGATGACCTCAGCAGTTAAGTCGCATAGTGCTCAGAGCCATTTAAACCATTTTTTGAAGTAATTGTTCTGCAAAAAATTTCTGCCAGTAACAGCAAATACGCTATTCAGGAAACACAGGATGATGACGGAGAATGTACAGAACGGCTCCGGATAAAGGAGAGGATTTTATTTGTATTAAAAATCATGGTCAGAATTTCCGAAATCAGGTACTACAGCCTCAGACTTACGCAGAAGCAGATATGGATTCGAATCCTAGTTTAGTAACGATGAAGAGTAGACTGAAGTTTAAGACAGTCGTCTAGAATTATCAACATGAGACATGTTGAAGCACTGAGGAACGATGAGATGGACTTGAGGTATTCTAAGACTGTAGATACTGCGATAATGAATATCACGACTGGCAGTTCAGTTGAAACGGAATGGACATCTCTTCGAAGGGCATTCACAGGCCTATAAGGGGCATTCAAATGAAACCCGGTCACTAGTGTAAAGCAACGTTAACGATTTTCTTAACTCAAAAATGTAGTTATACACAGTACACATACTCAAAAATAGTCTCCAAAACTGTTGACACATTTATCCCATTGCGACACTAGCTTTCGATTCAATCCTTGAAGAAGCTCGTACGCTGGTGTCGAATCCAGGCCTGGACCCAGTCACTTGCTTCGTCGTCCGTTGCGAATCGATGTCCGCGAATAGCTTGTTTTAACTAAAGCAAGCTTTAGCTGTTGCAAGAATAAAGCATTCACTTCCGCAACCATTTCCGGTGTGATGACACGATGGCCCTGTCCATACGAGCATCGTCTTCCAGACTCGCGCCCCTCAAGAAATCGTTTGCGCCATTCCACAACACTTGGACGTCTCTGATTGTACTCACAGAACACAGCCTTCGTCCATCGACACATTTCACGGCCCCTAACTCCCTCCACCGCCAAAAATCCAATCACTCCTCGTTGTTCCTGCTTACTCACCTGCATGTTCAGTAGTGGACGATAACTTGTGTGACCACCTTCTTTCCGGCGTGAAACCACACTGACGCTATGCAGCATCAAACGGTGCACACGCGTCAGTCTCTCTACCAATAGATGGCGCCACCATACCCGCAGTTACGTGGTGCACCTTACGTGTAAGGCAAAGGTAGACGCACTGACTAGGTTTCATTTGAATGAACCTCATACAAGGAACGTAACTGATAAGAGACGATGAGCGAGGGAAGATATACTGCAGTTATTGCTAGGCGGAAGCTGGAAGTACAAAAATGTTCTGAGGAGGACAGAAATACAGCAATATAAGTCACTGAGGAATGAAATAAATAGAAATTGCAGGGAAGACAAAGCAAAATAGCTGCAGGATAAATGTGAGGAAATCGAAAAAGAAATGATCATCGGAATGACTGATTCGGCATAGAGAAAAGTCAGAATAGCCTTCGGTAAAATTAAATGGCAGGGTGGCAACATTAATAGTATAATTGAAAGACGGGGGAAGGGGGGGGGGTTCCTTTGATAACCTGATAAAAGAAGAAGTGGGAGTCAATATCGAAGAAGTACGTGATCCAGCACTTGAGTCAGTTTAACGCAGATTTAGAAAACTTGGCATTAAATAAGGAAGAAGGCACACATGATATTCCTTAGGAATTTCCAGACTAGTTGAGGGAAATGGAAACCGAATGATTATTCAAAACGATATCTATGAGACTGACGACGTAGCATAGACTTCCTCAAGGATATCATCCACACAGTCCCTAATTTAGGATGAAAGTCAGGGATGCAGTCTTTCTCCCCTTACTGTTTAATCTACACATCGAGGAAGCAAATTGATGAGTGCGATTAAAATTTTGGGTGAAAAGAGATCAGTGATACGATTCGCTGTTAACGTGCGATCATCAGTGAAAGTGAAGATGAATTACGGGACGTGTTGATTGAATTGGACAATCAAATGAGCACTGAAGGTGGATTGAGAGTAAAACAAAGAAAGACGAAAGTAGTAGTAACACAAATGGGATTAGCTATAAACTTGAAAGACTTCTACTTCTTTTTGAGCTAAACTGAGCACATAATTAACAAGACTTGTTGAAATTGCCTAGAAAATATTCCTCTTTTTACATAAACTATTGACCCAAGTGTGGGTATTAATACGATCTGACTTCGATTTAATTGATACGTACAGGAGTTGGAAGTGCTTTCACAGTTCAACGAAAAGTATAAGTAGTGCTTGACATATATTTAACTGAATGCAACATTATAATCTCACTTAATTTTCTGGAAAATTCTGAAAGTGTCTTCGTGTCCTCCGCTATAGAAAGGAAAGAAATAATTTAACGTCTCGTCGACGATCCGGGCACTGGAGACAAAGCACAGGGTTGGAAAGTATGGGCAAGCATTCGGCCGTGCCTTTTGCAAAGGAACCACCCCGGCGTTTGCCAGGAACAATTTATTGAAATCATATTGTTTATGTGAAAAATGCCGTTACACAACGGTTCGGCGTCCAGGCTGAAATTGACGTCCGCCTATAGCTCCCTGGTTAAGTAAGTTCAGACACCAGACCTCTATAGAAGCTTGCCAAGTACAGTACTGTGATATTCAAACAAAACTTCACGATGTGGATAGCATTGCTTGCTTATTTATAAACGTTAAAGATTAATAGTGCATTTCAAATTGAATCCACAACCCGTACAAAACTGCCCAGTGAGGACTTTTTTGCCTGAATTGGTTGTACTAATTAGACAAAAGTCGTGGGGAAGCAAGCTCTTACCGGACTGTCTAATGTAACGATTTCTGTCCTTCGGCCAAGGTGAAGACAGCGGAGCATGGCGGTAGCCACAAATAGAGCGCAAAAAGAGGTTGTATTAATTATCTAAAATTAAATACTGTTGCAAAAATTGACAGGATTATGTATATTTCGTGTCTCAGCATGATCTGGTAAATAATTTATTAAAAAATCCCGTTTTTCCGAAATTATAATAGTGCTTAATATTAAACTTAGAAAATTGTACTTTTGGAATGAGATTCAGTTGGTTATAAAAACATCCTGTAGAGGTTTACATGAAGCTACCTGTTTTATTTCTTGAAATATTCTACAATTTTCGAAATCTCAAAGCCGCAAAATATTGAAGTTAAAAACATATGGTAGAATTTTCAAGATGCGACTTCTTTATCTATTGAATTATTAAGTAAAAACCAGTTTTCGTGCTAAAAACTGGAAACACGAGTTAGATAAATTACTTTACTAAATAAGATACAGAGCTAAAATGACAGGACTGTATTTGCTTTAAGTAATAATGAAACTGTACCAATTTTCACCATTATATTGTAATTCAACAAAGCCACAGAATATAGAAATGGGACAGTTCAGAGGCCACTATCTCGGTTCTATTTGAATAATTCTGGAGGTTAAACCTTAAAGTTGTTAACTTTATATAAAAAAGAGTGTAGATTTACTTAGAGAAAAATTAGAATCGTTGTAGGCCTTCAGTTACAAACGATGTAAATAATTGTGTAGTCAAGAAGGGTGCGAGGTGAGCGCTGCTGTCGATACTGCAAGCAATTTTGGAGCGTTCCCTTCGCCATCCGCACCAAAATTATATAAAGACTGGGGTGTCTGCACTTCAGAAACTATTCCATCGTCATTAGTCATACAGAATATTTTCGTTCTGCTACAGAATATGCAGTACTTCTTCCAGTGCCCATATCCGCTCAAGGCATGGACAGCGTTAATGACTACTGACATGAGTGTTTATTTTTTTTTATCAGATGTTACACATGTATATCTTGTGAAACTATGTAAAATTAAACTTACATTAATAATTTAAGTGGACAGCCCGTGTTTCGTTTTCGATTTTCTGTTTCGTGTGCGGGCCATTATATTATACAAAATCGCGTGGCAAGTGTCAAGATTATTCTCCACTTTCATGGAGACCTATGAACTTCACGTAATTAGGAACAAAAAGTAGAAATCGTCTCTGAACTGTGTCAAGTGCTGAGAACGATAGAACGACGTTTAATGATTTTACAAACTAATTCTTGCACGTGTGAAGTTTTGTTTGAATATACTGCTACGTTAAACGGCAGTAGACTTTTGTTATCGTCGTGGTTCCTGAAATCATCTGCCTTATTCTTAGAGATAGCATTTTATGTCAGTTTCAGCGAGCTGAAGGACGGACCTGTGGTCTGAATGCTGTGGACTGTACATTATCCATCACTTTCTGGCTGTTCGCACAAATAGTTTTCAGGTCATTGTAAATTGCTATGTATTCGAAAATCTCACAAGTACGCCAAACACAAAATTAATAACTAAGTATAACTTTTACCCGACACCTCGCAACGTCTACGTGTCATAAGGTATCAGGCTGATTTCAGCCACAGAAGGCCATTCTCAGATGACCAGTACAAGTACATTTATAAAGACTACACACATAATGTCCTCATTTAAAGTGCATCTGCATGTAAAGAAACAGTTCAGAAATAATTTTCGGTCATATTAATGACTTTCATAAGTTATTATCTTGATCGGTAGTCTTAAACTAGAGGAAGTTGTTAGATGCAGTTTAGTAGAGACAGCTGTCTCCAATCGCGTACGGGATAACGCGGATTGCTAATACTGTATGTCTATGTCCCTTGGATGATTGGTCGGTTGATTTGGGGGGAGGGGACCAAACAGCGACGTCTTCGGTCCCATCGGATCAAGGAAGGATGGAGAAGAAATTCGGACGTGCCCTGAAGCAATTTAGGGAAATCACGGAAAACCTAAATCAGAATGGCCGGACGCGGGATTGAACCGTCGTCCTCCAGAATGCAAGTCCAGTGTGCTAACCACTGCCCTACCTTGCTCGGTCCTTCGATGATTATTTCAAGTTTAATCAGTAGGCACATTTTCATTTTGCGGCAAGAAGTTGTCAACGCGGAAAGTTACCAGACTGAATTGGAGTACACAGCGGTGATTTCATCAAACAACCGCTATCATGAAAAAAATCTTAAATATCTGCCATAGGCTCTCTATCCCGAGAATCGCGGGAGTTGTCTGATGCGTGATGACCATCGTAGAAGAGTCCGGAGGCGGGCAGGCGCCAGTGCACGACTGAGCCAATGATAACATGAAATTCCAAATCCACTCACTACAGGGCTACGTTTATTCAGCAAAAACGAATGCTGGATAAAATTTCTCAAGAAAAAAATGAATTAAGTATTTATGTAAAATGTTACAGTGTACCACAGTACGGAGCAGAGTTTAACACATACCAGTGTTCAGTATAACAAACATGAAGAACTACATTCATGTTGGCTTGATTTGTATTATATAACATATTTTCAAAACAAGCTCGAATTAAATTCTATACAATGTTAATATTTGAAACTTTCGAAATTCATAATTTCAATATTTTTAATGCTATTTGTCGAACATTAAAACTTTTCGTACTGACATCAAATTTAAGGCATCCAAGGTGCCTTTAGGTTTTTCCAGTTCATACAGGTTTTGGTGAAACTATTACCACATATCTTCTGAGAGGAATGTTGTATCAGTTGTATGAGATTCATATAGATCTTAAGGCAATGAAACTCATCCGCGAAGAAAGTAGCATACAACGCGTTTGCTCTACCGATTATTAGGTATTGTTCATGTATATGAGTTGTGCTGTACACCAAATTAAACTGTTACACTATGCCCCATAGGAAGTTTTATGAGACTTCATAAGTTTCCAGAATAGTCCATAACGATTAGTAATTATCAGACGGTCGTGCCCCTCGTAAATATTTGAAGAACGTCGTGGTTGCCAACAAGAGCTGCTGGAAAAAGATTTTTTGTTTAACAATCAGTTTTGGTTCACGGAACGTCAACAGGTTCATAAAAGCATTTAAAAACCATATTTGGCGATATAAAACCATTGTCCTCAGATAACAAAATCCATGAATTCGTCACTGTTGTCATATAGTAATACAAACTAAGTCTCCAGTCATAAACTATACTAGACAGTTTACTCGTTTGTGCTGCATCAACCAATCCTTTCGATTTGGTTAATTTCTGATGGCATGCACACCCACCTGCGAATCAAGGTCCAGACGTCAAACCGGTAATCAGTATTCCAAAATGAGGAGGTCGTTTGCGAATGCCATTGCTGTACATGCAGGCCTCTGTCGAGCATCGCAGGATATTTCAAACTGACGGTCATGGATGCCACCATACCATCTGTTTTGGAAATGAAATGCTTTTATTATTTTCACGTAGTTATAAGGCTATAGACAATTGCAAATCGTACGTTTCCAAGTTCTTTTCCCACGTTTGAGTAAGAAATAATACACTGCGCGGTGTTGGACTACACAAGGTGCTCAGAAAACAATCTGAAAAGTTTTTAAGGGTAGTGCATTGTAGACGTGTAGACTGTGGTGAGAAGAAGGAAAAAAATTGATTACTTGCGTCGTTTTCGAATTATTTGGCATTGAAGTTGGTCAATCAGGACGTTGCAAATACTAATTCAAGAAAAGAGAAACAAATTTGCGTGGAAACCGTTTTCTGGCATACCGTGTATCTACAATTTAATGAAATATCAGTTTCAGTGGGAGGATGGGAACATTAGAGTGGAATGAATGCGTAGCAGGAAGGTTTCAGGTGCGGTAAACAACATGTATCCTTTGCCTAGCAGCAGTGCGGACAGCGTTAATGCTGTTGGCTTCACCGACAGCCCCCTACGTGGGCAGCTCTCGTCATTCTCCATTAATTATCTGCACATACGAGGCGTGTCCGCGAGCCATGTTTGGCGTAATGAGCGCTCACGGGCGCCGCGGTGTGTCCGCTTGCTTTCTACCTCCACACGCGTAGCCTGTGTGCTAATTTTGTACGTGTACATGTACCAGACGACCGGACGTCCAGTATATAGGTTTCGTACATTTCGCTGGCAGGCATTCACTAGATAAAACGTTAATACAGCTAAATAGATGGCGTTCGCGTCGATGGTACCTGCTGAAGTATACAAGCTCTGCAAACCGGTATTAAATTAGTAATAGTGGAAACTTTTCAGTGCACGTTACGTTTAAATCCATCCGTGGATGGAACGTGTAGCAGATGATTGCTTCTATACCTCCATGAAGCAGCTAAAATACCTCTTTACCACCTTTACTAGATCGTTGTATGCAGGTAGAGCTTGCAAAATCTCCTCGCTGTACTAAACGAATGCACAATTTTCTCAGTTTAGCTGCGATTCCGTAGAAAGTGGTACAGATGATGTATAGGCGATGCAACTGGTCACGTCTTCTCATCTGAGACGGTGCTAGTTAGGCTAACTCTTTCGTGAATTATCTTACTGAATCGGCGCGAAGAATTTCGTTCTACCTGTTTCTCCTGAATCTCTTGTAGATGTTGTCCCTCGAAGCAGCTCTTGTATGTATTTAATTCTTCAGAAGATGGAAGCGTGCTACGTGTGGTCATAAGTGGACATGCAGACAGATAATTTATTTGAAATAAGTTCGCCGGCCGTTGTGGCCGAGCGGTTCTAGGCACTTCAGTCTGGGGGACTGATGACCTCAGATGTTAAGTCCCACAGCGCTTAGAGCCATTTTTTTAAGTAAGTTCCGCAATGATTTCACAAAAGATTAAGAAGTAACTGCATTCAAAGAGCATGGTTAAGCCGACTATCACATAAGAGGAGTCTCCGACTACATCCTATCGCCAACAGGCTATCGGCACGCGATCGAAATCTCTTGCTTACATCGTAAAACTATGTAGCACTTAACTGGTGTAATGAGTAGTGTTACTGTAGTATTAAAACTTTAATTGCTTGTGGTCTCCTCCCAGTATCTGCCACGTCAAAAATGGATTTTAATAATTAGCATTTAATAAAGAAAATTCTGATTTTTGTGGTTCCCCTAAGTATTGACTGCCAAACAAGATACCCTGTCAGGGCTCGCGTACTCCTCCCCACTCCCATGATTCAATGCCACCCCATATGGACCACTCGTCCAAATTACCTTCGTTGGTTACCATCTTCCTATTCGCTGCCATCGTAATATGTAGTGCGGAATAGTTCAGCGCATAGCTTCTGCTATCTGCCGATATCTAGTAAATGTGAAATTAATAAAACAAAATACACTCCAAAACAGGAAGAAATTCACAAGATTCGGTCTTATTCTGAAGTGAAATACCTGGGCCTTACAACTCGCCCTTGAGGAAGTGAGGGGTTTCTTCGTGTCTTTGGAAGTGATATGAAGTGCAGCACGATGACGTAATGTTAATCAGTCTCGGTTGCAACGACTGTGCCACCATGTTGTCAACTCGCAGAAATTTGTTGAGACACTCGAGAGAGTGTCATTCAGTGTACCGGAAACCAACACACAGTGGTCGGTACTTGAACGCCAATAGTTTCCACCACCCTGTACACAAGAAAGCGGTCCTGAACACGTTGATTCATAGAGCCAAGATTATCTCTGACGACAACCACCTACAGTCTGAATTGCAGAACTTAAAACGTGTTTTCGGGGATAATGGATACAGCAAAAGAGACATCGTTAACGCTTTCAAGGGCCGCCGACGAAAGACACCTGGTGTATCAATGAATATGCCAAACGGAGTGCATTCCTGCCATACTGTGGAGCAATTAGCAGGGCAGAAACATGGACTAAGACCAGTGTTCCGGCCCGCCCCCAAGATAAAAGGTATGTTGCGCCCTGTTAAAGACGACATTGCTCATCGAGTGTCCCCTGTGAATGTGGCAGCATGTATATCGGACAAACAATTCACGCGGTTGTGGAACGTTGTACTGAGCATAAGCGCCTTATAAAACAAAGGGAGCTTGACAAGTCGGTCATAGCGGAGCATTGCCTAGAAAACGGACATAAAATAAAGTTCGAAAATACAAAAGCGTTGGATCATGCATCTTCACATTGGCACTCCGTTATAGAGGAAGCGGTGAAGATTCGTTTGAACAACAACATTTTCAACAGAGACCAGGGGTACACACTCAGCAGGGCATGGGGGCGGGCGTTGGACATCGAAAGAAAGCAGAGACTGATGCACGATGCGGGAGCGGCAGTTTCAAACGTGGCGCCTGCCCCTGGCGCCACCTGACGTCACCGGTGCTGCCACGAGCAACAGCTCCGCTAGCTGCCCGGGTCGATTTACGCCCGCGCCACACATTGGGTTTATCTGATTGGCTGCTGATGATGTCATCATGCCTATATAAGCGAGAAACCGTAGCAGAACCGGCAGTCAGTGAACTCCTGACGGCGATGCCGGAGATGGTTATCGAAAGGTCGGGGATTTTATTCGAATTGATGCGGCTTGAACACCAAGAACGTTTTATTCAGACCTCATCTGCCAGAATCCCCGTTCCCGACTTCAATTCCTGTTTCTGTAACAAGTGGCACCCAAAGAACCTATACTATTACCGTACCATGTTGCTTTGGAACACCAGGACTCAGTCTTCGCTTTTGCTGGTGTCCTGGGGCAGACAACACACAGCGTTAACGTACTCATTATCCCATACAGAGGGGGTAAAATAATTTCCGGGAGAATCACATACATTTCCCAAAAGAAATTACAGGTTGTGGTTTTCACCGGTCATCTTCAGATCATAACAAGGAGGCAGCTGTCCACTCCCAGACACTGAGTAAACCCAATAGTGAATCCCTGCGACGAACTCCGGAGTAGTACAGTGAAATGGGAACCGACCCGTTACGTTCGGATTATCGGTAAGATAATGAGCCTACAACATAGCGAAGAATCTTCTGTGGTGACTAGAAGAGCTCGATCAAGGATTCAAATAGAGTTACCGTCATATGAAGAGCTGCATCCAGAAGGACCCGACTGATCCACTACCGGCCGCTGTGGCCGAGCGGTTTTAGGCGCTTCAGTCCGGAACCGCGCTGCTGCTACACTCGCAGCTTCGAATCCGGCATCGGGCATGGATGTGTGTGGTGTACTTAGGTCAGTTAGATTTGAGTAGTTTCTAAGTGTAGGGGACTGATGACCTCAGATGTTATGTCCCATAGTGCTCAGAGTCATTTGAACCATTTGAACTGATCCGCTGCATACTGGGTGCATATGTTGCACATATTCAGTTGTGACAATGACTACTTGTGCATGGTGGCCATGGTGGCTACGTGCGCGGGGAGTGTGAGTGGGGTCACGACGTCATGCCCATTGATTGATGGCAGAGCGTTCCAAACGGCCACCCCCGGTCAGTGTAACAACACTTGCACTACGCCCGGACGACACGTTCCACATCTGGTTGATCTGCGAGGAGATCGGCTTCAAAATGCTACGTGGTCCTGTCGTCATATTCCGTGCCCACTCAATGTTCTATTTTAACATATTTAAACAGGACAACGCTCGTCCAAATACCATTTCCGCCTCCTCAGAGTGCGGCTATGGACACTTGCCATGGACATCCGCATTCCCCGATCTCTCCGCGATCGAGATTGTGTGATATTAAGTATTCCATCAGGACTTCACCTCCACCCATAAATCTGTGGGAACTGTGCATTCAGATGCAAATGGTATGAGATGGAGTATCATAGAACTACATTGAGGCCTGTAAAATTACATGCCGCGACGTCTGGACGATTGTATTCAAGACCGTAGGGGCCCGACGGAAAGTTAGGTCCGATAGAACGCGAAATGGAAACAACCTTTAAAATATTTTTTTTTTTATTTGCAACAGTTAGCAACACCATCCAGCTACTTCTCTACATAGTCGCCTCTCCGACAGTGACATTTGTCATAACCGTCTACTACCTTTTCACTATCCTCGTCATAGAAGGCAGCCGCCTGTACTTTCCTCTAATTCTCTAAGCTATTCTACAGCTCGTTGTCTGTGCCAAAATGTTGTCTTCATAGCCAACGGTTCATGCAAGCAGAGATTGTACTCAGGAGAGTAAATTATGGGCCGTATTGTGGGTGATCACTTCCTATCGAAAACGCTGCTGGAGCATCTTCATTGCCCCTGTTGAGTGCGGCCGAGAATTGACATGAAGGGCACTCATGATAATTATATTATGTGGGCTGCATGACATCAGGCCAGATGTCTCACCAGGTCCTCATACTTGGTGGAAGACACAATTTTCTAGGCGTCTTTACGTGGTCATTGTGTGCTCAGAACCGAAAAGAGCGGCATGATGCGATCGACGAGTGTACAGAGACACTGCCCAACAGATCTGTTCAAAGCTTCATCGGATTTTCACTGTGGTTTCCATTTCGCGCCCTATTGGGCGTTACGTTCCTAACATCCCTCGCTATGATGTACGTTTTGTGGCTGTATAGTGAAATAATTGTTGGCCCTTCACGGCTTATAGTGTAATCTTTTACTATGTGTGTCTGCCTGTTTTCCAACAATGATCGCAGTCCGCCTTGTCCTGGGTAGCTATCTTTTATGACAATCAGTGTATAGCCCCTCGACTGGAATTAAGTGGGCTCTTACTCTTACTTTTGCCGACAGCTGTCCTTCTCAAAGCAGCTCCCAAGAACCACTGAAATCTTGTGCATAAAACTACACCAGATCTGCAGGCCGTGTAAAAGGGAGAAGGTCTCGCCACAGATTTGCTTGACGCAACGCATGAATGTTGGCAAACCTGAGCGGGAACGACTGGCCCGCATCCTGCAGCTTTCACGTGGTGTAAGGTCTTAGGAAATTTGTTGTTTGGCTATGTCTGTATAAAGTGCAGACAGTCTTTAAGCTTCATCAGTGTGTAGTATGATGAGCCAGATCATTATGACCTCATGCTGGTCCACCTTTTGAAGGAAATACAGCAGCGATTCTGAGCTGCATGTGTTCTGCAAGTCCTTGATATATTTCCAGATGTTTATGGTACCAGAGCTTTGGTAGCATGGCGCTGGTGCCCAATAGCATTACATATGTGTCCCATCGCGCTCATAGAGGGTGAACTGGTTGGCCAAGATATCAATGTGAGTTTACTATCAGGCATTTCAAATCACTGTAGTACGATTTTACCCTGTGACGCGGCATGTTATCCCGTTGGGAAATGTAATTGCCTTTGGGGAAAATGTCAAGCATAACGGGATGCTGCTGGTTTGCAATAATGTTCACGTGGGCCACAGCTGTAATGATGCCTTCGCTTAGTACCATATGTACCACAGAAAAACAGGTGAACGTCTCTCATGGTATAATACTGCTCCCACTGGTTTGTGTCACTGGCGCGGTGCAAATTTAGTCATTCACGTGGATGACAGCATATCCGGTAGACCTGGTTTAAAAAGGTCCATCTGACGAGACAAAATGTTTTATTCGAGCCACAGTCAAATCTCGATGACCCTGCTACAGCAGCCATAATTGACGATGTCGTTGGATCAACATAGGAACACGTAGATTTGAACTAAAGACCTCTCGGTCCGCAGCTGTTCACGCTATCCACGAGACCACGGCGCTCCTCGCCTCAGATTGCCCTTAATATTGCCTATCTTACACATGGACGACCCAGTTTGTATATTTTGCTTATTTTTTCATAGTTCCACACAATTTCTTCCTGTTTTCTCGATTGATCTGTGTTCAGTTTTTCAAGGCCTATCCACTGTGCCAACTTATAACTAAATCTGAGGGGGGTGCGATGGGGATGTTCCCTTGTAAGTAGGAGTAAGTCTTGCGTTGGGTTGTGACTCAGCGTAAGCGCGACTAATCTCGCTTGCATAAATTAAAGCAATAATGCCCTCTTTCCATCACTGTGCAGACGTCCACATTATTTAATAGGGATTTTGACGTTAAGTTCCAGTTGGGTGCCTCCTTAATGAGTGCATGCAAACAGTACTCTTGATTGACAGTCACCGGTAGTATTCGGAGAATTTTACAAGGAAAGTAGCACCGAAGCCATCACCCAGAAAATATGCGAAGCTCCATGGAGGCAAAGAGCCTATCAGTCAGTGGCGCCTGGTTGGAATCCGTCGCGCGAGCCATCAAGTAGACTTACTGTGTCATGATGGACACGACTCCATTCCGCGGCTGCTACCTACGTAACTCTGAATTTCCCTGCGGTCACGCCGAGTGCCGTCTCGGTGCTAGAGGGCGCACGACAACTGCACCGTGGGGGAGCGAGACTTTCAGAAATGGAACGTTTGTTGGCATCGAGCTGAAACGATCAACAGTGCATAGGCAGCCCGCCGTGGTCGTTGCTGGCAGGGAACAACGGCTTCACCCCTACTGACACTTGAAAGTCTTATCGGATGTTGAAGGGCCCTTCTGTGCAGGGCATCAAAAGGGCTCCTGATGCAACTGCCAGCAACCAAGGAGGAACCTGAAGAAGGCTACATTTTCCTTTCAAATAAGTGCTGAAGGAAGCCTCCATGTCAATAATTTTATGAATTGAGATTCAGCCTCTGAAGAATGAAATTATCGGAACCAAATATTCGACATCTTGCTATTTTTAAGTATATGCTATACTTGCTTATTTAAATTCAACTTTTAGAGTGTTTTTCGGTAAACTGGCCATTCTGCGTAATTACTGAATTGTTCTTGCTCTAGTGCCTGTTGTGTCTCAAACAAATTCAGATTTTAAAATTTTTTGATAAAGTGGTCATTCGGCCTTATCATTAAGTTAAATTTCTAAATTCCTTGTTAAGGTGGCTGCTGGGCCTAAACATTGAAGTCAAACTGCTTTTTGTGACAGTGCCTGTCGCGTGTGCTTAGAAATTAAATTTTTAAAATTTTTGGTAAGTTGCTACTTTTGATGTGTTTTTTCACAGTGATCATGGGAGGTGATTAAGTTTTGTCCTAATTTATTTGTTTTAAAGTTGTTAAGAAAATAACCCACTTAATGAATCAGACCTTTCACTCTCCTGTCACTCTGTTGTTCTTGTCACTCATACACTCCTGGAAATGGAAAAAAGAACACATTGACACCGGTGTGTCAGACCCACCATACTTGCTCCGGACACTGCGAGAGGGCTGTACAAGCAATGATCACACGCACGGCACAGCGGACACACCAGGAACCGCGGTGTTGGCCGTCGAATGGCGCTAGCTGCGCAGCATTTGTGCACCGCCGCCGTCAGTGTCAGCCAGTTTGCCGTGGCATACGGAGCTCCATCGCAGTCTTTAACACTGGTAGCATGCCGCGACAGCGTGGACGTGAGCCGTATGTGCAGTTGACGGACTTTGAGCGAGGGCGTATAGTGGGCATGCGGGAGGCCGGGTGGACGTACCGCCGAATTGCTCAACACGTGGGGCGTGAGGTCTCCACAGTACATCGATGTGGTCGCCAGTGGTCGGCGGAAGGTGCACGTGCCCGTCGACCTGGGACCGGACCGCAGCGACGCACGGATGCACGCCAAGTCCGTAGGATACTACGCAGTGGCGTAGGGGACCGCACCGCCACTTCCCAGCAAATTAGGGACACTGTTGCTCCTGGGGTATCGGCGAGGACCATTCGCAACCGTCTCCATGAAGCTGGGCTACGGTCCCGCACACCGTTAGGCCGTCTTCCGCTCACGCCCCAACATCGTGCAGCCCGCCTCCAGTGGTGCCGCGACAGGCGTGAATGGAGGGACGAATGGAGACGTGTCGTCTTCAGCGATGAGAGTCGCTTCTGCCTTGGTGCCAATGATGGTCGTATGCGTGTTTGGCGCCGTGCAGGTGAGCGCCACAATCAGGACTGCATACGACCGAGGCACACAGAGCCAACACCCGGCATCATGGTGTGGGGAGCGATCTCCTACACTGGCCGTACACCACTGGTGATCGTCGAGGGGACACTGAATAGTGCACGGTACATCCAAACCGTCATCGAACCCATCGTTCTACCATTCCTAGACCGGCAAGGGAACCTGCTGTTCCAACAGGACAATGCACGTCCGCATGTATCCCGTGCCACCCAACGTGCTCTAGAAGGTGTAAGTCAGCTACCCTGGCCAGCAAAATCTCCGGATCTGTCCCCCATTGAGCATGTTTGGGACTGGATGAAGCGTCGTCTCACGCGGTCTGCACGTCCACCACGAACGCTGGTCCAACTGAGGCGCCAGGTGGAAATGGCATGGCAAGCCGTTCCACAGGACTACATCCAGCATCTCTACGATCGTCTCCATGGGAGAATAGCAGCCTGCATTGCTGCGAAAGGTGGATATACACTGTACTAGTGCCGACATTGTGTATGCTCTGTTGCCTGTGTCTATGTGCCTGTGGTTCTGTCAGTGTGATCATGTGATGTATCTGACCCCAGGAATGTGTCAATAAAGTTTCCCCTTCCTGGGACAATGAATTCACGGTGTTCTTATTTCAATTTCCAGGAGTGTATTATACTGGCTTCGCCATGACTTATCAGCACCACACTGAGTTATGTCTAGCTAGTCTACTTTGTAGTGTGGGTTGGAAATGACGATTTCTCTCATTTTAGCAGGCATTTGATGTTGACACGCCGTCAATACGGCGTCAGAAAACATCGTTCTCGTGAAACCCAATTAGCTCCTTACTCTCATGAAGCAATGAGTGGTATCGACAGGCAAACTCAAATTGAATCCGTATTTCCAGATTTTCGAAATGCTTTTGACGCCGTTCCTCGCAAACGGCATTCAATCAAATTGTATGCTTACGAACTACTGTCTCAGTTGTGCGACTGAATTAATGATTTCCTGTTTGAAAGGTCGCTGTTCATAATAACTGACGTAAAGATGCCGAGTAAAACAGAAATGACATCTAGCGTTCCCAAGGAAGTGTTACAGGAACTCTGCTGTTTCTAATCGGTTCAAACGAGCTAGAAGAAAATCTGACCAGCCATCTTACAGTGTTCGCAGGTTATGCTATGATTTACCGCCTTGTTATGTCAACATATGACCAATAGGAACTGCATAATGACTTACACGCGACATCTGTATAGTGCGAGGACTGGCATCTATCTGTATATAAAGAAAAGTTTGAGGTCATCGACATGCGTACTAAAAAAATCTGTTAAATTTTGGTTACCCATATAAATCATAGCCGGCCGTTGTGGCCGAGCGGTTCTAGGCGCTACAGTCTGGAACCGAGCGACCGCTACGGTCGCAAGTTCGAATCCTGCCTCGGGCATGGATGTGTGTGACGTCCTTAGGTTAGTTAGGTTTAAGTAGTTCTAGGTCTAGGGGACTGATGACCTCAGAAATTAAGTCCATAGTGCTCAGAGCCATTTGAACCATTCTTTTATAAATCATAAAAATTTGAAGGCCTTCAGTTCAATTAAATATCTATGAATTACAATTCCAAAAACTTAAATCGGAAAGTTCACATAGATAGTGTTGTGGGAAAGGCGAACCGGAGAGTGTCTCTTATTGGCAGATCTCATAGAAGAAGCAACAGGTCTACTAAAGAGACTGCCTACATTGTGTTTATTCGTCCTCTGCTAGAGTATGGCCTACTTACCAAGTTGGTCTGACAGAGTATACCGAAAAAGTTCCGAGAAGCACAGCTCGTTTCGTACTATTACGGAATAGAGGAGAACGTGTCACGAATATGATACGAGAGCTGGGATCACAATCATTAAAACACAGGCGTTTTTCATTGTGGAGAGATCTTTTCATTAAATTTCAATCTCCAGCATTCTCCTCTGAATGCGAAAATATTTTGTTGAAGGCCACCTGCAAAGCGTGAAATGATCATTGTAGAGAAAAGGGGGAAATCAGAGTTCTCACTGAAAGATTAAAGTGTTCGTTCTTCCCGCGAGCTGTTCGAGATTGGGACTGTTTGGAAATAAAGTGAAAGTGTTTCGATGAAATCTCCGCCATGAACTTAAATGTGAACTGCAGAATAGTTGTGTAGATGCAGCTGTAGATGCAGATGTTGTAATAACGTGACCTGAATGTGAAGATTCTGATACTCTGGAACACAGTAATACACATTTGACTTACAACAGGCGTATAAGAGTTGTACCTTAGTACAAAGAAATGTAGCGTTTACTGTGTACGGTCCACTAGCAACGTTTGGCGGAAACAGCGCCTGGGTAATAACTGGGAGGCTGGCAATGCGTCCTCCCCGGTCTGTGCGGATGGTGGCTGCAGAGAGAGGAGGGGGCGGCGACGTCGCTTCGTGACAGCAGCGTCGCCGTGCCGCTGTTATCTCTCACGCTCCACCAATCAGCAGCGAAGCGCCTGCTAATACCGCCCCGGGGGGGGCTGCCTGTTCCACTCAGAAGTGTCGTCGCGCTCCCGCAGACGTCCGTAAAGCGCGACCTCGTTCCCCAAGCTGACACTCTCTTCCTACGAGACCGTATTATGAATGCGACTAGAAGAACTCCCGGTAATGCGATCTGTCGAAGAACATAAATCACAGAAACGCTTTGAGCAGCAATGGCATTATCAGACTCCCGACGACTCTGCTTCGATTTCCAGCAGTAGATGTGTTTTGGGGAAAGCAAACAATGCTACGTGTGACGTATAATTCTATATATATATATATATATATATATATATATACATTTTCGGTGCCTACAGGGTCACGTTCTTTCAGTGTCACACAAATTTTTATTTTTAAAGGGGATCACTTAAGACTATTTCCATGGGTTCGCCCCTCAAATTTCTCCCTCATATCACAAAATTGTCGTCTGATGTAGTACAAACTGAAAAAATAAATTCCTTTTAAAGCACAGTTTCGTATATAATTTATATTCAAAACCTTACACCTGTGCCACAGAACAAATCCTACATCGAGAATACTTTACACAAGTTTAAGGGAAAAAATGCTTCCGATGATAATTACAGTAGTTAAAGAACATCAAAATATGAACAGGCTGAAATGAACAAACAGTACATGAGACAATGTTAATCAATTCAACTGTAGAAAGCTAAGGAGCACATTATTAGCAAAATGAGAAATATGCAAAAGTGAAATGCCAAAATGAGACTTCTCAATTGGGAGTAAATCAAAACAGAATGCCTGAAAGAGAGCACAATAACATGAGCAATAAACGAATAAGAGCTAAGCAACTAAGCAAATAAGAGATAAGGCAAAAATGAGATGCCAACAAAATGAGAGCTGGCCGAACTCCGTCGGCACTTATATACGGTTGCGCTCGTGGCGGCACCTCGCGGCCCGTATGCAACACGCGCGCCTGCGATCGCAATGCACTCTTAGCGCTCGCGGCGGCGTCTAGCGGCCCGTACGCAAGTTGAGCGATTGCTGTCGCAGGTCAACCCTTAATCTATGATGTTACAGACGGTAATACGTCGCTCATAAATAAGCCTAATGCACATTCTTAATCGGGTGGGGGGGGGGCGGCCAGGAATTCGGCTCACAAACCGTGCCCTAGCTCGCGTGCCAGAGCATTCAGCATGGTTGCATACTTCTCCACCACCACAGCACACTGTTTGAGTGGTAGGAGGAGGAAAGGTGGAAGCTGCAGACACGCCATATTTAGATGACAGTGCAGTTGCACTGCGTTTACTTTGTATCATATTTCGCATTTCTCAACCACATAGATCACAAACGAAATACATTTTGAGCGTTATTTAACAACTTTGGCAAGTTGGAGATGCACTGAAGAGACAATAAAATTCTTATCTGGTACAGTCTGTTGGCGCACGTACAGGAGCAGACAATTTCACAGATTTTCGCACTTTGTTTGTCACATCATCATTATATTTCGTAATCGAACAAAGGTCTTTTGCACACATGTGTTGATCGAAAAATAGTAGCACTTTTGGGACCACTGCGATATGGAAACTCCACCTGATGGGAACAATGTAGATGTCCTGCACAATTCTAACGTAAATGGTTTTGTCTCTAAAATGGGAATTACACAGTATATCAGTCAGGTACATCTGCACATGCAGTGAAGCGCGTTCAGCCGGAATGTCAGATGGTCTTGGAAACAGCTCACAAAACAGATGTAAGATGCAGTGTCCTCAAATCGTTTAGAAAACTATGCTTGTAATTCTTTCAAGGCTACTATTAATTCTTCACAGCTCCCATTTTCTTTAAAGCCAGTAAGTTTAGGGAACTGGACTCACGTTTCCAGAACATTTTCACTCTGAAGCGGAGTTTACGCTTATATGAAACTTCCTGGTAGATTAAAACTGTGTGCCGGACCGACACTCGAACTCGGGACCTTTGCCTTTCGCAGGCAAGTGCTCTACCATCTGAGTTACGCAAGCACGACTCATGCCTCGTCCTCACAGCTTTACTCCCGCCATTACCCTATCTCCTACCTTTCAAACTTCACGGAATCTCTCCTACGAATCTTGCAGAACTCGCACTCCTGGAAGAAAGGGTACTGCTGTGACCTGGCTTAGCCACAGCCTGGGGGTTGTTTCCAGAATGAGATTTTCACTCTGCAGCGTAGTGCTAGTTCTGCAAGGTTCGCAGGAGAGCTTCTGTGAAGTTTGGAAGGTAGGAGACAGGGTACTGGCGGAAGTAAAGCTGTGAGGACGGGGCGTGAGTCGTGCTTGGGTACTCAGATGTTAGAGCACTTGCCCGCGAAAGGCAAAGGTCTTGAGTTAGAGTCTCGGTTCGGCACACAGTTTTAATCTGCCAGGGAGTTTCGTTTGAACTCACGTTGTTTCTCACCTTGCAATGTGGGCGGTGTACAGTCAAGTCTATTTAAAATACGAGGTCTAGAATCTATTCGGGGTTAATTTTTCGTTTCTACTTTCCTTTTTCCTTCATAAACTCGACAACAGCGGGTTTCAAATCGAAAAATCGTTCCAGGGGTACCCCTTGACTTAAACAGCTTACTTCGCAGTAATATGTAAAGGCTGCATCGAAAACTATTGCAACTGACATTGGATAGTGCATTTGACTTATGAAATTTTACTATTTGTTCACCAATTGCTTCATGTGCTCCGTGCTTGCAAAGTTAGCTCCATGTACTTCTTGATGCACAGAACCATGAATCCTGTCTGTCGATCGTTTTAATATTTTGTTCTTTCATTGTCAACTAACCCTTTAAATTCTTCCTGAATGGTATTCTGATGCCATTTCATACCAAATCTGCAGTACCTATCGCTATGAAACTGTGTAGCAGATGTCTAGGATTCTCATTCCTCTTTTCTGTCATTCCCATTCGATTTTCAAGTCTTGTGACGATAGAAAGCTACGCTGCCTCCTTATCTGCAAACGGCCACTGGACCTGTGAATCTCCTTCATGCAATGAACAAACAGCGGAGAGTAAACAATGCTGACACCAAGACTCTGCCGAAGGGAAGAGAGTTGTGCTGACCGAAAAATTTCACACTGCAATACGCAATGAAATATTACACTTTTACGGGTACTTCCGAGGAGGACAGAGTAAAGCCGAATTATAGGTCAGGCCTTAGTCTGCACGCGGCCCGCATGCCCTGCATGCGTGCAGTCTGGCACACCATGTCTGGCACACCATCGCCAGTCCTGACCTAGGCGGAGCGGCCTGGTGACAGGTAGAGGTTATAGCACGGCACGCATTGTAAGCTAGGTACCAACTGATCGCCAGTGGGAATCCCCAATAGCGCTGGAACACAGACTACATGCCCACTGAGCGAGTTAAGATAGCCCCAGTGACTTATAACAAAGTGTAAAAATTGTAATATTCGCTAAAAATACTTAAGATAGTTTACATACTTGCTACGAGAAAACTAAAGGCAGCTTATGATTTGTATCAGGGAGACGAGCTAATTATGAGCACGTGAAATGCACATATGACATGTTGTTTGAAAGCTCTTGGCATGAGCAATGAGGATAGCAAGTCACTTTTATTATTGAACAAATTAGTAAATAAATATTTTTTGAATAATATGCGTGAATTTCCCTAAACCAATATTGCCCCACAAGAAGAAAATCCATTAATACTAGTATGATAATCCTAGTCTATGACCCCATTGATTACTATATTTAGCTATAATTCCACATTATATTGTTTTTAAAGTTGATGTATTAAGTAGCGTAAAGCTGTACTACCAATGTATGTAAAGTTGATGTTTTGACTGCTTAGGCTGTAGTGCCGGATGTGGCGAATAAATCTCTTAAAGTTCCTTATTATTATGAGATGGTTCAATATTTTATGATGAGGTCGCAAACTGGTCGACAAATTAGCTATGTGATGTAAAATGTATTCATGTGAAGTTCAACTTTCTCGAAGAATGGTGATGTTGTAAGACATTATATTGAATAACAGGGCAGTCACGTGTCCATGGCTTTAAATAAACGTGCAGAGCAATGTCCTTTGCCGGACTTTTGTCGTGTAGTTTCCAGTTTGGTTAGATCTCGTGTCTGGTTGTGCGGCCAGATCGCTGCTGGAGATTCAGACTGAGTTAGCGGGGTAGAGGATATTTGTTGAATGAGAGTTGAATTCAGTAGGGACTTATAAATTTAAAGTTGATTTTCAGTAACTCATTCGTTGCACCAACGTGACTTTATCGTGATTTAACTGTTTGTAAGAATCTGTGAACTTCAGTTATTTGGCCGCATTATTACAATTTGATTTAATTGTGTGACAAACGTATATGATCCTTCTACTTGTTTTTCGTAAATTAAAGCACAGAGTCATGCATGTATTCTGCACACGCTATAGTCTGTAAATGCTATGCTTACACTGTGGAGCTAGAGTGAAACTGTTATTTAGTTAATTTATCAGTTTGATATGAGGCCACCATTCACATATATAAGTGTGCTTATTATCAACAAACGTATCGTCAACTCATTATCCTATGGGACCATTCTCATATATATATATATATATATATATATATATATATATATATATACACTTTATTTTTATTATTTAATTCTGTTTTCTGTCGGCATTGTCGACAATAGTAAAGCGCTTCAGGATTGTTTAATACAGGCACTTAGATGTAAGCTTAAATGTGAAAGTATAAAACTAACCTCTATTGATTCAGCAAGCCGTTCTGGAACATTTGGTTCTACATTGCCCGCAGTAAGCTATTCCTCCAGGTGCTATTGCGTTGTGTCATTCTGCCAAACAGCCATTCGCAATAAAAACAGACCTCGCCAGTCAAATAACAACGCCTATCAAATGGTTCAAATGGCTCTGAGCACTATGGGACTTAACATCTGAGGTCATCAGTCCCCTAGAACTTAGAACTACTTAAACCTAACTCACCTAAGGACATCACACACACCCATGCCTGAGGCAGGATTCGAACCTGCGACCGTAGCCGTCGCTCGGTTCCAGACTGCAGCGCCTAGAACCGCACAGCCATCCCGGCCGGCAACGCCTATCCATTTTAAGATTTCAATTCTATTGAATTACTGCGTTGGGCTTGAAATAATGAAAAAACACGGGTCAGCTAATGCTTCTAATTTTGACACTACAACATATTTAAGAATTGTAAGCATATTTAACAATCACGCATATTACAGTAGACATAATTACTAAATTATGGTTAAATTCGGTGGGATAAGTAATGCTGAGCAATTGAAACAATCAGTAAAAGCAGATGATTAATCAAATGGGGAAAACTGAGTCTTACAGATACAACACTGCAGGATGATGGAAAAGTTCAGAGAGCATATCAAGTCGATGACAGTCGTAAATTATTTGTAGATGATACTGTAGTTGCTTCGAGATCGATACCAAGCAAATTAAAACAATGAGCACAGATAAGACAGATAATTCACAGTTGATTTACCCAATTGCCAACTCTATGAGAGAAACAATATAAAGTGGAGTTTACCGATCTCTCAGAGGATCATCATACGTGAGCGTAAAACATGACACGCAGTTCTACAGCAAAAGTGTCAGCAACATAGCTTTGTAGTTCTGCGCATGTAAAGTGCGACTCCCATAAAGTATGGAAGAACCTGTGCTGTTTTCCAGTCAAGCAGAATGTTCAGTTTTCCCTGCGACCTATGTGACCCTTGCTTTCCACATATTCGATGTACTGTAATAAGCCGTAACATTAGCACCACCTATATAATAGTTCGTTGGTCCACCTCTGGAATGCAGTACAGCAGCAATGGCCTGTTTGGACATGTCTGTGTAAAGTTTTTTATACAAGATGTCTACACAGGTCAAGTAAGTCCCTTACATTTCGGGCAGGCAATTCGTGTGCGCTGGTCTGACAACCAGTAGCGACCCAGATCTGTGCCATCAGGTTCAGATCTGCCGATCTGGCGGCCAAGACATCACATAAAGTCATTGCCACGCTCCTCAAACCACTGAAGCATATTTCTGGCCTTACGAACCGAATATGTTGCTGTAAGTGGCCACTGCCATCTGTGAAGACTTCAAGAATGAAGTAACGTAGGCGCTCATCTAGTCCACAGTTATGGTACCTTTGACCAGTACCACAGGTACAGTGGAGGCTCACGTGCATGTCATCCGTAGCACAACATGTGACGTTACGCGTTTCTAGACGAGCTAATCGGCAGCCTAAAGTTACTGCTACAAGGTAAGATGAATTTGATGTATGGCTCAACGCTGGCGGGACAGGGGCTAAGAGTGGGCTGCAGCAGCTGCTCCAGGTCATCCCAGGATGACGACTGGATATGGGTAAATCCCATAAGAAGGATGCTGGAAAAGATCGCTGGATTAGCAGAATGCGGAATGACCAGCAATGGCGGACTCTGAGACAAGTTGAAAAATTGCGTCTTACTGCTCTGTGAGAGTCTATAATAGTTTACAGTAAAGTATTAAATACAAATCTGAATACATTAGCGATTCCAGAAAAATAAAGTGTATCCAATGACACAGCAGCAGTATCAGTATCTTTTAAACAACAACAATTAATGAAACTACCTTGCAGATTAAAACTGTGCGCCGGACCGAGACTCGAACTCGGGACATTTGCCTTTCGCGGGCAGTTCTCTACCAACTTTTTTTTTTTTTTTTTCTATTTGCTTCCGGAAGCACCTGTTACCGCTGGCGTGCAGAATGTCAAGCGAACCATCCTCGATGTTCAATCCGACCCACAACCTTTGACCGAGATGTGGTAGATAAAAAGAAAAAAAAAAGGATGCAGTTGGACGCGAACAGGCGACTATAAGTCTAGAATGCATGACGATTACCACCTTTTTCTTTTTTTTCTTTTTTTTTTAGCTTCTTACAGGCGTTGACATACGTCATCGGGGACAGATGAAAATGTGTGCCCCAACCGGGACTCGAACCCGGGATCTCCTGCTTACATGGCAGACGCTCTATCCAGCTTTTTGTTTTTTTTAAATGCTCTACCAACTTTTTTCTGTTTTTTTCGTTTTTTTTGTTTTTTTTCTTTTTTTGTTTGTATCCAATGTCAGGCTTACCACCTTTGCTGACATACATGTTGTTGTACTATCGCATGAATAGTGTCTACAAAGTCCATATGTTGACAAATAGTGGCTAATTAGAAAATTAATTAATTAAGGAAATGAATAAAACTGAAAATGCCCAAATGAAAGGCATGAAGACATTGCGGATAGTACAAATACAAAAGAAACATGCTCCTGTAGCAATGAAATGAAATTCGTGTCGGGGGCGACACCTGCTCACGACCCGACGTTCGATAGAGCAAGAGAGCCATCTATCGACTCGTTCTCCAGACGTTGGTGTAAGACTGGGTCGTCTTCTCGAAATTAACTAAGGGTCCGTAAGTGTGATCGATGTCTATCTCGGCTTCTTCGTCTATCTCATCTCTCACCCGTCACACCCCATCTGGCCGGCGGGTCGGTAAATGTAAGTCGCAAGTAATTAGCGAAGTCTTGCCTATATTTCTTATGCTGTTGCAGCTTCGTGTGTCCATCCAGGAGAAAATGCCAAAAATCAATTTTGTCCTTTACCGATTCGTTATACACGTAGCCCACCGCCATTCCCCGCACCCATGTCACTGCATTGGTTTTTTGGACCGGGAAATAAGATTCTTGGGGGGAAAAAAAGTGTGTCTGATGAAATTGTGTGAGGGGCGGAGCGTAACAGGAACGCCAATATCTGTTGTGCCAAGTGCCACACTGGAGCCGTCCCACTACATGCTAAACGATGTTCATCAGTGTCCACTGTTGCGCAGCCTAAACATAGTGGAGTGTCTGCCAAATGAATCGCGTGCCGCCGTTGATTTGTTGCGAACTTCCTATTTATCACCACATACCATGTTGAGCGTACCGACGTTGGGAGGTATACGTTCCGTATAACGCGCCATATCTGTCGCCAGTTCTTGTCTGGGTACTTCTTTTCCAGGTTATTCCTGGGGCACCGGCGCAGTAAGAGTTGGTATACGTCTCGCGTCGTCGGTAGTCGTGTTGTTGGGAAGGAATCTCTGACATAGCTAAGCTCCAAAAAAAAAGACTTGAAATGTGACAGCTTCGGTGAAATATGGCCCACATCGACTGGGGGCAGCATTGAAGTGGGCGCTAGTACATCGGCCAACGCACCCGAGATATTGCGAAATTGACCGCGCCACTGTTGGAAAATCGTACTGACGAATAACGCCCGTGCCTTTTCATATACGTTCACAAGACCAAGTCCACCCTCTCCAGGTGGTAGCGTAAGCGTTGTGTATCGGATCTTAAACAGGTGTCCCACACTCACGTAGGTTCCGAAAGTTGCTTGTATCCGTGATGCTATTGTGCGCGTTAAAGGCAGGACATGCGCTACGTGAGTGAGTCTCGGTGCTAGGTATACGTTAACATAGGTCACCCTCTGAATCATATCCAACGCTCTTAATTTCTGTAACAGCACCATTGTCCGCATCAGCTTCAATATGCGTCGGTAGTTATCCGCCTCTGTCCGCTGCACATCCGTGTGGAACGTAATACCTAGGCATTTTATGGTCTTAACGAAGATGAGCGGGCCTTCCTCCCCCGGTTGTAATCCTCGACCGACATACACGCAGCGTGATTTTTGTAGATTAAGAACGCTTCCTGCCGCCATCCCGTATCGCTGTATCCATGCCAACGCCGTACGTACTTCTTCGCCTGTCCGTGCCACCAGCATCACACCGTCAGCATAAGCGCGGCAATGAAAGGTCAGTTGTGGCAACGGCACTCCCTCCAACCGTCTTTGGAGACCATATAGACAGGGTTCCAAAGCCATTGCATACAAAAATATCGAAAGGGGGCAACCTTGACGAACTGACCTTGAAATAACAATGTAGTCAGTGCCCCGCCCATTCACCGAGACCTTTGATCGTACGCCGTGTAACAGTCGCATGATCACTAGGATGAAGGCCTGTGGGATTCCCAATCTGCCCATCACCGCATGCAAAAAGGTATGATCAACTCTGTCGAACGCATGATAGAAGTCAACAGCGACGAGTGCCCCACGCACTCGGCATGCCGCTGCTAATGCGATGATATCTCGGTAGTCACTGAACGCCGTATGTACGTTGCTCTTACCGCCGAGGCAAGTTTGATCTATGAGGAGTCTATCAGAAAGTGAAGACCGCAGGCGAGCCCCAAGGATGCGCGCGAAAATCTTATAGTCGCAGTTCAAGAGAGTGAGTGGTCTATAATCTCCTGGATTTCTGCCACCGCTTGGTTTGGGTATTGGGATGATTATACCCTCCGTGAATTTGGCAGGAATCCCAGTCTGCGGTAACAGGAGTTCGTTGTACATCTGAATCCAGGTCCGTCCCATGAGGTATGCAAAGGCGCGGTAAAATTCAATTGGGAAGCCGTCCTGTCCTGGGGACTTGTTCGGAGCCCCCCTGGCAATTGCGTCTGTCAGCTCGTCCTCTGTTATCGCTGTGATGAAAGTCTCGGCATCCAGTGGTGGTCCTCTATCGGGCATTTCCGAGATGACATCATGTAGTGTCTCGTGGTTCACATGTACAGGTCCATATAACTGGCGGAAATAGTCGGTAAACACATGCGCAATATCACGCTGGTGCACAACTTGCTGGCCAGTTTCAGAGATTAGTTCCCTGATCAATGTCCTGCGTCGTCGTTGGCGTTCACGTACCACGTGATGCATGGAGGGGGTTTCGGCAGCAACTGTGTCCGCCAATCCCGCCCGGACCATTATACCTTCCATTCTTAGTCTCGTCAGCTGTAATAACTTGGCTTTTATCCTGCGCATGGCCGTGTGCCTTTCCGGCGATGGTTGTTGGGTCATCAGCTCCCTCAGGGCTGTAAAATAAAAATCAGCCGTTGTGCGGTTCCACTGCGATTTGTCCTGCCCGTATCGTATCAATGTTCTCCGTAACGTTGGTTTTGCGCATTTAATCCACCACTGGAGAACCGAGGTGGATGTTCGTTGGCGGCGAACGCCGGTCTCCCAGGCCGCCTCTATCGACCGGTGACATTCAGTGTCACGTAAAAGTGCACAATTCATTTTCCAGTGACCTTTACTCCGCCATATCTTCTGACGCGTTAGTGAAATCGTACAGACGTACGCCATATGATCCGTAAAAGCCGCTGGCCAGATTTCGGCATCCAGTATCGTCGTCCGTAGAGCTCGTGTCACATACACTCTATCAAGTCTACTCGCCGAGTCTCCCGTGACAAACGTATAACCCGGTCTGTCACCATGCTGCAGTTCCCAGGTATCCAGAAGCGCCATTTCGGTAATCATCGCACGCAGTTCCATGCATGGCACATAATGAGGTACTTGGTCCTTTTTGTCGACGACACAATTAAAGTCGCCGCCCACTATATAGTTATTAAAGCGTCCAGCGAGCAACGGTGCTATCTCTTCGGTGTAAAAAGTCGCCCTTTCTCTTCGTTTTGTGGAGCCAGATGGTGCGTATAAATTGATGAAACGAACGGCGCCGACAGTGATCGCTATGCCGCGTGCCGAAGGGAGAGACCTGACGTCCTCCACTCCTATTCCTTCCCTGGTGAGAATCGCCACACCGCATCCACTTTCATCGTGCACTGAATAATGTGCCTCGTAACCGTAGAACTCTGGCGGCGATGTGAAACGCACTTGTTGTAGGAGTACAATATCCACGTCCGCAGCGCGTAACATATCTTTCAGCATTTGAATTTTAAGCGGTGTCCGTATGCCATTAATGTTTATCGTGGCAATGCGGTACGCCTGGCTTGTGTTCATCAGTTGTAGGGCGGTGTCATTAAGCGTCCATCTGCACCCCCGGCGCTCCTCAACACACTAAGTTGGTCAACATTTCCCGACCCCTCCCGGCCTCTGGCCAGAACTGTCCTCAATCGTCGCGTTCGTATTTTCATCCTGTTCCTGTTGGTCCATTTCTTGCGCCCAGTCTCCCAGCATATTTCCGGAACTGGTCGAAGGATGGGAGGTAACGTTGTCATCGCTCTGATGTTGGACAGTTGTCATCTCCACTTCCGCCTTCCGGTCACCAGAAGGAGAGTTCAAGTTATCGTCGCTGTGTAGTTCCTGCATCGTCATCTCGGTATCTGTTGAATCCACTGGTCTCAGGTCGATACTGTCGTTGTCGTCCACTGTCCCCTCGGGACTATGGCTATCGTCAGCAGAAGTCAGTCGACGCTTCTTTCTTCTCTTCGGCGAACGCTGTTTCCGTTGCCTTGCTTCCGCATCGGCTGTTGGGGTTGCGTATCCTCCGTCTTGGGCCTGGCCTATCACGCTCTCGATGGAAGCACTGGCAGCCACCACGGATGAGACTGGAGCGGTCGTCAGCTGCATCTCTTGCGTGGTGTCCTGTGTCTGCTGTGGTGGAACCGGTGGTCGGAGTTCCAGTCCGTTGGTGTCCATGTTCTCTATAGGGGGCAGCTGCTGGTGCCCATCGGAAGTCTCCCTCACGTCGCCTCTCAGGGCTTCCACAAAGGTCAACGGTAAGACAGTCGTCGGTTGTGGCGCCTGAACGTCATCCCGTGGAGTTTGCACTAAACGTCGCTGGAGGCATTCCGAGCGGACGTGACCTCCTTTCCCGCACCCCGAGCAAGTGCGAGGTTGCCCATCATAGATTATAATCGCTCGACAACCTCCTATGTACAAATAAGAGGGGACGTGCTTGCTCAGTTCTATCCGTATTTGTCTCACCCCATTTAAAACGGGGTTCGTGGTAAAACTCGTCCATTTTTCGGCTACATGGGATAGAACTGTACCGTATGATCGAAAGGCGTCGGTAACAAGTTCAGACGGGACCTCAAACGGAAGTTCGAAGACTCGTATAGTGCTTATCCCCATTCCCGCGTGATCGACTGTAACCGACCAACATTCCCGTCGGCATGACAGAAACGATACCCGTTCGGTGATCGTTGTAGAAGTCTTTCGCAAGCAGCCTCGTCAACAAGCTTGACATAGACGACGCTTGAAACGAGCGATAAATTGATTCCCACAATTTCCTGTGGATCGATTTTGACCTCTTCTCTGAAGAAACGTTCAATCTCGTGTGCCTTTGGTCGTGTATAGTCTTTCGCAAAACTGAACTTCAAAGTCGTTTTTCTGTACGAGTGTGCCATCTCGTTCTAGACTCACAACACCGCACACGCGAAGCTGCTCCGGCGTAAACAAACAGGCGCGCGCACCACAGCGCGGCCGGCAGGCAACACGGTCCGCACTGTGTCACTGCCGAAGGCAGACTGCCAACTGAGCTACCGAAGCACAACTCACGCACGGTCTCACAGCTTTACTTCTGCCAGTAGCTCGTCTCCTACCTTCCAAACTTTACAGAAGCTCTCCTGCGAACCTTGCAGAACTAGCACTCCTGAAAGAAAGGATATTGCGGAGGCATGGCTTAGCCACAGCCTGGTAGAGCGATTGCCCGTGAAAGGCAAAGGTCCTGAGTTCGAGTCTCGGTCCGGCACACGGTTTCAATGTGCCAGGAAGTTTCATATCAGCGCACACTCCGCTGCAGAGTGAAAATCTCATTCTGGGAACAACAGTTAATAATTGACAGTGACCAAATATTTCCACAATGAACCTCTGAATCAACAACCTTCAATTGATTGGTGCAATTTCGACTTACAAAATCTCTGTTGTTAGTACTGCACTATAGCTATCATTACTAAAAGTTACGTATTTGCATCTGTTTCATTTCTTAGTTTATTGAAGTTTTTATATCTTGTCATTATGCAAATGTTTGTCACAAGATCGTATCGTCCACAGTTACACACCAAATGAACACAGCATGAATACAAATGTTTGTTGGTGTTGAGACAGCAACTAGCCACAAATTTATTTGAATAACTTATATTTTGTCATACTTGCGTATTTATTTAATGTACAGCTTATTTTGTGAGTAACGTTCTTTAAAAGTTTTCTGCAAGAGCTATAAAAAGCTATGCTAATTTAAAAATTGCGTGTGTTAACGGACACCACAATTGAAAAGAGAACCAAAAGGCCAAGAAGGCCTAAATAATTGTTTAAACAATATCTGACGACAATCTGCTATCTATATCATGAGCAATCTTGAGCAAGAATGCTAGCTTACATATTTATGGTCTAATTATTACTTATATTTATTGCAAATGATCCAAGTGTAACTGAATATTCATGACTTTTCTTTTTTTGAATATTGTTGTAATATATCAGTGTAACCCTCGAAGAGGTCAACATGAATCAAATCAGTTCTGTAGAGCTTAAGGGCGATGACCTTCAGCAGATGGAGAAACAGACAGTTGCAGAACGCTACGGGAGTCAAGTGGAGACTGAGACTTTCCATGTGACGAGTTCAAGGGAGCGATTCTGGACAATTTACGTAGAGTTCTGGAAGGAGGAAGGCCTGCCTATGGTAATGGGTTCGATTCCGTCGTCATAGTTGATTAATTCCAGGTGGTGAATTGTCGCTATTGTACTTTAACTTCTGAAGGAGCCTTATATTTCGAAAGGTCTTATGTGCTCCACAGTAGGACTCTTAACTTTCACTGCTTGGTTTATGGAACTGAGAATAGGCAGAGTATGAGTTATTATTCAATGGATGGCATGAGTTAAATTTTAAATAATCACACTGAATTCCGAACTGTTTTGGGCTGATGAATATTTCGTGATTACGAAGTGGACTTTGTTTCCGCTTATCTTTAATGATTATTTAGTTTGGGGATCTTGCTACCATTATCGTAATCCCTTCAACGTAACTTCACTGCATTTGATAAAGTAATTCCTGTCTGTATTTTGATTATCATAGGTCAACTTCCCGTTTATTTGAGATGTCCTTTCTTGAATAAACAGTATTCAGCATAATAGTGTCGTCAACGTCAATTGCAGCCATTAGAATAGAACGGTTTTTATTACATTACTCATTTATTTTTTAGTTTATATGTGCGTGAATTTTACTAATTCGCAATCCTAGCCAACGAGTAGACTATTTGGCTGCAGGATCAAAGCTACAGGTTTTTATTTGCAGTGAGTTAGCTTTGAGGAAAGAAAGACGTGCATGGTTCGATCCTACGACTACATCGAGCTATATTTTCTTTAAACAAAGCCATGCAAAGCCAAAATACATACAGTACGAGTAATAGCACATGAAGACGCAGCTGGTTTTCTCGTACGGGATGCTGTTTGAAGGCGCAACTGCACTTACGTGTTAACAGCGACTATTAGATACCGTCGCAAACAGTGCCCTCATCTGTGCTTATTCCTGTTGGATGACGACGTATATGGACACGTTAATCGATCTGGTATAACTGTAAACGTGATTCACCTGACCAATCGACAAACTGCCACTGGTTCACGGTCTAGTCACAATGATTTTGAGTCCCCTGCAATGTTGATTGATACTGTTGTTCAGTCAACATGGGAACACGGAGTCCATGCCCAGTAATGTGCGCTGAACGGAATGTCCCGAACACATGTGTGTTCCTTGATGGAACATGGATGTCGAACACATTGTCGCCTCCTTCAACCACTTTCCATAAACCGTCCGAACTTAGCACGCTAAGATTCAACATGCTTCGCAGTGATGCCCGTTCTACACCAGGCACTGGGCCATTCCTTTTCGAAGTGGCTTATGTAATTGGATGACCCCATTTGCAACCCGTATCGTTTCTAGAATAACTTTACATTCTTCTCTTTTTAGATTATATACGTCTAATTTGCTAGCCGCGTCAGTGCCAGTAATACAACGAGGTGGCGTTCAATCTTGTGGTGGACAGCAGTCGTAATGTTCTGGCTTCTTAGTGTGCGAGAAAACTTGTAACCCTTCTTCACTTACGGCCATCTGCAGTGTATTTCATTGCAAGCTCACTTTCGTCATGATATCATATGAGCAATTGGATGAAAGTGAGAGCTATTTTGAGAGCAACTTCAGTGCATGACAGTAACACTGACAACACCAACTAGAATTCGGAATGTAAATGTATCTTCAAAATTTCAATCAACTCTGCCCGACAGAATGCTCTTCGTTGGCCAATACCAGCAGCTTTCAAACCTAAACATTTAATTTTATAGCTTTAAAATGATCTGTACTACGAAGAAGTATCTTATTAGTGGCTCCAGATGTGTGCCATATCTGTACACGAATCATGTTCTTTGGCACATAGAATCAGCAGCCGATGTAAATAAATGTAACCGCCATCTCGTATTTTGTTTATGCATGAATCAGCATGGATCGTAAAAGGGAATCAGACCACTCTGTTATAATATGTAAAGGACAGCTTTTCATGGAGCAAGTCCATTTTATAGAACTCATATGCAATGTCAAATCTTTTGTAAACTATATAATTACAAAAACGTTGTTCTACTTTAGGACAGAAATAAAGCTTTTCAAACATCAACACTACCATCTGATGATGAGCTCAATAACAGTATAGTAATATCATTTCTAAAAAATTTGTGATTTGTTACAGTATTTCCAACAGCGTAATTTACGAAAACGGCTGTCGTCTTCTTCAACCGTAAAGGATAAATAAAGACACAGGTATTTCAGCTTTCATTTTATCTTCTTCCGTTTCGATTTCACTATAATGGGCGAGTATATAGGGCGTTAACTTGGGTACAATTTATTATTTCCCAGGATTTTTGTCAATCAGCAGGTAAGATTTTGCTATAGCATTGATGGCATTGATCATTTTTATTTTGACTTTACTCAGCTTGAATTTGTCAGCAAGATTTCGATTACGCTTGTTGCACAGCTCTCTCTACCTTCGTGGTAAATTTCTAATATTTTCGTTGAACCATGGCGATGTTTTCTCATACTTCACTCTCGACTACGAAACAAATTCACTTATTGTATCGCCTAACAACATACTCGTATCTCAAGTGGCTTTCAACCATTTTCTTGTCTGCCTTGTATCATTTGTTCACGTTACTTGATTATGATATTTATAATCACTTCTGGAGTTGAGTGAGGTATAAAGGAAAAATAAATGTTCCGCAGAAGCTAACCTTTTAGGTTCTTATTTTCCAAACTAACTACTGTGCAGCTTACGACGACTTCTTGTGTGTAGATGTAAACGTGAATTTGAAGGAGCAGTCGGCTGCTGTCAGCACTAACTCAAAATAACTCTGAATAATGGAAGATATCATTAGGAAATATTGGTGTTACCTTGGTATTTTAAGCCGCCCTGTTTCGCGTTTCAAACATGACTCATCATAGCGCCTCGCCTCATTTGTTTACAGAAATGTCGGCCGACTCTGACAATGTGATGCGACCCACACATGTTTTCTGGCGCCGACAATGGCAGCGTTGGCGCTGTCATTAGGCGCGGACATATCGTTTGGTAAACACGAGCCTTAATTAAAACCGGAGCGAGCACCAGGGCAGCCCGGATGGCTTGCGCACCAGCACCTGCTGTCTGGAGAGCCGCTGACAGTGAGTATGCGAAACGTGGCCCACAGTGCCGACAACTCTTTCAGCAGTGCTGTTAGCAAGAATTTAACATACTGTTTGGTCTGAGCTGATATAACTGAACGATGAAGTTATTCAATTCCTGGCACTATAGTCGTTCGTCTGATTATATACGAGTGGTGTCACATAACCTTTTTACAGTATTTATACCTTATCCACTTGTTCATTTAAGTAAGACCTCACTATAATGACTTTGGCTGGTGACAAAAACTGTAGTGAGGAACGCCATGTTTCTTACTTAACAGAAGTCAGCTTGTTGGATGGAGCAAGTTACCATTCGTCAGGTGAGTTGATATAACTTTGTTTTTCCAATTTTGTTCCACCTCTCGCAAGTGTATAAAGAAGGCATAGTATAATATACACAATACTGCATCATCTTTATGTCAGACTGTAAACAGATATGAACTGTACAATTACTCAGTGCGCAGAGTGCATTCCATTAGTCAGCTTGGAACACAAAAGCGGACAGTGTGTAACAGCACAACACAGTACTTAATAATTTTACATTGTCTTTTCGCATTTTGATAGTAATTCAGATAATTAATATACATATTTTGTCATTTTATTGTTATTACCAATTATTTGAAATACTGAAACTAAAAATTACTGCTATTCATTTTTAAAAACGTTGTAAAAATGTAGTGAACACGTTGGTAAAGTCAGAGCAATTGCTATGCATAATAACCATTGAGTATGTATTCCTATTTAGTAGCATAATCTACTCCACGTGTTCTCAGTATCAAACCGGGCTAGTCGCGTGGTTTTCGGACGATGCTACTTGCCTTCAATTTAAGGTAGCAGCGAAAATGGAGTTTAAACTTATCCGCCATATTTTTTAGACCTTTCTGCACGTCTGAGTTTTAGAAACAGCTGTGCTACAGAGCTGTCGTTGCTATGGATGTAAACAGAAGTATGTGAAATCAGTACCACTTACTTTTGATAGGTATGTACAAAAATGCAGAATTGTAAATTACATATTGAGGTGAGTAACTTTTTATGTTGAAAAATGCCGAGACACGATATTGTAGAGATTATTTTTGCGATTTTATGGCCATGTGTTTACGAGACAAGTGCCGGAAATTTTGTGTTTGAGTAAACTGCCTGTCAGTGTATAGATATTGATGCAATGTGCATATGCAGATAAAATTTATACATGACAATCTGATTAATTTTCCCCTATTTACGCATCTTTTAAAATCCTTTTGTGTATCTAAGTATTTCTGCTCGAGACAATTTCCCACTCAGTGTCATTGTAACGTAATTAATTTGAACAGATTCAACAATATGAATCCGTGCAGTTGAAAACCTAAAGATATTATGCTGGCTGTCATTTATTATACTACTCCAAAATTAGAGCATTGATTCAGTAATTTTTATTTTTTTGTGCATAATGTATGATTTTACTTTTCTCATGAGATGGAGAAAAATTTTGTAGGTATTTTACTTGGCTATAAAAACAGAGGTTTAAATAAAGAACAATTGAAAACAATAACGGACAAGCAGGTGGTGCATATTGCTTGCCGCATTTACTGTAACAGATTCATATTTCCAAATTAGTCTTTTCGTTAACCTTCTCGCCGTCTACAGTGTCATTGTAACGTAATTAATTAGAACAGAGCTTCGAAAATATGAGTAAGTGCCACAGAAAAAGTAAAAAAAAATATTGTTGGCTCCCCTTCTTATCCTGTTACCGAAAGAACGTAAATAAATTGGAATCTGAATTAAGATACTGTGGCGGAAAAGAACGATACCACTGCTCTTCAAATCTTTAAACCAACTTCTGTTCTTGGTGTCAAATTTTTAAGGTGTCTGTAAAACGCTTATAAGGAGTTTCACGGTACTTCTGAAGGTGATTTATCTGTAACAGCGAAATTATAATACTCAGAATACGCTAAGTGCTGTACTTGCTAACATGCGTTCCCAAAATCACCTAACTTGAGCTGCAGGAGATCTTGCGAACAGAATTCTGGTTCTACGCAATTTTCTGCAACAAATCATCACGCCGTGCTTGCAGCAACTCACATCAAAGTAAGGCGGCACCATTTCAGAAGTTTAGAAATGTAAAAGACGTTCCAGCGTATTACAATTAGCAACTCAACATTATGGTTGTTCTGTTAACTATAAATTTTGTCAGCGACAATATTTATACCAGGTCATCGCTACGAACAGTAGAATCTTATTCCTGTCACTAATATGACCGAGTGACTAATGTCTGGCAAGGCTTACATTTTAAATTCATGAAAGAGCTAGACAGCAAATCTTAAATTCTGTTAGCTCAGTGAAAAAATGAAGCTTTTTAACTTAACTGACAGTGTCGAAAGGGATATATTACTTACGAAAGGGATCATTTGTATACTGAAGTAAACAAATATATGAGTGTTTTATTACAGACAGTAGAAAAGTCCGCCGGCTGGAGTGGCCGTGCGGTTCTAGCACTGCAGTCTGGAGCCGAGCGACTCAATAGAGGAAAGTCCACTGGACCTGACGGGATACCAATTCGATTCTACGCAGAGTACGCGAAAGAACTTGCCCCCCTTCTAACAGCCATGTACCGCAAGTCTCTAGAGGAACGGAGGGTTACAAATGATTGGAAAAGAGCACAGATAGTCCCAGTCTTCAAGAAGGGTCGTCGAGCAGATGCGCAAAACTATAGACCTATATCTCTTACGTCGATCTCTTGTAGAATTTTAGAACATGTTTTTTGCTCGCGTATCATGTCGTTTCTGGAAACCCAAAATCTACTATGTAGGAATCAACATGGATTCCGGAAACAGCGTTCGTGTGAGACCCAACTCGCCTTATTTGTTCATGAGACCCAGAAAATATTAGATACAGGCTCCCAGGTAGATGCTATTTTTCTTGACTTCCGGAAGGCGTTCGATACAGTTCCGCACTGTCGCCTGATAAACAAAGTAAGAGCCTACGGAATATCAGACCAGCTGTGTGGCTGGATTGAAGAGTTTTTAGCAAACAGAACACAGCATGTTGTTATCAATGGAGAGACGTCTTCAGACGTTAAAGTAACCTCTGGCGTGCCACAGGGGAGTGTTATGGGACCATTGCTTTTCACAATATATATAAATGACTTAGTAGATAGTGTCGGAAGTTCCATGCGGCTTTTCGCGGATGATGCTGTAGTATACAGAGAAGTTGCAGCATTAGAAAATTGTAGCGAAATGCAGGAAGATCTGCAGCGGATAGGCACTTGGTGCAGGGAGTGGCAACTGACCCTTAACATAGACAAATGTAATGTATTGCGAATACATAGAAAGAAGGATCCTTTATTGTATGATTATATGATAGCGGAACAAACACTGGTAGCAGTTACTTCTGTAAAATATCTGGGAGTATGCGTGCGGAACGATTTGAAGTGGAATGATCATATAAAATTAATTGCTGGTAAGGCGGGTACCAGGTTGAGATTCATTGGGAGAGTGCTTAGAAAATGTAGTCCATCAACAAAGGAGGTGGCTTACAAAACACTCGTTCGACCTATACTTGAGTATTGCTAATCGGTGTGGGATCCGTACCAGATCGGTCTGACGGAGGAGATAGAGAAGATCCAAAGAAGAGCGGCGCGTTTCGTCACAGGGTTATTTGGTAACCGTGATAGCGTTACGGAGATGTTTAATAAACTCAAGTGGCAGACTCTGCAAGAGAGGCGCTCTGCATCGCGGTGTAGCTTGCTCGCCAGGTTTCGAGAGGGTGCGTTTCTGGATGAGGTATCGAATATATTGCTTCCCCATACTTATACCCCCCGAGGAGATCACGAATGTAAAATTAGAGAGATTAGAGCGTGCACGGAGGCTTTCAGACAGTCGTTCTTCCCGCGAACCCTACGCGACTGGAACAGGAAAGGGAGGTAATGACAGTGGCACGTAAAGTGCCCTCCGCCACACACCGTTGGGTGGCTTGCGGAGTATCAATGTAGATGTAGATGTAGACCGCTACGGTCGCAGGTTCGAATCCTGTCTCGGGCATGGATGTGTGTGATTAAAGTATTTTCATCGCCTTTTGCAGAAAGACATTTATTAAACATTTGAATCAATTATTTCAACAGTGTTATGTAACTTGATGTATTTAACTCTAAGTTGTGTGATTCTTGGCTTTTGTACTTTCGGCGTTGCTTGTTTCCATTTCTGTTGATTGTGATGTGTTCAGTGTTTATTTCGTTTCTGGTAATGACATTTGTTTATTGAGATTTCACTGACCAGTGAAATTTAAACGCCATATACAAGATGGCGGAGTAATGTGTTTCAATCACTACCATGCTACGTTTCAGAATTTATAAATGTCTATTGGTTTTGAATTATTAGAGAGTGTACAAGATCATGATAATTAACTTTCAAAAATTTTATAACATCTTGTTTACAGTAATTTCAGAACTCATTACATAAATTCACATTAAGGTGAACATAATCAGTTTCGTTACTTCTGGTCAAACACGAGCTGGCGACAATATTAATTCATAAAACGATATCACTTTCGGTTCAAAACGAATAAATTCTCAGTAGGCACTCTAAATCAATTTACTCAAATACACATTTTTCGGGTTTCTATTGCAATCGGTTTAATGTATTTTGATGGCATAATAACTTTTAGTGATACGCTTATTCTCACCCTTCTGATGTCAGATGTTTTTGAATAAATGGCTTTCTTGAAAATTACGGAACATTAAGGTATCCATACCATCTAGTTTGATGTGGAAGACAACCAGTTATGTAATTCAGTTCTTTTTATTAACCAATGACCGGTATCAGAACCCATTGTCCAATCATAGAAACAGAAAAATTTAATAAAAAGATGTGAATTTCTCAATCTTTGCTGTTTTTTACATCAAACTGGTTAACACACGTTGCTGACCTGTTATGAATCCCGCGTGCTGGAAATCCAAAAAACATATTATTTAGTTACTGGAGAGTGTGGATGAGTTACAAGTGCACTGAAATTTCATTACTGTATAAAAAGTAGGCAACTGTGTACAAATGTTTAATTTCCAAATTGTTAGCTTACATTTATGACTACTGCCAGTTCCTTTTCGTTCTGCTACACAATATTCAGTGTTGCGGAACGGTTCGATGCCATGTAGGCTGCTTTAATAATTTTATACCGGTATGTTGAATTTATGTTATGTCAGTTATTTACGTTGACAGTTTGGTAACCATATTAATCAAACATTGTGCGTTAGTAGTCAGATGGTCGAATTGAAGTCATTTATCCTTTGAATTGATATAAAGATTAACTGAACTTTGTCCACCGAAAAAGGACCGACCGACCGCCATGTCATCCTCCACTAAGCAGCTCATCAGCTGGCATCAGGAGGCGGAGTGCACCTATTTCCAGTTCTCCAGCAAGGATTTCCTAGCAGTACCGGAAATCGTAACCAGGTCACATAGCACTGACCACTCAGCGATGATGGCGGACTTCATATAAAAGTTGCCCGACCCTAAATTTTTCCATGGAAATTTGCTAAAAAATAGATGGTTATTATCGGATCTTGACGATAAGTAAGTATCACTTTCTTTAAAGATTTCCGTTAGATAGTCAGAATCATTGTGCACATTCTTCCTTTTCTGTTAACAGCTTACAAAAGGGAAAATTGTAGTAGAATTTTAAACAGAATGGTAGACCTGTTGATATCTGATGTGTGCACACCTAAATTGAAACCTGTAAGTTGTGTTCAGAATAACAGTAATAAGCAGACTGTATCTTTTCCCTTGCTTGGCATTCACATGTGGAAGCTTTTGATTTCGAAAACCGTCGTTTGAAGGAAGCTTGTGACAAGCAACCTAATGAATTAATTTAGGAAGGATCATCTGCAGTAAGTATGCAGCATCAGTTTTATTAGAATTCAAAAACAAGTTAGACGTTGAACCTCTATCTGAGACATGGTTAGCGATCATGAAGCTGTTAAATTAAAGGTTAACAGGGGCCAAAAAGCTATGAAATTACTTGTATTTGATAACAATGTGACCATTATCATATATTTAAAAGACGACCTGAGACTTTTGTGCACTTCCGGTATATGCTTGACTGTTGCGGTTAACACCGGAAGACGTTGCAAAATACGGTCGAGATCGATACTTACGAAGTTAAATAAGAACCACCTTAGTTTAACGGAACGATTTGAAGAATTTTGCGAAAACAGAGACTAATACACCCACGATACAAAAACACACCAAGAAACTGATACAGTAAAATTAATCACAGAACCTGCATAGGTAAGGAGGACTACGTGTGAAGCTTACAATAACTTCCATAGCCGTATCCTGGCGAAAAATTTATTAGACGGTCCTACGACCGGATCAACACCTTCTATTCGTTTTTCTTGTTGACTGATGAAATCAGACAAACATCAGTAATATTTAATTCCGAATTCAGAAATGCGTTTACGTATGAGGTCGACCCTATCGTAAAATTGTTTGACTGCCGCACACACGAATGAGATATACTGATATAAACATCCAGTTGAAAGAGAGTTAAGACTACTCAAAATGAAGAAGCCACCAGGCACTGACGGCATCTCACTATAGATTTCACATTGAATACGATGTTGAAAAATCCCATTCTTACATCGCAGGTATCGATAATGTGTTGGGTAGTGAGTAGTCTGCCGTTAATTCATAAAAATGCAGGTCAGTCACATTTGCAAAAAAGAGTAAAATCGAATCTCACAGTGCGATAACGCTGAGATCCGCCTGTTGAAGAATCCTAGATGTAGAATGCACTTACATCAGGGTGGAACACTCGCATATCTCTCAATTGGAATAGCACAGTATCTCAAATGAAATTTTTGGAAGCTCCTGTTACTGCATCATCATGGTGGACAAGACCTTTTCCATTGAATTGTATTTGACGTGGTTCACTGAAAATGGAAATTACGGAGAAAATATTTAAGTAATTGCCTGTTGACCTACTTAATATTTGTGTACAAAGTGAAGAAGAACGTTTTCATAAACTCCTGAGCTGCCTGAGGTCTTTGAGTCACGTGTGGCTTCAGCCAATGTCTAGCGAGGGCGTCGTCGCTACTCATGGTTTGCTTGTTTTGAAGGAAAACAAGGCATTCTGCTTCTGTGTATTCCATTTGGGCTGCTATGGAGGGAGAGGTGTGTTTAACTCGCGAGTGCTATGGTGCGGCAACGTATGTCGAGAGAAAGAGATGGAGCCATGTTTCAAAGCAGCAATGGACTTGCATTGATGAAGTGATTATAACAAGCACCAGCATTTACAGATTGTTTCTATGCACCTGTTCTGTAACATAAGGTCTTTCTTTGCTTCAGGGCCTGGTGAGCCACAGTAGAACACCGTGGTTGCTTAGGTAAGGTTATGGGATGAGTATAAAGTGGCGCTCAAGGTTACGATCGATGAGGAACAGATCCTGTTTTGTCTACATGTCGTTTCCGATTGGCGAACTGTTTTAGCAAGCCGATTTTGCATTCACCAAACACGTTTTACGTTGTCTGTGCCTTTTAAAATGCATGTTAACAAACTGGTCTTTGTTTGACTGCATTGGAAGTAGTAGGAGTTTTGAGTATCATTAATCGATTTGAACTAAGTAAGGCTTTTGTAATTTTAGAACACAATAATAATTACAAATTTAATCTAATTCTCATATTTATTCCAGATTTCCATCTTTCATAAGTTTAATTAAATGAAGTACTAATTTTATTATGGGCCCAGGAAATGACCTGGGGGGGTCTCTGCAGACATCATGAGACTCTGGCATAAAATGGGGGTGATACGCGATTACAAGAACTCAGCAAGAGAGTTCTCACAGCCTCTGTCACCTCAATTCTCCAACTTCCTACCTACACGTGGTGCCCCTGTTAAGCCGAGCAACTCAGCGGAAGGTTGGGTAACCAACCCCAGCGGGAAACTGAGTCGGTGAGCACATAGGAGTTGGAGGACAGTGGAAGGCAACGGGAAACCACCACTGAACTATCACAAGAAAACCCCATGGCTTCGCTCAGCTCAAAATGTTCCGGAGGTTCACGTTCCCCGATCGGATCTCCGGGGGGAACCAGGTTGAGAGGAGCTTCACGAAGAGTAAGATGGTGCAAAGAGAAGCACTGCATAGGAACATGGAATGTAAGATCCATGTATCAAGGAAAACTAGACATAGTGAAAAGAGAAATGGAGAAAATTAACATCGACATATTGGGAATAAGTGAAATGAGGTGGACTGGCATGGGAGAATTTGCTTCGGATGGCCATATGGTGTATTATTCTGGGCACAATAACAACAGAAGTAATGGAGTAGCCTTCATAGTTAGTGATAAAGTGAGAAAAGCTGTGATGGGATGCAAATATAAAAATGATAGAATGATGTCCATCAGATTTCAAGGTCAGCCCCTCAACATCACAGTAATTCAAGTTTATGCACCAACAACCGATGCTGAAAAGGAAATTATTGACCAGTTCTATGGAGATTTACAAGAATTACTACTGTCAACACCAAAAAAGGATATCGTCTTCATAGTTGGAGACTGGAATGCAAAAGTGGGAAATGAAGCTGTAGAAGGTATAACAGGGAAATATGGTCTTGGTACAACAAATGAAGCTAGACAGAGACTCTTAGAATTCTGCCAATAAAATTCATTGATAATTACTAATACACTGTTTCAACTAGCAAAACGACGCCTATATACCTGGACTTCGCCAGATGGCCAACACCGGAACCAAATTGATTACATACTTTGTAATCAGAGGTGGAAGAGCGCGGTTCAGTCAGTTACGACAAGACCTGGGGCTGACTGCGGATCAGATCATGAGCTCCTGTTTGCAAAATTTCGGCCGAAACTTCAGAATGTAGCAAAAAGTATCCCAACTTGCAGATCCGACCTTAACTCTATACCCTCCGACTATGCTGTAGAGGTACAAAACAGATTTAACGTATTACAGCTGGAGGACAAAAGCTCGCAAGAGATGTGGACAGAAGTAGCTAATACTGTCAAGGAGGCCGCAGAGAAACACATTCCCAAGAAAAGGAACAGTAAGAAGGCTAGATGGCTATCAGTTGAGGCACTGCAAGTTGCAGAAGAACGAAGGAAAGCAAAAATCAAGGGAGATAGATCAGCTATGTTTGAATTAAATAAAGATCTTCAGAAATTAGCTAGAAGAGATAAAAATATATTCTTTAATGAACAGTGCAAGGAAGTTGAAGATAGTAACATAATGGGGAAGACAAGAGATCTTTATAAGAAAATTAGAGAAATTAAAGGAAAATTCCAGGCAAAAATTGGAATGATAAAAGATAGAAACGGGAAAGATCTGAGTGAAGCAGAGGATGATAAGGAAAGATGGGCAGAATATGTAGAAGACCTATACAAGAAAGAACTGCATCATGACAGGGCTCCTACTGCTGATGTTAATGTTAATTTAGAACTAGAGCCAGATATTTTGGAGAGCGAAATCCAGTGGGCCCTTGAAAATATGGCTGATAACAAAACTAGTGGACAGGATGAAATACCAGCAGAATTGTTTAAAGTCACTGGAAAGGATGCAGTGAAAGTGCTGCACTCAATATGTCAAAAAATATGGATTACGCAGCAGTGGCCAGAAGACTGGAAAAGATCAGTATTCATCCCCATTCCAAAGAAGAAAAGTTCTAAAGAATGCTCAGATTACCGAACAATCGCACTTATTTCACATGCTAGCAAAGTTATGCTGAAAATCTTACAAAATAGACTTCGCCAATATCTAGTTCGAGAGCTGCCAGAAGAACAAATTGCTAACATCCGGTGGATTATGGAAAAAGCGAGAGAATTCCAGAAAGATGTGTACCTCTGCTTTACTGACTACGCCAAAGCCTTTGACTGCGTCGATCACAACAAATCATGGAACGTACTGAAAAACATGGGTGTACCAGATCATCTCATTCATCTGATACGGAGTTTATACCTTGACCAAGAAGCCACAGTGAGAACTATGTATGGAGCAACGAAATGGATAAAGATTCAGAAAGGGGTCCGGCAAGGTTGCATACTGTCACCGTACTTATTCAATCTGTATGCAGAACATGTCATGAGGAATGCGAGGCTAGATGAAGGAGAAACAGGAATTAAAATAGCTGGAATAAATGTAAACAACCTCAGGTACGCGGATGATACGATCCTGTTGGCAGAAAGTGAAGAAGAATTGAGAACACTCTTACTGAAGGTGAAAGACGAAAGTGAAAAGGCTGGTCTTATGCTGAATGTGAAGAAAACGAAAATTATGGCAACTACACCTACCAATTCATGGTATATAGCGGGAGAAACCATGGAGGTAGTGACCACATTCAGTTATCTCGGTTCCCAGATCTCTGCTGACGGTGACTGCAGCCATGAAATCCGGAGACGCTTGTTGCTCGGTAGACAGGCGATGTCAAACCTTGACAAGGTTATAAGGTCCAGAGATATAACACTAGCAACAAAGATCCATATTGTGAGGGCTATGGTCTTTCCAGTTGTGATGTATGGATGTGAGACCTGGACCATTAGAAAGGCTGAACGGCGAAGAATTGACTCCTTCGAACTGTGGTGTTGGAGGAAACTTCTTAGAGTTCCATGGACTGCAAAGAGAACCAACAGATCAATATTGAAGCAAATTAAACCAGATTTCTCCCTGGAAGGTCTAATCTTAAAACAAAAGCTGACCTACTTTGGACACACAATGCGAAGGCATGCCTCGCTGGAAAAAACATTAATGCTGGGGAAGATTGAAGGAACTAGAAGAAGAGGACGTCAGAGGATGAGATGGATCGATGGCATCACAGAAGCAATGTGTTCCAACCTGGAAGGTCTACGGGAGAAAGTGCAAGACAGGAAAAAGTGGCGTGATTTGGTTCATGGGGTCACGAAGAGTCGGAACCGACTAAACGAATAGAGAGAGAGAGAGAGAGAGAATTTTATTATACGGTAGAAGCGAGCACCCATGAGGCGTAGTTCAACGCCTATGTGAAAGCAATTAAATATTCTCGTGCTTAATCCAAATCACTTTTTCTGTCAAAACCATATCTGTTCCTTCACAAAGAACTATTTGAAGTCACAGACAGTAAGTTACCTCGATTACTTCGACAAGGAGACTATTAATTTATTTACTGGGTTTGTGAAACTGTGGTGTCGAAAGGTGATTTCAGCGAAATACAACAGCATACACGAAAGGGTGAGTTTTGGTCTCTGTGTTGCTTGCTAGGCACATATGAAATATTGGTAGAAGGATTCAAGTTCGACTGAGCAATGTGAGGGTTGAGCAACAGGCAATACTACAGTATTTAGATATCAAACAAAATGTTACGTCGTGATACATAGGTACTCATATAAGTTTTTGCGGAAGCGTAACTGAGAACTGTCAGATTGCATTTTCTTTATTTAAGCCTTATTCATTTTTGAAGGAAGCATAACCTGTATGTAGAACTTAATGACCAAGAACTGTTGCAGTTCAGATCTAAGTAATATCCATTCACTGTACAGACACCATGCTGTGTGTGTGTGTGTGTGTGTGTGTGTGTGTGTGCGTGTGCGTGTACGTGAGTGCGTTTGAAGAGCTCGTGAATGTCGGCACACATGTAGGACCAGTTTTACGCTTTAACGGACGTGGGTGTCAGCACTTCTGAAATTTTGTGTAAATTTTGTTGCAAACCACTAAGTGCTCTCATTCTAAAATACTGGATAATTGAAAGTTGGGTGTTAGCGTATGGTGGACTAACACCCACTCCTTTGACAGGTAGGCGGTCCTCAGCCCAACAACGATTCTTTCCAGACAGTAAGTGATATGTTTACCAATTTTGGTTGAAATCGGTGCAGTGAGTTAGGAGGAGTTGTGTAACGTAGATACATACATATATTTTTACAATACCTAAGTATATATTCTTTTCATCAACTTATGAGATTACGTAAAGGAGCCCTGCACCCACTTATATCGATTTTCGTTGGTTGTCGAACATCTCTGGCCTTGTAGCTCTTTCACTGGATTTCATTGCAAGTCAGGCTCTCTGCGAGGACTTGTCTTTCTGGATGTTCCGATTGGTAAGAGTGTAATAGGTCTGTTGAGAGTTTGCTAATTGCGTTTCTGGAATTTATACGCACTCTGTATGCCTCAAATGGTAAAGGACGATTTTGACTCGCTCGTTATTCGTGCGGTGTTTGGTCAGAGTAGCTGTGCGCAGGAAGATGTGTTGTTTTGTCATTGCTTCTGGCAGCGAGGAGCACGAGAGTTCTATCGCTAGATGAGTAGCGAGACAAGCGCCGAGCAGAGGACTCGTGGCAACGTAGACGTAAAGTGCATCTGTGTTTAAGTAAAATTATTTGTGTTGAATATTAGGTAACAGAGAAAAAAGATTCGATTAGTGATTTAGAATGAAATGACGTGTAACGAGATGAGAAAAGCGTATGAAGGTCCCCCATAGTTTGGAACCATTGTTGAATGAGACGTCCATAACTGGGAGCTTTAGATCTGTCATTACAGATTGTGTAATTTTTACTGTAAGGCAGGGCCTATTTTTCATGTTTATCAATTATTTTGTCTGACATTTGTCAGACTAAAGTTTGTTATAAATGTTGTCCATTGTCAGTGTTAATGAGTGCGTTAACATGAATTCCATACAATTCATAATAACTCAGATAATTTGATAACAGTTTGTTACAGGAATATTTCACTTAAAAGCATTGTCCACATCCTCTATCCACTCATTTTTATCAAAATATTGTTTACTTGTTGTCTGGAGCATTGCATAGTTAAAAATGTTCATCAGATGCGCAGAGAGCAGCAAGCACCGCGTTTTCAAGCAATTACATTACGGGATAAGATAGTTTCATTTCAGCGTCAATTTGCAACGGAAATTATCAACTGGGACCATTTCATAAACAACATTATTAGGCAGATAATTGAAGGACAGGGAACACTTTGTTTAATTAAAGAGATTAATAGTAAAGTTCACGATTTAATAAGTTTGCATATTTTTAGAAAGATTAAAAAACAGGGCAAAATTCCTGTTGTATTCTCGTAGGCAGATGTATTTGGTTTCCCTTGCAGTTGTAAATGCACATAGGTACCCAAAACAAAACAGCAGGAAAGTTACAACCAACCATTCAAGCCAGTACGATGTCAAAATCAAATGAAAATGAATTTTAAACGAAATCCCCGTTCTTTTACCTAGTCCTTTGTCACAGAGATTAGTTTTAGGGTAATCGTATACGACTCTGTGTAGCTTTTCCTAGTGGCCGTTATTTGGGCCTGTTTTGTTAATGTGGATCAACATCCGTAATAATAGGAACATGCTCGAGTTAGTCTTAAAACAGTGTCTTTTTCGCAGTTAATTAATGAAGCTGTTATAAAACATTTGTATCACAAATTCTCTGTTAACTTGAGAATGCTCATAGGTTAAACAGACACGGTTTCTTTTGCCTAACATCTGCAAAGCCAAGGACAAAGAACCGTGCAACATCTGTAGTTTATTTCTGTTACATGATTTTAATGTGTGTCATATGTGTATTTTACAGATGTGCTGCATCAAGCAACTGTGTGATGCATGGCGTGAGCTCAAGCCGTTAGTCTTACGTTGTCTAACAGATTTACTTTTAACTCCCTCTCAATTCCGGTCTAAGTAGGTGTCTCAAATGCATCTGCCTTTTTCCACTTCCGTGATTTATTGGCTTAGGACTTGGGAACTTCGCAATCATTGATTTTCTTACCGAATTTAAGATTTTGAGAGTCGACTGTTTCCGGAAGCTTAAAATTTTCCTTAAGTGTTTAAAGCGTCATTCAAATTGTAGTGCCGCAATCCAGTCTTTTAGTAAAAGTAACAATAAGTGACTAAAAAGCTGCTGTGAAATGCTGCATGAGCAGCCACAGACTGGTAGCTGCAATGTGGCGACATTTGGGTCAGAATGACACGGACCTAGGGGATTGCAAGACGAGGCTAGCTGCATTCAGTGTAAAACTATACCACGCAGCGGTAAGAACTGTAGCAGATGGGTCAATATCAGTCAATATACCAGGGCAATTCTCTCGTCATGGGCGACATGAATCGGTGCTCCGTCTTGGCGAGACAAATGCGTCTCAAGGCGACATAAATATGTCTGAGTTTGGAGGCAGAGGCAGTCCTTTTGCCGTAGTCTAGCAGCACGATCACAAACGCAGGGCCACGCCAAACAGCGAGACGACAAGGGATTGTTAGCAGCAGCCATGGGTTCGAGACTGGGCTCCGCCATCGGTTTCAGCCCTGAATCGTCACAGTAATCAGCCATCGGCGCCTGCTGCCGCCTGCACTGAGTCCCCCGCAGAACTAAGTGCCTCAGTGCGAGCCGCCGACCGACTCCTGCCAGACGGTAGCGGGTTGATTTGCCGTGCACAGCAGTCTGCACGTGCCAACACAGGGATTCCGTGCGGGGTTGAGGGGTACATGGCGGAATGGGAAGACCAGTAAGATACCGAACAAACGAGGAATCAGAACATCCCCGAAGAAAGAGAAACAACATCAAACTAAGAAAAAATACAATGTGCGGGAACTTCTAAATGAAGAAGATGTAAAAGAACTAATAAAAGCACTGAAGAACAAGAAAGCAGCAGGACCCGATAATATATAGAATGAATATATAAAAGATGCGAAAGAGGCCCTCCAACAAGTGTGGATCAAACTATTTAACAAATGCCTGGAATTTGGAAGAATTCCGACACAATGGAGACACTCGACAATAAAAGTTCTCTACAAAGGTAGGGGAGACCCAATGGACCCAAACAAGTACAGAGGCATAGCCCTGGAAAATAGTTCAAGATGTTTTCAAAGATAACTACACAAAAATCAAAGCCTTTGTGGACAGTCATCTCCCACAACGACAAATGGGTTTCAGATCTGGAAGATCAACAGTTATGGCAGTGAGGCTTCTTCTAAAGCCGACCGGGGTGGCCGAGCGGTTCAGGGCGCTACAGTCTGAAACCGCGCGACCGCTACGGTCGCAGGTTCGAATCCTGCCTCGGGCATGGATGTTTGTGATGTCCTTAGGTTAGTTAGGTTTAAGTAGTTCTAAGTTTAGGGGACTGATGACCTCAGAAGTTAAGTCCCATAATGCTCAGAGCCATTTGAACCATTTGAGCTTCTTCTAAACAACATCGACGAAGCGCTACAAAAGAAACAAATGCTCTACACAGTGTTCATAAACTTTACCAAAGCCTTGGACCTGCTGGAAATAGACCTCATAGTCCGAAAACTGGAAAACATAATGGGAGAAGACAGCGTATGGGCAAGAATAATCAAGTCAATCCTCAAATACAACTTAATCACAATATCAGACAACCTCTCTTTTTCGAACCCCATTCCGTAATCTAACGGAGTCTTATAGGGTGACCCAATGAGCCCTTTGCTGTACATCCTTGCCACTGAAAAAGTACTCCGAATTGGAGAAAATGAAGGAGATGTATATGTATATGCATACGCTGACGGCATAGCCGTAGGTTCAACAGATAAACAGAAGCTGCAGAAAATCATTGAGAAAATAGACAAATGGTGCAGTGAACACAAACTATACATAAACATAACAAAGACAGAACTGGTGATTTTCAGAAAAGGTAGCAAATCACCTAAAATGCGGAAATCAACATCAGAGGAAAAAAAATAAAAGTCACATCAGACTTTAAATACCTGGGGGTGACATTGCAACAAACAGCCAAATGCTTCACAAAACACACAACAGAACGTGCAGCCCAAGTAATAATAGCAATACAGGACAACAAAAACATCTGCCTACTCTAGAAACAGCCACGAAATTATTCAATGCAAAAATCTTGCTAATCCTGGCCTAGGGGATGGAGGTTATATAGTACCACCTGACAGCAAAAAAAATCTAGAAACACTAGAAAAGGTGAAATCAACCTATCTAAAAAAAGCACTAGCTCTCTCAACAAGATCTAGACTAGTGTACTTGCTAGAGAGGAAGAGATTCCTAATTGAAGACATCAAACTTCGATATATGATGCCACACACCAGGGCTTCCAGAAAGCAACTGAAGATCATGGAGAACAAACGAGAAAAAGTATGGCCGGAGTTCTGTGGCACCGAAGCAATGACGAACCGCTCAAGGACAGCACCAAACTTCGAGCTGCGAGGAATGTCGTAACTAGACTTTCTATTCACGGCTTTCATCATCTAATTTGCAAAAACAAAACTTATCACGACCCAACCACAACATGTGTATGTGAACTGTCTAACGCAGCCAGTGAACGATATCACATAGAACTGTGTAGTAAAAGAGTGAAATCTATAAACGAATATGCAAAAATCTAAATTGTAAATGTAAAATGTTAAGCAAAGTAACTGTATATGGCTATTTGGCTGCAGTTTTATTAAACAGAAAAAAAACTAAGTGTCTCAGCGTGAGCCGCCGACCGACTCTTGCCAGACCGCAGCAGGTTGATTTTCCGTGTACAGCAGTCTGCACGCGCCGCCACATGGAATCCGTGCGGGGTTGACGGGTCGTTGCAGGCGCCATTGCTGACAGATAAGTGGTGTCTGCTACTGCCGTGAAGTCCGTACCGTACAAAGACCGCTGCCCATCCACGGTCCTGCCCGTCAGTAACGAAGGGCACCTACGCAATATCCTCCTATCAGAAGCAACTGCCCGTATACCAGCGCTGGCCAGGGTCAACAGAGTGAAGTATGTTCTGTCTAACTGAACCGCGGCAAAGCTTGTACGGAAGATGAATAAAGTATTCTTTACTCTCAGCAGTGTTTCCACTGGCTCCTGCAGCCTGCCACTGGGGCTAACTATTCACGTCTGCCAAAAATAAAAATTAAAAAAAAGATTCTGAAATATTCAAAGGCAACAATTTGACTTTTTTGGGATTAAAAAGCACTGTGTCAAATAACTGCAGACTTTTGCAACTTAATCGTTTATTATTTGGATGATTTATTCCCGCTGAGGCAAAATGAAGGTGTAAAAGACTTGTATTTTGTATACTCAGCACTTTAGCACTTCTAGATCCATGCTCTGTGCCATTTCGGTAAGAATATGTTCGGAAATGAGAGTGGTTTGCGAAATAGCAGCCGGCCGCTGTGACCGAGCGGTTCTAGGTGCTTCAGTCCGGAACCGCGCTGGTGCTACGGTCGCAGGTTCGAATCCTCCCTCGGGCATGGACGTGTGTGATGTCCTTAGGTTAGTTAGGTTTAAGTAGTTCTAAGTCTAGGGGACTGATGACCTCAGATGTTGAATCCCATAATACTTAGAACCATTTGAACCATTTGAAATAGTACATCACTGACACGTGTCATGCAGAAGTGCAGAAGAGGTTATACGACTAGGTATTACGTTGCAGCAAGAGTATAATACGACTCTCCCAACCTTAATCCTCATATGCACTGAGAGCCAGTGCTAAAATACAGGGAGAAGCACGTCGAGAGCGAAACGTCAGTTCGCGATATTTCGCCCGAGAGCCCAGCGGGAGCAAGCAGCAAGGTAAACGCGGTTCAGCGGCGAGCGGACACGCGACCCTCGGAAGCCCGTCGGCTATTTCAATAAACCGCGGGCGTCGCACGCAACCAGATACGGCACTTCAAAGAGTCCGGGGGCCGCCGCCGCCGCCATGTAACTGGCCTCCGGGGACGCCGCGTGCTGGAAATGCCACGTCGCCCCCACACGGCGCTCGCCCCCGGCACTAAAGTGGCCGCGACATTTCCGCCGGACGTCAGGGATCAACCCTCGTCGCTGTCGTCACAGAAGCCGAACCGCACTTGTCATTTGCCACTAATGACCATTCGACAGGATTTCAAACAATGTCTACTACGCACCAGGATTTACATCTCTTCAAACTGCGATATCAGCGACACGAGGCTTTCAGTTTCAATACGCTATCTTAGCAGTTTCGTAGATTAATATAAGGAACGTTAAAAAAGTTTCCACTCGAAGGCTGTAAGGTCCAGAGTTGGTATGCCACTCTGGCAATATAGCCTTAGTATTTAGGCAATCATCCCATCGACGCACCACGATGAAGATACCCGTTTCGTAATACACAGTGTACTGCTGTGTTAAGATGTCCGTAACTGACTGCTGCATATCCTCGTGAGATAAGGATCGTCGACCCATCACAGTCTTTCTTAAAGGAGCGAAAGCGTGATAACAGCATGGTGAGGTATCGGAACTACAGGACGGGTGCTCGAGTGTCTCCCTCTTGTCTGTATTGTATGAGACTGGCCTTCGAGATCGACCGGCGTCTTATGCCGCATGCCGACCAGTACTGAACTTGACGCACCATTCCACAACGGTGGTTTTCGACAGACATGCTGCCTCATACTCATTATCCACTCTCAGGTGGATGTATACCGGTGTCTGTCCTTCAGCAGCCAAGAAAAGGAGGGTAGACCGGAAGATAAGTTCTGTTTCGCAATAAAAAAGGAATAGAGTACACATAAAGAAAGCAATTTATTTCATAAAAATGTATAACATTTACACTGCCTTTCAACATAGTCCACGTAGTTTAACCATACATTTCTGAGCGGATGGTCAGCACGTAAATATTCCTAGAAGATCGTGTGTCCCGTCAGTTACGACGGCCTGGTGAGAAATTTCGCCTGATGTCACGCAGCCCACATAACGTAAGTGTCCTGCAGTTTCTTCTTCAAGACAACTATCGGCCGCCGTCTAGAGGGGCAATGAACATGCTCCTGCAGCGTTTCAGATGAGAAGTGTGGGATCTGCCCCTGAGTTTCATCTCTGTTCACGCTAGCTTTGAAAACATTTTGGCATAATCAGCGACCCGTAGAACAGCATACGGTATTGGCAGAAACCCAATGACGAGAGTTTTGGAAAGTTTGCACAAGGCTGCAACAAATGTCCAAGTCGGAGCGGGTACCATGTAGAGAAGCAGGGGAGCGGTGTATCTAATTCTTGCAAATAATTTTGATTTTCACAGTGGTTTCCATTTTGCAACCGATTGGGCCTTACTTTCCAAATGCTCGTAATAGCACATTGGTCCTGTCTGGATACATTTTGTAATAACTTCGTCGTACTTCACGTTACCGCATTTACTGCACGCATGTCGGAAAGACACGAATGCCACATTTATCTCTTGTCTACATGTCGGTGCATATACACCCTCAGAGGAGTCGGTCTACACCGCATTTTCGCTGCAACAACGCCCTTGAAATGGAAACTTTTTGTTCGCCCCTTATATATAGCAAGCGAAAAACCACGGCTCTGCGTTCCACCCCTGATGGGCCAATAGGGACCGACCGACTGCCATATTATCCTACGCAAATGGCTGAGAACGTGGAAACTTTGAGTGAATTTTGACTTACACATCGAAACTAAAACGTTGCGCTTGTCAGTAGCCTTAAGTTGCCGTTTCACGCAGTTCCCAGTTGACCTCTGCATGATGAAGATCGTCTGCACCTTTTTTCATGTAGAAGATATCGTTTTCTGAAATCGGACGAATATTTTTTAGCAGTCACCGTGCCTGGTTGTGGTGCGGAGGACCCGGGTTCGTTTCCTGATACTACCATGGAATTTTTATTGGTGATACTTCTGGATCGGGGTGCACTCAGCCTTAAAGACGCGAACTGAGGAGCTGCTGGAATTAGAAATAGTGTTTCGAAGTCGATGAAAACCGATAACAGCCGATCAGCGGTGCGCTGATACTACGCCCGTCCATTTCACATCCGATGACGCCATTAGCAGAACATGAAATCTCTGTCGGTTGTTCCCCAATGGCCACATGGGATATCGATAATACAGCAACAAAAGGCAGAGTACGTTTTCCGTTTCAACACGTGCAATTCAGTTACATTGTGTGGCATGGTTTTCTTCACAATGTGCTGCCACAGTGCCAGATTGTCTGTACGGGTGTATGGATTGCGCACCATTGGCCTCCGAGGTCTCCTGATATCGCAAAATCTAGTTTTTCTTCTGGAAAGACTTGTGAAAGACTTCCTCTGTGTGACTCCCCTTCTGATAGCCATGGGTGAATAGCAACTCCACAAAATTACAGCAGTATAAATAGTGATTGCAGCTATACTTCAAAATGTGTGGACTAGTTTGACAAACTTCTCGATTTTTAGGCTTACGTGTAAATTTCTCATTTCCTGTAGAAGATATAGTCTCCTCTAACATGCAGCGCGCTGGCGTACCAAACAGGACGACGAACTAGACCCAAAACAGAATTCAGTGCGACGGTTTCTTTGTCGTTCTGATGCACTGGCCGTCTGAGTTCCTGTTTAGGCAGTTTTTCACACTTGTCAGAACAAACATACGGCTAGTTCCTCACATTGTCAGCTCTGATCCTTGACGAAATGTTGATGTGGTATTCCGACTTCGTATGAACCCCACCACCAATAGAAGACTTTGCTTTTGGTCGTCAATTTTCTGACTGGTTTCATGTGGCCCACTATGAATTTTATTCTTGTGTAAAACTCTTCACCTCAGAGTACCCCTTGTACCCTACACCCTCAGTTATTCGTTGGATGTATTATAATCTCTGAGCTCCCCTACTGTTGTTACCCTCTATATCCGTGGCACTGGTACACATTCTTGCTTAAGTTCACGGACACGACGGCGAATCAAGTCAGAGCTATAGCGTTTATGACGTTAATGTTTATGGGGTAACGTACGGACATGAGTGGTACTCCTTTCCCGAAACGCCGACCCTGTTTAAGATGCGGTATATATTGGAACGGTGGAATCAGTCATGCGGAGGTATGCGAATTCCTCTTCAGCACGGTGCTATCAACTCATTTGCCGATGATCAAGTACTAATAGCACAAAGTAGACAAGATGTCAAATTTATGGTAAGGAAGTTAAGTGAAGGAGGATGAGCAAAACAGTATATTTAACAATGGCAGGAGATGGATGGGATGTAGTACGGGCGCAAGGAACTACTAAGGCTGCTAAGAAGTTTAAATACTTGGAATCGATTATCCATTCCTCGGGAAGTTGTGAACCAAATGTGGATCCCAGGATCTAGCAGGTAATAAGAACATTTAAAATGCTAAACGGAGTTCTGTGGAGCGGGGCAGTATCAAAAGTGGACAGAGCGGAGAAGAAATGAGGAAACTACGAGTGATGAAGGATATGGATTAACCGATCATGGGAAGAACTGAGAGCAGATCTCTTGATTGTAGGGCCGTGTAGAGCAAATGGAGCAAGGAGGATGGCCAAAAGCTACCCTGAAATGGTCGCCGCCAGGAAGGGGAACCATGGGCGGTCGAGATTAACGAGGAAAGTGAGAGTAATTAAAATGGTGACGAAGAGAGAGCTGAAAGAGGAAAACTGCGACGATCGTGAAATTTTGGCGAATGGGAACAAAAGCCAAGAGCTGAAGACTGGGGAAGCCCTTAGAAGAGAATAGTGAATCAGTGGATCACCTTGTCATGTCATAGGATAATAATCGTGGAACAAAGAATGATCAATTGTCGCTGATGAAAGTCAGTTTTAACGCTAAGACACAGCAGCTTAAGCAGATTAAGTTCAAGTTGTCTACGGTTTCAGCATGAATATAACTAATGGGAAGAAAGTGATTTCCAGTTAACGTGAGACAGTACTTAGTTTGGAAACATAAAACTGTCTGTTATCTCCTGTAGCTGCTAAAGATAGAAGCATTTGTTTCGACACAGGTTCTCTTCGAAATACTTCTCACTGCAACTCGATATTTAGATGCTTAGACACGGTTGTTCCATTTTATAAAATCTCACTCTACATGATTGACGTTTTTATTTGCATGTACCGTATCTCTTGAAAATGGAAACTTCGAAACTGGTGGCGACATAAAATCAAAATTGCTTTTATATCGACTGAGGTGACTCCAACTCTGCCGGGTTTTAATGGATGGCACAAACTTTCCCGTTGCACACAGCATGAAGAAACTGTTTATGTTCTATGGATGTCATTCAGTTAAAACTTTTCTCATCTTGCTTTTGCCATTGATGTCACGTTACAATTTTCGTTACTGACAACAAGTGTTTGTAAAAGCATTTTTGAAAGCGTAATTGGTTCTACAAGGCTATAGCACCGTTTTCCATGAGAATATGAGAGGAGACATGGATGTAATCAGTGACGGCCTCTCCTCCAGAGTAGGAAAGAGATGCAAAAGTGTAAATTAACTTATGATTTGTTAAGGAATCACAAACAGCGCAAAAAGCTGGCTGAAGTCAGAGATAACGAGGAAAAAATATTTTGAGATATCGAAGACCGACATCTAATGAAGCACGCTTCCCTGAAACCAGATTAAAAATTGATGAGAAAAACTTCCTTCAATATAAGAAGTCGAGTTAAGAAAGTTCTCGCCCCAGCCCGTTCCGTAGCTTATCTCGAAAAGAGTGTCATTTCCTCTGGGCGCCGAAATGTAAAAACTCAATATCTGGCTTGTGCACGATAATTGACAACAACTATCAGAACAAGACTGAGATTTCAGACATGATGTAAGACTTATTGGAAGCCATCATGCTTTCGACTGAGTTTATGTCATTCTCGTTTCCTATCTTGTTACAACGTTCGCAAATCTACATACGCGTACCTGCCAATATTCTGATTCATACACAGTGTGATCTCCGTCTAACTCTGTTTTTTCTCCATGTACACAATATCTTCGACAACCTGCTAGTCATACAGATGAATAACCGACTCATTTTTCCCTTGTGGTTTTCTTCAGGAGAAAATTAACTACTCCCGATGTTTCTACAGATGACTTAATAAGTTGTTGTCCAAAGATTTCTTGTTCATGTCCTAATTCTTCAGAGCAAGTAGACACAAATTGGCAAGTAAGTAAGTGTGAAAGCGTGCTGTATAAGAGTTGGTTAACACTCAAGATAACTATCTTCAATAGAGTATTAAATCTGTAAGCCTCTTGAGTAGCAATTGTTTAATATGTTGTTAAACTGTTTGGTTTTGAGTAAGTATGTGGATAAACTTTTTCTTCGCTTTACTTCTTCGACTCACACGTGCTACAGATAAACGCATCCATGAGAAACGTCTGATGCTCCTATCATTATTGCCCAGTATCTTCCATTCAACTGTGTCTGCACACTCTAGCAACTGAACACTTATTTAGTAAGCCCCTTTTGGAACATTGTTCCTGGTAAACAGTCATCAAAAATTACAATCAAAGTGTTGAAATAAAAACAATCTAGCGACGATAAACATTACTGTATTTACCGTTGCTGTACAACGACCTGCTACTAGTCACACTCTCCAGCCATCATTATGTAGTTGTAATGTTCTGATGACGATCGTACCAGGATCGAAACCGGTCACCTGGTTAATACATTTTAAATTTTAGTAGCTTACGTGCGAAACTATAATACTTTTATTTAAAAACTTTTACTTGTCTAGTAGTGTGTATGACTACTTTCGTCCAGACGACAGAGGCGAGACGTCATGGAATTTCAGTAGGTACTGAAAGCGATGGACAGCTATTGTAATGTATGAACGTTTGAGCGTTCTCATGCTCACGGATAGTGGTAGGATCTGGATAGAGGGTGCAACTCTAAATTCGGAACCATTACCGTCACAATAGTTTTATGCTAACTGATGCTCAATTGGTTTCTTTCTCCTTGTGAAACTCAATTATCTTTCGTGTATGTATAGTTTGGTTTATCCAAAATTTTACGCGATCCTCACTTCCAATACGATACACCGCACCATACTTGTCTCGTTAGTTAATCGATTAAATATGTACTTCTTTCAGTTCCGGTTTTACTACTGCTATAAATATTACCAGAATACATCAAAGTGGCTGTCTCTCTTGTTAAGTCCGTATATCTCATAGTTTACTGTGTTTTAAATGCCGGCCGTGGTGGCCAAGCGGTTAAAGGCGCTACAGTCTGGAACCGCGCGGCCGCTACGGTCGCAGGTTCGAATCCTGCCTCGGGCATGGATGTGTGTGATGTCCTTAGGTTAGTTAGGTTTAAGTAGTTCTAAGTTCTAGGGGACTGATGACCTTAGAAGTTAAGTCCCATAGTGCTCAGAGTCATTTGAACCATTTTTTTGTGTTTTAAATGATTTACTTCTCACTTCTGTCGTCGGAGAATTTGACTGACTAAATAACTAAATTATGGACGCAAGAAAGATATGAGCTCACATGGAGGCTTACCAACAATTGTTTTTCCCGCGAACCATTAGCGACTGGATCAGGAAAATGCCCCCGCTACACACCATAAGGTAACTTGGTGAGTATAAATGACATAACGTCCATGATGGACTGTGATTTGAATACAGCGACTGATTATGATATTAAAAATACAATTGTGTTAATCTGTCTTTTATCGATTCAAACGGATGCAGATAACATAGATCAACATATAAGAAAGAAATTCTGCCGGCCGGAGTGGCCGTGCGGTTCTAGGCGCTACAGTCTGGAACCGCGAGACCGCTACGGTCGCAGGTTCGAATCCTGCCTCGGAAATGGATGTGTGTGTTGTCCTTACGTTAGTTAGGTTTAAGTAGTTCGAAATTATAGGGGACTGATGACCTCAGAAGTTGAGTCCCATAGTGCTCAGAGCCATTTGAACCAAAGAAATTCTGTCGTACTCTGGCGAAGCTTACTAACTTCCCTCATGTTCTCAGTATGTACAAACGATTTACCAAATAAGCACAGGTTGTCCACTGACGAAGCTACAGCCAGAAGAAGATAATCGTCACCGCATGATCCCAAGGAAATTCAGAACGAATTATCAATTATATTCACATTATGTATAAAGTGCCAATCCCTTTTAATACAGATGAACGACGGCTAAGTTTCAAGACTAGGTGGTGAATTTTGAACGGACCAGTCGCAACGCTGCAGTATTCGATTAACTCCCTATTGACAACTGACACTAATCAATCTCGTTATTTAATACTTGTTATAGTTTAACTCATTCTGTACTTGAATCGTAGTGAATTAATTTGTCGTAATTTGACTGTGACGTAATTATTTCAAGTTCACGTCACTGCACTTCATAGCATTACATTTCCTTTGTGTTAGACACTCTTACATGTTGTTCCAGGTGGTACATTACTCCAGTGCAGTAAAATATGATCAGAAGTTACCGATCATACTCACATGCGAGTATCGTGAAATTTCCAATTCATGATGTCGTAGGCGATTAGGATGTTGCAACTTAGTTAGCATGATGAAATTCATGCCTTGTTCAGTCTGCAACGATCATGCATACAAGAACATGTGATACCAAGAACATTATCCAATCTGATAATCATTTCGGTTATATTCTTCCACGTCTAACTGTAGGACTAACTGTACGATACTTCAGATCACATAGTTATAAACTCAGATGGGTAAACAACAGTGTTGCTGATTAGTGTACTTCGTCAATTACTGAACAAGTGCTTTTGTAATTTTTATCATAGGTACTCATGCGCGTCAAAATTTTAAACGCATACCACAATAAGTGCCCTCTCTCGGTGAAACTGTCTGCCCTAGTGCTTCCACACCCTCATCACGCTAGTTCACAGACTAAGTACTGATAGTATGCCGCGTTCGCATCGACCACCTCTTCATAATTATGCTGTACAGATGGAGGTGATATTTTAATTTTAACTACTGACGACGCCTTTGGAACGATTGTTTTAAGCATCTCAACTGCAGGATGTGAATCTAGTAAGTGACTAAAAGTCTTTGTGCTTATAATACTTTGCTAATTCTCATGGTTACTTAAAGCTATAAGTGTTTGTTTTTTCTCTTCTATCACAGTTATGTTGCTAAGTTTTTTGCTAATGAAAGTGTCTTACTGTTCAGGTGTATTTTTGCTTCTGATGAAGGTATATTTAGATATACCGAAACCTGTGGTCAAGAATTTCAGTAAATCTTTATCCTGCAACTGTTTGGCTGTTATCATTTACCGTGAAGTTTTATTTTATTTTAATGTTAATAAAATCTTCTTAATCGTTCGGACGCATCATATTCCTCTTAGAACTACTTCGGTACTCTTCATTTCATTCTCTCTACTGAGAAATATTTAAACAACTCGCTAATGTTAAGTATGAGCGTCAACATTCGCGTCCGTTTGCACTCTTATTCGTGAGAATACCAGTTGCCGCGTCGCGCGGAGTGAGAGAAATGCTCACGCACCATGCGGCCACGACAGCACGAGGGAAGCGCCATCTGTGAATTACGGGGGCGCCAGGTTTGACACGGTGTCGTCCAATAGCAGCAGCGGTGCGTAGGCGTTGTGTTACGCCGAACATGCCTCCGTAAGACCACCTGCAGTGCGAGGAATGTTACATCTTTGCATGGGTACGCGAAATGTTTAGTGCGTCACAACGAAGTGAATGTTTTCGGGAAGTTCATTTTACGAAGGCACTACCTATCTTATTACGACAAAGACTATGGAAACGGAGAATGTAAAGGACTTGAGTGTGTACAAGAGGTTTTAAAGCTGATAAGGAGTCTCTCTAACAGGAGGAAGAAGAGAAAGACAAAACAAATGAGGGTGCTATTTTGTTGAGCTATTAAGTTTCACTACTTTTAGAAAAGTTCTTGTTTCGTTTCACGGACAGTGATTTAAAAGAATACTTGGTATCAGGAGATGCATATTTTCGGCCACTTTCCGTAGAATAGCTTCGCTTACAAGGAGAGATGCCAAGGGCTGTATGAAATTTTTTTTTGTTTCATTTTTTCTTTATATCATTTGTTTTCAAATCTTAATATTCTTGACTATGAATTTAATTTTTTTATTTATAATAATATTAAATTATTTGAAAATTCCGAGATTCCGGTTAAAAAACAAAGGACCAAATATTCTGTTACATTGACTGTGTTGATGTTGTGGTCTTCAGTCCTGAGACTAGTTTCATGCAGCTCTCCATGCTACCCTATCCTTCATCTCCCAGTACTCACTGCAACCCACATCCTTCTGAAGCTGCTTAGTGTATTCATCTCTTGATCTCCCTCCACGATTTTTACCCTCCACGCTGCCCTCCAATGCTAAATTTGTGATCCCTTGATGCCTCAGAACATGTCCTTTTAACCGGTCCCTTCTTTTTGTCAAGTTGTGCCACATACTCCTCTTCTCCCCAATTCTATTCAATGCTTCATCATTAGTTATGTGATCTACCCGTCTAATCTTCATCATTCTTCTGTAGCACCACATTTCGAAAGCTTCTATTCTCTTGCTGTCCAAACTATTTATCGTCCATGTTTCACTTCCGTACATGGTTACACTCCATACAAATTCTTTCAGAAACAAGTTCCTGACATTTAAATCTATACTCGATGTTAACAAATTTCTCTTCTTTAGAAACGCTTTCCCTGCCATTGCCAGTCTACATTTTATATCTTCTCTTCTTCGACCATCATCAGTTATTTTGCTCCCCAAATTGCAAAACTCCTTTACTACTTTAAGCGTCTCATTTCCTAATCTAATACCCTCAGCATCACCCGATTTAATTCGACTACATTCCATTATCCTCGTTTTGCTTTTGTTGATGTTCATCTTATATCCTCCTTTCAAGACAGTGTCCATTCCGTTCAACTGCTCTTCCAAGTCCTTTGTTGTCTCTGATAGAATTACAATGACATCGGCGAACCTCAAAGTTTTTATTTCTTCTCCATGGATTTTAATACCTACTCCGAATTTTTGTTTTGTTTCCTTTACTGTTTGCTCAATATACAGATTGAATAACATCGGTGAGAGACTACAACCCTGTCTTACTCCCTTCCCAACCACAGCTTCCCTTTCATACCCCTCGACCCTTATAACTGCCATCTGGTTTCTGTACAAATTTTAAATAGCCTTTCGCTCCCTGTATTTTACCCCTGCCTCCTTTAGAATTTGAAAGAGAGTATTCCAGTCAACATTGTCAAAAGCTTTCTCTAAGTCTACAAATGCTAGAAACGTAGGTTTGCCTTTCCTTAATCTTTCTTCTAAGATAAGTCGTAAGGTCAGTATTGCCTCACGTGTTCCAATATTTCTACGGAATCCAAACTGATCTTCCCCGAGGTCGGCTTCTACAAGTTTTTCCATGCGTCTGTAAAGAATTCGCGTTAGTATTTTGCAGCTGTAACTTATTAAACTGATGGTTCGATAATTTTCACATCTTTCAACACCTGCTTTTTATTATATTCTTCTTGAAGTCTGAGGGTATTTCGCCTGTCTCATACATCTTGCTCACCAGATGGTAGAGTTTTGTCAGGACTGGCTCTCCCAAGGCCATCAGTAGTTCTAATGGAATGTTGTCTACCCCCGGGGCCTAGTTTCGACTCAGGTCTTTCAGTGCTCTATCAAATTCTTCACGCAGTATCGTATCTCCCAATTCATCTCCATCTATATCCTCTTCCATTTCCATAATATTGTCCTCAAGTACATCGCCCTTGTATAGACCTTCTATATACTCCTTCCACCTTTCTGCTTTCCCTTCTTTGCTTAGAACTGGGTTTCCATCTGAGCTCTTCATATTCATACAAGTGGTTCTCTTTTCTCCAAAGGTCTCTTTAATTTTCCTGTAGTCAGTATCTACCTTACCCCTAGTGAGATAAGCCTCTACATCCTTACATTTGTCCTCTAGCCATCCCTGCTTAGCCATTTTGCTCTTCCTGTCGATCTCATTTTTGAGACGTCTGTATTCCTTTTTGCCTGCTTCATTTACTGCATTTTTATATTTTCTCCTTTCGTCAATTAAGTTCAATATTTCTTCTGTTACCCAAGGAGTTCTACTAGCCGTCGACTTTGTACCTACTTGATCCTCTGCTGCCTTCACTACTTCATCCCTCAGAGCTACCCATTCTTCTTCTACTGTACTTCTTTCCACCATTCCTGTCAACTGCTCCCTTATGCTCTCCCTGAAACTCTGTACATCCTCTGGTTCTTTCAGTTTATCCAGGTCCCATCTCCTTAAATTCCCACCTCTTTGCAGTTTCTTCAGTTTTAATCTACAGTTCATAACCAATAGATTGTGGTCAGAGTCCACATCTGCCTCTGGAAATGTCTTACAATTTAAAATCTGGTTCCTAAATCTATGTCTTACCATTAAATAATCTATCTGATACCTTCTACTATCTCCAGGATTCTTCCATGTATACAACCTTCTTTCATGATTCTTGAACCAAGCGTTAGCTATGATTAAGTTATGCTATGTGCAAAACTCTACCAGGCGGCTTCCTCTTTCATTTCTTACCCCCAGTCCATATTCACCTACTACGTTTCCTTCTCTCCCTTTTTGTTACTGCCGAATTCCAGTCATGCATGACTATTAAATATTCGTCTCCGTTCACTACCTGAATAATTTCTTTTATCTCATCATACATTTCATCAATTTCTTCATCATCTGCAGAGCTAGTTGGCATATAATCTTGTACTACTGTAGTAGGCTTCATGTCTGTCTTGGCCACAATAATGCGTTCACTATGCTGTTTGTAGTAGCTTACCCGCACTCCTATTTTTTTTATTGATTATTAAACCTACTCCTGGACAACCCCTATTTGATTTTGTGTTTATAACCCTGTATTCACCTGACCAAAAGTCTTGTTCCTCCTGCCACCGAACTTCACTAATTCCCACTATATCTAACTTTAACCTATCCATTTCCGTTTTTAAATTTTCTAACCTACCTGCCCGGTTAAGGGATCTGACATTCCACGCTCCGATCCGTAGAACGCCAGTTTTCTTTTTCCTGATAACGACGTCCTCTTGAGTAGTCCCCGCCCGGAGATCCGAATGGGTGACTATTTTACCTCAGGAATATTTTACCCAAGAGGACGCCATCATCATTTATCCATACAGTAAAGCTGCATGCCCTCGGGAAATATTACGGCCGTAGTTTCCCCTTGCTTTCAGCCGCTCGCAGTACCAGCACAGCGAGGCCGTTTTGGTTGATGCTGCAAGGCCAGGTCAGTCAATCATCCAGACTGTTGCCCCTGAAACTACTGAAAAGGCTGCTGCCCCTCTTCAGGAACCACACGTTTGTCTGGCCTCTCAACAGATACCCCTCCGTTGTGGTTGCATCTACGGTACGGTCATCTGTATCGCTGAGGCACGCAAGCCTCGCCACCAACGGCAAGGTCTATGGTTCATGGGAAAAGGATTGACTGTGTATTGGTGTGAAATATGTATCTTCCGTTATTAGATGTGCATTTTTTTGCATGGTAATCGTCACACAGATATATAAAACATAACCTAAGTACCTATTGCACTATGGCAAAACAACACAGATGAAGATTTAAGTGAAAGAATGATTCACAAGTACAACGAAATTCAAACAAAATGAGAAATAGATATAATAAATGCAATGATGCGGACGTAAAAATAAGGTGAAGAAACAAAAGAAATTAAATTGAAATTAATACACCAAATTAATTAAAAACTCACGAACAAACATATCAAGTGGAAAAAAGATGATAAGAAAAAAAGAGTGCAAATGAAGAAGTCGATATTAGGAATAAAATTATGTGACAAGAAATAGAAATAAAATATTACATTTAAAACAAGTAAATGAATAAAAATGATAATCAGAGTCATTTCGATATAGATTTAATAATAAATAAAGTGTACTGAACCTGGTAAGATTTGAATCCACACCGCCTGCATGTGAAACTATTGTCGTGTCCAATATACCACACAAAAAAGCTGTTTGCAGAAATATTTTTAATGCTACTGACTGTCACACAAAATTCAGAATTTGTTTCGTCAACTACTCGCAAATGAGGGCCCACTGGGGTGAATGGCTGCAGGGTGTGATACCTGGATCTTGACCTGTGTCACCGTATATTTGGTTTAAAACGAATTTCTGGGTGCCTCTCCTTGTTAGTGTCGTTATCAAACTCGACAATCATGCGTCCATATTTGTAAAATTTGTTGTATACTCCTTAGCGCACTGTCAAAATGCAGATATCAGGCGCACAGCTGGACGTGACATTTTTAACAATACTGAATAAAATGTACAAAATATAAGTCTGTCACGGAATTTATTAGCTTTTGTCTATAGATGAAGCGCCAATTTTTAGTGGAACTGAATGGGAAAAATGAAGAATCTTCCACGACCGAAATCGTCCTCATCTGCAGCTTGAGCTACCTCAAGGAAACAACCCTCAGACCGCAAGTACCAAGGAGGCCTAAGAGGTGAGCCTATATCACAGGATCTAAAAAAAAAAAAAAGAATTCTATAAAATTTTGTTATGTAAAATTATGATAAACTGAATGTTTTCAATTTGAAACCCGATGCTATTCTCTCATTTGTCCATTCCTTTTTTTCTCAGCGATTATTGTTAGTGTCAAGTATATTATGCGGCCAAAAATATTCGTTTCCTTCCATTGTGACCCAGGCAAGCTAAAGGGTTGGAAACTCTGAAGTAACTGAACGGCAATACGAAATTAAATTTCTCCAAGTATTTCCCTCAGGGTCGATTTACTGGTTTACCCAAGTCTCCACGCGGCTCCCCACGCAATTCCCTGTCATGATGGAGAGAATTCAGCACTCGCCATTCGTTGGTCTCTCCTCGCCACCCGCTCGCTATGCGGGATTGTTGTGGAGCCCTGCTCTAGAGTAACCTTCCGCCGTCGGATGAATAGATTAAGGAGTGTGTTTTTCAGTCACAAGATAGAAGACTTCTTCCGGCAGTGTACGAAGTGGTTTGTGTGATTGTTGCAAACAATATATCGTCGAAACTGGAAGAACGGTAAAGTAACATGTTAAAGAACACGAGTGCTTCAAACGTTATAAGACAAAATGTAAAATCATCCGTTGCGCAACACCAAGAAGAATGTGACCAGGTTATGGATTTTAAGAACATACGCATGCTAGCCAGAGAAAGTAATATTTTTAGACGATATGTTGGTGAAGCAGTCCAAATAACGAAGAATGAACATAATTTCAATAAACATGACAGCTACAGGCTTCCATCTATAGGGTTACCGTCTGTCACGGAAGTAAGCGCCCAACCATGGTGAACGAGGTACATAAACAAGTACCACGAAACAACCGAGGCGACACAATAACACTGATACAGTGTCGGAAAAAATCGCAGCACCAAAATTAATTGATGCAGAGTAATAATGAGATTTCGGAAGTACTTTTGACTAGGTAGCATATTTAAGTGATTAACATTGCAAGATCATATGTTAATGTAAACGCGACGTATGCCTTTGCAAATGTGAAATGGGGCTACATAAATAACCGGCGTAACCTCCGGAATGTTGAATACAAGAATGCAAACGTCCATGCACTGTACTGTAAAGGTGCCCGACGGTAGTTTGTGGGATGGAGTTCCATACCTGTTGCACTTCGTCGGTCGATACAGCAACGGTTAATGCTGTTTGTGGATGACGCTGGAGTTGCCGTCCGATGATATACCATATGTGCTCGACTGTAGACAGATCTGGTGACACTCTGTAGAGCTTGTTGGGTTGAAACAGGGGTATGTGGGCGAACGTTATCCTGTTGGAAAACACCTCAAGGAATGTTGTTCGTGAATGGCACCACAAGAGGTCGACTCACCAGACTGGCGCACAGATTTTCAGTCCGGGAGCCAGAGATAACCACGAGAGTGTTCCTGCTATCATACGGTATCGCATCCCAGGCTATATCCAGTGTAGGTCCAGAGCACCTAGCATGCAGAAAGGTTGGTTGCAGGCCCTCAGTTGTCCTCCTCCTAACCAACATACGGCCATCACTGGCACCGAGGCAGAAGCAGCTTTTACCAGAAAACACAACAGACCGCCAACTTGCCCTCCAATGAGCTTTCGCTTGATACCATTGAATCCGCAATTTTCCACGGCTTGGGGTCAATGGAATGCACGTTACAAGTCTTCTGGCTCGGAGCTGTCCTTGCAGCAAGCAATTTGTAACAGTTTGTCCTGTTACTGTGATGCCACCTATTGTCCAAATTGCTGTTGCAGATGCACTACGATGCGCGAGAGGCATACGCCGAACACAATGGCCTTCCCTCTCGGTAGTACCACGTGACCTATCGGAGACTGGTCTTTTTCGACCGTACATTCTCGTGACCACCACTGCCAGCCATCATGTACAGTGGCTACATTCCTACTGAGTCTTCCTGCAACATCGCAGAAGGAAAATTCAGCTTCTCGTAGTCCTATTACACTATCTCGTTCAAACCCAATGTGGTGCTGGTATCGGCGTCTTTATAGTCTTAAAGGCATCTTGATATTATTCAACTTAACATTCAAATCTCAAAGGTGACTTACGCTCACGCCCGTTATAGCATGTTGTTGTGCACATAGTTCTGCTTAGTCATCGCGTACACAACTTTCCCACTAGAGCGTGCCCCGTTAAGCACAACAGCGCAGGTGCAGCGCTCGTCCGTCTCCGCACCACGAGATGGCGCTGCCTTAGAGACGGACCAAATTCTGCTTCCGCCGATCCGCGTATTAATATGTAACGCAGCCAATGAGATTGCTGCTAACGTACAACCTTTTCTCCTCGCGGATCACACTCGCGCAGTAATACCTGAATGCACGAGGTATTATAACAAGTGTACAGACCTCGGATTAGTCAGTCTCATTAGTCTGCACCAGTCTGCATTTGTCTGTACCAGTCTGCATCAGTCTGTACCAGTCTATAGTCAAGTTTCAGTCTGCGACTAATAAGATTACCATATTCCTGTACATAGCCATGAAGATAAATGTATAGACACTTTGTCAAGTATCAGAGATATGTGAGAATAAGATTAACGTACCAAGACCAAAGGAACTTCAGATTGTCAATTGTAAATAGCATTGAGAATCAAGTTACTTAATGTTTATGCTTGTTATTATTTTAATAAATGTGTGTGAAAATTAATCAAGTTCTTTTTAAAGTTGGTCACCGTCAATCTGCTACTCTAAGTGTGCAAGTGGCAATGCTATCTTCTGCCGTTAGGGCAGAAGATAAACACGCCACGATAAGACCACGAGACATATTGCTGACACTCGCCTACTTCGTTAGAGCGACAAGTCAAATAATCTGATGGTGTGTGTACCGAAGGTCTTACAGTACGCACACCACACATGTATTAACAGAAAACCTGATTTGCATCCTCATAGTGGCACTGTTAGTGCTACTCTTATGCGACTGGCACGAAATTTGAAAAGACATCACCTTTCAGATATAGGAAAGCGTGCGCCAACTTTTATTTATGTTGCACATCCTCTTCTTGGTGTTTTTATCAGTGTATTTTGGATTCCGCTTCTCTGTTAGTATTTGCTTTCAGTATTTACCAATGGCCGTGTTCCATTAGTAGCAGCGGGAAAAGTATTTCCCGGTAAGTCCACATTTCCTAAAGAGTGCGGTAAAATAGCATCTTATGACGGCGACATTTTCTGTAGACACTGTTCGGCCACTCAGGGATACCAGTGGATCCCTGAAGAAGATGCCAGCCGAGGATCGAAATGTCGAACAGTGAAGAATTTCAAGAGGAACAGGACGCAGCCTAACGCTTCAGATTCTTTTCAGTACACCAAGGAATTAATGACATTAAATGCCAGTGGTCATTGATTTAAATCAATGGGGAAAGTTGAAAAGTTGTGGTGGACTAGGATTCGAACCTGGGTCTCCTGCCTGCTAAGTAGATACACTGACCATTGCGCCATCCGGAAACAGTGGTCAGTGTACCAGCACGGAATACATTAGCACGTCTCCCGTCAACCCCAAATTCTCAACTTATCCACACAATACCGATACAGTGTCCCTTGTTCACTATCTTCATTAGCAGCGGCATGTTGCTGATTCCTATGAGGGTTCGCGCGTGGTGTGCATCCACAATGAAGGCTTCATTGGCCGTCGTCGTCCGAATAATATGTGTGGTATCTGTTCATTCGGATGTCCGGAGGATAATGCCATAGACTACTGTATGTAAGCGTTTTGATACTGTTCCCACTAATAGACAGTGACATACCGTATAGGTATGTGTGTCTAATTTATTACCACTAAGCGGGACAAGTCGTCCGACTGTTGATGCTTAATGCTACTCCTCTAAGCTGGGAATATAAAATGAAGCCAGCCCAATTTCAAGTTGTCACAGTACAGCAGAGGTTGAAAATACCGCTTCAGTTGTAAATTACTTTATTTTCACACGACCGGTCTCGGACTGTTATAAGCCCATCCTCAGGTATCGTAGCTGTGCTGTGGTCCCCGAGCACCGCGTGTTCCTGTCGTGTGAAAATAATGTAATTTACAACCGATGCGGTATTTTCAACCTCTGCTATAATGCTCAGTTGCGGATGTTCTTCCAACAGGATTGTTCGTCGTTACATTATATTTGCACTCTCAAAATTATTTCGTGGAATTTGCCGCCTACTTTCCTAGGGAGACAGAGGTATGGGCGAACATTGGCGTTCATGAGTACGTCGCTCCTTTACCTACGAGCCAGCGCGATGCTAGTCCGCAGGCTCTACTGCTGTACTCTATTATAGCGGGCCACATTAGTGCGCGTCGTGCTACAGACTACATGGGCAGCACTATTCATTCCGCTGCGTCGCCATCTCAGTGGCCGAACACGGTTGCCGCGAATGTAAATTTGTCTTATTATTCAAATGTAAGCGATGTGTGTCCGGTGGAGCGGCCATGTTCCACTGCGTGGCTTGTCAGAAGCATCGACCAGCACCCGCCTGAGCTGCAAGCTGCTCTTTGTGTCCGCTACCTGTGCACTGCGCAGGCATTCAGCCTCCGACTCCTCGTCTAGGAGCTGCTGCAAACACGCCTGAGACGGAGGGGGCAGGAGAGGGAGGGAGAGAGAGAGAGAGAGAGAGAGAGAGAGAGAGAGAGAGAAAGAGAGAGAGAGAACCGGGGGGGGGGGGGGGCTGTAGAGAGACGGAGAGAGAGAGAGATGACTGGGACTTCGGTGCTCAGAATTTAACAGTTAAAGCGTTCGTCGTACAAATAACTGCTTGCTGGTTACCCCTTTCGGACGATAAACCTAACTTCATCCTGCTGTACACCAACATGATCGATAGCAGGGGTTTCCATGTTTTCAGTCTCTTTTTATTGTTTCTTCTAGCCCCGAAAAACGTATTGTGCTGTGACAAGTTCATTTTAAGAGGCACTATAGGTCCTGATTTCATAACGCAGGTACTGGAAGTTAAGGTTCTGATTTAATAACGCGATTACACTCGTAATTGTGGTGTAGCTGAACTCTCAGGGGCCAAGATGTCTTTCCTCTATCCACTTAATGAGCTTATTTTTTAGCTTATCACGTCGAAACGAATCAGCTCTGCACTTCTGAATCAGTCACCGGTTAGTCTTCACAAACGTAATTCGAAGAGACCAACTAGGGTGATTTTCTGTAGCTCTATGGCTTCGTTTTGCACCTAATCACGAAGTCTTAAGTACCACTACTAAGCGAAGAATCTAGAGAGATTCTTAAGGCCCATAGCATCGACTACAGGACGCAGAGAATCATTTAACGGAACTTCAAGAAAGACAAACATGTGATAAAATGCTGAGTACCATCTGCCACGTACCACACAGTCATTTGCAATCGAAACAGATGCAGAATAATGAAGCACCAGATAGTTTGATTCTTAATTTAACAACGCGGCTACACTCGTCGTAATTATGATACCACGAATGTCTCTGGCGTCAAGATGTCCTCGCTCCATTCAGTACATGAGTTTAGCATTGAACTTACCAAGTCGACACGGTACAGCTCTGTAGTCCAGTAGGAGTCACAGGCTAACTTTAGCGACGTAATCCCGTCAGATCAACATGTCGGTCAGAGGCAAAAAGAAGCCACAGATATTACACACAAATCAGCCCAAGCTGCTGTAGACCCCCTTGCTTAGTAAGCTTGCAACTGCCGGCGACTTTGACATCACAGAGATAAATGACTGGGAAAGCCCCCAAGCTCGCTAACTCCAGCAATTAGAGGAAGTATGGAGGCGGAGTTTAGCAAGATAAATTTTCCTATGTATAGCACGACAATGAAGCAATGGGCTAATTCTATGCTGGCGATAAACCATCTGCTAAAAAGTCCAAAACAGTCTCATGACAGCACAGTATTTTCTTCAGACGTTTGAACGAAATACACATAACACACAACAGGCCTTCTTTACTAAGACATGTGATCTATTCTAACTGACACTTGAATTATTGATCAACATGCGCCACCGTAACATTAGCAAAATTTCATTAATATAAATACAGTAGTTGTGTTAGTCCACACATTCTTTGTCACCGTTCGTGAACAATGTGTGAATGTAGTTTTAAAAACGCTGATAATCGTATTTTAGGGTCATATACTTGACATTACGAAGATGTGATCACCACACTGCAAAGGTACATGATTAAGCTACTTGCCAAAAGGGATTCTCTTTAGTTCTCATGTGGATGACTTCACACTTTTCATTATTTAGAGTCAACTGTCTTTTTTGTTTTGTTTGGAACCATACAGACATCTTGTCTAAATCATTTTGCAGTTCGTTATGATCAGCTGATGACTTCCAAAATCTAAATGACAGCATAGCATTATCTTCAAACAATCTAGGAGGGCTGCTCAATGCGCAGGACTCTGGATCATGGGGCCCAGGTTCAATTCACGGCTTGGTCGGGAATTTTACCAGGACGGGGACTGGGTGTTTTTGTTGTCGTCATCATCTCATCATCATTCAGGAAGTGCCGAGACTGCAAATGGAAATGATTGCAACTTGTACGAGCGCTGATGACCACGATGTTGAGCGCCCCACAAACCAACATTATCAGGGCTGTTCAGATTGCAGAGGGCCCACAACACTCCCTTGGGGAACGTAAGATTTTACTCGATGATTTTCCGATAGTTATTACTAACTGTGACGTTTCTGACAGGAAATCACGAATGCAGTGACGCAAGTGAAACCATACTGCATCGGCATGCCATTTAATTAGAAGTCGCTTGTGAGGAAAGGTGTCAAAAGCTTTCTGGAAATTTGAAAATGTGGGATCAAATTGACGTCCCCGTACATAGCATTCATTACTTCGTGTGAGTAAATACTAGTTGTATTTCACAACAACGTTATTTTCTGAATTCGTGTTGGCTATTTGTGAATAAATCGTTTTCTTCCAGGTGATGCATTATGTTCGAGCACAGCATATGTTTCATAATTGTAATGCAAATCGACGTTAGTGAGATAAGTCTGTAATTCAGTGGATTAGGCCCTACTTCTCTTTCCTTTTTTGGGTATTTGGTGGGGATTAGCCGAGATGTCTAGGGCGCTGCAGTCATGGACTGTGCGGATGGTCCCGGCGACCTTAGCAGTTAAGATTTCACACACATTTGAACATTTTTTGGTATTTGGTGACTTGTGCAACTTTCCAGTCTTTGGGTTTAAATGGCTCTTAGCACTATGGAACTTAAGTTCTGAGGTCATAAGTCCCCTAGGCCTTATAACTACTTAAACCTAACTAACCCAAGGGCATCACAAACATCCATGCCCGAGGCAGGATTCGAACCTGCGACCGTAGCGGTCGCGCGGTTCCAGACTGTAGCGCCCAGCCTTTGGGTATGGATCTTACGACGAGCGCGCGGGGTTGTTTATGATTGCTAAGTATGGAGGTACTGTATCAGCATACTCTGAAAGGAACCTGACTAGTATACAATCTGCACGGGAAACCTTACCGACCTCAAGTGCTTTAAGCTGCTTGACTACACCGAAAATATCTACCTCTAAGCTACTCATGTTGGTAGTTGTCCTTGATTGAAATTCTGGAAAATTTATCTCGTCTTTATCTGTGAAGGAAGCTGGGAAAATCGTTTTTCGTAATTGTGCTTTAGTATCACTGTCGTCAAAAACATCACGGTTACCATCGTGCAGTGAAGGTATTGATTGCCTCCACCCTATCACTCCCTGCTCCTCCCTTGTACACCGTTACAGGACAGTTTCGATATTAATAGTCAGCTGCAAAGAACTTCTTTACATGTAAGTGGAAGACACTTAGTTACTCGTAAGTTAAGACGTATGAAGGAAGCACAGTGGGTATGAGGGGTCGGTTATTTGTGTGTCGCGGTCTCCGTGGAAAGAGACGCGTGGCTATTAAGATTCCTGGCGGCTGTCGATACGCGGAGGCGTTTCATTAAGGAATTGGCCCGGGCTTGCTCTCCGCCAGTGCGAGTCGTCATTACGACGACGGTCGCGCGCTACTGGTCGCGGCGCCTTTACGAGCGGCTGCGCTGGCGCCAGATGAAGATAAACGCGCCCGCTAATGGCGGCGCTAAAGCTGGCGCGCCGCGATTAGCCACCGCCCGCACGTACGAGACTGCCGGCTACTCGCACTATCACCGTTCACTGAGTTTCTTCTCTTGCTTCTTCTTTGGACTACTCTAAGTTTCCGTTCGTCTTACACTACTGGCCATTAAAATTGCTACACCACGGAGATGACGTGCTACAGACGCGAAATTTAGCCGACAGGAAGAAGATGTTGTGATATGTAAATGATTAGCTTTCCAGAGCATTAACACAAGGTTGGCACCGGTGGTGACACCTACAACGTGCTGACGTGAGGAAAGTTTACAACCGATTTCTCATACACAAACAGCAGCTGTCCGGCGTTGCCTGATGAAGCGTTGTTGTGATGCCTCGTGTAAGGAGGAGAAATGCGTACCAGCACGTTTCCGACTTTGATAAAGGTCGGATTGTAGCCTATCGCGATTGCGGTTTATCGTATCGCGAAATTGCTGCTCGCGTTGGTCGAGATCCAATGACTGTTAGCAGAATATGGAATCGGTGGATTCGGGAGGGTAATACGAAACGCCGTGCTGGATCCCAACGGCCTCGTGTCACTAGCAGTCGAGATGACAGGCATCTTATCCGCATGGCTCTAACGGATCGTGCAGCCACGTCTCGATCACTGAGTCAACAGATGGGCACGTTTGCAAGACAACAACCATCTGCACGAACAGTTCGACGACGTTTGCAGCAGCATGGACTATCAGCTCGGGGACAATGGCTGCTGTTACGATTGAAGCTGCATCACAGACAGGACAGCATACGATGGTGTATTCAACGACGAACCTGGGTGCACGAATGGCAAAATGTCATTTCGCATGATTCCAGGTTCTGTTTACAGCATCATGATGGTTGCATCCGTGTTTAGCGACATCGCAGTGAACGCACATTGGAAGCGTGTATTCGTCATCGCCATGCTGGTGTATTACCCGGCGTGATGCTATGGGGTGCCACTGGTTACACGTCTCGGTCACCTCTTGTTCGCATTGACAGTGGACGTTACATTGCAGATGTGTTACGACCCGTGGCTCTACCCTTCATTCGATCCCATGCACGAGCGCATGTTGCAGGTCCTGTACGGGCCCTTCTGGATACAGAAAATGATCGACTGCTGCCCTGGCCAGCACATTCTCCAGATCTCTCACTAATTGAAAACGTCTGTACAATGGTGGCTGAGCAACTGGCTCGTCACAATACGCCAGTCACTACTCTTGATGAACTGTGGTATCGTGTTGAAGCTGCATGGGTAGCTGTACCTGTACACGCCATCCAAGCTCTGTTTGACTCAATGCCCAGGCGCACCAAGGCCGTTATTACGGCCAGAGGTAGTTGTTCTGGGTACTGATTTCTCAGGATCTATGCACCCAAACTGCGTGAAAATGTAATCACATGTCAGTTCTAGTATAATATATTTGTTCAATGAATACCCGTTCATCATCTGCATTTCTTCTTGCTGTAGCAATTTTAATGGGCAGTATGTATTGTGCTATTTTGCAGTGCCTGTGTTTCTCGACGTACTGTGCAGTGTCCTTCAGACATACATGACTTCTGAAGGAATAGATTTTGCTACGATCTATGGCTGCATGAAATAGTAGAAATGTATTCGCAATTACGATTGGACTTCAGCTGCATAATTCACTGGTGACATATTAAAATCAGAATGTATTTGTTTTCAAATAACTTTTCTGCTACCAATCACGATATTCTTTTATTCATGTTTTACACGAACGTTTCGGGAAATGATTCCCATCTTCATGTGTGGTTTCTCTTTGTACTATCGCATCTTTTTCGTAACGGTTTCAATGTGTGAGGTTCAGCTTTGTTTTGTTGACTTTATTGCAATATATAAAAAAAGTCCAATTTTTAGTTGGTTACTGATTGTTATATGTACTTAGCTACGAAATTTGGAGGAACTTGTACTAAACAGTTTTATTATGGTTGACTAATGAAGAGCGTCATACACGTTGAACAACATACACAACACACATAACTTACATAACGAAAAAGTTATAAGGATGTTTGTGGATTTAATTAACAGAGATAATGTTGCTGGTCCTCCAGTTACATCTAAACACATCTTTGTAACTGTTTGTATGTGTAAGTTATCCTCGTTGTATACTGTGGACTGAAAGTTGCGTTGATGTTTAACGTGTGTGAGACTCTGTATAAATCTACCATTAGAAAATTTTAAGTACAAGTCCTTCCAAATTTCGCAACAAATCGAAAAAATTGCCTAAATGTGGCATAGTGAAAAGAGAAAACACACTTGAAAATGGTACTCGTTTTCCGAAAGACGTTGCGTAAAATATGAATAACACAGTCGCAGGCCTTAAAAAAAAGTCAGACTAACATTTGAAGTGTAATCGCATTCGCAGTTGCTTATACGTTTCTTCTGTTTCATACAGCTATAGATCGTAGCAGTAGCTGTTCCAGCTGACTCGCATACATATCTGAAGGACTTAAAAAACTACACCGTAAAACAAAGACACCAACTAACTGTATTACACGGCTAGGGAGGCCGCAACAATAATAAGCAAATCTCTCCCTACACAGGAATCAGATCAACTGTACGAGTGCAGGAAGTCGACACACTGTGACTTATGCAGACTTTGATCTGTCCTGTAGGCGTACACGGACAGCCAACGTTGTTAAGGCGGCCGCTCAAGTACAGTGGGAAATCTGGGTTCGAATCCCAGTCGGGCATAAATTTTCGTATGTTACGAATAAATTCTGCAACTGAAGTCTAATCGTACTGGCAATTTCGAATACACTACTTCTTTATATTGACATTCCTTCCACTGCTTGAATGTCATATTTAGTGATTTTCCCTAGTTTATCACTTTTACGGCGATTTTCATGATTATCGTGATCATAATATGGACTACGATGACGATAAGGATGACTTGGTTGAAAGTAGGAAAGTACAATATCGTTAGCCTCAGAACATTGAAAATGTAAAGAAAACGCCGACACAACCTTATATGTAAGGAACCTGGGTACAATAAATTATTAATTGGAAGAATAAAAGAATAAATCACAGACAACGAGAGGCGACCTGACACAATACGTCCAATATAATAAGAATACGCTGTTAATTGTACACGTGTTGAATCACAGAAAATCATTTTATTTTCAGTCATAAAAATGCCTTTAAAAATTAAAGCAATTACAAGAATTACAGGAAAGAAGCTTTACCTCCGACTGCAGTTAGATGTTCTTAGTTTTAATTTGCCATTTTTCGATTACGAGGATTCGAACCTCATCAACAGATATGTATGAAATCCTCAAAGTCAAGACAGCAAACAAATTTTATTGTAGAAATTATAGCATTTCATGGTGACGGATTGACACAGCAACCTTATTATAATCTGACTCTTATTACTATCAAATCGTGTTCCGATTACTAGTTTCAGCTACACATGAGCCATCTTCAGTAATAAAAGATAAAATTGCACGTAAAACCACAGTAATGTCCGACAGCGTAAGGGAACCAAAATTACAGATCTAGGATACAAAACGGCATATAAAAATACAGCAATGTACAACACCATGTAATTTTTTTTAAACATACATAACATAAAAAACAGTTTTCGTTAGTGTAACTGCCATGACTGCTTAACACATTTTACATTTTATGACCTTCGTTCTAGTGGACTGTATATGAAAGATAGGTCAGATTACTGCACCTGTATATTCAGTATGTATGTGGTTACCCAATTTTTTTGACAATGTGTTAAGCCATTACGGCAGCTACATTAATCAAGTAATTTTTTATGGTATAGATCGCGTAGATTTTTTTTTATTATGTGCTGTAATTTTGGTTCCCATATGCTGATGGGCATAGCTGTATTTTTTTGTCATCATTCTTCTGATTGATTTGATGCGGCCGCCACGAATTCCTCTCCTGTGCCATTTTATTCATCTCAAAATACCTCTTGCGATCCAAGTCCCCAATTATTTGCTACATGTACTACAATGTCTATCTTCCTCTACAGTCGCTAACAATGTTCAATACTGACTAAAAGATCTTTGCGCGAATGTTGGCGGCAAGGCTCAAGACTTTGATAGCCAAGACATTACCACCAGGCAACGTTTGTCTAGGGGTTCGGAGCAATATCCATTCTATCCTAGGCAAATATCGTGACATCATTTCCCTGACGGAAGCTTGTTGCATGCGAGCGACGTTCGTATCAGTGGATTTATATCGTGCCTTTGACAGAATGAACCATGATACCCTTGACTCGACCATGCGACGCATGGCAATCACTCAGGATTTTATTGCCATCCTCTTGCTCCTCCTTCGCTGCTCTCCTTCGACGGTGAGAGTCAATGGCAGGCATCCGCAGCTCGTGGTCGTGCGGTAGCGTTCTCGCTTCCCGCGCCCGGGTTCCCGGGTTCGATTCAAGGCGGGTCAGGGATTTTCTCTGCCTCGTGATGACTGGGTGTTGTGTGATGTCCTTAGGTTAGTTAGGTTTAAGTAGTTCTGAGTTCTAGGGGACTGATGACCATAGATGTTAAGTCCCATAGTACTCAGAGCCATTTGAACCATTCAATGGCAGGGAGGTAGGAACGATTCCGGTTTGCAGTTCACTTAGGCAATGATGTCCCTTGTCGATGATGCTGTTTGCAATAGCGCTCGAACCAGAAATGCACTCTCTGAAGACGGACTCGTACAGGTGCCCGACTCCGTGCGAGTTCCTTCATGTGTCGTGCATATGCCGACGACTTGATGATACTCGTCCGGTCGGAGAACGAAGTACGTAACGTGGTTGCTCTTCTTACTATGTACGGAGTAGCAGAGCGTAGCAGGGTCAGCATGAATAAAACCAAGATTATACACATCAAACGAGGGCTGGCTGCTCTGCACAGTCAGTTTAAGTCGTTGGATATCTTGCGATGCTTAGGAGTATTGTTCACCCGATGGCTACGGCAATCAGCGGCGACGAGCTACTGACGTCTGCTTCAGCACGTCCGACTGCACATACGCAACAATTCCCTCCGAACCCACGACCTGCTCCAGAGGGTGGAATACACTGATGTTCATCTGGCCTCGCGACTGCCGCACCCGGAACAGGTACTGCCAATGCCACATGGTATAGCCGATTAATGGCGGCCTTTGGATACTATGTCAGCCAAGGGATGTTGTTTGAGGTCAAATACGAGACTTTAACTCTCCCACACCATTCTGGAGGACTTAATCTCACGAATGTGCGGAACAAGACCTAGCTCTTACCTGCGAGGGACGCTAAGGACTTGGAACCAATGGCAACACGCCATAACGTCAGCGATCCTGGACGTACGTCTTCCCCCGTCCTTTGAACCGCCGGTGGCGGTAGGCACAATTTCGCCTTCTTTTTATCACGTGGCGCGATTCTTTGTTGATTTTAGTTATGATCAGTTACAGATACCTTCCAAAAGGATCCCCTCTACCCGTGAGATATACCGATACCTGAGGCGTCATCATGGCAGCAATGTTTTCGAACTTAAACACCCAATTAAGGATTGGCGACAGATTTGGCGAGCTGTCCTACGTCTTTCCTCGCCCGGCAGCGAGATCGTCTTGGTATACATTAATCAATCGCGAGATAGTCAGCCGCCAACGATTGTACGACATTTACGTGGTAGACTTCCCGCTCTGCCTTATACAGGGTGTTACAAAAAGGTACGGCCAAACTTTCAGGAAACATTCCTCACACACAAAGAAAGAAAATATGATATGTGGACATGTGTCCGGAAACGCTTTCTTTCCATGTTAGAGCTCATTTTACTATCTCTCTTCAAATCACATTAATCATGGAATGGAAACACACAGCAACAGAACGTAGAAGCGTGACTTCAAACACTTTGTTACAGGAAATGTTCAAAATGTCCTCCGTTAGCGAGGATACATGCATCCACCTTCCGTCGCATGGAATCCCTGATGCGTTGATGCAGCCCTGGAGAATGGCGTATTGTATCACAGCCGTCCACAATTCGAGCACGAAGAGTCTCTATATTTGGTACCGTAGACAAGAGCTTTCAAATGCCCCCATAAATGAAAGTCAAGAGGGTTGAGGTTAGGAGAGCGTGGAGGCCATGGAATTGGTCCGCCTCTACCAATCCATCGGTCACCGAATCTGTTGTTGAGAAGCGTACGAACACTTCGACTGAAATGTGCAGGAGCTCCATCGTGCATGAACGACATGTTATGTCGTACTTGTAAAGGCACATGTTCTAGCAGCACAGGTAGAGTATCCCGTATGAAATCATGATAACGTGCTCCATTGAGCGTAGGTGGAAGAACATGGGGCCCAATCAAGACATCACTAACAATGCCTGCCCAAACGTTCCCAGAAAATCTGTGTTGATGACGTGATTGCACAATTGCGTGCGGATTCTCGTCAGCCCACACATGTTGATTGTGAAAATTTACAATTTGATCACCTTGGAATGAAGCCTCATCCGTAAAGAGAACATTGGCACTAAAATGAGGATTAACACATTGTTGGATGAACCATTCCCAGAAGTGCAGCCGTGGAGGCCAATCAGCTGCTGATAGTGCCTGCATACGTTGTACATGGTACGGAAACAACTGGTTCTCCCGTACCACTCTCCACACAGTGACGTGGTCAACGTTATCTTGTACAGCATCAACTTCTCTGACGCTGACATTAGGGTTATCGTCAACTGCACTATGAATTGCCTCGTCCATTGCAGATGTCGTTCTAGGTCTTCCCCAGTCACGAGTCATAGGCTGGAATGTTCCGTGCTCTCTAAGAAGCCGATCAATTGCTTCGAACGTCTTCCTGTCGGGACATCTTCGTTCTGGAAATCTATCTCGATACAAACGTACCGCGCCACGGCTATTGCCCCGTGCTAATCCATACATGAAATGGATATCTGCCAACTCCGGATTTGTAAACACTGCACTGACTGCAAAACCACGTTCGTGATGAACACTAACCTGTTGATGCTACGTACTGATGTGCTTAATGCTAGTACTGTTGAGCAATGAGTCCCATGTCAACACAAGCACCGAAGTCAACATTACCTTCCTTCAATTGGGCCAACTGGCGGTGAATCGAGGAAGTACAGTACATACTGACGAAACTAAAATGAGGTCTAACATGGAAATTAAGCGTTTCCGGACACATGTCCACATAAAATCTTTTCTTTATTTGTGTGTGAGGAATGTTTCCTGAAAGTTTGGCCGTACCTTTTTGTAACACCCTGTATGTGGCACGCAGGACACAGACGAACATTCTCTGCAGTGCGGTGAGGCAAAGGATGTTTGGCGGCTGACGCAACGCATCATCCCACTCCTACGACGCACCGATGACTCCACGATCACGACGGACGCTTTATTTTTCCCAGACGCTGTGTTTTTTCCCTCACAGAAAATGTCGGCCATCCGCTGGACTGGAGGACACGCATAGCACTACGTACTCTCGCTGACCGTAATATCGGGCATGGACTATTGGCCCTATCTACGAGAACAACACGAAATCATCCGACGCCACTTTAAATACAAAACGCACGATGCGAACTTTATAGGCAGCATGTTTTATGACTCCCCCAAAACGGTAGGGAGTCCCAGGTTTACGAAGTTTCGCGGGATAGGATATTAGTCCCAGTGTAGTGACGAGGATGTCACTCCGGCCCTATATTTCTTTCCTCTATTTTTCATATGTGTTCTTTTCCTGGGATATTAAAATTAAATAAATAAAAAATAAAGGAAAAGAATTACATAATTGTACAATGTTTCCTTCCCCCCTGCCTCTCCCTTATCCTGACAGGAGACGGGGACACAGTAACCAGGCCTCCAAGCACGAACCCTGCCCACCCTGCCCTTGAACTATACAATTTTCTTAAAAAAGTGGTAAATATGTAAAAAAAATAAAAAGAAAAAAACAAAAAAAGGGTCTTGTGTCAAGTCCCTAGGGGGAAAACACTGATTTTCAATTTTTATATTGCTCACTGTGCAGATAAACTGAAATAATGCTCAATGCACAGTACTTATTAATATTTTATAACAGGAAAAGAAAAATATGGATAGCATTTAAATTTCCAAGAAAGGGCTGAGAGGCTTAAACAAGTTCGAGTATAAAACTGGATCCTTTCGTTATTCTACATTGTATTAGTTCATGTGCTACGGTTGTACTCATCGTGAAACAGGGCAAGCAAAAATTTCCTCGACATCTTTCACACGTCATAAACGCTACATTTTTAAGTGCTTGTTTTAAAGTATCTATAGAAAAACAAATTTGGTTTACAGTCATCAGAGGTTCTGCCTCATTGTACATATTCCAGAAAACCGTGCGTAACGCTGCTGGAATGTCAAACTGAAATTAATGATAGAAAGCTACGACAGATGTCTCAGTCTGAGCGGGACTATGTAGAGAAGTATCTGGAAGCTAACCGTTGCAAATACAGCAGATATTATTTTCAAAAATGGCTTTGAGCACTATGGGACCCAACATCTGAGGTCACCAGTCCCATAGACTTAGAACTACTTAAACCTAACTAACCTAAGGACATCACACACATCCATGCCCGAGGCAGGATTCGAACCTGCGACCGTACCGGTCGCGCGGTTCCGACTGAAGCGCCTAGAACCGCTTGGCCACCCCGGCAGGCACTTATTATTTTCACTGTGGTTTCCATTTCGCTACCGATCGGACTTTACTTCCCTAATAGCCGTAATTAACTAAGAAGCACCTGATTTAACTCGACTAAATTCTGCTATCTTTATAGAATAAAAGTTTTCATATTTGTGCAGGAAATTATGACTATTAACAAATGACGAGCAAAGGCTCGAAAAGAAGTTAAGGAAAAACCAGATATTGTTCCCAGAATTGACTGACCGCAGTTTTAATTCACCACTGACAGAGAGTAGCTTGATAAGTTCTGTCTATGTAAATTTTAAAATAAATGACGTCTTCGGCGAAAGATTGACAGCCTCCGGGAACGATTCAAGTCTTCCGCAATCACGTCTCGTTCCTTCTGCAACAAGGCTCTCGACAGACCATAAAAACTTCAATGGCGGACGCGCGCAAATCCCACTTATAAAACTTTCATTTCGCATCGCCCACCCTCCCCCGCCGACCGCAGCACGCTCGCCCACCGATAGGGGCGCAGATAGCATCCGGGGGATACCTAGTAAAACAGGGCGCCGCGGAAGATATTTCTAATAGCAAGACCGCATTTATGACCGCGGCGGGGCGAGTCCCGGGGAATAGCCCTGCCTTCCTTCCCGCCCCATCTGCAGCCCTTCTATCGAGATTTATCGGACCTCGTCGGCTTCCTCCGTGGCCCTCCTCCACCTCTGCACCCCCCCCCCCCCTCCACCTCCTCCTCGTTCTGGAGGGCAGACCCTCCTGCGAGCCTTCGGACCCGGGAGTCGGACCTGTAATACAGTTTTATACCGATACCGATCTGTGTGGAAATTGGACGGCCAGATTCTGGCTCGTAAACATTCATTAGACGGCGCAGGCGATGGTGGAGGGTGTGGGGTTGGAGGCGGTTATGCGGTCGGTGGGCAAAGGGGTGAGCTGGGTGGGGTGGCAGAGGGGGGGGGGGGGGGAAGAATGCTACCTCGTCTGCCGGTGGGAGGCACGGCCAGCTAACGCAGGAACACCTGCGAGCCCTCTTCGCATTCCCAGCGACCTTCCGGAAGGGCTTATTCACGCTATGCTTTCAGCCCGAACGATTCGTGTTAACATACCATCTTACAATACCGAAACCACCTCACGCGAACCACTCTCCAGAAACGCAGTACTGTCCTCCACGTCCAGAGATTCCTTGGATCTGATCCCCCTCTGTGCCCTAGTTTCTCTTGTTGTTGTGTCGCTTACGTGAGAAACATCTGAGCTTCTGGAGAGGTGTTTTAACATGTACCTCTTGTACACTGTGTTGAAAGAATTCACCTTACGACAGTGAAAGAAACAGTGGAAGGGACCATACGAATCGGTAGAATATGCACTAACTGACTAAAAAGGTGAACTCTTACATGCATAGTAGAGACGACATGAAACCTTAAGGTCGGAAAGGGATGTGATGTTACTTCATAAATTACAAAATTGTGCGAATTTAAAAAGAGTTTACGTATGATAATGTAACCAGTTTGGTACCGATGCATGCAGCGATTCGATTGGCATGGGTATCAAAGCCAGCCAGCCTCTGTGGACGAGCGGTTCTAGGAGCTTCAGTTCGGAGCCGCGCTGCTGCTTCGGCCGCAGGTTCGAATCCTGCCTCGGACATGGATGTGTGTGATGTCCTTAGGTTAGTTAGGTTTAAGTAGTTCTAAGTCTAGCGGACTGACGACCTCAGATGTTAAGTCCCATAGCGCTTAGAGCCATTTGAATCAATCAAAGCTATCGTACCCTCTCCTCAGCCAAGAAGGCAAAAAAATTTCGTAACTGGTCCCTTATATACTGGATACTGACAGTGGGGCGGAGTTGATGTCTGAGGTAATACAACACTTGTTGATTTGAGAATATGGTTGTGCCTCAACATAATGCTGACAGTTCGTAGAGACATGTGCGATGTAGGGACGAGCAATGTCCTGTTGAAAAATGGCACCACGATATTATAACACGGAGGTAGGACACGTGTGCAAGTAGTATGCTCCTGAATTACCATTGTGCCGTTAGAATTCCATCAATCACTACCAGCTATGATTGAAGTCATAATCCATGACTCCCCACACCATGACGTCAGGATTAACACTGCTGTCCCTCTCCACAATGCTCTAACAGGCCTCGTATCAACACCAAACACAAACAATGCTAATGCACTCCGAGGCCCGTTGCACCTATAAAAGAGAACTGCATTAGCTGTGTTACTTTTAAGTATCTGGTAATAAATTGTTGTTACGTAAGTTGTATAAACCTGCAATGTATGTTTCCAGGAATGCAGTTAAATTAAAAAATATATTATATTCTTTTGGCAAATTGTAATGTAATTGTAATTTCAGTTTACATACCGTAAAATATTTTCGACCGCTGAGCTGTATATGGGAGAGATATTCATAAATCCAATAACGTTTTTGTTCCCCTATTCTTCTTTTCCTTCAGTCTCGAGATATCTTCTCCTGGATGTAGGCCTCTTTGAAAGATTTTCATGTCGCTCTTTTCTGGGCAGTCTAGATCCAGTTTTCCCGCATATAGTTGGATCTCATCTTTCCATCTCGCCAGAGGACGTTCGAACCTTTCCTCTGACATTCTCGGACCTCACTGCATGAATGCTGAGACTCATTTGAAGTTGTTCCTGGCCACGTGACATGCCCAACGCTACTTCAGTCCCGCTATCTGCTCGAGATTGTCGTAGATACTCGTTCTTTTCCTTATCTCTTCGTTCTTGATCCTGTTGCTGATTCACTCTCCAAGCACTGATCACTGACAGGGCTCATTAATTTGGTCTTTTTAAGCCTGCGACTTGGGAAGCATATCTGAGTTCTTGGATCACTGTTGACAATTGGTTTGTCTCTCTTATAAAGAGAATGATCTGCAAAACGAATATGGTTGATACGTTTACCATCTATGTTGAAACCTTTCTGTCGGCAGGATAGGCAGTTGACACATCCACCAGAGCCAAAATTAATAATCACTTAGCTGATACTACGTACACTTGTCTGGCGATTTTTCTCACGGAAGCCTTTACAGTAATACACAGTTCCTTAAATTTTACGAGTAAAGTCGTAGTCTCCTAAATATAAAGGAATAAGCTGTAGTAGCTGCTGGCTCTGTTTAACGCCCTCAGCACTGCCAAGGTTTCGATCGTGTCGAGCGGTTTCTCATAGTCTTATGAAGGCCACGTGATGTGGGATATGATCCTCCCTACATTTCGCTATTAATGTACTTACTGCTTGAATATAGTCAGTTGAACTGAAACCTTTTCTGAATCCCGCCCTTTCGAATGGCTGATAAAAGTCAAATGTTTGATTCAAGTAGTTGTCAAAATTTCTACTCACAGTTTGTAAAAGATAATAAGGCCTGTAATTCTCGATAATCGCGTTATGAATGACTTATGCATTTTGCCATCACTCTGGAATCTTCCCTCCCTCTAGAAATTCGCTTAATAGAATTAGGAGTGCTTCTTCAACTGCTTATCTTACAGTTTTAAGCATCTCGCTTGTAGTCTGGTCTCCTCTTGGAGCCTTACAATTCTTGAGTTTTTTCAGGGGTGTCTGCATTTCTTATTCATTGATAGCTTCCAGTTCTTCCGCTGCCACATTCATTACAGATTTTCATGATCCATTATGCAAGCTTTGGCTCGTCACTGTAGAGCGGCCGATAAAAGGCCTCGGAAATTGTTATAATTTTGTCTCTTGCAGTAAGAACTTCTCTTCTGCCAGTCTGAATTTTGTGGATGATCAGATTGCCTTTTGCTTGTCTGTAATGAAGGACCCACGTATTCACATTGTTTTCGTCTTGTGGATCACGGGTGTTTTGCATACTCTAATCTCTTCTGATAAACTTCTTTGCGTTTCTGTTGAGGTTTTTGTATTGTCCGAGTCTCTGTAAGTGTTTCTCCTTTCTTCTATAAGCTATTCTGTTTCATGGCTAAATTCCGGATTTTTCCGTTTTTGGAGTGCACTCACTGCCTTTACTGTAGTTCAAATACTACTGGTAATTTCTGTCGATAGTTCCCTCATTCTACTCCTCTCAACTTTTCTTCTGGTAATTGCTTGCCTATTCATTGAATGAATTCCTTCCTTCTCTCTTCTCATTTTCTGTAGCTCTGGTCTTCCTTTCCATTATACGTTTTCTCTCGAGTCGAGTCTTAACATGAATTCTGGCTCTAACCTACGATCGCTTCCTGTATTGAACCGATTTAGACTGACACATCTAAACACATTCGTTTGTTCGAGTGTTAAGACGTGGTCTCTGTTTCATAGTTAACCGTACCATCAGGGCTTCTCCAGGTCCACGTCCTTTCCGGATTTTACTTGTAAAATTTGTTCATACAGTAAAACGTTCTTTACTAAAATTATGAATCATCATTTCACCTCTCTGGTTTATCGTTCCAGGTCCAAAGTTACCAACGACGGGAAGCTCTTCTGGAGACGTCACTCCAACCTTGTGAATAAAATCACTGGTTGTTAAGGAAAGTGTGATTTTTCTGAAATTTTTGCTGTTGTCAGATCTTCAGAGAACTGCTACAGCTCTTCAGCTGTTGAGGTGGAAGTGGCTGCGAAGGCATAAATGATGTGAAGGCTAATCTTAGTATTCACCTAAAGGGTCACTTAGATCACTCTGCCTAAAATGGACAGGGTCTTGGTGGCGAGTTATTTTTCCCCATTGTGAATTAGCAGAGCTAAACCGCCATTGTGTGAATTAAGTTATTCTGAAATAGGAGATGTTTGGAGTTGAAGAAAGTAGTCCCTTCGCCTCTCACTCTCGTCTCACTAATTCCGATTACGTCCTATTTGACATTCTTCAATTCGTTTTCGAAGCATGCTAAATGTTCTACAACTCTCATGGTAAGAATATTATACGCTGCAACGCAGAAAGTTTTATTCAAGTTGTTTCTAATTTCTTATTTTTTAATTTGCTGTTTAAATTTATCTGTCAAATTTTTGCTCCTCCTCTCCCCCCCCCCCTCCCCCCCAAGAATCAGACAGACATTACAATGCGGGATTCTGAGGCATGCTTGTTTTAGAGTTCAACGTTTTCATTTAGGGAAGATCTGGCCCACGTTTCCTCATGCTGGATGCTGGCATACTAGTCCACTGCAGGTTGTGAGAGTAGATGTGCAGGGAGAGCATTGGGGGGGGGGATGAGTTATATCAGTATAGGACAAGAGTATGATCATTAGTGGCGTCATGGACGCAGTGCCCTTCAAAGACTAAAAGTGAGGCACAAAAGCTAATAGTGAATCTGATATTGTTTATTGTTTGCATTCAAACTTTTTCATCTACAAACTTAAACTTGATAGCAAGCGTAGAAAAGGAAATTGTGGATATAGTGGTTCAAACAGAAAAAGGTGGACCACTGATGTACTGCGGCAGCAAAATCGTAGCACTTCTCTACATCGATTTATGAAGTGACAACCCTGGGGATGGACCATGGGCCAAAGCTAAATTATAGTTTACAATGAAAATTATAAAAAATCGAGACTTCACATACCAGCTGCATATCACTATCCTTATTATAACATTTGAAATCATTTGACAGTTGTTCTAGCGTAGTTAGAGACAGAGTAACGGACCACACGCGTGGCTGAGGCATACGATGGTTCACAAAGAGAGCTACTTAAAATTATGAAAATTCACAAGGAAATTGAATGTCATCATTCTTATTATAACACACGCAAACATTTTATAACCATTCTACATTGGTAGGGGACATAATACCAAATATGCGGATTACAAAGAAAACTAGTTAAAATTAAGATGGTCCACACGCATATCGACACGAAATACAGTATATTATAACCTGTGCAGTTGTCAACAACCTCAACGTGATCACTAGCGAAATCTACAATTAGGAGACAAACTATACTTCAAGCGGTTCTGCATGTACTAAGGTGAGCTGCACAATGCATGCGGAAACGATGGTTCGACCACACAGTCCAGTTACCATCTTTGATCAGCGTTGCCTACCCAGAAGTTTGAGTTGGCAATGCTGCAATTAACTATAACAAACTACCAAACACTCTGACTGCGCTGGAGCGAGTTTTGAACTGATCTCATCTACTCGTTTACTCATTCATAGAAAATGGATGAAAGGAAGCGGAGCTAAGCAAGGACAGAACACAAATAAATAAATAGGGAATGGTGCTTATTCCTGCTCCAGAGGCTCTATGTTGAACTGCCAGAGTACGAAGTCGAGATTTGCACAAAGCCAGTCTACTACAGCGAAACTCTCGCTTAGCAGTAATGAAAGAGTTTTATCCCAACTCTTTCAATGTTTCATAATAGAAATGAAAGTTCAGGATGACCAGCTGGTCATATTAAGCTTCTACACTAACGCTTGTGAAAATTGCAACACCCTGTAAGGATAGCCAGAATAAATTCAAATTCGTGAGGTGAGTACAACAGTGAGCTAGAAAATTAATCATCGAGATTGCTGGAATATGTACACGAGAAAAGAGCAGCAGACCTTGTTACCTGGCAAGTCGGTATTATGTCAGGCTCAAAACACGATTAGCTGCCGACAGAAATGGAAATGTGACTTCTAACGTCAGCGTGCTTTTGTCGACGTCAGCCGCTGCAGTACCAACATACGAATTCGGAGGTAAACAACACTCGCTTTCTGGGAAACCGATGGTGGTGTACTAGATGATGTGGGTATGAAGAACCAGAGAATACTAAAACACTCATTTTTGTCACAGTACGTGGTCATCGCCGTCTGACGTAATGTGATCCTCAGCGCTGGCTTACAGTCTGAGCGTAAACTGATGAGCGGCCGGCCTGGTAGTCTAACGGTGGAGGGCGTGCCTAAAACTGAGTTGTCGCGGGTTCGAGTCCCTGCTGTACCACGGAACGACGCGTTGTTCAGATTTCACCTTCGATAAGTTAGGTGGATTAAGGACCTATAAGTCACCGACACTGCGTTCAATTGAAAAGCTTGCTCTCGACCATTGAGCAACACGAAATTATTATTTTTATAACTGAAGAGTGAGCAGCGCTTGTGTTCATGTAAGCGGTCTTTCCAGAAGGGAAGAACGCTACAACTGCCGTCTAGCAGTGTAGTAGAACGTGCAGTGATATATGTAGAGTACTCTCGTATTCGATTTCTTCGTAAGTTTTATGGGTTACTAATTTCTGTATTCCGTACTGTGTTAACGTATTTAATCAGAAATAAAGAGTCCCTGACCATGTCTGTACACTGTCTCGCTACTGATTTAAAAGGCGTGATACTGAAGGAGTGATCTAACTTTGTGAAGCAGCTTGTAGATGCTCCTTGTGGCGAAGTGGGGTAGACAGATTGGAGATCCACTTGATCGCTGTTCAATTTATAGACCGACTATAACACTGATGCACTAGAAAAGGTATGTACCTATCTCTGTGGACGGTTCGACGGAATGAATGTCACTGTGCTGCCATCAGTTCCATAAACACGTCGTAATAGTCACATGGACGCTGGTGTTGGCGAGCTGAATGCGATTATTTGGTGTCCTACAATGAAAGAAGTGAATCAGGTGAAAGGGAATGCAGACGTTTAAAAATGAAATTGAAAGAACGTGCAAAATAGTTAAGCGAGGATGATTATAGCACTAACGTAAGGCTTTAGAAGCATGCAGAACTACGGGAAAGACAGATGCCACCAGTAGGAAAATTGGAGACCTTTGGAGAAAAGAGGAGCAATTGTTTGATATCAAGAGCTGGAATACCATACCATTCTGAGCAAAGAATGGAAAAGATGGAAGGAATATATCGAGGGTTTACATAAAATAAGGGAAACAACTGTTGTAATAAAGAGGAAGCAGATGAATATGGAACTGGAGATTTGAAACTGGGAGAGGATTTGGCAAAGCACTTAAAGAACAAAGTGGTCACAAGGCACCTGTAATAGACCACACTTTCTCTCAGAATCATTCGGATCCTTGGAAGGGCAAACCATGAAAAAATTATTTCACCTGGTTGCAAAATAATGACACGAATTATTTTCAGAAGAATAGAAGAACAGGTAGAAGCCAACCTCGTGGAAGGTCAGTCTGGGTTCAGCAGAAATGGATACGCGAGGAAATGCTGACCCTGCGACTTCTCATAGAATATAGGTTAAGGAAAGGCAAACCTAAGTGTATAGCATTTGTAGATTTAGAGAAAGTTTCTGACGGAGTTGACTAGACTACAATCTTTGAAATTCCGAAGGATAACAGGAATGAAATACAGGGAGCGAAAGGTTATCTGCAACTTGCACAGATACAAGTTTGCAGATATAAGAATCGAAGCCACAGTGGAGAAAGGATTGAGGCAGGGTTGAAGCCTGTCCCCCACGTTATTGGATCTGTACATCGAGCAAGTAGTAATGAAAACCAAGGAGAAATTCAGTAAGAGAATTAATCAGGAAGAGGAAATAAAAACTTTAAGATTTGCCAATAACTTGTAATTCTGTCAGAGACGGCAAAGGTTTTGGAAGAATAATTGAACGGAATGGATAGTTCTTATGAAAACTTCTGACATGAACATCAACAAAAGTAAAACAAGGGTAATGGAGTGTAATCGAATGAAATCGGACAATGCTGTTGGAAAGAGATTAGAAAAAGGAAACATTATAAGTAGTCGATGAGTTTTGCTACATGGCGTGCAAAATAACTGTTGAGGGACCGAAGAACACAGGAAGCAATATACGGACTGGCAATATTACGGAAAGCATTGCTGGAAAAGTGGAATTTAGTGAAGTCTAAAATCAACAAGATGTTATGAAATCTTTTCTGAAGATAATTGTATGGAGTTTATCCTTATACGGAAGTGAAATGTGGACGATAAATGGTTGAGTCAAGGAGACAACAGAAGCTTCTGAAACGTGGTGCAACAGAAGAAAGCTGAAGATTGGATGGGTACATCTAATGCTAAATGAGGTGGTGCTGAATCGAAGTTGGGCGAAAAGATATTTATGGCAGAATTTGACTGAAAGAAGCGATCAGTTGATAGGATACGTTCTGTGGCTTCAAGGACTTGTCATTATGGTAATGGACGGAAGTTTGGAAGAGTAAAAATTGTACAGCGAGACCAAGAATTGAATACATTAAGCAGGTTCAAATGGATATGTGTTGCAGGAGCTATACAGAGGTGTAGAGGCTGCACAAGACAGAATAGCATGGAGGGCTGCGTCAGACCGATCTTTGGACTGAAACCCAACAACAAAAACAGCAACAGTCAACAATGGTGACTGCACACTCGATGAATGCTACCACGATGGCTACAGGACACTTGATTGCGCAGTTGAAAGGCTTAGAGGACAAACAAGGTCTAGAGACTCACTGATGCAATTTTCTCTCCCTAACTCGACGTTAGGTAACCTGGGCGGGAACCGTTATATCTAGAAGGATTTATTAGAGCCTGAGTTACTAACACTGCTTCAGCCATCAGGACAGCATGACTATGCCAGAAATAGGGGAATTGATAAACTATGTGATGTGAGATGAAAACTTGACAGTTTTAGATGAATGGAACGCAACTGTAAGGGAAAGTACGGAAGGTTATGTACTTATTGACGGGGGGGGGGGGGGGGGATGGGGGGGGGGTAAAGGAAAGTAGGCTTCTTTTATACCGATTTAAAGAAGTAGTTTTGGAGAACATCATCTGTCAAATTAAAATAAGACGAAAAGTGTATCTAGAGGCAGCGATCTTCGCTGCTAATGTAAGTATATAACCCAATTTATTTTTTATGTTTCAGCTTCTGCCATAATCAGTTGATCACGATATCACAACTGATACAATTTATTTCATCATGGTACACAGGTTGGTAGGCAGGTGTTTGTAGTCTTGTGTTAACTGCAACCACCTGCAACCCACACGTAGTACTATGGCGAGATACGATGCATCAAATTCGATGGCTATAAACGGCGAAACTATCTATATGAGAAACAATAAAAAGTAAATAAAATAAAAGATGAAAAAATTACGATTTAGACTGAAAACCTCTTACAAAATTAACATAGAAGAGGGCATAATTGAGAAAAAACAACAATTTATACAGGGCGGTATCAGCTGCACTACAACACAGTTCAAGAAGCATTAAGTCACACTCTGGATTGTAAAGCATAGACCGGTGCTTGAATGGACTATAATTTAGCAGTGATGACAGTAGGTTGGGATAAAAAGTATAGTAGCTACCTAAAAACGTAAAAATTAGCACAAGAAATGAAAAGACGAACAGCCTTAAAGCTGTCGGAGGGCCGGTGCCTTATAATAAAGGCCTGCATCACAAGAGGCGAGTAATGCGCTCGTCTTTTACAAACTGAAGCACGTAGTCCTGCTTCCCTCGCCTTTGCGTTCTTCTGACGTATCACTCCGTGTTCACCACGGTTTCTCTAGTAACCAAAGTAGTGAAGTCACACACAAATGTCGTCGAAGCAGCTCCCTAGGAATGCTTTCTGTCTATCTTTGATTACATGCCACAGTGTTTAGAGGTGTTAATGATAGACAGTATGTGAGGTCACCATAGCAGAGATTGTGTGCGTTACTGTTTTGTTATGTAAAAAAATTTTTGTCTGTGGCGTACTTCAGTTACATTTAGCCTACGGGGGTTTTATTTTTCACCAAAGTTAGTATATTAAATTCAGTTACCAGAATACTTAGCACAAAATAAAGACTGACCAATGAAAGAAACACAAAATATTCTAAAATAACAGCATCTAAGACTCAGAACTACTCTTTTATAATTATATTCTGTGCTTCTTGTCATTTCTGTAGTCTTTCCTTTACTTTCAATTTTGTCAAAAGTCTTCTGTGAGTTATCTAACGTCATATGGTCTCACATGGCCCCACCGAACAGTGCCATCGAACAGATCCATTAACCAGATAACCATTAAACCAAAAAGACTTTACAGTTTAAACCGTAATTTTTACGAAAAATTGTCACTCAAGACGGTGACAGTAAATAACGCAAAAGAGCTGTTTGGTAAACGAACAAATTCATTTGACCTACACTAAAGTAGATTTAACCGAGAAAGTAGAGTCAGCTTTCCGAAAGTAAGCTTCTGCAGCACAGAGCGACGTGGTAGTCATGGCCTTTAGGGAGACAGAAAAACTGACATTAATAAAAACGCTGTGCTCGTTAGAAATTTAGTGATGAGTGTAAGAATGAAATGAGAAGAAATAATATGGAAAATACTTCTCAGATCTAGCTATCTAGTGAACTGTTGCATCATTTCGTATTCTATTGAGGGATTCTGTAAATTAAATTAATAGAGACAGAAAAGGTGCTGATAGTACAAACATGTAAGAAACAGTGGAAAGTGAGGGGGGGGGGGGGGGGGGAGGAGAGAGCGGCGTCGGCTGGTGATGCATATGACGTTAGAAGTGTAAGAGTGGTCGTTTCAAGTTAGTACAGCGATTGTACGATTGCTTTGGTGCCGAGAGTTCAAGCACTGTGTCGGTTACAGGAAGCCATACGGCAGAACAGGAAGCGAACGGTGAACCGGTTACGCTCCTAGGTGGAACGAAGGCGCGAGACGGAAGCGCATGGCTTCCTCTACAGTTCCGAAAACGATACCGCTGCACCGTGTCAAACGATCGCTTCGGCAGTTACGCCGGGTGCAGCCAAACAATGCTTCCAGCTTCAAAGGGCGTCCTATACGTACAGGAGTTTTCTGTTCTTTGCGCCATTCACTTCATCCTCGGAATGGCATAATGGCACCTCTGCCGTGGAAGTGGGGTTTACCAAGAGAAACTCTTCAAGGAAGTCACTTATTGGGCTGTAAACCGTATGTGTTTTTGCCAAGAAGTACAATAACTCAGAAAAAATACCCCGCACTTAGCATACCGAATTTACGTGCTCTTGCCTCTCAGATAAAAAAAAATCTAGAGACACTTTTACAAATGAACCTCTGCTTCTACAGAGGGAGTGACAATCTATCAATTTCTTCTGGCTTTGAAATCACGCCATAAATTTCGACGAACGCAGTTGACTTACCTGCTGTTACAACAATCTTTCCAGCCTTCGTGTCTAGCCTACTGAAGGAAGCCTGTCAATCAATATTTGATTCCTAGTAAACAGTGACACCGCAATTCCATCGAAATATTTTACAGTATTGCGATTTCCTCGCTTGGGTAATAAGGCTGTAATTACGCATCATCGGCTGAATTACGAGCCCATTTCATCCACTACCGAAATAGTCATCTTCGTCGCTGACCGGACTCTAAAACAGACCCATACACCACCAGATATATTACAACCGATGCAGAAACTTAGAGATGGTAAATGTCTAAGCGCAGCGTTCTCGTGCTTCAGAGCAGTTTTTTTTTATTTGGTGAGACTAAGTTCTTCAGACGTATTTTACATATAAATAGGACAATATTATATTATTACACGTGACGTCTCTTTTGCAGTTGCCGTAACAAGTGCTTTCACAGCAACCTGTGGCTAAATTTCTTTTTCCAAAGAGGTTAATCTACCCCTCCGTAGCCCTTCAGAAAAGCGTGCGCCAACCCCACTTTAAAAGAGATAGGTTCTATTTCACGGGGAATGCTTTGTAACGATGTCTACCGACGGGGAAGAAAGCTGTTCCTCGCTAAACAAATTTATTCGCAGCAAAATACAATTTTTTTTGTGCGGCGCAGGAAAAAATAGCGTTCGCCCGACGACGATACTATCGTCTGAGAGGCAAATGACCTGCAATATCCGAGACAGCGTGCTCCGTACATCGTGCGGCGATAATGAGAACCTGAGGAGACTACTCAGTCATGCGCAATCTTTCAAGTGTTTATCGGAGCTTTGTATCCTCTATCTTACTTTCCTGTCTGACTGAAAAAGTTGTCTGATACCTGTATTTTCCACTCAGCGATGATAAGTAATTGGCAAACTCTAAGTAAACACAACACATCTGTCTTAGAAGTCGGCGAAGACAATAACTTAATAGAGGATCAATTTGGATTTGGAACAGAAAGGGAACAAGAGAGAGTGATGATGATATTGAAACAAAAAAAGTAACGGAAGTAAAGAGGGAGGTGTATGTGTGATTCGTAGCACGCAAAAATAAATTTGATCGAGAAGAAATGAAAATATTATTGAAATAATTACAGTAGATTGGAAGGACAGGAAACTTAAGACACAGAGAAAGTTAAAGAAACTGATGCAACAGCTGTTATTAGAGGTGTGACATATGGTTGCTGCATGCATTCAGCCCTCTGCAATATTTAATATCACCGATTTGTGGATGAAATCTTGAATAATATAAGCAGAAGGAAGGCCTTAGAAGGTAGAAAGGAAGTTATTAACTACACAGGCTATCAGGAGGTCCTATCAGTAAGCGAAAAAAATTGAGAAAATTGTTGACATAAGAAGGAGAAAAAAGTATCCAAGGGAAAAGTAATGAAGGGAGTCAATACGCACAACCCAGAAAATACAAATCACAATTCCTTCACTTACTTAGGAAGCATGCGTACTCCAGCTGCAAGCTGTACCGCAACAGTAAAATCAGGACAGAACAAGAAGAGGAAGCATATAGAAAAATGTAAGTACTCCGACAGCTATAGCAATAGGAATTGATGTAAGAAAATGATTTGCAAAATTTTTTATTTATAATGTAAGTACATATGGCCTACAAGGTTGAAGAGGATGAACAAAGAAAGCAGAGAAACATGTGGAAGGCCTTGTAATATGGCTGTGGAAACGGACGGAAACGGATGGGGTGAAGAATAGTGAAGTTCTCAAAACAGTAAAGATTACATGAACTCCTCTGAACTACATCAGAAAGAAAGAAACGCTCTGGGTTGAACAATTTTTAAGGAAAAACTGTCTGAGGGAAAGAAAAGTTAGAGAGAGAGAGAGAGAGAGAGAGAGAGAGAGAGAGAGAGAGAGAGAGAAAGAGAGAGAGAGAGAGAGAACGTTGGTGAGGATGCTAACATACCTGAGGAAGGGAATATTCTTTAGAAACATTGTGGACGACAAAGATAGATGTGCAAATGTTGTCGTTGATTTTCAAACGATTTTTATCAAAGCATTTCGAAACTTAATTCCTGTGAGACTCTTTAATGATACCTGGGAGAACGCAAGTCAACTGTAATGAGGAGAAGGCGTAATTAAAAATTTAAAATTAGAGCACTTCAACCAGAGTGTATCCTCGCCGGTCTCTAACATCGAAATCGAGATGAACGCACCGGCTTCGCCCATGCCGAGTTACCTGGTTTCGCGTCCGCACACGGGCGACGTACGTGGACTTTGCTTCAGCTGGCAATACCCTCAGACATCGTAAGCTAATGTGCGCATGCTTTCCTCGTCCAGTTATGTTGATATTTCCGAAGTTTTCTGATCACCGACATTACTTTCTTACAGAGTTAATCGCTTCCTCTAGGTTTCCCTCAAGTTTGTTATTGTGACTTTGTACACGGTTGGATGTTCTTGGCTTACACGTCTTGGGTTAATCTCGGTTCTTCTTCTCGAATGTGTGTACTGTTTTGGCCGCGACCACTCGGCCCTTGAAGCCACTCGCTGCTTCTCAGAAACCGAATCGTTGAACCCACATACCCGCGTAGTGCGTTACTAAAATGATAGATCTAAGGAAAAGTTTATGTAATTAAGAATAACGTAAACTAATGAGTAATCAGTATTGTTTGAAAGCTATTTTTGCACCCCCACCCAGGAACCACTTTGATGAGAACTAAACTTTATAATGTAAAATTCGTTGTCGATCACCTGTATTGGGGGTGTATGATGTTATTATTGCCTCTCATGACGTCGATGTTAATACTGGGCGTTATGCTCTAACCTTCTCTCTATGTTTAAAACTTTGTGTTGCCTGTAGAGTTTTTTAAACTTCCTGACAGATTGAAACAGCATACCACATCCCGTCTCGAACCAGATACGTTGCCTTCTACGGACATAACATGCACTTTTTTTTTTTAAAAAAAAGAAAGAAGTTTGTTCAGTCTCTTAACGGGTGCTATGACACTCAATATACACCACGGGAGGTATTGTCTAAGGGTCTAAACCACTGACAAGAAAACCAAAATGGAGCAATATAACGCAGTCATCAGACAGAAACAAAAACATGGAACTTCGTGGCGGATTACAACTCTGTGGTGGCTGAGGCTGGAACTCGGAACCTTCGCCTTCCACGGGAAAGTGCTCATATCAACGCACTCGCTGCCGTAGGGTGAAAATTAAGCTCTCCAATCCAATTTAATTCGACGAAAACTTTCAGGTTTCAAATCCTCTTTTCCGTTAATTGATTGCCCCAGATAAACGTATTCTGTAACACTGTTTAGTACGTTGCAGTTCAGTGTTACTTGTACTGCATCTACCCACTTGTTATGTATAAGCTTAGTTTTCAAAATGGTTCAAATGGCTCTGAGCACTATGGGACTTAACATCTATGGTCATCAGTCCCCTAGAACTTAGAACTACTTAAACCTAACTAACCTAAGGACATCACACAACACCCAGTCATCACGAGGCAGAGGAAATCCCTGACACCAACGGGAATCGAACCCGGGAACCCGGGCGCGGGAAGCGAGACGCTACCGCGCGACCACGAGCTGCGGACTATAACCTTAGTTTTACAGTGATTTATTTTAAGTCCAACTTCCTGACAACGATCTGTTAAGTCTTTTATAGAGGACTACATTTCCATCTTACTCTTAGCAAGGACCACTATATCGTCAGATAACCTCAGGTTCGTGAGCCTTTTACCATTTATCCTTATTCGTCTGTTGATCCAAATAAGTTTGGACATAGCCATGTTGAGAACTGCTATAAATAACTTCGGGGATATAGGATCTCCCTGCTTTACTCCTTTTCCAATCGGAAATTCGCACTTCTTTTTTCCTATGTTGATAGATGCTACGGATGTGTCATAAATGTTGCACAATATGTTTATATATTTTGTTTCCACTCCTTGCTCGGCACTGCTTGTATGACTGCAGTGTGACTGACAGAATCAAAGGCTTTTGCGAAGTCAATGAAGGCTACGCATAGTGGCATTTCATACTCATTGGATCGACTAATTACCTCACGCATTGTGTTTATATGGTCAATTGTACCCGTAAAATTACAGACCAGTATCCTTAACACAATTATTATTATGATGTTAAGGATACTGGACTGTAATTTTACGGGTTCGTTCTTTGGATTATTTATGTGTAGGAGTGACCTGCGCTTTTTTTTCCTGTCACTTGCGACTTTGTGGTGAGAGATTCGCGAGAAATGGAAGCTAAGTTAGGAGCCAATGCCGTAGAGTAGCCTACTATTTCCAAAACTTTAGCGGGATGCTATCCGGACTTGGGGACGTACGTATTTTCAGTTCTTTCAGTTGCTTACCCATGCGAGGGATACATAGGCCCGCGACTATACTCGTTATTTCGAGGTAGTGCCGAAATTGTTCCTTCTCCTTCTTTTCGCGGCCTGCCTCTTGCTCAAGAGACATGTACATGATGACTGGGATAGACCCTCACGTACAGCAGCTTTGGGAACCACCGGTCTACGGCTCTGCTCTATAACAATATAACCAGGTACTTCGGCACGGAAGTTGATTATACGTTGTTTGTTCCTCGCAGCTTGTCTGCATTACTCCAGACGACCTAGTGCAGCCACGCCTCTTTAGAGTGCTGACACATGTAGGGCGCCCGGGCCACGAGGAGCTGACGGCTCGCGGGCTGGCTGCGGCACTGCCGGCGCTCTGCTGGAGTCTGGCGCTGCGGCCGCACTTCCGGCGCGCTGAATAATTGAGGCGGGGCCCGGCCTGCCTCGCCGGGCCTGGAGCGGTCTGGAGCGCACCGCCGCTATCGGCCGCCGCACGCCACGGCACGCCGGGCCGGGCCTCGCCGTGGCGGCGCTTCCTTCCTTCCGGCCAGCGCTCGTCCTTCCGCCCAGACCTCCCCCCCCCCCCCAACCCCCCCAATCCCGGCGCCACACGCCGCCAACAGCAGCGGCGGTCAAAGGTCCCCCGCCGTCGCCCGGGACCGTTCTCGCTGGACATCCACCGCTCACTAACGCGTCCTCCAGGGTTGTCCACAAGAGTGAACTGACCGAATGCGTCCATGTACTTCTTCAGTACGTACATGCGTAATAAATAACCGTAAGTATACGACTGTGTTCCGTAAATGACCGCACGGTTGTGGCGGATCATACGTGGCAGCTATTGAGGCCGGTTTATGGTATGCTCTGGCAGTGGGTCAGTCCCTGGTCTGAATCCGGCGAGGTACGAACTGGCCGCACCAGCGTGTTTACAGGGTGACAGTTACTGAACTATTTGAAAAAAAAAAAAAACTACTGCGTGCATACACTTTATCCAACATGTAAACGTCGTTAAAGGTATTCGCATTTATGTTATGATCGATACGCCTTCCATCACTGGCGGTGATGTGTTCAGATCTGGAGACTATGTCGGCCAATCGAGGTCTAGGCCAGTGGCCTCTCGGTACCCCAGAGCCAGATTGCGGCCCCCCAAGTGTTCATCTAGGACATCTAAAACTCTCTTCCTTCGATGGGGTCGAGCTCCGACCTCCATGAACCACATCATGTCGAAATCAGGGTCACTTTGGATAATGGTGATCAAATCATCTTCCAAAACCCTCACCTACCTTACTGTAGTTACCGTGCCATCAAGGAATATCGCATCGATTATTCTGTGACTCGTTGAGGGCGAGGAGACTTCTCGATAGCGAAATGCGGATTCTCAATGCCCCAAACGCGCCAAATTAGCTTATTGACGAGCCCAGCCAAGCAAATGGGCTTTGTCGCTAAACCTATCCATGCATGCGCATACTAATACCAATCGTGCCCCGTGATCAACCGTGCAGTTTTGACGTCCTAACCGAAAACGTTCAGAAGTTATGACGATTTTATTTCATACAGTTCAATAATTGCCTTTACTTGCATTTCTCTAATAGCTGTTTATCCTCAGCCCGTCCTTCCGTCTGCAGCGGACTTGTTTACTCGCCGTATTTTCGACCTGAAGAAACGGAACGACAGGCCACAACTGTCGACCAACCAATGCGTGTAGCTCAACCCACCACGTTACGAGACACCAGCTCCTATTCAGCAGAGGTCAGCCTCCTTGATGTCGATGCCATTCCTAACTATAGCATTGAACACGGATTTATTGAGACCATGGAAAATGGAACACACCGGCGCAGGAACTCAACGACGATGATGGTCCGACGATGAAGCTTGTGCTATGGAGCAATCGAAAGGTCATCATAAATCTGTCTTGCCGCCCCGTGACTCCAACCCTCGCAAACGGCTGCTGGAGACTGTAGGAACGTCCAATCATCCCCAACCCTTTATTCTGCAACATCTCACGGCGGGGATTTACCAGTGACTCAATAGGAAACCCGCTCGCCGTCACAGAAACCTGTGACTGCCACTGCTTCACATCATCTGAAGAAAGTTTCGCCAGTTACCATCTATTCTACTGAAAAGATACCTTGAATTAAATACGGCCTTGAAGGCACTGTTAGACAGCTTCCCCAAGGCTGTATGTCAAGGCGACAAGGTCAAGTATCTTCTGCACCCTTCACTGACAAACGGAAAGTCATCGCCTTTTTTCAACAACATCAAATTGACTTCTTCACACACCAGCATCCTGACGAAATTGGGCTGAAAGTTGCCTTGAAGGGTCTTGCGGCGCATTCAGTAGACGTCTTGACGAGCTACTGTTAACCAACACGAAAACGGACCCGTCCTAGGACTTACGACTTCATCCCATTTACGTTATTTTCTTTCCGTTAGATAAGACTAACGACCGAATTTGCAATCTTCAATATGTACTTGACACTAGCGCGTGAGTCGAAGATTATATGCGGAAAGAGGGGCCCCCCCTCAGTGTAAACGTTGCCAGCTCTTTGAGCATACGTCGAATTAGTACCACCTCACAACACGGTGTGTGAAGTGTGCAGGTTACCATCATTCTCGGGATGCACATTTCCAAGGTCACAGAAGAAAAAATGCCGTAATTGTGAACAAGACCACCCTGCCTCGTGTAGAAGGTGCCCAGCCTACCAATGACGTGCTGTGGCCTGGTCACGGCCTCTTCAGCTCAATACTTTCGTCAGGCCGTCGTCCCAGGACGCCTACCAATTCTCTTATGTCTGTTCACAGTCACTTCATTCGCAGCCTCCGCAAAAACTCCCACAACGTCAACATCAGTAGCTATCCCTGTTCAAGTCTCAGTGTCGATGGCAGACATAGGCGCAAGCAGCGATTCCTGAACGTCACCAGCCTCAATCTACCTATTATTTTGCCTTTTTTATGTTGCCTATTGCACTTGCTCTTGCTGTTGTTTATGGTCCAACAAAAAGCTACGCGCATCCTGTCCCTCATTAAGGTCTTCTTCAGGCGTTTGTTGTGCCTTAACTAGTCCGTTTGGCCAGAGTACTACTTACCTTCCTTTTCCTTAACTATGCTCTCCTTGCGATGTCGATGTGCTGTTAATTTATGAATCTGGAAACGACCCACTGAATGCCCAGCCCCCCCTCCCCCCCTGAAAGTGCTGAAATACAGAGAAAATTTCCTGTTACCTAGCACCCTAGTAGAAGAGAACGCTTACGACAGTAAGACACCAGTCACACTACACTACACTACACACACACATACACACACACACGGGGTTTTGTCTAGGTAGGTCAGTACTTTCTCAGTCCATGTAGACTCCAGTCGAAGTGGCACTGGCAACAGTCACCAGACCGCGTCGCCACCGTTTCCTGATAATGTTGGCCAATAACTTGGAGACAGTTAATCCGATCTCCAATTTACGACAACATGAATGTCTCGGTTATTCTGTGCTTAGAAATAAGTGGTGGTGGCGGCGGCGGTAAGTTCCTATGGGACCAAACGAAATAAGTCGCGCACTATGGCCTTTCCCATTAACACGAAGTCGAATGCATGTGAACGAGTGATAGACCAACCTGTCTCGAGAAGAACGTGGCGAATAGCATGCACTCTTCACTCAGTTACTAGAACAACCAGAAAGGCTTACGAATTATGGGACGAAGAGAAAGAATTTCTAATGTTGATCATTTTGAGCTCCACAGCAAAATGAAATAATTAATGAGAACCACTGCAGATGTATTGACAGACATTCATTGCGTCAAATTGGTTTCGTTCGTTAAGTTAGCAAACTGTGCCCCTATCTTGATTTAAGACGTCATTTTATGTAACATTGGTAGAAATATCTCGTAAAGACTATCATATAGATATTCTGCTGATTGCCTAGCAGAATAAGGCGAGCACTAAAGACATGTAACAACTCTTGTTGTGTGCACTGAGTTACACAAGACAACTAGATTCTTAAATCGTGATATTGACACTACACAGCAACATGATGATGTTTTGAGGAACAAAAGCGATCATGACACAATGAATTGTATCAACACATCTGTGGAGATACGTTTCATTACATGCTCATGATGACATGGAAATGCAACCAGACTTCAGGAAATTTATTTCAGATACGAGAGGTTACTCGTAAGCACATGCGACTTTAATTTATTCATTCTATTTAGAACTTGTTTAAAAAACTAATGTTGCTCTATTATCAGTTACGATTCTAATTGAGTACTACTCAGCATAGTATCTGACACTAAGCATGGTGAAGTAATAAAATCGCAGAATATCGGGATTTAACTAATTTTGCTAGCAGATCATCTGCATCATTATATTTATGCAATTAATTTTAGCGAATAATTTCAGTTATTAATTTCTTTGTGTGTGGATCCACGGCCTCGACGTAATTTTTGGATGATAAAGCAGTCCTGTTAAACATCTACTATAGGCTGACAGTTTCTTTATGCTACTCTATCCTGTGCAAGCCTCTTCATCTCCGAGTAAGTACTAGAACCTACATCCTTCTGAATCTGCTTAGTGTCTTCATCTCTTGGTCTCCCTCTACGACTTTTACTCTCAGCACTTCCCTCCAGTAATAAGTTGGTGATCCCTCCTTCTAGTCAAGTAGTGCCACAAATTCCTCTTCTCCCCAATTTTATTCAGTACCTCCTCATTAGTTACGTCATCCACCCATCTAATCATCAACACTCTTCTGTAGCATCACATTTCGTAAGCTTGTATTCACTTTTTGTCTAAGCCGTTTATCGTCCATGTTTCACATCCATATATGCCTACATTACATACAAATACTTTCACGATCGACTACCAAACACTTAAATCTATACTCGATGTTAAATTTCACTTCTTCGGAAACGCTTCCCTTGCCAACTCCAATCTACATTTTATGTCCTCTCTATTTCGACCATTCTCAGCTATTTTGCCACGCAAGTACCGAAACTCATCTTTTCCTAATTTAATTCCCTCAGCATCACCTGATTTAATTAGACTACATTCCATTATCCTCGTTTTGCTTTTGTTGATGTTCATTTTACATCCTCCTTTCAAGACACTGTCCATTCAGTTCAACTGTTCTTCCAAGTCCTTAGCTGCTCTGACAGAATTACAATGTCATCGGTAAACCTCAAAGTTATTATTTCTTCTTCTTGGATTTGAATTCTTATTCCAAATTTTTCGATGGTTTACTTTACTGCTTGCTCAATGTACAGACTGAATGACATCAGGGACTGACTACAACACTGTCTCAATCCCTTCTCAACCATTGCATCCCTTTCGTGCCCCTCGGATCATATAACTGTCATCTGATTTCCGTACAAACTGTAAGCAGCCTTTGGCTCCCTGTATTTTAGGCCTGCCACCTTCTGAATTTGAAAGAGAGTATTCCAGTCAACACTGTCAAAAGTTTTCTCTGTTTTTGTTGTTGTGGCTTTCATTCCAGAGACTGGTTTGATGCAGCTCTCCATGCTACTCTATTCTGTGCAAGCTTCTTCATCTCCCAGTACCTACTGCAGCCTACATCCTTCTGAATCTGCTTAGTGTATTCATCTCTTGGTCTCCACCAACGATTTTTACCCCCCACGCTGCCCCCCAATACTAAATTGGTGATACTTCGATGCCTCAGAACATGTCCTACCATCCGATGCCTTCTTCTAGCCAAGTTGTGCCACAAATTTCTCTTCTCCCCAATTTTGTTCAATACCTCGTCATTAGTTATGTGATCTACCCATCTAACCTTCAGCATTCTCCTGTAGCACCACATTTCGAATGCTTGTATTCTCTTTCTGTCCAAACTAATTATCGTCCACGTTTCACTTCCATACATGGCTACACTCCATACAAATACTTTCAGAAACGACTTCCTGACACTTAAATCTTTACTCGATGTTAACAAATTTCTCTTCTTCAGAAACGCTTTCCTTGCCATTGCCAGTCTACATTTTATATCCTCTCTACTTCGAGCATCATCAGTTATTTTGCTCCCCAAATAGCAAAACTCCTTTACTACTTTAAGTATCTCATTTCCTAATCTGATTCACTCAGCATCACCCGATTTAATTCGTCTACACTCCATTATTTCCCTAAGTCTACAAATACTAGAGACGTAGATTTGCCTTAGCGTTAGTATTGCTTCGCGTGTTCCTACATTTCTACGGAATCCAACCTGATCTTCCCAGAGGTCAGCTTCTATCAGGTTTTCCATTCGTCTGTAAAGAATTCCTGTTAATATTTTGCAGCGGTGATATATTAATTTGATAGTTCGATAATCTTCACACCTGTTACCACCTGCTTTGCTTGGAACTGGAATTACTATATTCTTCTTGTCCACCAGATGGAAGAGTTTTGTCATGGCTGGCTCTCCAAAGGCTGTCAGTAGTACTAACAGAATGTTGTCTACTCCTGGGGCCTTGTTTCTGTTTAGAGCTTTCAATGCTCTTCCAAATTTTTCACGCAATATCATATTCCCATCTCATCTTCATCTACGTCCTCTTCCATTTCCATAACACTGCCCTCTAGTACCTACTGTTGGAGGTTCGAGTCGTCTCTCGGGCATGGCTGTGTGTGTGTGTTGTCCTTAGTGTAGTTAAGTTTAATGTAGAGAAAATAGTGTGAAAGGTTAGGGACCGATGACCTCAGCAATTTGGCCTCAAAGAACTTACCACAGATTTCCAAATTTGTTCTCAAGTACATTTCCGTTGTATAGAACCTCTACGCACCCCTTCCACCTTTCGCATTTCCCTTCTTTGATTAGGATTGGTTTACCATCTAAGCTCTTGATATTCATACATGTAGTTCTCTTTCTCCAAAGGTTTCTTTAATTTTTCTGTAGGCGGCATCTATCTTACTCCTTGTGATATACGCTTCTACATCCTTAAATTTGTCCTCTAGCTATCTAACTATTCCCGCTTAGCCGTTATGCATTTCCTGTCGGTCTCATTTTTGTAACGTTTGTATTCCTTTTCGCCTGCTTCATTTACTGCAATTTTATATTTTCTCCTTTCATCAATTAAATTCAATATTTCCTGTGTTACCCAAGGATTTCTACAAGCCCTCATCATTTCACCTAATTGATCATTCGCTGCCTCACTATTTCATCTCTCAAACCTACCCATTCTTCTTCTACTGTATTCCTTTCCCCTGATCTTGTCAATCGATCACTATTGCTCCCTCTGAAACTCTCTACAACTTCTAGTTCTTTACGTTTATCCAGGTCCCATCTCCTTAAATTCTTACTTTTCTGTAGTTTTTTTAGTTTTAATTTACAGTTCATCACCAATAAATTGTGGTCAGAATCCACATCTGCCCCTGGAAATGTCTTACTACTTAAAACCTGGTTCCTAAATATCTGTCTTACCATTATATAGTCAATCTGGAACCTGCCGGTGTCTCCAGGTGCCTTCCATGCATACAAAATTGTTTCGTGAGTCTCAAACCAAGTATTAGGGATGATGTTTTGTGCAAAATTCTACCACGCGACTTACTCTTTCGTTCCTTCTCCCCAATCCATACTCATCTATTACTTTTCCTTCTCTTCCTTTCCCTACTGTCGAATTCCTGTCCTCCATGACTATTTGAACATTCTTCGCTATCTGTGGAGATAGTTGGCATATAAAATTGTACTACTGTGGTAGGCACGGTCTTCGCGTCTATCTTGGCTACAATAATGCGTTCACTATGCTGTTCGTAGTAGCTTATCCGCGTTCCTAATTTTTAATTCATTATTAAACTTACTCTTGTATTACAGTTACTTGATTCGCTGAGGCACGCAAGCCTGCCCACCAAGCAACATCCATGGTTAATGGGAATGAGTGAGGAAGGGGTGGGGGACAGTTTCTTCATACAAGATGAAATAAAGATCATCATGTATTATATTATATTGCTGGTTAATTTCGACCTGTGGCCATTCTCAAATGCATTTGAGCTGGTGATGTATGTCATATTAAATATTATTTAGTGCTATGTCTCTCTCTTCCTAGATAACATTGAACAGTTAATAGCATTAAATGAAAGTCTGAAACGGTTTCAACATTCACGAATTTTAACAATACTGCATCGTAAAAAAATAGTTGCCAAGATATATCTATCAGCATGCCATAAACTATTCCCTTCTAATATTAAAATTATAGGATACAACCCACGTGTTGTTTGTGGGACGCAATGACATATTGTAATGACTGAGGCTATTGACAGATACAGTAAGGTGTGTGTTTACTACAATGTACGACATAGATTACTAACTGGGGTCGTTTGAGATGCATCACTACCCATGATGCAGTAAGGGTTTTTTTTCTTTTTTTTCTTTTTATTTTTTTGTACTCGACTTCATTTCCCTCAAAATGGAGTATACACATTACAATTACACGACAAAGTTAATTTAGAAATATATCCACATTCTTTAATCCAAATACGTAATATACCATCATGGCTTAAATTACAATGATGTCTAGTGCTAATACACAGTGGTTTACCAACAGCAACAGCTGAAGAAAGGACACTGATCCAATCAGCTGACCCACATCTGCAATGCGTAGCTTCGAGAGAAGCTGTAATCACAGTGACACTGACATCATGGGGTTCCACTGATAGACGACATCGGCCAAAAATGGTTGATCATTTCAAATCAGCACGTCAGTATATCCGCACCATTAGTGTAATCGATCTCAACTCCTGATTGTATAGACTTCAGGTGACGGTCAGTGGAATTCAGATCTCCAGAATGAGATTTTCACTCTGTATCGGAGTGTGCGGTGATATGAAACTTCCTGGCAGATTAAAACTGTGTGCCGCACCGGGACTCGAAATCGGGACCTTCGCCTTTCGCGGGCAAGTGCTCTACCAAGGTTCGCAGAAAATATTCCGTGAAGTTTGGAAGGTAGTAGACGAGGTAATGGCCGAACTGAAGCTTTGGGGACGGGTCATGAGTCGTGCTTGGGTAGCTCAGATGTTGGAACATTAGCCCGCAAAAGGCGAAGGTCTCGAGTTCGAGTCTCGGTCTGGCACACAGTTTTAATCTGCCAGGAAGTTTCGCATTCAAATCTGTTTTCTTTCTTCACGTGTTGATAAACTATTATGTATTCGTACTAAATTTGCTTATAAATTAAGACATGATTATATGTTTTGTATTTGGATCAAAGAACGTGAAGATACTGCTAAATGTACTTTACGATTGAGTTAGTTTTAAACTACCAGTACATAAATGAGGACACACAGTGTCTGAGAACGGACCGTTTTTAAACTATGAAACTGATTCGTACAGTGTCTGAGAACGTGACAGTAGTTTCTATAATGGCTGTTATTGTAGTTGATTAACATATTATTTCAAATTTGACACTTACATTTATACGTGCTCGCAGTTAGAAGTATCACTTCTGCTGCTAAATGACTGGATATATTAAGACATGTTGGCACTTACAGCACTTGAGAATGATCTACAAGGCTGAGCTCAGTCATGTGAAATTAAAGAAAGTAAATACGGCTAAACAACAGCTGGGGCAGAACCATTACCGCTATATCTCATTTCGATACCATCCCACTGCCGTTCTACAGTTGGTGTGCAACTGCAAGCTTCTGTCCAACGCTGACAGAGATCATGTGGGATCTGGCGGACCCAATGATGAACGTCTGCTGAGCCAAACCTCCTGCAGCCCTGCACTTAGATCATCCCCCGTTGGCGGCAGCAACTCACCCCACCTTAGCTCGGAGACACATCGCCACGTGGTGCTGCGCAGACCCCATCCGGTCGCAGCTCCAACACCATAGTTTGTGCTTCATCCATGTTGGCAATGAGACAACTGGCCTCTGTTCCTTGTTGCACCATTTGTAATGAGTCTTCGTACATTTGAAGAAATACACATAAATCTTCTGTTTGGTGTATTAACTTGTTCGTTAATCTCTTCTGCTAGTGTCCAGCTTTCTTAAGATGACAGTTGCCGCACCACTCTGTAACCCAGGTCTCCTTAGCGTTGTGTCGAAGTCGTACACAGCAGTTACAGTGTCATTCAGTAGATATAGACCTGTGGTGAGCTGCATGAACAAAATGACCGAACCAAGGAAAGGCTCCCAGAAACCTTGGTCCTTTGTCAGTAAACTGATGGGAGGTTTAACTTATGTCAGATATACAGTGCCAGTGTAAAATGTTTAATTAAAGATTACAATTAAATTATACTACCCACAAGGCACACGATAGGGAGTAAGCTTACGTTATCAATTGTGCCAACCAAGAGTACAATGTACTGTGTGTGTGTGTGTGTGTGTGTGTGTGTGTGTGTGTGTGTGTGTCAGAAAGAGAGAGAGAGAGAGAGAGAAATCACGCTGATTTAAGCTGATAAGCCATAATTAATGACCACTGACCACCGCGAAATTGGATCCCGCCTGGTGGCGTAGCCGGCACATGGCGCGATGACTAAAGTATGTAAGCGAAGCAGACGCGAACTGTGGATCACCCTGGCGAAGATATGGTCTGCAAATACTGAAATCCACTGAGATAAGCCAATTTGGCAAAGGGCAGGTTATCATTACGAAGAGCCTGTGAACGAATAACGGCGAGCTCGTCGAAAGTTCACATGCTGCTGCCGTGAGCATATACGGAAAGACGTAGAACGACAGTGAAACTACCACTAGGTGCTAAATGGTTAGTCGTCCACGACTTTTCACAGACGTTGCGAGGCTTGTCTGCTCTATGAAGTAGGACAGATGGTGATCCGTGGCATCTCTGCCGAAAAAGAACAATGGTGATTTACGTGCAAGTGTTTCGGAGCGCACCGTTCACTGTACACTGTTGAACATGGAGCTCCACAGCAGACCTCCCCTACGCGTTCACATGTTGGCACTACGACATCGTCAATTAGACTACAGTGGACATGGCACCATTGGGATTCGACTGTCAATCAATGGAAACGTGCCGGCTCTTCGGCTGAATCCATTTTTTTTTTAAGCTATGGGAGACATACTCGTACACTTGGACGCTGGCAGCTGGGAGCCACCTGCATCCCTTCAAGCGTAATATCTTCCCCGATTCCCCGACAGCTTATTTCAACAGTATAATTGTCGGTGTCTCAGAGCCAGAACAGTGCTACAGTGGTTTGAGAAAAATTGTAGTGAACTCCCGTTGATGCCTCAGCGACAAAATTCTTCTGATGTAAATTTTATGGAACTCATCTGGGTTGCTATCGGGCGTCATCACCACGTCTGCAAATCAGCGGCCCGCTATTTACGCAAATTACATGACCTGTGACATCTAATGCCACATATCTTCACAAACCTACCATCTAACTGTCGGACCCATGATACGCAGAGTCAGTGACGTATTTCATTCCAAAGACGGACAAACATGCTATTAAGGAGGAGGGCACAATGTTTTGGCTCATCGGGTTATTTATTTATTTTTCCGAGGACGTCACACTTTGCCAGGGGTGCACGAATTCTGGCCACCAGCATCTGGGAGGGAGACTTCCCGAGGCGCGACGTAACGGAAGGAACGTCTCCAACGCTTTTGCATTTCGTAGGAGGCACTTTTTCCGAAATGGCTCGCAGTGTTTTGTAGCAGACTCGGTGACACGTCAGAGGTGGTAGTATCGGGGAAGTGGTCCCTTTTGGTGCTCGCAGACCCGGCAGGTATGTAGACAGGTGGGACGTCCAGCGGCGATCGCCGGCCAGCCTTCGTGGCACAGCAGCGGGCCCGCCTGGTCGAGATAACGTCGCCTGTGACAGCACGCCGCTCACTGCGCGACGTGGCGAAAAAAGAAAGAAAAAAATATGTCGTGTGGGAGAGTGGACAGCGGGGGCGTGGCGGAAACAACGGAGGTGCGAGAATCAGGGGGAGCGCCTGCACTTCTATACTGTGAGACAGAATTATCACCTGGAACTAGTAGTGCTGTTACTAACTTGACACAGCAGACGACTCAAATCGTCTCGACATATCGAGAGAGAGTGGATCTACAAGGTGTTTCGAAAGCATCCTTCCAATTCAACATACTTAAAAAAATTGGCATACAGGGTGATTCCGCTGTCCCTACCAATTCGTTTTATGCAGCCTGAGCTATATCTTTCGTAAAAGGTTCAGAGGTAATATACGGGAAAGTTGTTACTTCCACATTTCCTATTTTGATAGGTCCTGTTAATTTCGTTGTTTCTGATGGTGAAACGTACGCCAATAGGCAACGTTTCTGAACCATTTACGAATTTCATTTAGCATCAGCTAGTTGCTAACTTCCAGGTAATGAACACGGTTCTGTTAGGTCATTATCAAATATGTTCTCATTGCTAAAGGAGTTAACAAAGTTATTTTACTCGTGTTTCACTGATAAATATAATTTTTTCGGGCTGAGTAAAGGCAGCATGAAGGAGATACCTTATCCCCTATAAGACACTTATGTAGGAAATCAAAATCGGTAAAATTACAGATCACGCTCGAATCTACACTCACCGATACTGCAGAAATAATTGCTTGACCATGCTGTGAGGGGGGAGGGGGGGGGGGCAGAGAGGGATGGTCAGGGATTCCGGGATTCAGGGATGCAATCACATGCAGTTATGTGGACAAAATTTCACTAAGATACAGCATTCGTAAGTCAAAGAAAATAATGAAATGATTGACGCGATATTAAATAAACTAAGGGTCATCGTGAGGCTAAAAATAAAAATGAAACTTGACCGAAACTACATATTCTCCATTTTCGGTTCAGATCAATCACTCAAGAGAAAAAGCACTTACCGAACCAACCTCAAGATCGGAGTCAGCGCCAGTGACCATAAACTTTGCTTATCTCTCTTGCTAGCATCCTCGTGAAAAATGATGCGCCTGGCCTGACTTTGGCCAATCAGAGCTCATGACTTCTTGTAATCCAATGACATGAGAGGAGACAATCGTCACCGTTCCCGCTCCAAAGAGAAAATTCGAAATAACTGGCCAGGCGTCTCTACAGACGAAAAGGGAAACTTACTTCCCACCCGCGGGTTAGGTGTTGCACTCTCCTCTGCGCATAAAATTTAAATGCACCGACACATCGCCGGCCGCTGTGGATGAGCGGTTCTAGGCGCTTCAGTCCGGAACCGGGCTGCTGCTACGGTCGCAGGTTCTAATCCTGCCTCGGGCATGGCTGTGTGTGATGTCCTTAGGTTAGTTAGGTTTAAGTAGTTCTAAGTCTAGGGGACTGATCACCTCAGATGTTAAGTCCCATACTGCTTAGAGCCATTTGAACCATTTTTGAACCGACACATCACCCCAGCAAACAAGAGGATTGCAATTTAAAGTGGCCGCCACCAGACAGGGTGTCAAGCCATCGCCACCCGTGGCGTAAGAGGTGACTGCTCTCAGGAGTTCCTCAGCCTAGAAAATTTGCTACGTACCTGGGTAAGCACTCTCATGAAAGAAATAAGAGGGACTGCCCACTGACAACGATCAGCAAGACATCGACTCTCCATAGTGTGAGAGTCAGTTTTATTCAGGAGACATTCCTCTCTGCATAGCAGAACTTACGTTACTTTAGGAAAAATTAAATAACTACTCATACATTGCCTCTACGTGGAGTGGCCGGCCGGTGTGGCCGAGCGGTTCTAGGCGCTTCAGTCTGGGACCGCGCTACCGCTGCGGTCGCAGGTTCGAATCCTGCCTCGGGCATGGATGTGTGTGATGTCCTTAGGCTAGCTAGGTTTAAGTAGTTCTAAGTTCTAGGGTACTGATGACCTCAGCTGTTAAGTCCCATAGTGCTCAAAGCCATTTGAACCATTTTTCTACATGGAGTGCATGTACCGTAATTAATGGAAGAAGGCAGAACATGAAAAGTGCAAATATTTCTGTTACTCTTCTAAGTTACTACACTCATACTTTTCATCACAGCGGCGAAAATAAGCACCTCAAGGAACGAGTAAGCCAGACTACTGGATGATATTTTTCAAGTCTTGAATGATGATGTATAGTCAACGAGGTCCATTTCTTTCTTCCTTGAGCCTTTGTCACACATAGGGGCGGGGTCGTCACGGTTATTAACGGATTTGACACGGATAGTTTAAAGGGAGGCCGAATGCCCTTTCTACAGCCACCACGCAATCGCTCGGGACGGAATATGTGTTTCTGTGTAGAGTTGTTCATGTGAAAAGGAATGAAAATTTTCTAAATGTTTATGAAACCTGTAACTGATGCGGGACTTGAGTGCTTTTGTGGTAGTCACCTAGTGGGATGTGGGAAACTGCCTAAAAACCATATCCAATCAGGCCGGCACACCGAACTCGTCGGTAATCCGCCGGACGTATTCGATCTGGGGCCATCCAACACCACCAAGACCAAGAAATCTGGTTTGGTGCGTCATTATCGGTAACATATTAATAGGTCTAGTCTTTTTAGAAGAGCAATTTACGGGACAGAGTTACCATCATTTTTTGGAAAACTCTTTTGTTGAACGCTCTGATGACTTTCCTACGCTCGTACGGAACGCGATGTACATCCAGCATCACGGAGCCACTCCACGTTTTACCAGATGTGTGGGGGAACACCCTAACTGCACTTGCCCTAGTCACTGGATTTGTCTTGGTAGTAATATTAACTGGCCACGGTGATCGCCAGACCTTGCGGCATTAGCTTTCTGTTTATACGGTAGGACGACGTCTGAGGTGTACAAACGAAAGATGAATACGCGATATGGACTGGTTGGCGGCAACATGGAGGCTGCTACCCTCTTTAGAGAACCCTCTAACTAGCCGGCCGCTATGGCCGAGCGGCTCCCGGCGCTTCAGTCCGGAACCACGCTGCTGCTTCGGTCGCAGGTTCGAATCCTGCCTCCTGCTGTAGTAGTTCTAAGTCTGGAGGACTGATGACTTCAGATGTTAAGCCCCATAGTGCTCAGATCCATCTGATCCATTTGACCACCCTAACTGCACTTGCCCTATTCACTCGATTAGTCTTGGTAGTAGTATTAACTGGCCACAATGATCGACAGACCTTGCTGCATTAGATTTCTGTTTATGTGGTTGGATGTAGTCTGAGGCGTACAAATGAAAGAATATGGACTAGTTGATGGCAATATGGAGGCTGCTACCCTCATTAGGAAACGTTCAGAGGCACTCAGACAAGTAACACAACATGTTCTCCCAAGAGCACACAAATTAATTGAAGTTGGCGTTCGGATAATATAACATTTATTGTGAACTGTACAACAACAGTAATGGGACGTGTACTGCAATGCTTAGGGGTGAATGTGTTAAAAATACGTATTTTTCAATTGATGCACATGTTGTAATGTTCCATAACTGTTTTACATGTGTAAACATGGCAATATATTGACTACAAGTGAAAATAAATAACAATGTACATTAAATGTGTTCTATCTCGGAAGCCATTCGTAAGACATATATCCATATGAAGGCTTTTGCTTCAGTCGATCGTTGTGTCATCTACTTGAATGTTGACCATTACTCCTGAGACACCCCGTATCACTCGCACCGCAAGGCTTGGATTAGCTTTGAAATAATTTGAGTATGTAAATAGACCCAGTCTCACAGATATAATTTTGCTTCCAAGAATCGGACTGTAATGTGTGTATAGCACGTTAGTTTTTCTCAGGTGCATTTCAAGACCGCGCAGTTAATCTAATAACTTAAGTGAGAGATGTGTTATAAGAAAATATACTACGGTAAGCTGCGAAAACATGATGTCTCGGTAGCCGCACTGCGGTAGAATTATTTTTAAAGCCTTTTGTTGAGCGAAGATTTTCCCCTCAGCTGAACACGCGGCAGCTGCGTATTTATAGGGTCGAATATGCGCCCTACGAAATATGTGCAGGCTCTTTGATCTTGCTCGCAGCTGTGACCTGTCGCCTTCGCCTTTGACATTTCGAGGTCAAGCTCACAATCAATTACAATGTTTCCACTCGGATTCCATGACCGCCTCCTTCACCGTTCCCAAACGTTTAATGGTGCTACCTTACTTGAGGAATGAACAAATAAGCCACAGCTAACGCCTAAGGCACTAGACTACGGTGTAACTTCCGGCGAAACAATCAGATCATTTACGAATCTTCTAAGTCTAAATCCAGAAAAATATCCCGCGAGCCACCATAAGATGCATGATAGAAAAACTACTGTTTATATGCTTCCGTACGGGCCCTAATTTCTCTTATCTTACCTTTATGATTTTTACGCGAAATGTACGTTGGCGGCAGTAGAATCGTTCTGCAGTCATCTTCAATGCCGGTTCTCTACATTTTCTCAATAGTGTTCCGCGAAAAGAAAATCGCCTTCCCTCCAGGTATTCCAGTTTTAGTTAATGAAGCATCCCTGTAACACTAGTTTGTTGATCGAACCTAATGACAACGTATTTTGGAAAACGCCTGTGAACTGTTTTGATGTATTCCATTAATCCGACCTGTTGGGGATCCTGAACACTCGAGCATTACTTAAGAACGCGTCGGACTAGTGTTTTAAACGCTATATTGTTTGTAGACGAGCTACACACAAGTCGACCATTCGCCATTGCTGCCACCGTCCTTACATGTTATTTCCAATTCTTATCGGCTTTCGTTGCTACGCTTAGAAATTTGATCGACGTGACTGTATCAAGCAGTATACTGGTAATACTGTTTTTGAGTATAACAGGATTGTTCTCCCAGTCGTCTACATTAGATTACATTTTTTACATTTAGAGCAAGCTGTCACTCATCGCACCGACTAGAAATTTTTTCTAGGTCATCCTCTATCCTCCTACAGTCATTCAACGACGGCACCTTCCCGTACACCACATCATCAGTAAACAGCCTCAAATTGCTGCTCACCCTGTTCGTCAGATCATTCATGTATGTAGAGAATAAGACTTTTATCACACTTCCCTGGGGCACTACTGGCAATACCCTAGTCTCTGATGAAGACTTGACAATGTACTGCGGTCCGTCACTTAAGAAGTCTTTCAGCCACTGTCATGCCTGGGATTCTATCCCGTATGCTCGTACCTCCATTGTCTGTAGAGGGCACCGCGCCAAGCACTTCTCGGAATGCAGCCCGCCGTCCTTCATGTTTTGCTCTACATGGTGTGAAAAATTCTCATACTGAATAAATCAAGTGTACAAAATGGGTGGAAGAAAACATTAAAATAATGAAGTGGCCACCAACCCTACCCTCCGGGCATGTTTAAATTACTGTTGACAATTGAAGCATATTGCCCCTAAGTAATACGTAATACATTGAGCAGGTAACAGGCCAATTAAAGGTGTGTTGCACGTTCTGTGTAACTTATGAAAGCTTTCAATACTGTCAACGGCGACTGAATCACGTTGCTCTATTGGGTAGATCTTTCAACTGCCCGCACCTCCAAGTAACAAGACATTAGTGTCTGATAAACTAATAAGACTAATCAGAATGACAATGACAGAGACAAGAGCAAAAGTAAAGCTCCTTAACAGAACAAGTGGCACCATATTTATGAAAACTAGCCAGACATGTGCGTACACTGATGACATTGCTATGGTAGGACGAAATACCAACACAGTCCTACAAACATACTGGGCAATGGAAACAGAAGTCTTAAAACTGGCCTCATAGTAAAAGAAAACAAAATAAAATATACGGTAATGTCACAATATGAGACCAGAAGAACCCACAAAAATCTAAACATCAATGGGAAATGTCTCAAGGGAGTGTCCTCTTTTAACTGCTTGGGAGCCGTAATAACAAATGATAACAGTATTGGAAAGGCTATAAGAGAAGGAATACAAGCAGGAAACAGAGCTTACTTTGCAAATATGCAACTTTTCAAAAATAGCCTTGTTACAAGAAAAACAAAACTGCTAATATATAATTCCCTAGTTCGCCGAGTTACCACATACGGGTCAGAGTTATGGACGTTGACAGAACACGATAAAAATGCACTAAGAACCATTCAGCGGAAAATACTACGCAAAATCTATGGGCCAATAAGGGAGGAAGAAGGCAGAAGAATACGCTACAATGCCGAATTACAGGAGTTAATAAAGGCAGGGACATACTAAAATTAGTGAAATCACAGCGAATACGATGGTTAGGACACTTGGAGAGAATGGTAGAGGATAGAATTCCAAAGAAAATGATGAAAGGTGTGATCCATTCAGCTAGGCGAGAAGAGAGACCTAGAAGGAGATGGATCGATGAGGAAATAACGGATATCACCAGTATGGGAGTCTGTGGGTGAAAAAGAGCAGCAAAGAACCGAGAAGTGTGAAGGAAGATTGTTGAAGAAGCCAAGGCTCACCAAGGGCTGTAGCGCTACTGAAGAAGAAAAAGAAGAATAAGTATCTGGTAATCGGATGTCCTGGAACTAAAGAAGGATTTTTCTAACGAACTCTACTTAATTAGAATTCATATCGACAAACTTCACAGATATTTTCATCTGCAGCTAAGTGGAACACAGGTAGACTGATATGTTTCAAACTTGTGGGTGTTTAGAATGTATGTGTAATTTGAAGATGGTTTTCAATCAGCCACCTTGCGACTTTTGACTACATATTTACAACTTAAATGATGAAAAGCTGTAACACATTACTTCTTTCATCTATCACCCAAACACCTCAATAAACACCCCTCTTGCCCCGTATCTGGGGAGTAGATATAAAAGAAGAAGAAAAACTACAACTTTTCGGTCACTAGAAACGGAGTACAATCTCAGATTCAGAAAAACTGGGGAAGAAAATCGACACTTGCTCTATTATCCTATCCATCCTCCTAGTCAGTGGGTTCCCCATATTCCTTGCCTCCTCGTTTTTTATCTTATCAGTTCGATGACAAACTTATAATTACCTGAAATTAGCAGTGTGATTGGAGGCTATCTGTAAGTATAGTATTTGTAGTGTTCTTTTGAAAAACTTCTTTTGCCAAGATCACAAGGAAGGGTAAAACGATTATTGGTTTCAACCAGTTAAGTAGCCATCCTCAGACCGGAAGTTATACAGAAGGCACATAATAGAAAGCAGTGTCTACGTTGGTTATGAAAGCGAGACGATTTGTCACAATCACTATCATATACCTTTTATACCGCACAATGAAATGATGCATAGCGTATACGTATTGTAACTACAACTCATGGGTTGGGTTGTTGTGGGGGAGGAAACCAGACAGCGAGGTCATCGATCTCATCGGATTAGGGAAGGACGGGGAAGGAAGTCGGCCGTGCCCTTGCAAAGGAACCATCCGGGCATTTGACTGGAGCTGTTTAAGGAAATCACGGGAAACCTAAATCAGAATGGCTGGACGCGGTATTGAACCGTCGTCCTCCCGAATGCGAGTCCAGTGTATTTTGCTTGGAATTGTCACATGATTGTTACAAAGCATCTCACTGTAATAACCGAGATAGACACTGTTTGTGTCTGTGTGTGCCCTCTGTATACTTTGAGCTCTGAAAGTGGCCATTTAACTAGTCGAAACTATTAACAATTGAACTTCCTTGCGTCTATGACGAATAACAAGTTTCCTAAATGAAGTCTTCAACGTCAACGATGAGGCATTATGAACATATTTTACAATGAAGACAGAGTTATCATTGGCCTAAATGTCTTTCAAATTACAATGACTTTCAATATGTATGTATTTCAGATGATGATGCGACACTGAAAACAGGAGATTCTCAACTATTCAGTTGGAAACGTTTAAAACTAGATTATAAGAGAATGGTATTTACCGAAAACACAATGCCATAATTATCGATAATGTTTCTACGCGCAGTACTTGAAACACTGGGCCATTCATAAACGAAAAATCTGTTTTACTCACTGCCAGCTTGGAATTTCGTGCAGTAACGTCACACGTACCTGAAATAAAACAAACATAAATGTATATCAGATTTTTGGATGTGGGAAAATTCTTAGACAAAAGAGCAAATCCATAAAAGCACATCTTATTGATATATATGACATGTATAAGTTTCAGATGGCCCAAGAAGTTAGACATTTCGTTTAACTGAAACCACAAGGAGATAGGTTTGCTAATACATGCTGTGTCGGTTTCCACTTCATTAGACGTGGGAGGACGTTGACAACACTTCGCGTTAGCGATATAAATATAGACGTCCTGAGATTAACATAGTCGGCAAATACAGAGTGGGTTTTGCTCGCAAACAATATTTGCTAATGCCATTCATTACACTGAGCTCTCAATTAGTGCCTGGTCATTTAATATACAAATCGAGTTTTCCCTGTTGCAAGAATCTTTACCCTAAGTCCAAACCGTATCGGCTTCGGACCTATCCAGATCCACAGATGTAGGAGAAGTCCTACTATTTTTAAATAAAACCAACGTCAGCGAGACATGTTTTCATATTATTTTATTTATTTATTTATTTATTGTTCCGTGGGACCAAATTAAAGAGAAGTCTCCATGGTCATGGAACGAGTCAATACATGAAATTATAACACGATATTAGAAACAGATAAAATGAAATATAAAAAAAACATATTCAGGTGACAAGTCGTAAGTTTAAATGAAGAAAATCAACAATGTAACACTGGAATTTGCTTAATGTTTTAGCTCTTACAGGAGCTCCTCGACAGAATAGAGGGAGTGAGCCATGAGGAAACTCTTCAGTTTAGACTTAAAAGAGTTTGGGCTACTGCTAAGATTTTTGAGTTCTTGTGGTAGCTTATTGAAAATGGATGCAGCAGAATCTACATCTACATCTACATTGATACTCCGCAAGCCACCCAACGGTGTGTGGCGGAGGGCACTTTACGTGCCACTGTCATTACCTCCCTTTCCTGTTCCAGTCGCGTATGGTTCGCGGGAAGAACGACTGTCTGAAAGCCTCCGTGCGCGCTCTAATCTCTCTAATTTTACATTCGTGATCTCCTCGGGAAGTATAAGTAGGGGGAAGCAATATATTCGATACCTCATCCAGAAACGCACCCTCTCGAAACCTGGCGAGCAAGCTACACCGCGATGCAGAGCGCCTCTCTTGCAGAGTCTGCCACTTGAGTTTATTAAACATCTCCGTAACGCTATCACGGTTACCAAATAACCCAGTGACGAAACGCGCCGCTCTTCTTTGGATCTTCTCTATCTCCTCCGTCAACCCGACCTGGTACGGATCCCACACTGATGAGCAATACTCAAGTATAGGTCGAACGAGTGTTTTGTAAGCCACCTCCTTTGTTGATGGACTACATTTTCTAAGCACTCTCCCAATGAATCTCAACCTGGTACCCGCCTTACCAACAATTAGTTTTATATGATCATTCCACTTCAAATCGTTCCGTACGCATACTCCCAGATATTTTACAGAAGTAACTGCTACCAGTGTTTGTTCCGCCATCATATAATCACACAATAAAGGATCCTTCTTTCTATGTATTCGCAATACATTACATTTGTCTATGTTAAGGGTCAGTTGCCACTCCCTGCACCAAGTGCCTATCCGCTGCAGATCTTCCTGTATTTCGCTACAATTTTCTAATGCAGCAACTTCTCTGTATACTACAGCATCATCCGCGAAAAGCCGCATGGAACTTCCGACACTATCTACTAAGTCATTTATATATATTGTGAAAAGCAATGGTCCCATAACACTCCCCTGTGGCACGCCAGAGGTTACTTTAACGTCTGTAGACGTCTCTCCATTGATAACAACATGCTGTGTTCTGTTTGCTAAAAACTCTTCAATCCAGCCACATAGCTGGTCTGATATTCCGTAGGCTCTTACTTTGTTTATCAGGTGACAGTGCGGAACTGTATCGAACGCCTTCCGGAAGTCAAGAAAAATAGCATCTACCTGGGAGCCTGTATCTAATATTTTCTGGGTCTCATGAACAAATAAGGCGAGTTGGGTCTCACACGATCGCTGTTTCCGGAATCCATGTTGATTCCTACATAGTAGATTCTGGGTTTCCAGAAATGACATGATACGCGAGCAAAAAACATGTTCTAAAATTCTACAAGAGATCGACGTAAGAGATATAGGTCTATAGTTTTGCGCATCTGCTCGACGACCCTTCTTGAAGACTGGGACTATCTGTGCTCTTTTCCAATCATTTGGAACCCTCCGTTCCTCTAGAGACTTGCGGTACACGGCTGTTAGAAGGGGGGCAAGTTCTTTCGCGTACTCTGTGTAGAATCGAATTGGTATCCCGTCAGGTCCAGTGGACTTTCCTCTATTGAGTGATTCCAGTTGCTTTTCTATTCCTTGGACACTTATTTCGATGTCAGCCATTTTTTCGTTTGTGCGAGGATTTAGAGAAGGAACTGCAGTGCGGTCTTCCTCTGTGAAACAGCTTTGGAAAAAGGTGTTTAGTATTTCAGCTTTACGCGTGTCATCCTCTGTTTCAATGCCATCATCATCCTGTAGTGTCTGGATATGCTGTTTCGAGCCACTTACTGATTTAACGTAAGACCAGAACTTCCTAGGATTTTCTGCCAAGTCGGTACATAGAATTTTACTTTCGAATTCAATGAACGCTTCACGCATAGCCCTCCTTACGCTAACTTTGACATCGTTTAGCTTCTGTTTGTCTGAGAGGTTTTGGCTGCGTTTAAACTTGGAGTGGAGCTCTCTTTGCTTTCGCAGTAGTTTCCTAAATTTGTTGTTGTACCACGGTGGGTTTTTCCCGTCCCTCACAGTTTTACTCGGCACGTACCTGTCTAAAACGCATTTTACGATTGCCTTGAACTTTTTCCATAAACACTCAACATTGTCAGTGTCGGAACAGAAATTTTCGTTTTGATCTGTTAGGTAGTCTGAAATCTGCCTTCTATTACTCTTGCTAAACAGATAAACCTTCCTCCCTTTTTTTATATTCCTATTAACTTCCATATTCAGGGATGCTGCAACGGCCTTATGATCACTGATTCCCTGTTCTGTACATACAGATTCGAAAAGTTCGGGTCTGTTTGTTATCAGTAGGTCCAATATGTTATCTCCACGAGTCGGTTCTCTGTTTAATTGCTCGAGGTAATTTTCGGATAGTGCACTCAGTATAATGTCACTCGATGATCTGTCCCTACCACCCGTCCTAAACATCTGAGTGTCCCAGTCTATATCTGGTAAATTGAAATCTCCACCTAAGACTATAACATGCTGAGAAAATTTATGTGAAATGTATTCCAAATTTTCTCTCAGTTGTTCTGCCACTAATGCTGCTGAGTCGGGAGGTCGGTAAAAGGAGCCAATTATTAACCTAGTTCGGTTGTTTAGTGTAACCTCCACCCATAATAATTCACAGGAACTATCCACTTCTACTTCACTACAGGATAAACTACTACTAACAGCGATGAACACTCCACCACCGGTTGCATGCAATCTATCCTTTCTAAACACCGTCTGTACCTTTGCAAAAATTTCGGCAGAATTTATCTCTGGCTTAAGCCAGCTTTCTGTACCTATAACAATTTCAGCTTCGGTGCTTTCTATCAGCGCTTGAAGTTCCGGTACTTTACCAACGCAGCTTCGACAGTTGACAATTACAATACCGATTGCTGCTTGGTCCCCGCATGTCCTGACTTTGCCACGCACCCGTTGAGGCTGTTGCCCTTTCTGTACTTGCCCAAGGCCATCTAACCTAAAAAACCGCCCAGCTCACGCCACACAACCCCTGCTACCCGTGTAGCCGCTTGTTGCGTGTAGTGGACTCCTGACCTATCCAGCGGAACCCGAAACCCCACCACCCTATGGCACAAGTCAAGGAATCTGCAGCCCACACGGTCGCAGAACCGTCTCAGCCTCTGATTCAGACCCTCCACTCGGCTCTGTACCAAAGGTCCGCAGTCAGTCCTGTCGACGATGCTGCAGATGGTGAGCTCTGCTTTCATCCCGCTAGCGAGACTGGCAGTCTTCACCAAATCAGATAGCCGCCGGAAGCCAGAGAGGATTTCCTCCGATCCATAGCGACACACATCATTGGTGCCGACATGAGCGACCACCTGCAGATGGGTGCACCCTGTACCCTTCATGGCATCCGGAAGGACCCTTTCCACATCTGGAATGACTCCCCCCGGTATGCACACGGAGTGCACATTGGTTTTCTTCCCCTCTCTTGCTGCCATTTCCCTAAGGGGCCCCATTACGCGCCTGACGTTGGAGCTCCCAACTACCAGTAAGCCCACCCTCTGCGACTGCCCGGATCTTGCAGACTGAGGGGCAACCTCTGGAACAGGACAAGCAGCCATGTCAGGCCGAAGATCAGTATCAGCCTGAGACAGAGCCTGAAACCGGTTCGTCAGACAAACTGGAGAGGCTTTCCGTTCAGCCCTCCGGAATGTCTTTCGCCCCCTGCCACACCTTGAAACGACCTCCCACTCTACCACAGGTGAGGGATCAGCCTCAATGCGGGCAGTATCCCGGGCAACCACAGTCGTAGTCCGATCAGGGGATGCGTGGGACGAGCTGGCCGTCCCCGACAAACCCCCATCCCGACCCCCACAGTGATGCCCATTGGCAACAGCCTCAAGCTGTGTGACCGAAGCCAACACTGCCTGAAGCTGGGAGCGAAGGGATGCCAACTCAGCCTGCATCCGAACACAGCAGTTGCAGTCCCTATCCATGCTAAAAACTGTTTTGCTAAGAACGTCTGAACTAATCTACAGAGAGCGCAAACAAATCGACAAAATTTAAACGGTTATTAAAATACAAGATTGTCTAGTAAATGCAGTAATGCTGCTACTTGCGCACTGCTGACACTGCTCGGCGGCGGAAGGAGACTAAGCGAAATTACACTATTCAGGTACTGAAACACGATGCTACACTCTCAAATACTATAATACGCCCGAAATTTATGAATTAAACAATGCAAGAACCAAAAACACGCAAAGAAATTAAGAATTAAACTATGTAACAAATGAGTGAGCTAGGAGTATACGACTTGCTGCTCAGCTGCTTATCCAACGGCGGCAGGGAGCACACTGACTGCGACCAACCGACACTGGCCGTTCAAAACAAAACAGTAGACAAACGACTACGCGAATTTACACTATTCAGGTACTAAAACACGATGCTACACTCTCAAATACTATAATACGCCCGAAATTTATGAATTAAACAATGCAAGAACCAAAAACACGCAAAGAAATTAAGAATTAAACTATGTAACAAATGAGTGAGCTAGGAGTATACGACTTGCTGCTCAGCTGCTTATCCAACGGCGGCAGGGAGCACACTGCACTCCTTTCTGCACAAGAGTCAAGAGAGTGCATTCTACATGCAGATTTGATTTCTGCCTAGTATTAACTGAGTGAAAGCTGCTAACCTTTGGGACTAGGCTAATATTGCTAACAACAAACGACATTAAAGAAAATATATACTGTGAGGGCAATGTCGGAATTCCCAGATTTTTGAATAGGGGTCGACAAGAGGTTCTCGAACTTACACCACATATAGCACGAACAGCCCGTTTTTGAGCCAAAAATACCCTTTTTGAATCAGAAGAATTACCCTAAAAAATAATACCATACGACATAAGGGTATGAAAATATGCGAAGTACACTACTTTTCGTGTTGAAGTGTCACTTATTTAAGATACTGTTTTAATGGTAAATAAAGCAGCATTTAGCTTCTGAACAAGATCCTGGACATGGGCTTTCCACAACAGCTTATCATCTATCCGAACGCCTAGGAACTTGAACTGTTCCGTCTCCCTTATAATATGCCTATTCTGTCTCACCAAAATATCAGTTCTTGTTGAATTGTGAGTTAGAAACTGTAAAAACTGAGGCTTACTGTGATTTAGCATCAAATTATTTTCCACAAGCCACGAACTTATTTCATGAACTACATTATTTGTTACTGTTTTAATATTACACACAAGATCCTTCACTATCAAGCTGGTGTCATCAGCAAACAGAAATATTTTTGAATCACCTGTAATACTAGAAGGCATATCATTTATATAAATAAGAAACAGCGGTGGCCCCAGCACCGACCCTTGGGGAACGCCCCACTTAACAGTGCCCCATTGGGACTGAACATCACAACCACTCTCAATATTGCGGAGAATTACTCTCTGCTTTCTGTTCTTAAAGTAGGAGGCGAACTAATTGTAAGCTACTCCACTTACTCCATAATGGTCCAACTTCTGCAGCAATATTTTGTGGTCAACACAGTCAAAAGCCTTCGTTAAATCAAAGAAAACACATAGCGTTCGCAACCTTTTATTTAATCCGTCCAAAACCTCACAGAGAAAAGAGAATATAGCATTTTCAGTTGTTAAACCATTTCTAAAACCAAACTGAACATTTGACAGCAAATTATGTGAATTTAAATGCTCCAGTAACCTTGTATATACAACCTTCTCGATAACTTTAGCAAACACCGATGGCATAGAAACAGGTCTAAAATTGTCAACATTATCAATGTCTCCCTTTTTATAAAGTGGCTTCACTACCGAGTACTTTAATCGGTCAGAAAACCAACCCCTCCTAAAGGAAAAGTTACAGATATGGCTGAGAACTGGGTTAACATACATAGAACAATACTTTAGTATTCTGCTAGATACCCCGTCATATCCATGAGTGTTCTTGGTCTTTAGTGATTTAATTATTAACTCAATCTCCCTCTTGTCAGTATCATGGAGGAGCATTTCAGGTAACAGTCTCGGAACACTTTTTTTTAAGAGCGCTATATGATTCCCTGTTGGGACTAGATTTCTATTTAGTTCACCTGCTATATTCAGAAAGTGATTATTAAATACTGTACATATATGCGACTTATCAGTAACGCGGACATTCCCACTACGCACTGATTCTATATCCTCGACCTGTCTCTGCAGACCAGCAACTTCATTTACGACTGACCATATTGTTTTAATTTTATCCTGAGACTTAGCTATTCTATCTGCATACCACATACTTTTTGCCTTCCTAATAACATTTTTAAGCACCTTACAATACTGTTTTTAATGGGCTGCTGCATTTAGATTTTGACTGTTTCTAACGTTTTGATATAATTGCCACTTTGTTCTACAAGATATTCTTATCCCTCTAGTCAGCCACCCAGGCTGCCTGTTTGTGCTAGTTCCCCGTTTTAAACGTTCTAACGGAAAGTAACTTTCAAAGAGCATGAGAAAAGTCTTGAGAAAAGCATTATATTTATCGTCTACTGTATCAGCGCTATAAACATCTTGCCACTCTTGTTCCTTTATAAGGTTTACAAAGGTCTCTACAGCAACTGGATCAACTTTCCTGAACAGCGGATGACTATATCTAACACGTGTTGCAGCACAAAAATCTTTTAAAGTTAAAATTTGTGCATCATGATCTGAAAGGCCATTCACCTTTTTGCTAACAGAATGCCCTTCTAGTAATGATGAATGAACAAAAATGTTGTCTATGGTTGTTCTACTATTCCCTTGCACTCTCGTTGGAAAGAATACGGTTTGCATAAGATTATATGAATTAAAGAGGTCTACCAGCATCCTCTTCCTTGCACAATCACTTATACAATTAATATTGAAGTCACCACATATAACTAACTTTTTGTATTTCCTATAAAGTGAACCAAGAACCTCCTCTAGCTTTAGCAAAAATGTTGTGAAATCGGAGTCTGGGGATCTATAAATAACAACAGTTAGAAGTTTAGCTCCGTTAAATTTAACCACACCTGCGCAACATTCAAACACCTTTTCAGTGCAGTACTTTGAAACATCAATTGACTCAAATGGGATGCCGTTTTTCACATACATGGCTACTCTCCCACACCGCAAAGAGCTCCTCGAAAAGCTGCCAGCCAACCTGTATCCTGGTAAAGGAAGCCTCTGAATTATCTCCTTATTTAAGAAGTGTTCAGATATACCAATAATTATCTCTGCTCCTTATCTTGTCTCAGAGCACTTGTCAATCTACTTCGCACGGTTGTTTAATAATGTTAGCTGAATGTTATACTCTATTATTACAAACTTACGAGCCTCAGAAACTTAGAGTGATCTAAAAGTGATTTTAAGAAGTTTAGTTCCATAGCGGATGCAATTTATATTAATACCGAGAGGGAGAGAGACTTTACCAGATCACTAAATAGTGGAACTGGGTAAGGTTTAAAGGTTAGAATGGTCATTTAAACTCTGGTTTATGTCATTACTGACAATAATTTATAGGAATGAATCTTTTATTCTGCGGCAATGTGTACCCCGTTTAGGAACATTCTGGTACATTAAAGCCCGCGATCTGAAAATTCTGGCTTCAATTCCCAACCCGGCTCACAGTTTTAGCCTAGCAGAAAATTTTAATAAGTTATAGCTTTAAGATGTTTGCTGAAGTGGAACGCTAATGCTCCATTCGATTTTTGGGATATGTGTAACTTTCTGAGAGAGAAATAATTCACTCCGAAAACGGCCTGTAGTGATGAAGCAATTACATTCGTTCTACTAACTCCGCCAGTCTGCAGACAACTAAGTACTGTGCATCTACAGATGTGGTAGTTATAATGGAAGAAGCCGCATGCGCGTAGAACTAAGCTACTGTATCACCAGTTCTGCGTCCACTACTTAGCCAGTTCCTTGCCTTGTTTCCAAAATGGAAACAAACGACTCACATCACTTCAGGGGGAGGAGATTAACAAATGCCCGTCTGCATTACATTTGTAACGCAAGTTAGCGAGCTCCCGTTTGGGGAATATATTCAGATCGGTTTAAAAATGCCAGATCCGTTTGATGTCCACATATGGACGTATCTGCGAGCAGCATGTAATTAATATCACGGTCGACTAATCCAATCGCTCTCACATCAAAGCCGGCACAATTACGCACAATACACCTGTCCGCTTTCTACTCGAGTGTCACTCGAGTCTGTCATCAATTTCAGTGCAGATGCACCGTCCGTGGCAACTCATTTCGCAAATTAAATTTGTAACTGCGCTATAAACGGAATTAGTTAACGGGATTGTACGTTTGAATGCACCGGCAAGTCATCAACTTCTTTATGCTTGACAATTATGTACAGAAGTTACCAGATTTAAAAAAATTCTGAATCATAATTACAGGGCATACAACTCGGCCATAGCGAAGCATGACGGACGCCTGTGTCGACTTCGGACTGTCCAGTCTCCCAGCCACCACGAGAAAATACGCGATACTGACATTGAATGCCTTTAAGCATTTCGTCCAATTCGTCTCTCGTTGGTATGTCAGCTGTTTTTCTCTCGTGGAGTCGTAAAATTTTTGCACTTGTTGCAGAAATAATAATGTTTCCACTTGAATCTTAGGTAATCTCCACAATTCACTTTTCTATCACAAAATTTGCTCCATCATATCTGCAATTATTTTTCGATGTCATTGCACTGTCTTTCTCTTAGATCGCTATAATGTGAGTTGATTTCGATCCGCTTGTGTTTAGTAGTCTCCTACTTTCCTGGCCCTATCCCGTATTTCACAGGGCTGGCGTGTTAACCCGACTTGGCCAATGTAATCGAAGACGAAAATTGTGCATCCCACCTGATTGCGGCTAGTGTAAGCCACGTGAAAGTGTGCAAACGTTTTCAAAATGTTTGCGAATCGTGTAACTCAGGCTGGACGGGGTACCAGTCCCTTATTCACCTAGCTGGATTTGAGAAACCACCTAGAAACTGTTTTGGTTGGCAGGAGAGCCAACATCGTGTTACTGGAGGAGGCCGAAAGGCACGCGTTTTAGCTCACGCAGGCTGGCGTGAGGTCTGGAACAGGACAAGGAAATTAGAATTTAGAAAAACGGACGTAGCTGGTGGAATACTTAACTTTAACCCGTTAATGGTGAACATCGGTCTTGACGGTATATGAATCAATATCAATAGTAACTGATAATGGCGCCTTGCTAGGTCGTAGCAAATGACGTAGCTGAAGGCTCTGCTGAACTATGGTCTCGGCAAATGAGAGAGTATTTTGTCAGTGAACTATCGCTAGCAAAGTCGGTTGTACAACTGGGGCGAGTGCTAGGAAGTCTCTCTAGACCTGTCGTGTGGCGGCGCTCGGTCTCCAATCACTGATAGTGGCGAGCCACGGGTCCGACGTATACTAACGGACCGCGGCCGATTTAAAGGCTACCACCTAGCAAGTTGGTGTCTGGCGGTGACACCACAGAAACCACATCCAGGTTGGCCAGCACAATGTAGTCTTTAGTCCACCGACTACATTTGGTCTGCGGCCGGCGCAGCTCCCCGAATCATGGAACGGCATGCAAACGCACATGGCTACCCGGAAGAATTTGTGTGTTAAATATAGTGCTATCGTTTCTTCTTGCCAATGTATGGTGTCAGCTGACAGTCATGCTGACATTTTCGTCCTTGGTCGTTTTTAACGAGCTTTATGATGTGCACAAACTAGAGTGTATTAACACAGCGATGATTATTACTGAAACGAAACCGTGATTGACGCAAGTTCAAAATTTTTCAGGTTTCCAGCCGCGTCAAGTGACTGAAATTACACAAGTCTCAGGAAAAGCATTCCTTAGTCATTGTAATGTGGTGTCGCAGTCATAGCAATGGCCGAAAGCTCGTGTAATTTTAACAACTTGGCGCGGCTAGAAACCCGAGAACGTTTTATTGAATATTACCGCCGGAAAACTCTACATCCTTCTGGTGATTTGTGTGCTTTCCTCAAGTAAAAGCTACATCTGTATACGCCCCACGTATTTCAAAGAGGTGCTTAATGAATAAAATTACTGTGAAGTTGCCAACGACTCGACGTTGTCTATAGCAAGAAGTATGCAACGTTCAATTTCTGCAGAGTCATACATAAAAATGTGTTGTTAAAAATAAGTTTTGATACATGTAAAACTGATCCACTTGGTCCTGAAATAATGTTCACCACTTTATGTTAGATATTAGGTAATCTCGACCAGTTACTGTTTTGATCTATCTGGGTGTAGGTAGTTTTTTGAGAGTTCCAAACTCACTCGTCAAGCAAGTAAATGAGGCATCGAAACTGCTAAAAAAAAAGGCGGTAAATTCATCATCGACAGAGTTTCATCTTTTGTATCGTTGATGGAGTCTCATTTTTGAAAAAAGTTGTATTATTAGTATTATCTCTGAGTACGGAATGTAGTATCGACGGTTGATGATATTATAGCTTTGAGAAGAACAACTAATTCCTATGCATACAAACTCAGGTGACAGAAGTAGAATATGAAATTTTTTGATTAAGACACTTTAATGTCTTAGCTCGTTGTGCAATTATTTACTGTTCAAAGGAGAGTAAAGAGCCAACGAAGGAGTATTGAATTTCTACTGATTATTCACAAAATCGTGTTCCCTAATAGTAAGTATCATTCGGCATATCCAGAGCAAATAGTTTTAACCGTCACTACCCTGATACGCTAAAATCTCTCTGTCATTTTTAAATCGTGTCTTTCGGTGGGTTGATGATAAATATCATCGTTCCTATCCTGCGTTGATCTCTTCACCTCTACATACGAACAATACCAAAAATACGGCCGGCCGAAGTGGCCGTGCGGTTCTAGGCGCTACAGGTTCGAATCCTGCTTCGGACATGGACGTGTGTGATGTTCTTAGGTTAGTTAGGTTTAATTAGTTCTAAGTTCTAGGCGACTGATGACCTCAGAAGTTAAGTCGCATAGTGCTCAGAGCCATTTGAATCAACCAAAAATACATTGTAAGCTGCTTTCCATTTTCCAGTGTTTGCTCCTTCCACTACTTTGCCACTCTACTGCTCCTTCCAGTGCCGAATCCTGGACGGCGTTAGAGATCTACCCATAACTTATTCGTTCTTCTGGTGTAGGTCTTCCATAGCCAGTTCTCCTCATCTGTTCTGCTATTTTTCTTCATTTCGTTCTTTACCTGTCACCCAAATTTGCTACTACTGTCCGTTCTGACTTTCATATTGAGAAAACCGTTATTTTTCTTTCTACTACTATCCATCACCTTCGTCTTTGCTTCGTTCATTCCTTACTACTTGAGCTGTCCATTTCTTCCGGCAGGTATTCCACGTCTGCTTTACATTAGTTCAGAAGGGTTACGACTTCTTAGAATTTCATCATTTATTCTGCTTCAAAAATTTTCTTTTACTTTCTTCACGTTCCCTTCTGCTTTTAAGTTTGAACCTTTCGCAGATAATAATGTATTGTACCCTTTGAATCAATTTCTTGTCTTATTAAAGAAATACATTTACCGATAAACTTAGACCAGCAGATTAACGCCGCCGATTTGCTTACAGAAACTATTCCTCAGCCATAACACAGTGCCTGCTCCTCATTTTCTCCTGTTTGCAGAGCGTTGTTAGCGAATCGTTAGCGTCACAGAGCCGGGAGAAATATTTGCAGTTTCTGAAGGAATTCTGACGAGGGAGTATTTTGTCTGGCAGAAGAATTTTATCATTTCTGTAGAAGCGAAAGCGATAATAAGCAATTAAAATATTTTATACGAAACAACTTTCCGCCTGGCAAGACGAAGACATCAAGACGAGAATTTTAATTAAAAGAAATTCTAGCGCCGCAGCGGTACACCTAGTTTTGGAGAAAGTTTTAATTTCTTAAAAATTTCCGGACAGCGGAGGAGACGTGATGGAACTGCAACAACGGCGGAGACATGCTGCCTTTTCTAATCCTTGCTCACAGAGCTCTGGCAAGCCGTAATGACGAATGGCAGAGAAAGAGTGCACTCCCAATTATAAAGCAAATCGGCCGCCACCGAACAAAAGGACCATGTTATATAAAAGTTAAAGGCGCATCAATCATATTTCTCACACCGAAAATGCGAATGAAATATAGACAAGAACGGCACTAACGTTGTCATGAATACCCTCCGCCACAATACGTATATTGGCACAGAAACATGTATATAAAATTATGTTTGTCGCACAGGCTGAATTTATTATGAATCATAATATCAGACTGTGAAATGCAAGCCTATCTGCCGGAGACACCGCTAGCCGGCCGCTGTGGCCAAGCGGCCCTAGGCGCTTCAGTCCGGAACCGCGCTGCTGTTACGGTCGCAGGTTCGAATCCTGCCTCGGGCATGGATGTGTGTGATGTCCTTAGGTTAGTTCGGTTTAAGTAGTTCTAAGTTCTAGGGGACTGATGACCTCAGATGTTAAGTCCCATAGTGCTCAGAGCCATTTGAACCATTTGGAGACACCGCTAGTAAGAAGATTACTAATGCAAGAATACATAAATACCATATTTAAGTCTCAGTTTCCAGTACAGTAGCATGGTGTACTGTAGTTATGCGTAGTGTATTTGGTGGGCGTATCTGGTGAGTGGGTGTGGTTCAGTAACATGTAATTAGTGTTTTGAATTCTGGATGCGCATACGTTAGCACGTCACATTGCCAAACCTTAGTATTACACCAACGGTTGTATGTGCAAAGTGTGGTCCTTTGTAAAATGCAGATAATAGACCACAATTAAACAGCAAGTAAATAAATAGTCGGTATTTTGTTATACTTTGCATCATAGTGCTAGCTTATAAAGAAAAAATTGCTGATTTGTCAACTCGAATTAAGGTATATGAACTGTTGATACTGGTTCGTCAGTCAGGTGGAAGCGTTAAGCTCAGCGGCCTAGTTGGTGTGCAAGTGTAACATTATACTGTGCAAGCATTCATCTCAACTATCCGTAAGATTTAGGCACATACCTCGTTCCCAACATTCAGTAGAGACTTGTCTCAAGACATAAATATGGTAGTCTTGTTCCCAGCATCCAGGAGAGACTTTACCAGGAAATAAATAAGGCAATCTCGCACTATATACTTGACCAGGACATAAATACGGCAATTTCGCACTGTACACGCAGCTTACGGCTTCAGAAAGGGGCTCACTCCGCCTTTGTGGCAGGGGAAGTGTCTAGCATATAGCTGCGGTCAGCGAGTCTAGTTAACCGACCATTAAGTCGGACGTTCTAGTAGTCAGTGAGACGCTGCCCGTTACGCTCGGTAATACCGTAGGAGCCTAGCCGGAGCAGACGGAGAGGCCGGTTATTGGTCTGGACTACAACTAATAGGATCCGATTAAGCGGCGAGTACATCGAGGTTCCGAACAGTGCGTTCCTTCCGGTTATCTAGACTGCTGCCATAGAGAGCGATAAGAAAACGTGTTGTTTTCGTTGTTGTTCTTGTTGTGGTCGTCATTCCGAAGACTGGCTTGATGCAGCTCTCCACGCTCTCTTCCTTGTGCAAGCTTCTTCATCTACGTGTAAGTTATATGACGGAAGTCAGGGGGCGGTCGTTGACACATTACGTTCTAACATACTTTACGAGTCGTACAGAAAAGCAGGTATAGAGAAATATGCACTCCAACAAATTACTGTATTTATAATCGAAGAAATATATATTTTTCGGTATCTTAAAGTGGAAGACAAGATATGTCAAGGGGAGAGGAATCTCTAATTTCCACAACGTTTCGAAACGGTCTCACAAAGATCATTACAATGATGAGACGCTAAAGATACAGGGGGCTCGAAATACGAAAAAGAGATTTCTTTAAAGACAGTATCGCTATTAGACTGCTTTTTTTTTTTTTTTTTTTTTTTTTTTTTTTTTTTTTTTTTTTTTTTGCAGTGTTACATTTGCATGATCATGATTTCGGCTTCAAAGTGCCATTATCAAGTGTTTTAAGTGTTATACATTGCCTAACATGGCATACTGTCGTATTTAAAATACACTATTAGACACATTGTCTAAGGATCGATATTTCTGGTGAAACCTATTGCTTTGTTTTATCACTGAGTATAGCATCTTGACTGAATGACCGGTGGCTAAGTGTCAAATGTAACATTCCAAATAAGAAACAGTCTAATGGCGGTACTGACTTTAAAGAAATATATTATGACTGTGGCCCCACATTATGAAAAAATTACGGAAAATAAAGAATGTACATGAAAATTTTGAGCGTATTCATAAGCAAGCATACCGAAAACTTCCACCAAGAACGTGGTTGTAACCAACAGTGGGAAGTTTGAGCATTTGGAAACCATCTTTTCGTGATTGTATTCAGAGCTGTTATTTTCTCAGCAACTGTAGTATATACTTCAGAATAGACTTCAGTCGTCAATTGCACGATTAATTTAATTTCGCTTTATCGGTTTCAACAGATCACTCTGTCGTCGTCAGGAGCCAACGAAATTTGTTACATTGTAAATCATTAGATCTTGGACATACATTTGTGTAAAGTATAAAAAGTGTATAAGAAAAACTTAACTAATATTTGTTTGACAGACGTGAATTTTTCGTCACAGAAGCATAATGCTACAGAATGTCCGAAAATGTATACATTGTATGCGATAATTGTAAACAGCTTGCACTGAAAAATCGACGCCCAAGTCGCCGAAGTGGCGTCAAATCGAAAGACTTGCATCAGGCGAACGGTCTACCCGACGGGAGGCCCTCGTCACACGACATTATTACTGAAAAATGGATACTATTTTGATCGTACCGTATCGTCGCTTATAAAATCATGAAAATTAGCCCGTTCCTCATATTAGTTTCGTATTACAACAAAGAACCAATAGGTGACACTGATTTTTGTATTCACCTCAGTGGCAGTATTTTACAGGAAATTTACGTCAGTGACAGAATAAGCAATGTTGACTTATCATTACGTTGACAGATTAACACTGAACTTGCTTGGCTAGGAGATACGAATTTACTGATTTTGCATAGTGTATTGAAACATAACAAAATTATTTTACTTCTTTCGATAGGTTATATTTTTATTTGACTTTTTTTGTTGGCAAAGTGATCACACACTAAGGTGACAAAAGTCATGGGCTACCTCGTAATATCGTGTCAGACCTTCCTTTGCCCGGCTTAGTGCAGCAACGATATGGCATGGACTCTACAAGTCGTTGCAAGTCCCCTGCACAAATACTCAGCCATGCTGCCACTTAGCGGTCCATAATTGACGAAATGTTGACGGTGCAGGACTTCGTGGACGAAATGACCTCTTGATTATGTCCTGTAAATGTTCGATGGAATTGATGTGGGTGGCCACATAGTTTCCTCCAACTGTCCAGAATGTTCTTCAAACCAAGCGCGAACAACTGTGACCCGGTAACATGGCGCACTGTAATCCATAAAAATTCTATCATTGTTTGGAAACATGAAGTCCATGAAGGGCTTAAAATGGTCCCTAAGTAGTCGAAAATATCCATTTCCAGACAATGATTGGTTCAGTCCATTCCATGTGGACACAGTCTATATTATCATGGAGCCACCACCAAATTGCACAGCGCCGTTATTGACAACTTGGGTCAGTGGCTTCGTGGGGTCTGAGCCACATTCGAACCCTACCATCATCTATTACCAACTGATATCGTGACTCATCTGACCACGTCACGGTTTTCTAGTCGTCTAGGGTCCAACCGACATGGTTACGAGCCCAGGACAAGCGCATGCAGGCGATGCCGTGCTGTTAGCAAAGGCACTGTTGTCGGTCGTCTACTACCATTGCCTTAACGTCAAATTTCGCCGCAATGTCCTAACTAATACGTTCATCGTACGTGCCACATTGATTTCTGCGATTATTTCAGGCAATGTGGCTTGTCTGCTAACACTGACAAGTATACGCAGTCGCCGGTGTTCTCTGTCGTTAAGTGAAGGTCGTTGGCCGCTGCTTCGTCCATGATATGAGGTAATACCTGAAATTTGGTGTTTTCGGCCTAGTACTGACACTGTGGATCTCGAAATATTGAATTTCCTAACGATTTCCAAAATGGAATGACCCACGCATCTAGCTCCAACTACTAATCCGTGTTCAACGTCTGTTTATTCCCTTCGTGCGGCCATGATCAGGTCGGAAACGCTTTCACATGAATCACGTGAGTACAAATGCCAGCTCCACTAAGGCACTGCCCTTCCATAGCTTGCGTAAACGATACTACCTCTATCTGTATATGTGCGTATCGCTATCCCATGACTTTCTCACCTCAGTGTATAAAATTCCGTCTTTACCGATTGAGATACGGAACCATATAAAGGCGACGGAAGTAAAAGTCATTGTTTAACTTCCGTTACGAAGTAAGAGCATACAGTTAGACACTATAATAATAATAGTATATTGTATTGTATGTTAACCGGGGACCTAGAAACGACGGAGAGTCTCCTTCCCCGCCGCAGCCGCAGTGGTCCACAACCCCATGACGACTACCGCAGTCCACTTCACCCCTCCGCCGCCTCACACCGAATCCAGGGTTATTGTGCGGTTCGGCCCCCGGTGAATTCCCCAGGGAACGTCTCACAGCAGATGAGTGTAACCCCTATGTTTGCGTGGTAGAGTAATGGTGGTGTACGCGTACGTGGAGAACTTGTTTACGCAGCAATCGCCGACATAGTGTAACTGCGGCGGAATAAGGGGAACCAGCCCGCATTCGCCGAGACGGGTGGAAAACCACTTAAAAACCATCCACAGACTGGCCGGTTCACCGGACCTCGACACAAATCCGCCAGGCGAATTCGTGCCGGGGACCAGGCGCTCCTACCCGCCCGGAAAATAATAGTATGTATTAACCTTTTAATTTTATTTGTCGTATTAAAATGACCGTCCTGTCTTAAGTAGCTAAGATGTACTCTAACTGTAAAAACCTAACTAAATACGTGAGATGGCCTGAAGGGCATGATACGATCAAACTAAATGATAAATAAAAACAATTAAGAAGCTAGTTGGGTAAGAGATAGCTTCTTCAGTAGCCACAGAGCTGACTACAGCCGGGAGAGCGGCGTTCTGATATCATACACTTCCATACAAGAACCAAATGACATCTGAGATAGAAGATACCAGGGCGGCCGGTCGACAGTACATTGTATTCGGAGCTTCATCGTAGATTTTCTTTTTTTAGCCGATGACTTGCTGTGTTGTGCGAGAGACGCAACACCAGACGCGATAGCGGTCGACCGACGAAGCAGCCCAGTGGCGGAGACTACGCTACTGCGGAGGCTGTTTACCAGTGAACACGAGTCCACATAACGCGCGATGGACGCCCGCCGCAACGCACCGCGCCGCCTATTGTTCCCCAGAAATGAGCGAGCGCCTGCGCTGATGAGGAAGCTCTGCAGGTGGCCGTACAGGCCGTCAGTTCCGCGGGCCTCAGAATAGCCAGCCACCGAAGCACCCTCCGCCGCATTCCGAAGCCGGCTCCGTGCCTCGCCAGACGGCCGGCCTTGTTCCCCTTTACGACGCGGGCGGCCACGCGGCGCGCCCGTTGATAAAATTCTCGTTTGCTGCCTCGCGGATTATACCCGCGTTCTGCGCACCCTTTCCCTCTTTCAGAGATCGCCCATGGCTGCGCCACTATTTTCGCCCGCACGGAATCTTCGCAATCATAAAGGTATTAATGGAGGCGGCTGGGATAGCGGAAGCGGCGGAGAGCTGAAGTCTTTTGTTTTATGACGTCCGAAGGGGAGGGCCGTGCTTGCTAAAATAATCCCGCTTTCCTCTAGAGTGGGGGAAGAAATGGGTATTGAGTGTCCCAAAAATTGAAGTTCATGGTAATTACACTCTTTAGTACATTTTTTTACACAACACGAAAAGATTCAGTGTAGCAGATCTGCGTATATTACTTACTTAATACTAAGAACATCTAACCTGAAAACAACAAAATCAAAATTGAAACAATACAATTTAAAACGTTAGTTTCAGCTGTGTTTGACATCTACATCTGGAACGGTGCTACTATTATTATTTCCGGAAGGCTGAATCTCGATATGAGCGGTCTGAATCGATTATGTCCGTACTGAATCGATTAGAATTGTTTCCCTGTTTACGTCATACTGTTTGGCCGCATTAAAGCCACAAAACTTTAAATATTTGTAAAAAATAAGAAGTTGGGAAGGAAAACATAGGTACAAAGAAGGTAGCTGCGAAGAAACCATGGGTAACAGAAGAAATACTTCAGTTGATTGATGAAAGGAGGAAGTACAAACATGTTCCGGGAAAATCAGGAATACAGAAATACAAATCGCTGAGGAATGAAATAAATATGAAGTGCAGGGAAGCTAAGACGAAATGGCTGCAGCAAAAATGTGAAGACATCGAAAAAGATATGATTGTCGGAAGGACAGCATACAGGAAAGTCAAAACAGCCTTTGGTGACATTAAAAGCAACGGTGGTAACATTAAGAGTGCAACGGGAATTCCACTGTTAAATGCAGAGGAGAGAGCAGATAGGTGGAAAGAATACATTGAAAGCCTCTATGAGGGTGAAGATTTGTCTGATGTGATAGAAGAAGAAACAGGAGTCGATTTAGAAGAGATAGGGGATCCAGTATTAGAATCGGAATTTAAAAGAGCTTTGGAGGACTTACGGTCAAATAAGGCAGAAGGGATAGATAACATTTCATCAGAATTTCTAAAATCATTGGGGGATGTGGCAACAAAACGACTATTCACGTTGGTGTGTAGAATATATGAGCCTGGCGACATACCATCTGACTTTCGGAAAAGCATCATCCACACAATTCCGAAGACGGCAAGAGGTGACAAGTGCGAGAATTATCGCACAATCAGCTTAACAGCTCATGCATCGAAGCTGCTTACAAGAATAATATACAGAAGAATGGAAAAGAAAATTGAGAATGCGCTAGGTGACGATCAGTTTGACTTTAGGAAAAGTAAAGGGACGAGAGGGGCAATTCTGACGTTACAGCTAATAATGGAAGCAAGGCTAAAGAAAAATCAAGACACTTTCATAGGATTTGTCCACCTGGAAAAAGCGTTCGACAATATAAAATGATGCAAGCTGTTCGAGATTCTGAAAAAAGTAGGGGTAAGCTATAGGGAGAGACGGGTCATATACAATTTGTACAGCAACCAAGAGGGAATAATAAGAGTGGATGATCAAGAACGAAGTGCTCGTATTAAGAAGGGTGTAAGACAAGGCTGTAGCCTTTCGCCCCTACTCTTCAATCTGTACATCGAGGAAGCAATGATGGAAATAAAAGAAAGGCTCGGGAGTGGAATTAAAATGCAAGGTGAAAGGATATCAATGATACGATTCGCTGATGACATTGCTATCCTGAGTGAAAGTGAAGAAGAATTAAATGATCTGCTGAACGGAATGAACAGTCTAATGAGTACACAGTATGGTTTGAGAGTGAATCGGAGAAAGACGAAGGTAATGAGAAGTAGTAGAAATGAGAACAGCGAGAAACTTAACATCAGGATTGATGGTCACGAACTCATTGAAGTTAAGGAATTCTGCTACCTAGGCAGTAAAATAACCAATGACGGACGGAGCAAGGAGGACATCAAAAGCAGACTCGCTATGGCAAAAAAGGCATTTCTGGCCAAGAGAAGTCTATTAATATCAAATACCGGCCTTAATTTGAGGAAGAAATTTCTGAGGATGTACGTCTGGAGTACAGCATTGTATGGTAGTGAAACATGGACTGTGGGAAAACCGGAACAGAAGAGAATCGAAGCATTTGAGATGTGGTGCTATAGACGAATGTTGAAAATTAGGTGGACTGATAAGGTAAGGAATGGGGAGGTTCTACGCAGAATCGGAGAAGGAAAGGAATATGTGGAAAACACTGATAAGGAGAAGGGACAGGATGATAGGACATCTGCTAAAGACATGAGGGAGTGACTTCCATGGTACTAGAGGGAGCTGTAGAGGGCAAAAACTGTAGAGGAAGACAGAGATTGGAAGGAATTCGTGGCGGGCCGCGTCAAACCAGCCAGTAGACTGATGACCAAAAAAAAAAAAAAAAACAGATACATAAAGACAATACCACTATTTACTATTTGCAAGCATATTACGATCGACGGGTATTACTACAGATCGATATATACATAACAGATACTGTTTATTTATATCCTGGGACTGCCTCTATGGAGCGTTCTCTATGATCGACAGGTATTATTACAGATCGATATATACATATCAGACATTGCTTATTTATATCCTGGAACTACCTCTGTGGAGTATTCTCTACTTCATTTGTTGATGTTTGTGACTGTTTCAATAAAAACTGCCCAAGATCTGCGTCTACTACCTCAATAGTAACCATTTATTAGTACGCCTATGGAAGGTCGTCTGCTGGACATCACCTATCGATACTCACAGACATATGTTTGAAAATCGCGCTGCTGCAAAATCTTTGGAATGGCGTCCACCATCTCCATAGAAACAAAAACATTAGAATAATTTTTCCATCATGCTCTTAGAGGATAACCTATACACAAAGTATGTGATGCTTATTTGTTTCCTCTTTAAAGCTCTTAGTATATTTATTCGACAAACAATCAATATTGGGAATATTCATCCCAGTTGTCAATCACTTGATAGTTGCCACAACATGTTTCGGGACAACATTTTTCCATTTTCATGCACTAAAAACAAGGAAACCAGATAAAAGATTACTCTTTATACCGACACATTTATAACGATTGTAGATATCTTGAGTTATATGTTCAAATGTGTGTGAAACCTTATGGGACTTAACGGCTATGGTCATCAGTCCCTAAGCTTACACACTACTTAACCTAAATTATCCTAAGGACAAACAAACACACACACACACACACACACACACACACACACACACACACACACACACACACATGCCCGAGGGAGGACTCGAACCTCCGCCGGGTCCAGCCGCACAGTCCATGACTGCAGCTCCTTAGACCGCTCGGCTAATTCCGCTCGGCTCTTGAGTTACAACCTCCTTTAATTTTTTATAATGCTATGCCTCGTCTCAACTTAACTTCAAGCTGCACACTAGCAATGTCAACTCAGACCATTAAAAATAAACCATTACAAGCCGGTGCAACCACTGGTCCCGAGATACAGTCGCAAACTGAAAGCCTTTGCCGTCACCTACGAACGACGATATTTACGTAAAGCCTAATGCACAGCACCAACGATATTATTGTCTGCTATCAGATATTTTAGAAATGCCTGTCTGGTCCTAGTCCATTCTAACTTAAAACTACCTTCACGCTGCATGAGTAAATCCTGTGAATTCAGGTAAAACATGTTGGTGGCTGGAGACAGAGATTTAATGTGCCTTGAAAGAGGAGTGCGTCTGAGTTTTAGAAGACTAAAGCGTCTAAAGGGCATTTCTGGGCACACTTTACCAGCCAACAACATATTTTACCTAGTGACGTAGAAATTATACATGCCAGACCGCAGCGTAGACGTATTTTTAAATCAGAATGGTCTAGGAGCAGACCTTTCTCAAAGATTTTGTAACAGACAGTAATATCGCTGGTGCCGAGCATTAGACCATGGAAGTATCATGGCCGTACGTCGGGAACGGTGGTTGCACCAGCTTGTGATGGTTTATTTTTTATGGTCTGAATTGACGTTGCACGGGTGCAGCTTGTTTTTAAATTTGACGAGGCCTAACGGCCTAAAAAGTGTTTTAAAGTTTGTTATAGCTCATGTATAAGCAGGATGCTTTTATCTGGTTTCCTTGTTTTTAGCACTTGAAAATAGGATAATATTGTCCCGAGACATGTTCTGGAAATAATCACACGATTGACAAATGTGCTGAATATCCTCAACATTACCTGATAACAGCTGTATGATGGCTTCACATCAATTATTATTTGACAAACATTTTGTGTTCTCCAGCTGACCAGCTGAGAATGGTTTATTTAAAAGCGGAAAATGAGATACAGTGGAAATTATTTCATGTTTCGTGGACTTAATACTAATGTTGGTACTAACAAAACAGCTTAGAGACAAAAAAAGGGACGCGTTGCTTCCGAGTTCTACGCTGCCGGATCTTGTTGGCAATGAGGTGGCACTGGTAAAAAAAAAAAAATTGTTCAAATGTGTGTGAAATCTTATGGGACTTAACTGCTAAGGTCATCAGACCCTAAACTTACACACTACTATACCTAAATTATCCTAAGGACAAACACACACACCCATGCCCGAGGGAGGACTCGAACCTCCGCCGGGCCAGCCGCAGGGTCCATGACTGCAGCGCCTTAGACCACTTGGCTAATCCCACGCGGCGGTAAAGACAGTGTACTGTATTTAGCAAGAACGCATAGCCATCACGATTTACATTTTCCACGGTTTGTCTTAATCACTGAAGGTGAATGCCGAGATGTTTTCTCGAACAATACCAAAGTGTACCCTTGTCTCCATCCTCTTGTATTTTAGCCACTCTCACGCTCCCGGTTGTAGTGATATGAATATTTTGATACGTCACCACACTGCCGGAAGCTTGATAATGAGACAGTATTACGTGAAGCAGGGAGACAGAGAGTTCAGACATAGAAGCTTTTGAAATGTGGTGCTATAGCAGAAAGTGCAAGGTTAGATAGGTTGATCATATAACTGGGACAGCGGATTTTAATCTGATTAGGAGAAAAGAACTTTATGATACAAGAAAAGAAAGATACAACTAAAATAAGGGGTCACTTGATAGGGAATATCATAAGGGATGAAAGAACTGACAATTCGTAACTAAGAAAAGTGTGGAGGGGGAGGAGCTTCATATGAAATTTGATTACTTGCTGGCCGATAACTTTCCGCGACGCACCTGATTCTGGATTCCACGCATCACTGAAACCATTGTAGCTGCAGCAATCCACGTTGCAGGGTGTAGGAACTCTCTCCCTGGTACCACTGTTCTTCTGATTTCACTCAATCTTACAGGAATTTTATATTTCTCGTCAGCTTGTTCACCTGGCTCCCAGCGTTCTCCTTCATGAACAGCCCAAGTTGCTTTCCCCAGTCATCTTGCAGTTTTGAAAGTCCAGCTTAACGATACTGTTGTTTAACCTTGAAAGTAGGATCGAAACAATGTCATTTCATCCAGAGCATTTCTGTGAACATTATTTCGAGTAATATGAGCGGCTATTCATGTTGAGGAATGGACGAGTAACAATCCGGCGACTGTCTTCTATTCATGTATTTGAACTAGCCATACAGGCACAGAAGGTGGAAGTGATTAATGAGACGTGTTCTGTTAATTAACCTGTCGCAGAGACCGATGGTGAGGTACTGCCACACAATAACCTTCTTGCAGATGAGACGTTAAAATTTCCCCTTTCCCCTGCCGAATTATGATCGCAAGTAAAATGTTACTACCCTTAAGACTTCACTCGTTTGTTATTTTGTACTGCGTCCGGAAAAGTCATTTTGCGTCTCGTGGGGAATAGTGTCACAACAAGGAAGACGGCTAACCAGTCCTGCCACTTCAATTCCCAATTTTCCCCAGCGCCAGGGAATCAATTACTGGAACAGGGTTTTGTCAATACCGCGAATGAGGAGGACACCGCCTGCGACTCTCGAGAGCCATCTGTCTCCAGTTCACCGATGGTGGCGCCGTGGGACACACCGCCATTCTGCCATAGATTGAATTTGCATTTTCGTTAGACAAAGGCACTTCCCTTGGAGAGCGCGGTCACAGAGACGAGTTGCCTGACATATTCGGAGGAATTAATATTTGTTTTGTCCCTACGTCGACGAGCATGCTCCGGCTATAACGAAAGCCTGTAGCGCTGATGAACTCGCTGCGAACCTGGAACGAGGTCGGGCGTTTAACGGTTGTCTGCAAAACCGTATTTGATCTTCATGAGAGAGTCGGAGATGGACGAGCACTACGGCCATCATCAGTGATCCTCCACTTTGTGTAGCGTGTGTGTGTTTGTTTAGGTTCCCCCTCATTATAGTATCACACAAGTTCCCGTGCTGAGAAGTTAACCGGAAGTCGTACAGAACTTTAATTTTCTCTGCTTTTTGATGATCCTTCAATACACTAATTTACTGTGAGATTTATCATGCTGATAAGTGACACGAATGAGTCATCTTAGTGCCCTTGCTGGAGAAAGAATATAACTGAGCACGGAGAGAAAGGATTTGGCTAATTCTGAAGTGTTTACATTAAGGACATCCCACTTATTTTAAATTAAGTACTATCGGACTTTTACTTTCGTTATCTGAACTTTCTGTTGCCTAAATCTTCAAGTAGGCAACAGAACGTTCAGCTATACTGAATTAACTGCAGAAGTATACTGTAAGAAACATGTTATCGATTTCAACATGTAGTCGTTTAGCGAAAGCTTCCAACACACCTCTTATGTCACAGTCAGTGTTATATATCGTTTCTGTAATACTACTTTTAAATCTGCTGTTTTCTTTTATCAGTCGGTCCACAGAGCGTGCTCCAAAAGCGGCCAAGACTCCTTCTTCATCTCTAATCATATTATTACCCATAATAAAACTTTTGTAACCCTTATTTGTTTATTTATTTTTCGTTTGGAAGCTTTGGGATAATCATTTATATTGGGTGAACAGGAATTCCAGCGTCGAAATGTTTGGAATTTCTCCAGTGATAATTCCTATATTGGTATAAGGCGCCCATGGTCTGAATGGATGTTTACAGCTTAAAGCACTTACTTTAATTACTTATCCACATTTATCTTTGTATCTTTTGTATTTGAAATTTTATTTTATTTTTGAGGACATATACAACGAACGATCATACCGACCCTAGAGCCATACGCATCTCAGAGAGTCGAGAGGGCTTGTGAAATGTCAACGCTAGTACCCTTTATACCCTCCTATTGCAGCAATGCAGACTGCAACTCTCCAATAGTGACGGTCGTAGAGGTCACGAAAAATGGTTCAAATGGCTCTGAGCACTATGGGACTTAACATCTATGGTCATCAGTCCCCTAGAACTTAGAACTACTTAAACCTAACTAACCTAAGGACATCACACAACACCCAGTCATCACGAGGCAGAGCGTAGAGGTCACGAATATAATCTTCCAGAATAACCTCCCGTGCAGTTTCCATCTGGTGCCTCAACCTGGCCAGATTTCCTGCTAGGCTTGCAGCCCGCACAAGACGTTTCACCTAGTCCCAAACATGCTCAATGAAGGACAGATATGGGGATCGTCCAGGACAGGGAAGCTAACGTAGACGCTGGAGAAGAAGTTCGGTGGCACGAGACACATGTACATTTGCATTGTCATGGTGGAAAAGTTATGCTGATGCATAAACAATAGCATCGCGGGTTATATGATCTGTAATTGTAATATAAAGTCAATCACGAAGAATGCGACCATATTGAAAATCCATGGGAGTACTGCACATATGCTTTATTAGTCACTAAACAAGAAGCGACCAGCAGATAACCCAATGACTTTATTCGACTTGTTTCTGGTAGAACCCGTCCTCAGATTGTTATCAGATGTATGAAAACGGTATGTAACAAACAAAACTGTTGTGGGAGACTGAATGACCTTTTGGATGTACCAGGCATTGCACAATGTTCGCTCTGTGATCAGTTGAGAAGAACTGCCATTGTAAAATATGGCTCCCCACACCACGATACCTAATGTTGGCCTTATGTGGTTCTGTCCTACACACTACACACGTTGGCACCCAACTGCAAGATGCCACACACACACGAGCATCATTGGCATCAAGGCCGGGGCAACCCTCTTCACCGAAGATAGCAGGTCACCATTTGTCCTTCCGTAAGTGCCTAATGCGACACGACTAGAGATGGGCTGCATAGTGTTGGTGCGCGAGCGGTAGATGCACGCAGAGTCGTAGTCTTGCTTCACTTTATTCCCGGACTTTACGGCCCGACAAAGGTTCATAAGTCAAATGTTCCTCTGAGATCGGTTGTGAGTGCCACAGGATCTTCCACCCATGAGGTGGCGCCATATCCCGCCTCCTTGCAGCACCCGTATTTTGGTAGAACTGACAGTTCCATTAAAAATCTGGGCATGTTACTGAAAAACTGAAGCAAATTAACGTCATGCCAAGTGACATTCCTGTAAGTAATGAGGTAGTGCCCCTGTTCATTATGGTTCAGGTAAACAAAGCTACCTCATACACTGAAGCGCCAAGAAGACTGGTACTGGCACGCGTATTCAAATACAGACGTAAGTAAACAGGCAGAATACGGGGCTGCGGACGCCAACGCCTATAAGACAAGTGTTTGGTGCAGTTTTTGGATCGGTTACTGCTGCTACAATGGCAGGTTATCAAGATTTAAGTGAGTTTGATCGCGGTGTTATAGTCGCCGCACAAGTGATGGGACACAGCATCTCCTAAGTAGCGATGAAGTGAGGATTTTCCCGCACGACCATTTCACAATTGTACTGTATCAGGAATACCGTATAACATCAAATCTCCGATATCACTGCGGCTGGAAAAAGATCCAGCAACAACGGGACCAATGACGACTGAAGAGAATCGTTCAGCGTGACAGAAGTGCAACCCTTACATAAATTGTTGAAGACTTCAATGCTGGGCCAGTAATAAGTATCAGCGTGTGAAACATTCAACGAAACATCATCGATATGGGCTTTCGGAGCGAAGGCCCACTTGTGTACCCATGATGACTGGGCGAAACAAAGCTTTACGCCTCGCCTGGGACATTGGAATGTTGATGATTCAAAACATATTGCCTGTCGAACGGGTCTCGTTTCAAATTGAATCGAGCGGATGGAGGTGTACAGGTATGAAGACAACCTCATGAATCCATGGACAACCTCATGACTCCATGGACAACAGGGGACTGTTCAAGTTGCTGGAGGCTCTGTAATGGTGTGTGTTGTGTGCAGTTGGAGTGATATGGGATCCTTGACACGTCTCGATACGACTCTGACATGTGACACGTACGTAAACGTCCTATCTGATCACCTGCACCCATTCATGTCCATTGTGATTTCCGACGGACTTGGGAAACTCCACTAGGACAATGCGACCCCCACACGTCCGAAATTGCTACAGAGTGACCCCAGGAACAAACGTCTGAGTTTCAAAACTTCCGCTGGCCACCAGACGCCCAAGACATGAACATTATTGAGCATATCTGGAATGGCTTGCAACGTGCTGTTCAGAAGAAATCTCCACCCGCTCGTACTATTACCGATATATGGATAGCCCTGAATAACTCATGGTGTAAATTCCCTCCAGCACTTCTTCAGACATCAGTCGAGTCCATGCCACATCGTGTTACGGCGTTTCTGCTCTGTCATCACTAGAGGAGAACTGCCATTGTAAGATATGGCTCCACACAACACCATGCCGGGTGTTGGCCCTGTGTGTTTCTGTCCACTACACTCCACACGTTGGCGCTCACAGCGGCTCTACACAATATTAGGAAGCTGTACCAGTTTCTTTGGCTCTTCAGTGTATATAGCAGCTGTTTTTCAAAATGACGTAGTGGCTTCATTTAGCCATACCTTATCTCATATTATTTCCAGTTCAAAAATGAATTTTACGGACAAATCGACGGGGTGGCTACGGGCATACCTCTTAGTCCAGCTGTTGCCAAATTATTGACGGAGGTCTTCGAACAGCGGCGCTGCAGACGGCCAGTAAAAGACCAGATACCTCATAGTATGGACTCATGGTGTAGAGGAACTGGATGTTTTATTGGTGCATCTCAATGGTATTAACACAAAGATACAGTTTACGATTGAGAAAGTGAGCAATGTTCAACTTAATTTTCTGGATTTGTCTGTACTATTTTTAAACGGATGGAAGGGACTCTGGGCGCTAAGGTGTACAGATAGGACACACACACACTGATCGATACCTCCACCAGATGTCACACCATCATCCTCGACAAAAAAGAGGTGGACAGAGCCAACAAAATCGGGGAGCCAGTTTATTTGAAGTATGAGTTAAATTGATATGCCAGTAAGGAGATTGATCGAGCACTCCATCAAAGAAGAAAACAAGCCAGTAGTACTGAGCATCAAAGGCCGCCATCTAGAAAAGTTTTGGTCCCGTTCATTCATAAAATTAAGTTCATTAATAAAAATAAGTTTTCGCTAAGTGTAAAGTCGAAACGACCCTTAGGCCCACCGATAAGATTAGTGAATATTTAAGAACGGCAAAAGATGCACGGAAACCCCTGGTAATATCTGGGGTATATAAGGTTCCGTGTATTTTCAAGCAAGAGTATACTGTAACTACGAAAAAAAGTGTCAACATCCACATAGCTGAACACAAGGGGACTTTTTAAAAAAAAGCACACACCGAAAATTCGGCCCTAGCAGAACATGTTTTTTGAGATGGGAAGCACAAAGTAAAATTCAGTGAGACAAGAGTTTTAGCAAGGATATTGCATTATCATGCAGGGATGTATAGAGAAGCAATAGAGATTCGTGAACACTACAATAATTTTAGTAGAAAGGAAGATGGTTTGAAGTTAGATAAAATACGGAGGTAGACTTGGCGCCAACAATAAGACAATCGATTATTTTGAATCGAGAATGATGATGCCATCCAGACATAGTCACAGAGGGCATCACGTGACGTTTGGTGGTGTGCACTCTATATATGTGAGAGCCCTCAAGCCTTAGTGGAAGCAACAGTTTTACCTCTGAAGATGTCTTCCGCAATTAGAGGTTAAACGTCAGCAAGCGGTTTTATTCATCGACCATGGCCTCTCGTTCCGGAAGTTTTAATAAAAGAAGGAAAAGCGTATTGAAATTTTGAAAACATCGTATAAAAGATGGTGGGTGAAACGGGTCTCCCGCGCTCACATTTTAGCGGTGAAGCGACATTTCACCCCAGTGGATAGTAAATGGACACAATACTCAATATGAACTCTGAAAGCCTCGTCTAAACGTGTTCCGTGATTTTCCGCAAAACCTTCTTTGTGGACGATTCTCTCTTGCGGAGCGAAAATTTAGTGGAACAACGCACATAGACATGTTGTCACATTGAGTTTTTCGTTGACTTAACACTCATCACAATATTTCAACAGGATGGATTTCCACCCAATTAGCACCTCGAAGTCGGAATATTTTTGCCGAATGATAGATCACCTGGGAAAAAAAAACTGACTTTTATGTTCTGGCCGCCGAGATCTCCCGATTTCACGCCATGTGATAAGAAGAGAGCCAGCTGACGTTCCACCTCTACAAAGGACTCTGGCTGACACGCGGAGCCGTATCATAGCAGCTCGAGAATACAATGTAACAGAAGACCTGCATTTTCATTGTGTTTTACTGTGTATCAAATACGATGTGCTAGAATCGAAACAGTTCTGTGATACGCTGCTGTGACTATACAACGGCTAGTTATTGAATTGGGCATTGATGTTGCGAGACAACCCGGGAAACAAAATGCAGAAGAACACGCCTTAAGACGAGGCTGAGAATCTGAAACTGTAAAGTATAATCCCATTTTGAGATAACTGAGAACAGTTAGGTCCACAATATCAGTACCTTTACAGGACTTTTAGGAGACTGAAACAATTACTCTGAATTAAATGTGGAGGATTTTCGATCTCGAAATGTATCTCCAATACTCATCATTTTCTGAAAGTTTGGTAACAAGAAAAAGCATATTTTCAGTATCATCTACCCGGCAAGAACATTAAATTGAAAATGGAGTTTCATATAGCGCACACTCCGCTCCAGAGTGAAAATATTATTCTGGAAACATTAAATATTAGTTTACAAATCAAAAATTTGCATGTAGAAGAAATGACCTTACCCTTCACCTCTGCCATTCGCAGAAACATCCCAATTTAAGGTGAATCAACCACCCCGATTATTTTGTGGCACGATAGTTTATTTAAAATGAAAAACGAGCTACTGATCGTTCAAGACGGCAAAGGAAAAATATTCATAGAAAAATAAAAAACGCCTAAAACTCTATGGTTCATAGAAAGTAATTTTTATAAGTTCCAAGAAGAGAAAATTGCGTCCGGGGTAACGTCATTGTCATGTATTATTCGGAAGAATTAAAACAATGATATAAGCCTTAGAGAAAAAACGATATCACTCAGCAGTTTATATTGAAATAGTGCTGTATTTCAATACACCTGCAAACGTTCACATTTTGAAATTATACACGTGACACCAATGGTACCGCAAGACAAAGTCTGGACAAATATTTACGGGAACGATACGAGGTGGTAGAAGTCGTTAACAGATTGTGTTGCTATAAATTTGGACTAATTTGTTACCTTATATAACGAACTGTACAGCAGAATATAGACGGAAATCTGTGGAACTCGAGGAACAGTTGCCGTTAGCAATACAGGGTGAGTGGTCTACGATAAGGTCCGTAGCCATTCTTCTTTTCTCAACCAGCTAGTTGCGTTTGAGTAGTCCGTAAACGTGACGTAATCTTATTAAGCTACTCAATTTCATTGCCTTATAAACAGCAAAACTGTTGAAACAGAACGTGTCTGAAACTGGGTGGAGGTCTAGTCGAAGCAGACGAAGGCACTGAAACAAACGAGGACGAGTGAATTGTGGGTGGGCAGTACTGCATCCCACGTGAAAGGTGATGAAACTTGGGATGCCGGTGGGTAAGGACGAAGGTGGTGTAAGAGAAGGTGGCAGCAAGGGGAGGGGGGGATCAATAGGGGTAGAGGCTGGCTGGCCTGCACGCACGGTGCGTCGGCTGCGTGCCGGGCTGCGCCTGTCTCGGACCACCGAGTGTCGATGAAATTGGAAGGTAAACCGAATGATGGGCAAGCGGTAGTAGGGCGAGAAGGGGGACTGCGGTCAGCCGGGGGCGTCCGGTCATAAAAAGTCAGCGATCTCCACTGACGTCCTGAGTATAACAACTCGAGGTCGGCCGTGGGATCGGGCTATCTGCACAAATAAAAATTAAATGTTATTCGTGCGTGAGCGCATCGTTTGAGAACGGCTGGACCTTCTTGGCTAATAAAGAAAAGGCAGTTCGAAATATTCCGAATTAGGTCTTTAGGGAAAGAAAAACCAGGAAAGTTGTCTTGAAAAAAAGAAAATTTTGGAAAACCTGAAAGTGTTTTGTATGGAATTTTTGTGTAAACTCAAGACCATAACTCGCAGTTCGAATGATGGATACGTGGGTTTTTTTGTTCGTTATTATGCTGGAACAATTTTCAGGAAAAAATTCGGTACAGTTACAAATGAAAGTCGGAATATTCGGACAAACTGCAGAAATCATAATAATTGTACGCACTCCCGATCATAACTGACGATACTTTTTTGTTTTCTTCGTTATAGTCCCGCGATGGATATGAGTCAACTGAATGTCTTCAATAATATTAATAATAATAATAATAAGAAGAAGAAGAAGAGCAGGAGAAAAATCTGAAACAACGCATTCCAGCCAAAATTAATATAAAATTACATTTGTGTTTTTACGCTTGTGCTGTTTCGCAATCTCTCCAATAAATTTAGTTACTGTATTTGTATTACATTTCTAAATTGTTTTGCTACCTCATGCGCAAATGTTGGTTTATAACTGTGTCTAATTGCGAACCAAGCCAATCCGTCACACAGCAACGAAAAATTGACTGAGTTATTTGTTTCTGGTTGAATTGAAATTGTGTTGTAAGTTCATTGCAACAGTTTTATCAAATGAAATAAGTTTTTCCGTTTATCTCAAAAAATTCTACATATTTACCTATGAAATGCTGTGAGTTTTGAAGTGACAAACGGTAATATAGTAACAACAAAGTGGATGAACTATCCATTGTCAACTGAACTGTGATTATTCGCATCGCACATTATGTCGCAATCGACACAACTGAATTGGTCCGACACCACTTAATCGCACTACAATGCCACCAATAAGACGAAGCAATTTAGGTAGCAGAGCGTGCAATGCTAATTTAGGGAAATTCCGCATTCACATCTAATGCACATGACTATGATAGTATTTATTCACTACAAACCATACGAATTTTCGATCTAACTGAACTGCAATGCAAGACCAAGAGCGAAATGAAATTTAACCGAACCGGTCATCACAAACACGTTCAGCACTCACGCAAGTAGAAAGAGAAATGCAAATGAAGATGATACAAATCGAATGAGACGCCATCGATCAATAGAAACCAATCGGGCGACAATGAATTGACAAACAAATGTTGCGTTGAATACTCATCGAGGTGCAACCCTACGATAATGATAGACTCAAGAGCCTGAAGGAAAATTAAACTATAACAGAGATGGACTCCGTTACAGTGTTACAATTGATTATTGCCGACTAATCAGTTGCTATTGGGTCACTTGACATACAGGGCGTGGGAAGACGAACTTAGAGGGGGAAAAGGGGATGTACTTAGAGGGGGGGAGGTGATGGAGTGAGAAAGGCGACAAGGGAGAGCAGATGGACAGAGACAGGGGAACGAAGCCGATAGGCAGGGAGAGGAGCAGGACGAAATGACGGACAGTGGGGAGAGGAGGAGATACACAGTAGTGTGGCGGTGGGGGGAGGGGGGGGAGGGAAAGAGGAGAAGGACTAAAGGAGGTTTAGAATAAATAAATTCCAGGGCATCGTTAGATACTTATCTAGTGTCAATATGTTCTATTGACGTACATAGGACGATGCGTATAGGAATGGGAAAAAATAGTATTTGTCAACAAGTGTCTTCAGAATGGTTACTAAACTTTTCGACCAAAGAAGAAATTCTGGGGTAGATATTCGGGTATATACCAAACACACAATATCTTAGTATGATCTTGATAGACCTTATTACGCTTGTAAATTATGATGTAGGCAAACACAAGGAATGTATTTCAGGTTCGTTAATGAGACAGTATTTTCCCGGAAAAATAAAAAAAAAGAGAGCAGCGAGCAAAGCTACACAAAGAGAAATGTGGATATCAACGAATCTCCGAAATTTAAGACCACATCTGCCAGATAGTGTCACCTTGATAAGAGAGTACAGAGAGATACCGGGTGCCACGCAGGTCACTCTCAGAATTTACCTTCGGTCACAGTTTTACTGACACCGAATCTCCTTCGCATTGGTTTCTTCACGATTGTCTCCAACCGTCAACCACAAGGTGTCCCTATTCATGAAGTGGAAATGTAAAGTTATTTTTCATGCGCAACTAAATGTTACTGCCAGAGGACACAGAGGCTGCTGAGGAAAGCTAATTAATGGCTAATTTGCATTACATAAACCACTCTCAAATGCAAAGTCTAAAAATCACTTTAACTTTCCTTCTGTTTCTTGCATTCCATACTCAGCGTTCCATAGAGATCTTCTGGAATTTGCCTTACAACCAAGGGAAACCCTAATGCAAAACTTGGTCGGAAGCAGGGCGTTCCAAATGTTTTCAGGTTCTTTTTTTTTCACTTCTTTATTTCTTTGAACTATCTTAAGATGGCGCGGCCTGGTTGAGATCTTGGCCCATGGGTAGATCCTTGGGTACATTCAACCATATCGGCATTGCAGGTTCCTAAGCGCAACATTGTAGCATGGGGTTAACAATTGTGTCATTTGACTTAGAGTCAAGGAAAACCTTCCAAAACTCTTGGTCTGTTCAGTAACTTATGTGTCACACAAAGAACTAAGAACTAGGGAGGAGAGGGAGAGGGAGTGAGGGAGGGAGGGAGAGAGAGAGAGAGAGAGAGAGAGAGAGAGAGAGAGAGAGAGAGAGAGTGGTGTTTCTTTTTTGTGTGAGACAGGACAGTCGACCTGGTTGTTTTATTTTTTTTCTGTTTGCCTGTATAGTCCTGATTCTATTGGTTCAAATGGTTCAAATGGCTCTGAGCACTATGGGACTTAACATTTAAGGTCATCAGTCCCTAGACTTACAACTACTTAAACCTAACTAACCTAAAGACAACACACACATCCATGCCCGAGGCAAGATTCGAACCTGCGACCGTAGCGGTCACGCGGTTCCTGACTGAAGTGCCTAGAACCGCACGGCAACACCGAACGGCCCTGATTCTATTGTTTATTTCGTTTTTTTTTTAAATTTTTACAATACGTTTTATTCTCCTTCTAGAATGGTAGAGGGGATTCTCGAGATAATGACATAATAAAGACTTCGCATATTCATAGCAAATTTTCAGTGAACTGATAGTGAGGTAGGGAAGTAGCCTCAAGTAAAGGGCTCCGGTAGTTTGTAGCAATGAAAATGAAGATTTCAGCCGGGTCCCGGCGGGGTCAGGGATTTTCTCTGCCTCGTGATGACTGGGTGTTGTGTGACGTCCTTAGGTTAGTTAGGTTTAAGTAGTTCGAAGTTCTAGGGGACTGATGACCATAGATGTTAAGTCCCATAGTGCTCAGAGCCATTTGAAATTTCACTTTCAGCCGGTGTAACAGAATGCAAACAAGAAAATGAAGATTCTTGGCGGTGGGGCAAAGGCTTGGTTAAGGTAAAAACTCTATGGAAAATGAACGGATGCGGTCTTATAAATAGTTTGTACGGAGTGATGCTAAAGTCATTTGAGATACGAAAATTCAGTGCTTCACGATATAATGTAAATAACAAATAAAAATTAACACACATTCTTGAAATGACAGGTTTTACTGAAATCAAATAAAGTCTACAAAATGACGAACTGATCGTGCTACATGTGATATAAAGGTGGTAATAAGTATAGCAATTAATTTCTAGTAAACACGATGTTCATTATAAAAAAACTCTGAGTATGTAGGCTGTCATTCATCAGCAAATCTACAGTCGAGGGTCAATGTTGTGAACAGCACTGTACAGCACAGATACAGCGAGGAACTGTCGTCGGATGTTGTCTTTTAACGTCCCTAATGAGGTCAGACGATCACGGTAGACTTGCGGCTTCAGGTGACCCTACAACCAAGCCACACTGCACTCAAGTCGTACCTTCCAGCATGTGTTTATGAGCCAGTCTAGGGATGATGCATTTCTGTAACATATCAACCTACCTTACACGAACCACGCTGACATTTTGAAAAGCAACGCTCCGCATTTCCTCGAAGAAAAAGGATCCCATCATCATTGATCTGGTAGCTCCACACCACACCGTGTCATTCTCATCATGCTGTGGGGTTTCCACGACAGTTCTAGCGGCGATAAACCTGCTAAAGTCTCCATTTTGTCCTGAACTGTCGGAGTGCAGTATCAATTGTGTCTGGTTGACCACTAGGGCCGAGCGTCTAAATAACCCGTGATTTCGGTCTTTGTGATCATTTTCTTCATAGTGGTACTAGACACAGCACCTTCATTGCTTAGAATACCCTTGTTATGGCGAAAGCTGCAGTATCCCTGCTTTTTGATAGTAAAGCTTCATAACAGTACCTTTTCCGGTAAAATCAACATGCCGCCATTGCAGTTGCATCTGAGTACCTGTCTCGCTACAGCTCATTTTATACACAATTATCTTTCCCCCTGTATTTGTCCATCTCCTCCGCTGCCCCTTCCGTGTACCTCCTTCACGACCTCTTTCTACCCACCTCCTCCACCCACCCCATCCCCAACTCTCTGTCTATCTCCTCCTACCGATTGCCCCATGCATCTGCTACTTCCCTCTCTTTGTCCATCTGATTCTCCCTTCTATGACCATTTGCTCCTCCCCCACATCGAGTCCATACCTCCTATACATCTAACTCCTCCCCACTCCCTTTTCCATTCCTCTCTGTCCATCTCATCCTCATCCTTCCTCTGTCCATCGCCTCTTCCCCCTCTCTACGTCCATCCCCTTCATTTTTCTTTCCCTTTCTCCATCTCACTTTGTCCATCTCCTCCTTTCCCCTATCTGTGTCCATGTCTTTCTTCTCCCTCCCTTCCTGTCAATCTCTTCCTACTCCTTCTCTCTTCACGTTGTCACCACCAAAGCAGTAGGAGGCTCGTGGTTCTTACTTACACATACTGCAGTATATCTCAAGCCAGTAAGTAACATGTATACCAAGTCTGGTTGAAATCGATCAAATGGTTTAGGAGATACTCTTCATCCACGATTTTGGCATAGTACACACGTCACATATGTTTCACGTAACCTTAACAAATATCGTACATATTTGACGCATATTTCACCTGTACATGTAGCTAATTTTGGCTTTGCATTTTCGTTGTTGCGTAGCTCAATCTCTATGACGTCATGTATCCTGAATTATCGGTTATTCAGTGATATTACTTTGCCGATAATACCGTTGATATATGTGGATAGTGTCTGCGAAATGCTTTGCGAATAGAGTTAGTAGCAAAGAAACAATAAAATAAAACGCCTTGCCGGATGCCGCAGTTTTTCACGCATCTCAGTGTTTACGACGTCATAGATAATGTACTAAGAGTCGTACTATGATATAATTTTTAGGTTAATCTACGACGAAGCGCAGAAGAAACTGGTATAGGCATGCGTATTCAAAAACAGAGATATCTAAACAGGCAGAATACGGCGCTGCGATCGGCAACGCCTGTACACGACAACAAGTGTGTGGCGCAGCTGTTAGACCGATTGCCCGTGCTACAATGACAGATGGGCAAGATTTAAGTGAGTTTGAATGCGGTGTTACAGTCGGTCCACGAGCAATGGAACACAGCATCTCCGAGGTAGCGATGAACTGTGCATTTTCCCGTACGAACTTACAGGATTCATGGTGTCAGTTCCCTTCAGCACAGCTTCAGATATTAGTCGACTTGATCCCACTTCGTATTGAGGCACTTCTGTGTGCCGGCGGTGGCCCCACACGATTTTAAGCAGGTGTATTAGTTTCTTTGGCTTTCACTGTAGTTGTGTATGTGGCATTTGTCGCGAATAGAGTTAGCAACAGACAACAACAAATTTAAACGTCACACATAATGCAGCAGTTTTGCTACATGAACAGCGAAAATGTAGTAAGTGATAATTTTTTTTTTCCTTTCATCGTATTATCATGGTTGCGAGCGAGAGTAAGTTTCATAATGTCTAGAAATCATGTATAAAGTTTGGTGGAAGTGACAAGGTGCTCTCATTCTCAAATACTAGGTGAAAAAAAATTCCGAATACGTGCGTCCCGAGCTCCATTACCTTTCACTACCACTCCTGCCCCGTTGATAGGTATATGGTTCTTACCCCGGTAGCTTTTCTTTCCGTACGTAAGTTGATATAGGTACCGAGATTTTTGAAATCGGTCCAGTGGTTTAGGAGGAGATGTGTGACATACGTACATACATATGTACATTTATTTTTATAATATGTATGGATACTCATGCGACGTCACTGACGTTTATTGTCCAGCGCCATTTATTGGCCGGTTTGTGCTCTCGATTCTGGTTTCATTACAGATCATGTCATTTTAGGCATATCTGTCAAGTTTTACGTTATTTCGAGAGTTAGGGTATTTTCAAATAGTAACGTACTTTTGGGTCATCCTTTACCTGCCGGTAGTCATACGCGTCGTTCAAATTTTGTACTTGGCTTAAATTTGTGGTTTACTTTTATCCTGGAGTAAATATGTGAATGGTCTTACGGAGACAAGGGCCAAAAAATCTGAACTGTCTGATGTAATGTTCAAACATGTTGCTTGGAAAAAAAAGGGACGATGTAGCCGTAAGGACCGCGCCTTGCCATCACCTGGTTAAGAACGCGTAACCACCTGCGCCGACAGGTTTTTACTCTGGCGTTTCTCGACACAAAGGGGGAGAACCGTCATCAAAAATGCACGTGAGCAAGGAAGGGGAGAAAAAAAGGAAGACTTTGAGTTATCCCCGTAAATGTAGCCTGTAACGTAACGCACAGCCTGTTCTTTCGCGGGCGTTTATTTTTGCGCCCTTTGTGAGGGCCCGCGAAACACATCCCTAGCCGAGCCTTTTGCTGCTTTGCCGTAATGAGCTGCTGCACCGTGAGCGGACGGGAACCATCCAGTCACCCTCAGTCTGCCGCTCCACTACCTGCCTTTTTTATTTTTTTTTTTCCTCTTCCCTCCCTCCCTCCCTGCTCCGCGGGGGTAAGCGCTCCGGCCGAAACAGTACTGACGCTTTGGCGCGTTCAGGCGGTGGCGTTGGCGCTGCAACTGTCGGTCCGTATGGAGTCGCCGCGGCGATGGGTGATTACGGCCGCTGTCAAGATGCCCTGCCACCCGAGGGCACAGTGTCGTGACACCGCCCGCTCGTCTCTTGTTCTGCGGCAGTCGCAGCCGCGGCGCACCGCATCCCTTTCGCGTTTGAGCGCCGCGAATGAATGAACGCTTCGAGGCTGAAACAGGGAGGTGCCGAACAAAGTTGCTCGTATTTTCACTCACGTGCTGGCGGCCTGTATTACAGGGCGCCGAATAAAGGGCCATTCATACGCACGCCCATTTAATTAAAACATAAACGCGAAGGCTTTGTGTCGTGCCCCTCTGCTCCCCTCTCTGCCCCGGTCTTTCTCTCTTGACACCCCGACCAGCTCCAAAACTACACCATCTCCCTCCCCCATCTCCTCCCCACCTTGGTGTGCTGACGGATGTCGATACCTTTTGTAAGGCTGCTGTTGTTGGCCCCTAAAGAAAGGTGACTGTGGCGGAGATTCGGTAGGCGGGTGTACTGGCGACCTTTCGAGGCCCGTATCCTGTGTTCCCCCTCTTCTAAACTTTCTTTTCTCCAGAGGTGCAGTGATTACCTTGTCCGCCCCGTCTCCTCCTGTTGGCTAAGCGGCAGGGAGGAGCAGGGGTAGCAGGACGAGGAGAAGTGGGCTTGGGTGGGGAATAGGAAGGGAGAGCTCGGAGAGGGTTACGACGGAGGCGCATTGTGAAATCTGAGAAGAGTAATTAGTAATGGTCCACAGTCACTCCTCAGAGCAAGGAACTCGGATTATTAAACGAGGACAGGATTCAGCAGCGCCATCGACCGTCGGCGGATGTCTGTTCGTGACGGAAACGGACGTGCTCGCGCCCTCTAGACTGCTTCTACCGTTGCGCTTGACACCTCCAAGACACATGGCGCATAACACTTATTTTACTATACAGATTTACTAATCACGCAGGAGAGTCGTTCGAACATACCGTCTTCTCCCCTATATGGAAGACATACTAATAAGCATCCGTGGTGTACAGTGTCGCGTCCCGGCACAGCCTCACTATGCAAGAATGAAGTAAGTGCGAACTGCGTAGCGCAATCGGGACGTTAACGACAATGGGTTGGTTATAAATTGTCGTCAACCTTTACTTCAGAGCTGAGAGGGAGAGAATCTCCTTGGTTTGAAGCAAACAAGTTTCCTGAAAATAGGTTACAGAATTGCAATAGGCAGAAAAGATTGGTTAGTTTCTATCAAGTTTATTCTCACATATACTTATGTCACGTGTTGGACCATAAACCCCTTAGTAAGATTCTGTCTATTTATTCGAACTTGCTACTTCAAAGCTAATTGCCGGTACATATAAGAAACAAGTAGAAAGCAATCACTTGTTCTTGGTTAGCACTGAAATCTCTCTAAGTAATTGAGACAAAGACTGACAGCAAAACTATTCCAATGAAACTCTAAAAATTCTACTTGACCTGCAGTTCCTGAGTGTCCACCAGAGTCTATCACCGACTTCTCGTAGTTGAAGTCTGCATCAGCTGTATTGGCCGCTATGGGCCTACTCGGCCCCACTGGCGTCTCGCTGTGGAATCTCCAAACTGCCGGCACTGGCTTTGAATCTGCATCTGAATCTCTGCTTCTAGCTATTCCGCTGCCTGGCCATTTATTTCGTTTCTCATATACTTGGGTGCACACGAGATAATTTGTTTCACACGACCCTTTCATTTCTAAGTGATCGGATTGCACAAAAATGCCTATGGTTCCACATGACTCTCTCGTTTCTAGTTGGTCGGCTTGCGCAAGAATGCCTTCGGTTCCACACGACACTTTCGTTTCTACCTCCACCAACTTAATTTTGTTCCACACGAGCCTTTTCCTCACGCGACTGACACTCTTTCTTGCTGTATTATCGCTCTGGTGTTTGCGTCTTCCATTGCGCAAGTTTCACTCATGCTGCTTCCTCCGGCAGGAAGTCAAACACTAAGTTATTTGATCAACATCATACTTGGCAGCCTCCGCCGCTTATCTTGTCCATACGTCCAGGTGGACTATTTCTTAATGTTGGCTCGCTGTTTGCCTATGGAGCGTGGACTCTTATTATGATCACAAAAGCAAGAATAAAAATTAAAATTTTCTACTGTCACAACAACAGAAACCGCTGAAAAAGTTGAAAACAAATAAGGTGCCACATCCGGATGGAATCCCGTTTCGAGTTCACAAAGAATACTCTACGGCATTGGCTCCTTACTTTGCTCGCATTTATCGCGAACCGCTATCCTAGCACAAACGACTGCGAAAAAGCGCAGGTGACTCCGGAATAGCAGAAGGATAAAACACTGGATCCGCAAAATTATAGACCAATATCCTTAACATCGGTTTGCTGAAGAATTCTTGACCGTATTCTCAATTCGAATATAATAAATTTCATTCAAACCGAAAAGCTTATGTGCATGAATCAGCACAGTTTTAGAAAGCATCGTTCGTGCGAAACTCAGGTTGCAATTTTCTCACACGATATTTTGCGAACTATGGATGAATAGCAACAGGCAGATTTCATGTATCTAGATTTCCGAAATGCAGCTGACACGCCGGCCGCGGTGGTCTCGCGGTTCTAGGCGCGCAGTCCGGAACCGCGCGACTGCTACGGTCGCAGGTTCGAATCCTGCCTCGGGCATGGATGCGTGTGATGTCCTTAGGTTAGTTAGGTTTAAGTAGTTCTAAGTTCTAGGGGACTGATGACCACAGCAGTTAAGTCCCATAGTGCTCAGAGCCATTTGAACCATTTGAGCAGCTGACACGTTTCCCTAAGGCAGACTGTCAAGGAAGACATTTGTAACACGTATCCAGATATGTGAGTGGCCCGAAGACTTCTTAAAAACGCAGTACGTTACACTAGATGGCGCGTGTTAATCGGAGACAAGGGTACCGTCTGGTGTGCCACAGGGCAGAGTGATAGGACCGCTTTTATTTTATACATACATAAATAAATGGTTCAAATGGCTCTGAGCAGTATGGGACTCAACTGCTGTGGTCATCAGTCCCCTAGAACTTAGAACTACTTAAACCTAACTAACCTAAGGACATCACACACATCCATGCCCGAGGCAGGATTCGAACCTGCGACTACATACATAAATGGTCAGCGGACAGGGTAGGCAGCAATCTGCGCTTGATTGCTGATGATTCTGCGGTATACAGGAAGTGTCAAAACTGAGTGACTGTAGGAGGATGCAAGATGACTTAGACAAAATCTCTAGTCGGTGTGATGAATGATAGCTGGCTGTAAATGTAGAAAAAGGTAAGTTAATACGGATGAGTAGGAAAAATAAATCCGTAATGTTCAGATACAGCATTAGCAGTATCCTTCTTCACACAGACACATCTTTTAAATATCTGGGTGTAAACGTTGCAAAGCGATGCGAAATGGAATGAGCATGTGAGGATTGTGTTTGGGATGATGAATTGTCGACTTCGGCTTATTGGGAGAATTTTGGGAAAGTGTGGTTCATCTGTAAAGGAGACCACATATAGCACGCTCGTATGATCTATTCTGACTCCTCGAGTGTTTGGGATCCGTACCAGGTGGGACTGAAAGAAGACATCGAAGCAATTCAGAGGCGGGCTGCTAGTTATGTTACCAGTAGGTTGTAACAACATGCAAGTATTGCGGAGATGATTCCGTAACTCAAATGGGAATCCCTGGAAGGAAGGCGATGTTCTTTCCGAGGAACATTGTTCAGAAAATTTAGAGAACTGGCATTTGAACGTGACTGCAGAACGATTCTGCTGTCCCCTACATGCATTTCGCGTAAGGACCGCGAAGATAAGTTACGAAAAACGAGGGCTTTTACCGTGGCATATAGACAGTCATTTTTCCCTGTCTCTGTTTGCGAGTGGAACAGGAAAGGAAATGACTAGTTGTGGTACAGGGTACCCTCACCCGCGCATCACACCTTGACTTGCGGAGTATGTATCAAAATGTAAGGGTATATGTAGATGAAAGGATTCCTCCAATAATGTTAAGATAGTACTGATCATATAGTGCGACTAACGTGCATTGTGGCGCAAGATATTCAAGGGAAACATGAGTCTACATCTACATTTACGAGCTGGTATACAGGGTGTAAGCGAAAATTGCACCACACTTGCTTACAGGAAGTCAGCTCGGAAAACTGCTACAAAATTGTCTGTAAAATACCTAAGCTACAGCATATGCACGCAAAATGCTGGTCCTAGAGAAAGAAATGATGAACCAAAAGTGTTCTGTTTCAAACTGTTCGTCTCCACTTCCTCTAGACCACTGACGTGCGTTGTTAACAGCCGTTTACACACTGTATAAACCACTGTGAAATGCATGGCAGAGGGGCTATTCTATTACTTATTAGCAGGTACTCCCGTTTCATTCATGTTTGGAGCTTGGGAAGAATGGTTAAAGGCGTCTGTGCGTGCTGTAATTAGTCTAATCTCGTCTACAGGACTGATACTTTGGGAGCTATACTACATTTACATGTCTAAATAGACTGTTAGATCTATTTGGAATAGGTTCCATGCACTTCAGCAATATTTTAGGATAGGTCTGGTGAAAATTGATTGCATTTTCTTATTACAACAGCAATGAATCGAAGTCTGCTACGTGTTTAATGAGACTGAGCCTATCTTATAATTCCATTCCGTATATCTAAAAACCGGTACGTCAGTGTAAGACTTTCTTCTAATTGTGATCAGAAGAATACTATGCATTTTCAGTTTTGTGAAGGACATAATTTTATATTTATGAACATTTTAAGAAAGTCGCCAATCTTTGCACCATTTTCAAGTCTTACCAAGACCTAATTTAATATTTGTGCAGCTTTTTCAGTCAGTACTTCGTTGTACATAATTACCATCTGGAAAAGTGTGAAGCCATTACTAGTACTAACTATCGGACCATTAACGGACATTAATAACAAGGATCTCATACATCCCTGGAACACGCCTGAAGTTACTTCATTTGTCGATGACCTTCCATCTAAAATGGTTCAAATGGCTCTGAGCACTATGGGACTTAACATCTGATGTCATCAGTCCCCTAGAACTTAGAACTACTTAAACTTAACCAACCTAAGGACATCACATACATCCGTGCCCAAGGCAGGATTCGAACCTGCGACCGTAGCAGTCGCGCGGTTCCAGACTGTAGCACCTAGAACCGCTCGGCCAGCACGGCCGGCCATCTAAGACAACATGCTGCTCTCTCCTTACGAAAGAATACTCAGTCCGATCACAAATTTCGTTTGATAACCCATACGAATGTACTTTTGATAATAAGCGCTGTTGTGTAGTTCTCAGTTAGATGCTTTATAGAAGTCAATAAACTGATTTTCACTGCATCTTGGAAATGTCTTATGCTGTTTGTCATCTTCTGCTTGCACGAGACTTAGATACCTTTCTGAACGTCTTATTATAAAATGAACCCCACTATCTTTACCCTTACATGCGACTCTTGGAAATATGATCCCTAGGTCGATGGAGCGTTATACCGAACGGCCTGGCGCCCTAGTTATTGCTCTGGCCGCTATTTTGGTGAACAGGGAATCCAGCCACCCTGTACCAATAACAATGCAGATCCAGTAATAATGTTGTTTGCGTGGAGATACGGGACGAAGGTCAGGAAAAGGAAGAAGAAAATAATAATTGAGCTATGTACGCGGACGACATAGTCCTTCTAACTGAATGTAAGAAATATGTAGAATACATGGGAAAAGGATTGGACAACGTACCAGTATTTAAAATTTGGTCTAAGGATAAACAGAGCAAAGAAGATGCATGTGAAAGTAGTAGACAGGAAATAAGGATTTGCTAAACAGCCAGATTGTGGACAACACGGTAACGGAAAAGGCATTGGAATTCTCCCACTTAGAAAGCAATTAAGATATCAGAAATAGACCGGCACAGTCGAAGAAAGGTTCACGCCATAAGTGATATACATTGAGTATATATGAACGTCTTAGTATACACGTAAGAGCTAAATTAGCAAATCTAAATTGAGAAACGCTTACAGGCACAATATCTAAAGCGAAATTTGTCGGAAAATACCGCAGCCTTTCGAAGTAAACAAATGTGTACAATAGGATGGTTGCTTATTACTCATATTACTCATTCTTTTTAATTGCATTCTGAAAAAAAAAAGAATGTGTATTTGGAATGAAAAACTGACTGACTATAAGATTTTACCAATAACGTTGGGAAGAAAAAATCAAATGTTTGGAATACTTTATCAAAATGTGGCATTTATTGTAATATGATTAATCTTTTAGAAAATAACCAACTGAAGAATTTCTGCAGAAGAAAAACAAAGTTTTAACAAATATTAAAAATACACAAGAAGTTCAGAAAACATATTCGACAAATAGAGAAAGCTGAAAAATTTTATATTTTTAGGTTATAATCCAAGAAACCGGTCTGAAAAAAGCTGCTATAGAAGGAAGGATTCATAAAGTGGGAATGGGATATGGAACAAATATAGACCTTTACGATAAAAAAAGCCTGCCAAAAAAATGCAAAAATTGGACATTAAGACATGTTATTGAAGCCATAAGGTCTATATACAACCGAATGACTGGCATTAAACTATACTTTAAATAAACTAGAAATACTGGCAGTGCGAATATTAAGGAAAATACTGGACTCACGAAAAGCTATGCAAAGTCGGAAGTTACGGCGTAACAACGAAATTTCAAGAAACGTAGAAAACATGTCAGAAGTAATAAGGAAAAGAAGACTGGACATTTATATCAAATGCAAGACGTTAGACTAACAAAAAAGATTAAATATTTGTGGAATGGTAAGAAAACATGGGATGAAGTGGTAGAAGACAGAAAGAGAAAATAACATTGTGAACAGATGGTGTCTCTTGAAAAAAAATAATGACGAATAAGGAAATGAAATAGGCATGTGGTCCTTAGCTGACCCATCCGAGAAAAAAATGGCATATGCTGATAACAGGAAATCACATAAATTATATCATGCATTGATTAGGAACTGAGGAAGATGTTCCTGAAAGACGTTAGACTAACCCAAATATCAAATACTCGTGGAATGGAAAAAAAACCATGGTGTGGAGTGGTAGGAAGATAGGAAGAAAAAAAATATAGTGAACAGATGGAGTGTCCTGAAAAAATCAAAAAGAGTGACGAATAAGAAAATGCAATTGGCATGTGGTCCTTAACTGGCCCATCCGAGAAGAAAACGGTATACGTATGCTGATAACAGGAAATCTTACGAACTATATCATGTATTGATCTTCCTGAAACTCTGCGATGCATTGTATAGAAGTGAAACTTGGACAGACGGAAATACTGATAAGAACATGATAAAAGAAATGAAGTACAATACTATCTAACACTGTGATACATTAATGGACAGATGCCGGCCGGAGTGGCCGTGCGGTTCTGGGCGCTACAGTCTGGAGCCGAGCGACCACTCCGGTCGCAGGTTCGAATCCTGCCTCGGGCATGGATGTGTGTGATCTCTTTAGGTTAGTTAGGTTTAATTAGTTCTAAGTTCTAGGCGACTGATGACCTGAGAAGTTAAGTCTAATAGTGATCAGAGCCATTTTGAACTGAACAGATGAAGTACAAAGTGAAGAAAATATATCGAACACCCTTATCAAAAGAAGAAACAGGATAATGGGACATCTGACACGGTATCAGGGAACAGTTGACTTGGCTCTGGAAGGGGAAAAATATTAATGGCAAATAAAAACACGGATACGTAAAACAGATTTAAGGTATTGGGTGTTATAATTACCTAGAGAAGCTATGATCAGCAAAGATGCGAAACGATAGACACTACCAAGCCAGTCAAAAGGCAGATGATTGAAAAAGGTGTTGAGAATTAAAGTGTTACTTCAAAAGTTAATGGAGCAAAGTATGGCAATCATTTTGATGACACGGGGGAAGTACTGCATGGATTGTATGTGAATGGCAGTATATCCACTCTGAACAGTGCATACAGGTACATTTAAAATCCAAAGCACTAACACAAGAAATAGATATCACGAGAGCAATAATTGCAACAATTAATGGGTACTAAGTAAATTCAACTGACAAATTGTCCACCACAATGAAGGCCAAAATCACCAAGTTAAGCACTGCAGGAGATACAGCCTACAGAACACAGATATTCACAAGCAATCCATACTTGGGCTCAACATTACAAAAAATAAATACGAGCCGGCCGGAGTGGCCGAACGGTTCTCAGCGCTACAGTCTGGAACCGCAAGACCGCTACAGTCGCAGGTTCGAATCCTGCCTCGGGCATGGATGTGTGTGATGTCCTTAGGTTAGTTACGTTTAAGTAGTTCTAAGTTCTAGGGGACTGATGACCTCAGTAGTTAAGTTCCATAGTGTTCAGAGCCATTTGAACCATTTTTTATTGTCTGTTTATAAACAATAATGTAACATCTTCGTCTCTTCTTAGATATTGTAAGACGTGTGTATATGAGAATGTACCATAATAAATACTGGAAACAGTAAGCAATTCTTCGCTTTTTCTTGGTCTTGCAAAATTTGTAATATACCTAGGTACTCTTCAAAAGACCAGTAGTAACATAAATTCAAAAAAATTATGTAGCTGTTCAAGTACCTGAAGATGAGACACCAGGGATCGAAAAGCATCGTGTATTGGGGAAAATAAAGACGACTTGTGACTGGAGGTGGTTTTCCTTTTTAACGAAAGGACTACAGTCACCGAACCAACGCTGACAGCAAGGGCAAATTCAGTACGATAACAAGGCGAAATATAAATACATTTGCCTAAAACATCAGTAATGTTGAAGAGCTTCATATAAAAATTGGGCTGAAAATTTCAAAAAAAAAGGAAAAAAGTACGAAAATTAAAGCAGTTCTTGAAAATTTGGAATTAGAAATCGATAACTAAATGCGTAAATGTTACATTCTGTGGAAGTACCGGCACGGCGATCGGCAAATTGCGTAACGCGGCACACTAAAATATCTGCCGCTCTCAGCGCTGATGGACGGAGGAAGAAGGATCGTTTATGAGTCTCCGGCAGAAACAATCCACGTTCGCAAGCCGGCGAGCGTGCTTCAGGAGCACAGAGAGCGGCGTGGAAGGCAGGGTGGGGGAGAACTTTAAAGGAGATCGAGGCGGCCGCTTATCGACCTGTTACTGCCTCCCTGCCTGTCCCCCGCTGACGGACAGTTCGGCTTCAAAATGGAGCTGCGAAGGCGGGGCCTTGCACGCAAACCTCAGAAAAACATCTCACAGTTTCACTAGCTGCCACTCTGGATCGTCCGTTGTCGCGTTATTACCGCGGTAGAATGAGCCCAGCTACAAATTTACCTTCCACCTGGCCTTTCCATTTAGTCCACGTGCATGGAGGCAAAAGTTAAGGTGCAAAAGGATTACGTCACAATTTAAAATGTTGTTTACTCGTTGTCTAACATTCTGTTATTCGACCATACTGTGGCTTGGACTTTTGTAAAATGTTAAACTGTATGTCAGAATGAAAGTAGCATCTGAACACCAATGCACTTCCAGTAGGCCCACGGTCACACACTTCATCACGTGGTGTCACAGCGTATTTAAAGATTCCCCCCCTTCCCCATCCTCATCACCTAACCCTTCATCCAAATGAATATCTATATAATGATACCATCAAGTTCGCATAATAAAAATAATATTTAATTTATTGGTAATGTCGTCTGTCAAAGGAAACAGTACATGAACTTCGCAACCATAAAAAAATCATAAAATAAAATTAATTATAAATACGATGTACCAATGTAAGGAAGATTACTTGGATCTCTTCAGTTGTATAATTTCTTCTGTCGCTGAGCCACATTATTTAATTTAATTCTTACTTTCGTGCGTAGATGGAATGTGCATTAAAAGTCTAAAAATATATTTTGCTTCACTTCATTTAGCGATCCTTTTCACTGCAAATCACAATCCAAGTTACTTTTGTGTAGTAAATGTAAAACAGTCAAATATGGAAACCTTTCGTTCGGTTCACGATCATTTGAAACTCCATTTTGTACATAATTGCTATTTGCTTACTACATTCGATAAAACCTAATGTCATTTGTTTTTCAGGACGTCCAGTCAAAATGCTGAGTGTAGTTATTCCGAAAGGAATCTTCCTTTCTTTTCTAGGTCATGCAAAATACGGAACGAATTGTTTCCAAGCTAACAGTGAGCTGAGATATTTTCTAATTTTGATGTAAATGAAGGTTAACAATATTAGTATTATTCTTGATTTTTTACGAAAGCCACTGAGAAATAAGTCGGAGACATAATTCGAGCCCAGTTTTTTATAACGTTACCACCAAAGAAAGATTTTCAGTAAAGGATTTTAAGTGATAGTTGATGCTTTTGATAGTCGTATTTCACGAAATTACAGGCGGCAATGGTGTAACTTGGTCGAAGACATTGTGAGGCAACAAGGGATCACCACTTTAGTACTGGAGGGAATTGTGGGGGGTAAAAAAAAAAAAATCGTAGAGGGAGACCAAAGGATAAATACTGCAAGCAGATTCAGAGGAATGTAGGATGCAGTAGTTACTAGGAGACGAAGATGCTTGGACAGGATGGAGTAGCATGGAGAGCTGCATCAAACCTGTCTTTGGACTGAAGACCACAACAACAATGATATAATCATAGCGACTCATAGCTCCAACATACCAGTAACCAAAGCAATAGCATTGTGACGCAGAGACTATTAATGTAGCCGGCCGAAGTAGCCGTGCGGTTAAAGGCGCTGCAGTCTGGAACCGCAAGACCGCTACGGTCGCAGGTTCGAATCCTGCCTCGAGCATGGATATTTGTGATGTCCTTAGGTTAGTTAGATTTAACTAGTTCTAAGTTCTAGGGGACTAATGACCTCAGCAGTTGAGTCCCATAGTGCTCAGAGCCATTTGAACCAATATTAATATATGTAACAGCAGACAGCAAAATTTGTGACAAAACTGTGAGACGGATTGGAAAAACTTTGAATCTGTTACTAAGATTAAAAAGCTATAAATGGTGATTAAGATGTTTCCGTTTAAGAGCGTTGCTGCAGCGTGTATGCAACATAAAGCGACTGCGATGCGCGTATGTAAGGCCAACTTGTAGACAAGACCACACTGAACTTTTCAACCAAGTGGGTCGGTAGGATGATTGCCTCATGGATTACGGCAGTTTTGTCTGATTAGCATCTCCATTCTAGACTGTACGGCATTCTGACGGAAACGTTTTGATCGTCCATTATGCATGATAACTGCATAACTGTCAATAAAGTCTGTTAACTATACAATAAGTCATGGGCATACCAGGTACCTAGAATTTTAGGGTTAAAGTTGTACATGTGGTGTTATAAGTTCCTCTCACTGTATCTGTTCTACATTTTCTTATGATGTTCTTGTATTTTGTTGCTGTAGACTAAACTGCTTTCCTATTCGTAAATTTTCGCTTGTGTCTGTGTTAAATGCGAACCTGAATAATGCAAGCGGTGGGATTACATAAACGCTATGTAACAAAAAAGAGTCGCGAAATGTCTGAAATTATATAACTGTATCGCAATTTAACTTTTACCAAAATTTATTAGTAAACATAAAACCGTATACTAAATAAGCTGTCCTGTGAATTTCTGTATCCTGCAGTGTAATGAACAGTGTGTGACGTTACAGTACGTAACTTGCAGTTCCATCACACAAAACTACAAAACTAACAGAGTAAATGTTCTGCCTAAATTTATAAATCGAATTTTGAAAGAATAAATGTCCAGAATGCTTGTATTAAAATGCCCTGTAAATTTACCAAAACAGAGTGACTAAATAAAATTCCAAACATAAAATGACGCACACGCGGATCTAACACTGCACTTAAAGATCGGATTGTCTGACAAAGAAATGAAATCCTAACTGAGATTTACGTCAGATGAACCTGAGAATAATTAATAAATGCAAAGATTAACTGTGAATGATTCAATTGTATCCTAACTGTAACGTTAAACTGGCCCTAACAAATTTTTGTGACTTACAATGTGGCAACAAAAACTGCTCGAAAGCTGTGAAAATAAAAAAGCAGTGCAGCAGCAAACCAGTTGAGGAAGTGAAAACTTGCCCAGTGCAATGCAAAGAAAAGCAGCTATGCTATGCACATCCTGCTGTACTTTGGATGACTGTGTTCCGGGCAATGAAATGCGGCGAAACATTATTAGAAAACAAAACTTTCGTGAGGAAGTGGTTGTAGTAACTCGAATTATTGATTGAAAAAGAGACTAGCATTCAAAACTGCATTATGAAACTAGTTCCTTAACAATTACAAGCATCTTTACCAAAAACTAAACTCCGTCCGAACAGGCCTTGGAAGGCCCAACGGAACCGACCGGTCGCCGAGTCATCCTCAGCCCACAGGCATTACACGACGGGGATATGGAGCGGCATGTGGTTAGCACACCGCTCTCTCGGACGTATGTCAGTTTACGAGACCGAAGCCGCTACTTCTCAATCAAATAGCTTCAAATAGCTCCCCAGTTTGCCTCACAAGGGCTGAGTGCACCCCCCTTGCCAACAGCGCCCGGCAGATCGGATGGTCACCCATCCAAGAGCCCGACAGCACTTAATTTCGCTGATCTGACGGGAACTGGTGTTACCACTGCAGTAATGCCTTTGGCTTTACAAGAAACACTTCTTATAAATGATATGACTCTGCCATGAATTTAGTTAACAGAATGGTAAAGGAGTTGTGCATTTCTAGCTCTGAGAAGAAGCCATACGAGGAGATAATTTCGATTCGTCTTGTCTAGACGATCAAACTAACTCAGCAGAATCATTAAAGTGAAAAGCCTAAAAAATTGCTGTAGACAAACTCATCATAAATTACGAGCTTGCCAGCAATGCAGCAACAAAATTACCTGAATGAATTCACACTCCTCAAATCAGTCTCTACATAATCGTAATTCTAAGAAGCAAAGTCCTCTGCGTTAAGATCTCTGTGTTCTGCTAGTTATTTCCACTCACTCGGCTGCGTAACTAACACCTGACTGCCTCACTTAATTCTCCTACAATGCTATTGCAACGACAGTGCTACTGACAATCAACGATCAAATTTCTTGTTCTCATATCCTCTGTCCCGTAACAATTTGACTGTCGAAGACTTCTGTTCGGAAAATTACAAATATGAAGGATGACACATCGAATTAAAAGAGAGATCACATTACTTTTATTACGTTGCACTAGTTGACCTCGTAAACGTCCAGCCCTCAAGTTGACAGACAATAGGTACTGACAGTATCATGTCCGATATTTGGATTTTCATCACACCAAACGTAGCATGTGCGGCAGTTGAAAACATCATCAAGTTTGATAAACGCCTCCTACGAGAACAGTTTAAACTAAAGTTCTACAGTGTTTTATATCGCAAAATAATGTTTTCCTAGAGCACCTATGAATTCTTCTAAGGAGCACGTAGAATGTCCCTTACTGCTCGTCACGAAACAGACACAATTTAACTAGCCAGCCGTCCTCTACAGGTGGTACGAGCTGTGTTATTACTTGCGCTCACCACCTCGATTCCTGCTAGACGGGCGTACTGCTGGCGTTGCGCCGCTCTTTATAGCCGAGATCGACTCCCTGCGGCTGCTGCACTACAGCGTAACTGTTGTCAATGCTATTCTACCAATCTTGGCGTTGCATAACGAAACTGACCTCGCATTTAATTTCATGTTTATACTCGAGGCACCAACGGTGGCAGTTCGGATGGTCCCCGAACCTATCAACGACTGTTATAATTTTAATCTCTGTTGATCCATCATGAAGAGGGGACATCAGCTGACTAAGTAACTGTCAATATCAATGAAATTTTCCAACAGCCGTGTAACTAAGATATTATTTTATTTTGACGACAACCAGTTTCGGCATTCCACTATGCCATCTTCAGGCCCCATATGCATCTCTCCAAATAAACGATAATGCCATACAGTGCCATATATCCCTGGATATCGTAGATGCAAACCGTTTCACAAGTGCTTCATTCAGAAACTTGGTAGAATGTCGAAGCCTTCGAGTGTAGCACTTGTGAAACGGTTTGAATTCACGAAATCCAGGGATATATGGCACTGTATGGTATTATCGTTCATTTTGAGGGACCTGAAAATGGCATAGTGGAATACCGAAACTAGTTGTCGTCAGAATAAAATAAAATAACATCTTAGTTACACGCTGTTGGAGAATTTAATTGATATTGACAGTTATAATTTAATGTCTGTCACATAGAAGACGTGCCAGATACGTATGGAATCGGTACACATCTGACTTTCAGAGACGTAAATCGTCTGTAACATGATTAAGAAGACTTTTTATCTTCGTTGACATGGGGTTCTGGGACAGCGTAATTAAGGGGTCTAATGAAATAAAGAACCGGAAATTCTAATAAACTGGGGTACAGATTTTAATTAAAGCAAGTTTGGGGTATGCAACTCAGTTTTTTAAGACTAGCCGGGCACTTCATCCTTGAGAGGTGAAAAATGCTAAGAGAATGTGCGTTTCACTGAATAACAGTGAGGACCCCCAGAAACAAAAGAGCAAGAAATTTTTATCAAAAAAATGGTTCAAATGGCTCTGAGCACTATGGGACTCAACTTCTGAGGTCATTAGTCCCCTAGAACTTAGAACTACTTAAACCTAACTAACCTAAGGACTTCACATACATCCATGCCCGAGGCAGGATTCGAACCTGCAACCGTAGCGGTCTCGCGGTTCCACACTGCAGCGCCTAGAACCGCACGGCCACTTCGGCTGACAATTTTTATCAAAGAGCGTAGTGGGCGACGGGATTCGGACGTAGCTATAAACAGCGAGTCCAGTTGGGAGTCCGCACGTCCGCACAACGAGTATGCGTACGAACACAACGCCTAGCACCTGAAGAAGAGAACTTGGTCGGTCGTCAAAGTGCTGTGGAGACTATAGAAATCAGCAAGTGGACAGATCACCTGACAGCACACTATCAGTCACCCGAGAAAATTTGGGAAACAAATTATTTCAGTACAATAATTCACTGGACATTACTTGATACTTCTGAAGCACTGAATCGTTGTCGCGTCATGTTTGTATTACAAGGCAGATTTTAGAAGTTTGTAATAGCCTGGCTCCTCCATTGTACGCGCAGAACACAACACATTACCATGACCCGTAAGATGCAGGAAAACCGTCATCTCGGAATGGATAAATAAACGTCGTGTATGGTTTTCAAGGCAATCGTGTATCATTCGTCCTGCAAAATAGTGGCGAGTCTAGGTATCGATGATGGATATGAATAGCGATCACGCACCCTTCTCACCAAAGTAGATCGTAAGGGCTCAATAATATTGAGGAATGGTGACTTTGATGGACAGGGGAGATGCGACAATTCATCCTCGTGTTTACGGATCCTAATGGTGAGAGCAGTGTGAACAGGGGCTCAGTCCTCTTGGAACACAGCAGCATCATTGGGGAACAAATATTATACCACGGGATGCACCTAATCAGCCAAAATGATCATGTAATCCTTGTCAGTAATGCCACCTTGAAGAATAACTATGGGACCCATGGAATACCGCGATACGGTTGCCGCCGGCTGGAGTGGCCGTGCGGTTCTAAGCGCTACAGTCTGGAACCGAGCGACCGCTACGGTCGCAGGTTGGAATCCTGCCTCTGGCATGGATGTGTATGATGTACTTATTAGCTAGGTTTAATTAGTTCTAAGTTCTAGGCGACTGATGACCTCAGAAGTTAAGTCGCATAGTGCTCAGAGCCACTTGAACCATTTCTTGATACGGTTGCCCATATCATCACCGAATGCCATCCGTGCTTCACTCTTAGGACATAAACGTGATGAGAAGTTGGGAACAGTGTGAAACAACAGTTATCCGCCCAGATTTTATGATTTTGGCACCAATTTTTCCTGTTACAGCAATCTGCATCACTGATGTGTGGCTTTGTAATTTCTGCTCGCCGTGAAATTCCCAACTTAGGGAGCTCCTTTCGTGTTGTTTGGCCGCTGGCAGGGTTCGCTAGTGCGATATTCAGTTCTGCAGTAACCTAGGAACTATCGTCCGTTTTTCTTTCACAGTCCTCTTCAATGAACGTCTGTCACGATCACCCAACACCACTTTCGTCCGCATTCGGACTTATAGGATGGTTTTTTTCCGCTTTTTCTGTATTCAGTACAAATCTTCGAACGATGCCTGTCGGAACGCCAAAACCTTCGACAACCTTAGTTACGGACGCACCCATCAAAAGAGCACCAGCACTATGCGCACGTTAGAATTCCCTTAGGTCCGATATAATGCACGAACAGCTACGCAGAACACTGTTATGACCACGATTGACACATTGCACATATGTCCTTCGAGGTAAAATAGAACAGGTCCACTTCCAGTGTTGCTAGCATCTGTATTTATCTCTGTGTTGCCATATTTTTGTCCAACCCCTGTAAGTTCGCTCACACCGAGTTTCATTTTAACTGTCTCAGTCCGATGGTGAACCATTTATAGACATAGGAGGCACATGAGATAGCTTTACTCATTGTCTATAAAAATATATCTTCTACGTCTTTTTCCTGGTCGTTATCCTCTATCCTGCAGGTGGGGGGGTCTACAACTCTCTGGATTTGGCAATGTTCGTCATTGACTGGGAGCCCTCCCTCTCGGTGTCCCTTTACCCAGGGATGGAATTTTGTGTGCCTGACCATTCTGCGTCTGGTGTTATCCTACGTGAAAGTTTTAGCAGGTTTTTGAAATATTTGTAAATTTTGTAACCGAGGCAGGACTTGGGTACGAGCCCCGGATTCACCTATTGGCATGTTGGGAACCGCCTGAAAATCACATCAAGGTTGGCTAGTCACTGGCGCACCTCCCCGAAACCAGGAAGTAGCGAGCTAACGCGCGTGCTATTCGGACGGATCATCTATTAGAAAAATAAAAGAAACCTAAGTACTTGTTCAAATTTGTCTCCTCCTCTAAGTTTTACGAATGCGAAACACAGCAGTAAACTTCTAAGTGCTGGACCTTTTCTCTCAACATTGTTTGCTTCATTAACTTGAGTTGAGAGAGGCCCGGTTAACCTCTGGGAGCGCCGACAAGCAGCGGCTGTAGGGCGCTTAGTCTTCGGACAATAGCGTAGCCGCCGCTTAGTCCGTGGGACAAAAGCTGAGGGGCTTGGGGCGTCTTGTCAGGCTGCCCGGGGCTGCAGTGTGGAGTCGCCGGCCGCGGAGTGCGGCACACGGCGGCTGTGTCCTAGGCACGTGTGTGCCGCCACGTAATACGGGAGGAGATGGGAGATTCGTGTCCAGCCGGCCAAATTTAGTTTCCCGAGGCCACACTTAATCACTTACGAGGAATGACGGTACGGTTCCTTCGAGAAGGTAACGGCCGACTTTCTTCTCTATCATTCTCAGAAATCCAAGTTTGTTCTCCATCTGTAAATCTGTAAAGATGTCGTCGTCGAGGGTACGATAAACTATGAAGTTCCTGGTCTTACTACAGATGTCAAAAAGTTATTTATCCTTTGTCAATCATGTTCTGCTTAAACTGGATATTCAAAAAGCATCAAAGGAAGCCACACAGATGTTTGAAAACGTAATTCAATCTCAGAAAGAACAAATTAAAACTTTGTTTGCTTGATGGCATTGTAATTCTATAAGGCAAGGAATTGGGAAGATTGCTTGAGCTATATCGACAGTAACTAGAAAAAATGTTATAAACTGAACATCAACAAAAGCAAAATAAAAGTAGTGGAATGTAGCTGCAGGTAATACCGACGGAATTAGATGAAGAGATGAGTCACCGAAAATGATGGTGGTAGAAATGCAGAAGATATAAAATGAAGACTTGAAAAACGAATAGCTTTTCTGAAAGCGAGAGGTATTATAATATCTATCATAAATTTAAATGCTCAGCGTATTTTTTTGAAAATATGTCTGGAGATTTGAGATGTAGATTGAGTAAATTTTGAAGTCACTAAATCAAACTGGGGGAGGGGAGAGGACAAATTTATAACACAAACTAGGCAAAAGAAGGAATCAGTTATTAGATTACATCTCGAGACGTCGAAGAATAGCCTGTTTGGTTGCGGAGGAAAGACTGTGTGTGTGTAGGGGGGAGGTGACAGTATTTCTCATAGTTTTAATCTGCCAACAGGCAGGCTACAAACTTTCTGGCAGATTAAAACTGTGTGCCGGACCGAGACTCGAACTCGGGACCTTTGTTTGGAAGGTAGGAGACGAGGTATTGGCAGAAGTAAAGCTGTGAGGACGGGGCGTGAGTCGTGCTTGGGTAGCTCAGGTCCCGAGTTCGAGTCTCGGTCCGGCACACAGTTTCAATCTGCCAGGAAGTTTCATAACAGCGCACACTCCGCTGTAGAGTGAAAATTTCATTCTAGGCAGGATACAGATCCTGTAATAGTATTCTAATCACAAAACGATAAGCGAAACATGCAACTTTCGTGTTCTATGTTAAAACTGATTGTAATGGTTCAAATAGCTCTGAGCACTATGGGACTTAACATCTTAGGTCATCAGTCCCCTAGATCTTAGAACTACTTAAACCTAACTAACCTAAGGACATCACACACATCCATGTCCGAGGCAGGATTCGAACGTGCGACCGTAGCAGTCCCGCGGTTCCGGACTAAGGCGCCTAGAACCGCACGGCCACCTCGGCCGGCAAACCGATTGTAATGAAGAAAATAACACAGGCCTCTGTTGTATATATAGTTCTTGTCAGATGGTTTAAATGCTTTGCTATCGTCCCTAAAACTGACACGTATAAAGAAAACGATACCGCTCATTTTTCAAAGCACAACTCTACATGATACGGTGTTAACAAGAAACATGTACATTGTTGTTTAAAAATGTATGGCTTATATCTTTCTTCATGTTTATTAGAATTGGTGCAAAAATTTGAAGTAAACCAGTCAATAAGTTTTTGAGATTTTTACTAACAATCTTTCCCATTTCTGTAGTATATGTATATAAAAGTATGTATCCTGTGTACGTCAGAACGTTTAATAGAGTATTATGTAAAATTCTGAACTAAATCTGTCAAGATTTTGGTAACAACCTTAAACGTCTATTTGTCTTTGCACTGATCATCCAGAACTTTATGACCACAGACCCGTCCAGCCAATAGCAGCGTCAGCTGGTGAGGACTAACTGCTAGTCAGACACACGCACGGTGCATGTAGTATTAGTGAGTGTGCTGTCAGTGTGTAGAATTGGGAAGGCGCGCGATCTGAGTTTGACAGCTGGCAGACTGTGATGGTCCGGAGGCTCAGAACGAGCATTTCGGAAACTGCACGTTTTTTCGGGCGTTTGAGGAGTGCTGCTGGTGAGTGTCTTCAACACGAGGCCAAACAGAGGTGAAACTACGTCCAGACGTCTTTGTGTTGGGCTGTCATCCCCGCATTACAGCCGTCGGACTTCATAAGCTGGATAGACTGGTATAACAGGACAGACGGGGAACTGTGGCTGAACTAACGCCAGACTTCATTGCTGGGCAGAGTACAAGTGTCTCTGAACGTACCGTGCACCGAATTACCTAACGACTTCCTCCGCAGCCGACTATCCATACATGTGTCATGTTAACACTACATAGGCAACTAAAACTGAAATTTACACATAATCGTTGGAACTGGACGTTGGCGCCGTGGCAGAATGTTGCATGGTCTCATGAATCCCTATACCTTCATCATTCCAATGGGAGGGCGTGAATCCGTCAACACCGGGGGAACAACACTTTGTCCTCTGGCGGCGGTTCCATTATGCACTGCGGAACATTCACGTGAGCTTCCATGAATCCAATGGAGCTCGTGCAAGGCACCATAACGGCCAAGGAGTATCGTGCACTGGTTGCATGCTACGTACACCCCTCCAAGATGATCATGCTTCCCGACGGCAGTGGTATTTGCAACAAGATAATGCGCCACATCACTAGGCCAGAAGTGTGATGCGGTGGTTCGAGGAACACAGTGGAGTGTTCCAATTAATGTGCTGGCCCCCAGTTCGCCAGAGGTGAACCCGGTCGAACACATCTGGTTTGTGACAAAGTGGCTTATTCACCCCACTCTACGGGATTTACAGGAATTAGGTGACTTGTGGGTACAGAAATGGTTCCAACCCCCTCCAGAAATCTACCAAGGCCTTGTTGCTTCCATAACATGACATGTCACCGCTTTTATCCGTGCCAAAGGCGGACATACCGGGTGCTAGGTAGGCGATCATAATGTTCTGGCTGATTATTGCATGTAGTACTGTAGATATTTGAAATATAACACACGAAAGTTTTATTTACAATTTTATTTTAAGTTTCATTATTTCAATTAGGAATTTTAAGAAACGTAAGGAACTAGTGCTCAGTTTTTCAGTTAATTTGGGTGTATAAATCGTGGTGATAAGAAAACATCGTGTAACCGCTACATGTAGATATCGCTATTTGTCATTATTTGAACCGACAGCGAGCATTTAGCTGTTTACCGGCGCATTCAGTGAGACATAACACCCATACCACAGAGCAGACTTCGTCCGTGGTCTGCACTACAAAACGAGGCCGGCCGGTGTGGCCGTGCGGCTCTAGGCGCTTCAGTCTGGAACCGCGTGACCGCTACGGTCGCAGGTTCGAATCCTGCCTCGGGCATGGATGTGTGTGATGTCCTTAGGTTAGTTAGGTTTAAGTAGTTCTAAGTTCTAGGGGACTGATGACCACAGATGTTAAGTACCATAGTGCTCAGAGCCATTTGCACCATTTTTTGCTAGAAAACGAAACTACTTCAGAATTTTCCTAGCAAGTACTACACCTAACGGACCGATAACACCATACAAAACTAAACAACAAACATAACACTAGCTCCGACAGTTTTGGAAGCAGAGCTGCCGAATACAGTAACTGCCTTTATAAAATTTCCTGATATGAGGAGAAGTGCAAGATTTTCAGACACAAAACAAATAGAAGCACAATAAAACTACTACACATTTTCTTCGTAGACCTGAAGTGACGAAGGGACGACAAGCGAATGATTTTTCACATTCTCACGAAAAATATTTTCTCTGCAGCACTCTTTATTTTAGCCTTGGTTTATACAGTTGCCACCGACACACGCTGGTTCTTACGCTGGAGGGGAGCGGAGCTCCAGGAACTGGAAATAAAAACGCACCCCTATATTTACACCCTAGCGGCTAACGACCGTTTTAGTGCTCTAGTTAACAGTAGCGCACAGCAGGCGTCTGAACGTCAGCACATTTCCAAGAAATACCGTTTTTCATCGTGGTCGCGTGGTTCACAGAAATAAGTCGACAGTATGACGTTTAATGTGGCTTACATTTTGTCGTCCACGAATAAATCGTTGTTTGCAGAGACATATGACCTTTAATCAGTTTCTAGCCCATATCCAATCAAAATATCGGTGTGGCCGAGCGGTCGTAGGCGCTTCACTCTGGAAGCGCGCGACCGCTACGGTCTCAGGTTCGAATCCTACCTCGAGCATGAATGTGTGTGATGTCCTTAGGTTAGTTAGGTTTAAGTAGTTCTAAGTTCTAGGGGACTGATGACCTCAGATTTTAAGTCCCATAGTGGTCAGAGGCGTTTGAACCATTTGAATCAAAATATTTATAATTTTATGATAATTTTCGACCCGCTTAGTAATTAAACTTCAACCTGTCACGCCCATACATTCATTTCGACTTCTAACCGCCTTTCTTTGGCTAATAGCTTTGTGAGTGTACAGATATAATTCCTTATGACACTATATCGTTAAAATAAACTGCGTAATCAAGCTTTCACGTTCATTGTCAGTGTAAGTGGAAAATTTGAAGACAATGTAACTCAAATCATAGCATTAGATAACAAATATTATGACCCTAAGAAGGCCTTTCTTAGGTCCTAATAATTTAAATCGTGCGATTTCCCTGGGTATTTGATCAACTCGCGATGAAAGAAAAAACGTTTTGTATGACATGTGGGTAAGAAGTGCGTCTGTGCTTTGATGAAGTTAAGCAGAAAACTGTTTCCTCCGAGCCAAGAGCCGATTTTAGGCGCCGGCCGTGGTGGCCGAGCGGTTCTAGGCGCTACAGTCTGGAAACGCGCGACCGCTACGGTCGCAGGTTCGAATCCTGCCTCCGGCATGGATGTGTGTGATGTCCTTAGGTTAGTTAGATTTAAGTAGTTCTAAGTTCTAGGGGACTGATGACCTCAATAGTTAAGTCCCATAGTGCTCAGAGCCATTTGAACCATTTTTTATTTGATTTTAGGCACCACTCTTTTTACTAAAACATCATTTACATTCCCGATCTACTCAAGTAGCATGCGCACAATCTGCAACTATTTTTCTTTTGTTATTATTATGTTCAGCGTTAATTACTTCTATATTTCATACACTTGTAGTAGAAGCCAGATTAAAGTGTGATGCTGTTCCATGAAATTGTAGGTTTCAGTTTACATATATTACAGTGATACGTATTGCCATCGTTAAACTTATGGTATCAAGTAATTTTCACATTTTCATTGCCAAGTAACGCAGCTCCACGAAATTATGAACTTTCAAAGGAAGCAACTGAAAGATATACGGAATGAGACGACCAGAAATGACACTTTTGTTCATTAAAATAATTATGCTGGAGTCACCACGATTCATGATGTTCCCTTGGGCATGGTTCCTAAAAGGGTTAGTTATCATCAAGGACGGCAATGCATGTCTATAGTGTGCTCCGACACTAGCCACCATACTGGTGCAAAGTTCTTGCGGCAGGGCGTTCCATTCCTCTACCAGTGCGGTAGACTACTGCTGGATGGTCACTGCAGCATGTGGACGTGCTGTTATACGTCTATACAACTCATCCCACATCCCACACATTCTCGATTTGATTTCAGTGGAGGAAAACGGGCAGTCCAGTCCACTCGCCGAATATCCTCTCGTTGCGAGAGGTCCTCAATCGGCACTGTTCGATGCGGCCGCGCATTGTCATCCGCGACACTGAAATCAGGGCCGCATGCACCCAAAAACGCACATGGGGAAGAAGTACAGTGCCACAATAACGTTGATTGGGAAGTGCATCGTGCTCAAAGATTTGGAGGTCAGTAGGCCCCAAATCACAGCACCTGGACCACTAATGCTGGACGCATCCTCAGGTGGCGAGATGTGGGAACAAGTAATGCACCCAGGGACATTGACGAACATGGTGATCTAGGTGTTACGGTTGGGCGAGGCATAATGTTCCATGGGTGTACTGCCATCCATATCTGTGAACAGGTTGCACTCACCTATTGTGGCACTGTACTCCTTCCGCATTTGTGTCTTTATGGGGCTTCATTTGGTCCTAACTTCATTTCTATGGGTAATAACGAACGACCGCATCGTACAGCTCTTGGAACGCGAGGATATTTGGAGAATGGACTGGCCTACTCGTTCGCTCGACTTAAATATCATTCAGCATGTCTTGGATGCATTGGGGAGGTGCACTGCAGGATGTCCATGTGCACCAACGGCCATCCAGCAGGTGTCAGCCGCCCTGGTAGAAGAATGGAGAGTCCTGCCACAGGAACTACATACCGACAGTGTGGCCAGCATGTAAAAGACATCGCAGAGCATACACGGCAGTCCGTGGTGATCACACACGCTATTGAGAACGATATTCCGGCTTTTTCTGTGTCCAGATGACCATCATGAATCGTGGCGACGCCAGTGTAATTAATTCCATTGAATAAAGTGTATATGAAGATAGTAACTGTTCTCGAAAGAACAGATACCATTGATGACGGTACAGCTTCTCTAGAATAAATGATAATTAATTGAAACCCTCAGCTGCTGACAGGTGTTATTGACATACCTTGATGGGGACAGCTGAAAATGTGTGCCCCGACCGGGACTCGAACCCGGGATCTCCTGCTTACATGGCAGACGCTCTATCCATCTGAGCCTCCGTATAAAGGAAGTGTCTTTTCTGTTCGTCTCATTGTGCATTTACAGTTACTTACTGTACTATACTATAGCATTTTTTTCTATGTATGCTCCAGGTTTCATGGAATTATGTTACTTGGTCGTGACGCATCAGAAGTTTTCTTTCATGGTTAATTTTTACACATGAGTGTATTTCACAGTCTACAATAAACGATCTTAGTCGTGGTAAATACAGTCGTGAACTGTGCATTCATTCACATGATGACCATCAAATTGAATTTTCTTAATTAAAGGGAGGGGGCTGATAAATATAACGGTAAGTAGCTTCGTAAGCCAAGAGAGAGCGAACTCTTCTAGTAAACTTCGATTGGGCCACTCTTTATAAGTTTTAGTTTATGGCTCGCCCACTATTTTTGCCTTTTGTTTGGAGAAAATAAGTTCTTATCCACTACTGACACCCTGTGTATCATCTTTTGTACGCGAGTTACACAATGCGTAGCACAATGTTGCTGTGAGATTTCTGGGCAAATGCGGTGCACCTGTTTATGAAACCAGAAACAAAACGTTAATACCACCTATTCTGGAGTACTGCCCGAATGTCTGCATTCGGTTTGACGTAGGTCTGAGTCCCGACTTCAAAGAAAGTGATGCAGGCGTTGCTAGCATCTCGGCAGTTTGATACAGTCCATATGAAAGAATAAGATAAAGTCAGAGACATAGGTAGCTTTGGAAGAAAGACAACGTGTACTCCTATGTACCGCTGATGCGGTGGTTTAGAGGACCAGCGTACGAGGCAATCTGTGAAACGATTTCCTTTTTTTCAGTGAATATTTTTCATTGGCAGCACACCATGAATGAAGTTACTGCGCGTACAGACAAGGCACGTCTGTCATTACCTCGCTGCTTACCCGACTGGCAGAGAGTACAGTAGCACTATACAATGCCTCGTGCCGGATGTATGTCGATGAGTAACTTTAAAGAAAGTTGCAGAGGATCGATGATACAATTAGCAAACAACGCATTGTAGCTCGATGTCATGGCTTTACACTTATTCATAGCGACACACATATGTAGAACAAAGAAGGGCAAGGTAAAGGTAAATACAAAAGGTAAGCAAGGACACAATGATGATGTGAAAACAGAGGGATTCTTGGGATTACACGAATTGTGAATTTAGCGACTGAAGTGAGAAAACAATGGGGCACATCATGCCAAATGAAACCTCAAACGACAAGGGGACTGCGGAATGAAAGAGCAAACAGTGGCACAAGCAACAGCATGGCTGTTTGCTTCATATGTTGCTTGTAGACCAGCTCGTACGTATGACAGAATATGTTCACACATACGAACGCATTTTCAAAAGACACAAATCCATAACGGGAAAACCACCGAGCCATATGGAAAATACAGCTGAAGTACAAACAAGTAAATGTCGAATTGCTTCCAGCCAGTTGCAAGGCATATGCAAGCCTTTCAGCTAAATGTACTGTGAAACCTTACGTGTCGGTGTGCTGTTTATAAACTGAAAAAGCTACATATCTGCATACACGATGGTCAGTGGACCACAAACCACTCAGCTAAAACTTAGTAATGAGAAACTTAGTTTATTTTTCTCTTTTAGTGCTGTAACTGTGGAAGTTGTTACTGTCCCGCAATGCACTGTATTATTTGTGTCGATTAAGAACGTGCAATGTCTGACAGTCCTGAAGATGTGCCTACGAGATGACTGTGCTTCAACAACACAGTATATTCTCGCTGCTCGCTTTTCTGCACTCAGTACTTGTTTCCTATGGTGACGACGTACCGTATAAAATTACTGTACATAAGTATGTAAAAGTGTTATAATATTAATTACTTTGTTAGATAAACTAGAAACGATGTGAAGAACAAAAGCTATTGTTTGAGACGCTCAGTATTATGTTCCTTCCTGTTCAAATTTTCAGCGAATTGCACACTTAAATATTCTGGAGAATTATATCCTACTCACTGACTGATTAATTAATTTTTATTTTAGGTGCCATAGAGGTGATGCGCTTGATGTCTTGGATGAACATCCGTGCAAGAAATCGTTGAAAGCGAAGCAAGTGAAACCAGTGACTCACGTTGAACGGAATACGAACGGAGGCCAGTTACTGAGGAATACTCAGTTAAATTTACTATGTAGTTGGTGTGGCAAACGTAAGCTGAATCGTTCAACTGTTTTCTTACCGTGTTACACCTGGTCTACATGTCACTTACATAGCGCTTTTGTAAATCACGTTGAACGATTGCGCCCTGTGCTAAGTTCCTGTAGAACACGTCATTAACATTTTGCTTCACTACGCTGTAGGTAGTTACAGCAAAAAGAAGAGATATCGTTGTCTCCACTCTTGTAAAGCCCTCTCGTTAGTCACATTGAACGCATTACTGACGTCAGTTCCTACAGAATAAGCGGTCACCTGAACATCTTAGATCGGTACCGACGATGGCTGCTGAATTTGAAGACAGTTATATTTAAGAACCACTAAGAGTTACTGATGAAATAACTAGTTTCGATCAAGTGATATCATCAGGTAACATAAAAATTACAAGATATGTTATTTTATTAAGTTGCAATGGCTAAATGGAACCCACAATGAATATCTAAAATGTTTTGTTTGCTAACAGTCAGCTACAACGTATAGATACTTCTCTACATAGTCGCCGCTCCGGCTTTCCAATACCCTCTTCATAGAAAGCAGCCGTTTGTGCCTTCCGCCAGTACTCTAGGCTGGTCTAGTCTGCAGCTCGTTGTCGGTGTCAAACTCTTGTCTTCATAGCCAGCGGTTCTTGTGAGCGGAGATGAAACTCAGAGAGAGTCAATCCAGGGCTGTACGGTGAGTGATCAAACACTTCTCACCGAAAACGCAGCAGGCGCGTCTTTATTTTCCCTGCAGTGTGTGGCCGAGAAGTGTCACGAAGTAGGAAATACATGGCAGATATATCATGAGGGCTCCACGAAATCAGGCGAAATCTCTCAAAAGGCGCTTGTACTTGGCGGGAGACGCTATTGTTGTAGGCATTTTTATGTGCTCACCGTGCGCGCAGAACTGAAAAGAGCGACGTGATACGATCGACGGGCATACTAGAGACACTGCCCAACACATATGTGACAAGCAAAGCGTCATCGGATTTTCACTGCGACTTCTGATGCCGGTCGGGTAATTATAGTTCCTTCTCTAGATTGTCGCAGAGATGAAAAAATGGTAGATATCGAAATAGATGACAGAGGGATAGAAAAACAAAATCGCTCAAAAGAGGAAAGGCTGCTGGACCTGATGGGATACCAGTACGATTTTACACAACAGAGTTCTCGAAGGAACTTGCCCCCCTTCTTGAAGCGGTGTACCGTAGGTCTCTAGAAGAGGGTAGCGTTCCAAAAGGTTGGAAAAGGGCACAGGTCATCCCCATTTTCAAGAAGGAACGTCGAATAGATGTGCAGAACCATGGACCTATATCTCTAACGTCGATCAGTTGTAGAACTTTGGAACTCGTACTTTGTTCGGGTATAATAACTTTTCTGGAGACTAGAAATCTACTCTGTAGGAATCAGCACGGGTTTCTAAAAAGACGATCGTGTGAAACCCAGCTCGCGCTATTCGTCCACGAGACTCAGAGGGCCATAGACATGGGTTCCCAGGTAGATGCCGTGTTTCTTGAATTCCGCAAGCATTTAATACAGTTCCCCACAGTCGTTTAATGAACAAAGTAAGAGCATGTGGACTATCAGACGAATTGTGTGATTGGATTGAAGAGTTCCTAGATAACAGAACGCAGCATGTCATTCTCAATGGAGAGAAGTCTTCCGAAGTAAGAGTGATTTCAGGTGTGCCGCAGGGTAGTGTCGTAGGACCATTGCTATTCACAATATACATAAATGACCTTGTGGATGACATCGGAAGTTCACTGAGGCTTTTTGCAGATGATGCTGTGGTGTATCGAGAGGTTGTAACAATGGAAAATTGTACTGAAATGCAGGAGGATCTGCAGCGAATTGACGCATGGTGCAGGGAATGACAATTGAATCTCTATGTAGACAAGTGTAATGTGCTGCGAATACATAGAAAGAAAGATCCCTTATCATTTAGCTACAATATAGCAGGTCAGCAACTGGAAGCAGTTAATTCCATAAATTATCTGGAAGTACGCATTAGGAGTGATTTAAAATGGAATGACCATATAAAATTAATCTTCGGTAAAGCAGATGCCATACTGAAATTCATTGGAAGAATCCTAAGGAAATGCAGTTCGAAAACAAAGGAAGTAGGTTTACCGTACACTTGTTCGCCCACTGCTTGAATACTGCTCACCGTTGTGTGATCCGTACCAAATTGGTTTGACAGTAGAGATAGAGATGATCCAACGGAGAGCAGCGTGCTTCGTTACAGGATCATGTAGTAACCGCGAAAGCGTTACGGAGATGATAGATAAACTCCAGTGGAACACTCTGCAAGAGCGACGCTCAGTAGCTCTGTACGGGCATTTGGTGAAGTTTCGAGAACATACCTTTACCGAGGAGTGAAGCAGTATATTGCTCCCTCCTACGTATATCTCGCGAAGAGACCATGAGGATAAAATCAGAGAGATTAGAGCCCACACAGAGGCATACCGAAATCTTTCTATCCAAGAACAATACGAGATCGGAATAGAAGGGATAACCGATAGGGGTACTCAATGGAGAGAAGTCTTCCGAAGTAAGAGTGCTTTCAGGTTTGCCGCAGGGGAGTGTGGTAGGACCGTTGCTATTCACAATATATATAAATGACCTTGTGGATAACATCGGAAGTTCACTGAGGTACCCTCCGCCACACACCATCAGGTGGCTTGCGGAGTATGCATGTAGATGTAGAGGTAGATAAACGAATAGCCCCCGTATTTACATCAGCATGAATGGTGTCAGTCTTAGCATGGCGTCGAAATATTCTATGTCACTGAGACTACTGTCAAAGACACAATGCAGTTTTACTTGATACAGGGTGTATGTTTATACGTCAGCAGCAGCTCTAAGCGATTGAGAAGTTTGTCCTGCTTCAAACATTTACGAGCTGTGACGCAACATCTGCAGTAAATATGATGCGCTGTATTGTTCGAGTACACTTGCACTCCTCGTCACGTGTGTAGCGTTGCTTTTCAGTGACCCCTGAAAGGTAGTACCTGAGTCTCAGACTCTTGTGTTGGACAAGAGTAGGTAAACCAAATCGGGCGGTGGCGACAACAGACGGGAACTACTCGTCTGTATGTATCCGTCTGTCCAAGTGCTGTTTGTCACAACAAACCAGAAAAGCTCGCTCGCTGCAGCGCGGTACACACACACACACAAGCGTCACTCGCGCATTCCCTTTGAGAACATGTGGCTGCTTTCCGGGGTGCTTCGGAGGCGGATGTCTGCAGCGGAGCGCCGCCTGCGTGCAGCTGGTGCAGCCCTAATGGGAATTAGACATCACACGCCACCGCCCGCGAAGCGACGCGCCGAGTCATCTTTTCAGTTTCCCTGCTGAGCAACGGTGCGGCAGCATGCTTGGACGCGACGTCCAATAGTGTTGGAGGGGAGACAGCCGACCCATTGTAAACGTGCCGGCAGCTGCGGGTATCAACGCGTTCGCCCCAGCGCTTTCCGCACCTACTGCTGCGACGACTCGCTTCACAATTGAAACAAATGCGTGGGAGGGGTACCAAGTAATACAACGCCCTGCTCCCGAGATGGCTGTCGGATGAAGGGGTGTCATACAAGTCTACAGAGCTGAAAGTATGTCTTTGTGCTAAGGTAAGGAATGCAACACGACACTGAAAAGCTGAGAGAATCATACGAAGTACACGTATGTATCACACTGTCGTTTTATTATTATTAAAACAGTAAGTTTGTAAGTAAAGGCATTTTTTAGCTCTGTTGATTAGCTAACGAGAGCATTCCTGGCCAAACCTGACTTGTAATACAAAAATTTCTGAAAATGTACGTGTGCCGTGTGGTCCTGCCTTACGACAATTCTGAAGTCCCGCCAGTTGCAATGTACGGTGTTGCTCTCAAAAGTCAGGCCTTATGGGGTGTTTCGAATGATAATTCCTGTTATGGCCCCGAATATGGACAATCACTTCCGAAACAAATGGTTCAAATGGCTCTGAGCACTATGGGACTCAACTGCTGAGGTCATTAGTCCCCTAGAACTTAGAACTAGTTAAACCTAACTAACCTAAGGACATCACAAACATCCATGCCCGAGGCAGAATTCGAACCAGCGACCGTAGAGGTCTTGCGGTTCCAGACTGCAGCGCCTTTAACCGCACGGCCACTTCGGCCGGCCACTTCCGAAACACCCCGTATATATGTATATAAGGGTATTTCAGAAGTGGTAGTCAATATTCAGGGCCATGACAGGAACGATCATTCTAAACAAAAATGTCAAGTAAACATGGGTTCTAAAGTGCATACCTTAAGAGCTATGAGCAATTCTTGATTTTCGATACTGTGAAACAAATCTCTTCTACTGCAAGCTCTCTGCATTCCATATTTTGAGAAGTGGTAGTACGGACCAAAACAAGAAAATAATTTCCAATAAAGGCTTATTCAAAAATGTATCACAGTGTACCATTCACTGAAACACAACGTTATTAACTACAAAACACAACTCTGACTTTGAGCCACGGGATCACAAACAGGTCCGCTTGCTGGAGGTGTCAGAAAACAAATGAAAACCAAGTAAAACCATAACAAAGAATTGACTTTGATTCTCCTGTACCATTTCCCAGGAGCAGAACATTCAAAGGTGCTCAAAAGTGGTGATCCTTGACACCGATACACTGATGCACTCGTGTTACCTGCTGAAGAGAACCACAAGCAAACAGGATACGTTCCTGCATGTCCTCCAAAGTTGTACGAATATCGCGATGGACGTCTTTAATGCATCCCGAAAAAAAAGTCCAGAGGATTTTAACCAAGAGACCTAGCAGGTCTAGTAAGCGTTCTTCCTTGACCAATCCACCTGGCAGGATACCTTCGGTTCAGAACACGACATGCACGTAAGACATTATGTGCTGGACACCCATCACATTTATACCACATAAGCTTTCTGGTTCTTAGCGGCATTTTATCCCGAAGAGGAGGAAGGATTCGTCTGAGGAAGTTGGCATACGCTATGCCGTTTAGACTACCATTCATGAAATAGGGGCCAATAATTGTAGTACCAAGCATCCCATACCAGACGATAAGTATCCATTGTCGCTGATTTTTCACCTGTCTAAGCCTCTAAGCCATCGTGGGTTGTCGCTGGAGCAATAATGCATGTAGACTGTATTTACCTGTCCTTTGTTTGAGAAGGAACATTCATCGGTAAAGAGAACATTGAAAAAGAAGTTCGGGTTGGAGAGGATTTGCTGGTGTGCCCACTGACAGCAATGTACACGATTCTGGAAATCATTCCCGTTCAATTCTTGATGTAGGTGTACATGGTAAGGATAGAATCGGTGGCGTGTAAGGATACGACGTACACTGGTTTTAGGAATGTCAATCTCGTGTTCAAGCTGTCGTGTATTCACATGTGGATTCAGAGCAACGGAAGCGAGAACAGTAACTTCGGCTGCTTCGTCTGCTACGACTATTGCGTTGTCGTGGGTTGAAACTTCCCGTTTCCTGAAGCTTCGCAACAAGACGAGAAAACATTCGTCAGGAAGGTGAGTTCTTGACAGGGTATCGCTCTCTGTAGAGTTCCGCTGCCTGCGTAGCTTTTCGCCTACCTTCGACAAAAAAAAAGAAAAAGAAAAAAATGTCGATGCAATTTGTAGGAAGGACAGCCTTTACTGGATGCCTACTCTACACACCAATATTTAAGAGAACTAAACTACTGTACTAAATGTACCCGTACATAATAAAATAGTATTACAATTACTGTTCTGCTAACTTACATTCCCCATACATGAGTAGCATTTCTACCTTCTCTTCGTTGGTGTACATTCTACTCACACAACTCTTCAACTGACGATTGTTGATGGAATGACGGATGTGCATTCTACTTATGTTTATAGTTGACCTCTATCAACGCCTGCACTTGGATGTGTTCCATTACCCCGAGTGCCTGCACTAAGCGCTGGGATTGTCAAATTCAATGTTGTGTTATGTAATTAATAACGTTGTGTTCCAGTGAATGGTACATTGTGATACATTTTTGAATAGGTCTTTATGAGAGGAAATGAATTACTGAATAAAAAATACTGGGTGCCACTTAAAGAAGACATACCGCTGTTCACATCTTTGTAATAAACAAAGCTACACAAAGTTACAACGAAGACAATCACGCTGATTGATGTCCCCTGACGACTAGAGAACATTTTGTAATATATATATATATATATATATATATATATATATATATATATATATATATATATATATATATATATATATATATGTGTGTGTGTGTGTGTGTGTGTGTGTGTGTGTGTCTGTCTGTAGGACGTATGCGCAATGATAGATATTATTACAGGGTAGGAAGAGGTGGTGGACAGCATAAAAGCAGTGGAAAAACTGATGGCAAAAGATACAAAGAAAGATTACGGCTTTATGTCTCGTCGATGATGAGATCAGAAGTCTGGGGCACAGCAAACACGTTATAGAAATTTGACAGGGGTGTAAGCATGAAAATAAGGAAAAATAGAAGACACTAACTAATAAATAGGTCACTTGCAAGGGAAAGAAGTATGGGGTTTACTGTGCTAGTTCAGTTGCTACATTTGACCGAGTCACTGGAGAGGACTGCCGTCTCTGTGTCATTTGTACTTAAGGGACAATAGTCAACTCTCGCCGCTGCGGGTTAGAATGGTGGTGAGTAGTGACTCGTTCGGTCGGTTGTAATACGCTACTGACCCGGGCGACATATATGCTAAGCGGCGAATATTTATGTTTTGGTTTGTGAGTTCAAATTCAAATTGCTCTGAGCACTATGGGACTTAACATCTGTGGTCATCAGTCCCCTATAACATAGAACTACTTAAACCTAACTAACCTACGGACATCACACACATCCATGCCCGAGGCACTATTCGAACCTGCGACCGTAGCAGACGCGTGGTTCCGGACTGAGCGCCTAGAACCGCTAGATCACCGCGGCCGGCCTGTTTGTGAGTGAACTTAATGTGAATAATGATACTCTAATAGCTGTCGTGAATTCATTGTTATCCGAATGGATTCGAACCATTGTACAGTCCTCTGGGGATATCTCGGCCTACGTTTCCGTCTCCGGACGTAAACAGTATTGTTGACAATGATTTCATTCGATGGACTAGAAGCTTGGATAGCCAAGGATTGGCTAGAAAATCAACCGCGCCCTATTAGAAGAAACCACTGTGAGAACTGTATCAGACGACATGCGGAAAACGGAGGAAAACATAAATCAGATTACTGGGTGTTCCAGCCCCGTTCCTGTTTCATTCAACGTGTAAGCCACCGCGTTACTGCGCTCGGTGATAACAAGATATAATAATGTACTTTACAGATCGTGTCTCGCAAAGGAGAAACCAGCAACTAGCCATTGTTAATAGAGCTATTTACCGACAGCAATAGCACTGTTACCGGTTTCGAACCGACAGGGTCATTTTGCAGGTGGCTGTTCACGCTTAGATACAGATTTTTTATGTTTGCATTAATTTTCGGCTCTACATTACTCCCTGTGGTAAAAGTTTCTTGCGGAGGTGGTGCCCTACAGAAAAGAACGTTGTGAGAAACGGCCTGTTTAACTGAAACGATATCTAATAAGGACTGAACCCATTGTAAACAAATCCTAAAGGCAGAACTGAAGGCAGAACTGTTTTAGTTTTAGGTTATTTATGTCCAAAATTCCACGTCATTACGTTGCAATGTTGATTGCTTGCGTTCAAGAAATAGTGACTTGCACATATCCCCATAGTGTAAAGTACCACACACATACCAAAAAGTATTTCTCACATGGAAATCACAAACATAACAGTGCCGAAGTATTTCTCTCTTAGAGATGTCACAATATGTACATTTTCTGTTAATGAGCACTCTACTCTCCGACATGAAAGAGCAGTTGCTCAGATTTCGCAGATTGTTATAATGTTTTATTCGTGACTGAAGTATCTAATGCCACAGATTCCTCGACCTCAGCATCAATATTGGCTTATTATGGAGTACTGCGTTATATATACGATTGAATGCTTTGAGTCTTAACTTTTCAGATGGATGAGTAAATGTTCTCATAAATTAAAAATTAAATACACATTTCTTTGAATTTATGCGTGCTTGAGTCATATGGTGATGTGAAAGCATAATATATGAAATATTCGTAAGTTACTCTGTCATTGGCGTTTGTAAACCTCCCGTAACACGGTGCATATTTCCTCTTGATGATAGCGACCATTTCAAGTGTGACGAAGTGATATACTCGTCAGACAACGTGTCGATATGCAAGGCCAGTATGACAGCACATTGGCAGATAGCGGCCACGTAGTGGTTTGCTTTATTTACGAGGGTTGAGTTGCTGAGCTCTGGACTGTGAGTGGCATGCGACAGGTACTAATTCTTGCAGGGGTGTGCTTTACGTCACCTCAGAAGACAAGCCGTCACTGGCTGGAAAATGAAAAAATCTCGCCTTCTGAAGCATACGAGATAACTAAGTGTATTAAGGACATACTTTAAAAATGGCGAAGTGGCATATTATGTTCGCATTAGTCATGATACTTCGCGACGAAATAGAGATATTAATAGACGAAAATGGCAAATTAAAGAAGTAGTTCAGATGGCTTTGCCAGTTATCAGAGCTCTCTAATACGAACATCAGTTCCAGAATTACAGACAGTTAAAATCATGTTTCACTACCACACTTTGAAATGTTAATTAACTCTGTTGATAAAATTGATACGATGCTCAGTGAGACGTCAACAGATAGATCTAGGTGAGAACTGCCTACTAACAGATTCACTTGCATTATTCGCATGCTTGTTTAGCGGTGGGAACCCGACACAAATTAGCATACTTTAAGCTTAGTTAAACATGTTAAATAAAACCGATGTGAAACGAAGGTATATCTCTTTTTGAGAAATGTTTATAAATGCATCGAATAATGTCATTCAGATGTTTTCTTAGCTGGTAGAGATTGTCACAAGTGTTTGACTACTTCGGAGAATCTGCATAATTAAGAGGATTCTACGTGCACCAGCATGCATTAGTATCAAGACAGCTATCAGAACATACATAAATGTCTACACTTTTATGTAAATTAACAACAAAGTCAGATGACACTGAATTCGTGTTAATAACATCTCAGTTATGCTACTTCATTTATTTTTATTATAGGAAGGAGGCGTAATTTTCCCTTAGGGAAGACGACTTACTTATTATGTCAGCAAAGAATCAAGATGAAATTTTTCTGTTCAGACATTCGTACTTTCTGCAAATAGTACAAACCGAAGTAACTAGTAACATATTTAAGTTTGACATATAGTGTATAGTGTCAGTTTCTTCAGAATTAAAAGTGTATGCAGCGCTGGGTAGCCGCGTAGTTTGAGGAACCTTGCACGGTTCGCGTGGCTCCCTCCGTCGGAGGTTCGAGTCCTCTCTCGGGCATCAGTGTGTGTTGTTCTTAGCGTGATTTAAATTAAGTTGGATTAATTAGTATGTAAGCCTATATACCGATGACCTCAGCAATTTCGTCCCATAGAAAATTCCCACGAATTTCCAAAAAAAAAATTTTAAAGAGTGTGTGATGGTAGAATTATATTGATCATGTATTGTTCAAAAGGTATGATTTTTTTCTAGTCAGATGAATCAGGACAGCGATCTTTAAGAGGGTAAAGGGTACAAGCTCCGAGATGCGAATGTTGGGAAATGGCTACGGTACCATACACATTTGCGTAAGGTACGTGGGTGGTTTGGGGGCAGTTTAGCTGTGTTGATAAAGTATTTGTCGTGAGGAGTGCGGAATTCAGGACTGGAGGGAGAGTTTGGCTCGCGATGATCAATTCGCGATACTGTAATTTCTGAAGGAACAGCGCTGGAAACAGTGTCGGGCTTCAGATGCTAAAAGTTTTCGATTCTTGGAATAATTAGTTGGTACTTCGTTTCTTCGATGTGACTTGGCAGAATTTAACGTAAGCGAGCCATTTCAGCCCGACGTCTCCTACGATTCACCACATTCTATACATTAATAAATAATTGACTGAACTATCTTCTCATGTGTGTTGACTACCGTAATTTGAAATCAACACTGTTGTTGTTGTTTTTGTTATTGTTGTGGTGGTCTTCAGTCCAGACACTGCTTTGATGCAGCTCTCCATGCTACTCTATCCTGTGCAAGCTTCTTCATCTCCCACTACCTACTGCAACCTACATCCTTCTGAATCTGCTTAGTGTTTTCATCTCTTGGTCTCCCCCTACGATTTTTACCCTCCACGCTGCCCTCCAATACTAAATTGGTGATCCCCTGATGCCTTAGAACATGTCCTACCAAACGATACCTTCTTCCAGTCAAGTTGTACCACAAATTTCTCTTCTCCCCAATTTTATTCATCACCTCCTCATTAATTACGTGATCTACCAATCTAATTTTCAGCATTTTTCTGTAGCACCACATTTCGAAAGTTTCTATTCTCTTCTTGGCCAAACTATTTATCGTACATATTTCACTCATACATGGCTACACTCCATACAAATACTTCCAGAAAAGACTTCCTGACAGTTAAATCTAGATGTTAACAAACTCCTCTTCTTCAGAAACGCTTTCCTGGCCATTGCCACTCTGCATTTTATATCATCCCTACTTCGGACATCATCAGTTATTTTGCTCCCCAAATAGCAAAATTCATTTACTACTTTAAGTGTTTCATTTCCTGAACTAACTCCCTCAGCATCACCTGATTTAATTCGACTACATTCTATTCTCTTCGTTCTGCTCTTGTTGATGTTCATCTCATATCCTCCTTCCAAGACACTATCCTTTCCGTTTAACTGCTCTTCCAGGACCTTTGCTGTCTCTGATAGAATAACAATATCATCATCAAACCTCAAGGTTTTTGTTTCTTGTCCATGAATTTTAATTACTACTCACAATTTGCTTTTGTTTCCTTTACTGCTTGCTCAATGCGTATATAGATTGATCAACGTCAGGGATAGGCAACAGCCCTGTCTCACTCCCCTCCCAACCACTGCTTCCCTTTCATGCCCATCGACTCTTTAAAGTGCCATCTGGTTTGAACAAACTGTGAATAGCCTTTTGCTCACTGTATTTTATACCTGCCACCTTCTGATTTTGAAAGAGAGTATTCCAGTCAACATTGTCAAAAGCTTTTTCTAAGCCAACAAATGCCAGATACGTAGCTTTGTCTTGCCTTAATCTATCTTCTAAGGTACGTCGTAGGGTCGGTATTCCCTCACGTGTTCCAACATTTCTACGGAATCCAAACTGATCTTCCCCGTCGTCGACTTATACCAGTTTTTCCATTCGTCTGTAGGGAATTCGTGTTAGTATTTTGCAGCCGTGACTTATTAAACTAATAGTTCCGTAATTTTCACACCTGTCGACAGCTGCTTTCTTTGGGATTGGAATTATTATATTCTTCTTGAAGTCTAAGGGTATTTCGCCTGTCTCATCCATCTTGCTCACCAGATGGTAGAGTTTTGTCGGGGCTGGTTCTCTCAAGGCTATCAGTAGTTCCAATGGAATGTTGTCTACTCCCAGGGCCTTATTTCGACTTAGATCTATCAGTGCTCTGTCAAACACTTCACGCAGAATCATATCTCCCATTTCTCCTTCATCTACATCCTCTACCATTTCCATAATATCGACCTCAAGTACATCGCCCTTGTATAGACCCTCTATATACTCCTTCTACTTCTCTGTTTTCCCTTCTTTGTTTAGTACTGGTTTTCCATCTAAACTCTTGATATTCATACAAGTGTTTCTCTTTTGTGTAAAGGTATCTTTAATATTCCTGTAGGCAATATCTATCATACCCCGAGTGATATATGCCTCTACATCCTCACATTTATCCTCTAGTCACCCCTGATTAGCCATTTTGCACTATCTGTCGATCTCATTTTTGAGACGTTTGTATTCCTTTTTGGTTGCTTCTTTTACTGCATTTTTATATTTTCTCCTTTCATCAATTAAATTCAGTATCTCTTCTGTTACTAGCCCTGTCTTTTTACCTACTTGGTTCTCTGCTGCCTTCGCTATTTCATCTCTTAAAGCTACCCATTCTTCTTCTACTGTATTTCTTTCCTCTGTTCTTGTCAATCGTTCCCTGATGCTCGCTCTGAAATTCTCTGCAACCTCTGTTTCTTTCAGTTTACCCAGGTCCCATCTCCTTAAATTCCTACCTTATCTTTTTCAGTTTCTTCAGTTTTGTCTACAGTTCGTAACCAATAATTTGTGGTCAGAGGCCACTTCTTCCTCTGGAAATGTGTTAAAGTTTAAAACCTGGTTCCTAAATCTCTGTCTTACCATTATATAATCTATCTGCAATCTTACAGTGTCTCTAGGCCTCTTCCACGTATACAACCTTCTTTCGTCAACACTACATCATAATTATTTAGTGATATTGGCAGGTGTTTTCGAAGAGCGATGCTTTGAGGAACTGAATTCAGGGTAACCCCCTTCACCTAGATGAGCCGTAAACATTAAATAATTCTCCGTTCACTGTGTTCCGCTACTGAGGTATTATAGTCGATATTTCTAAATGCAACATCCATATAACATGAATAAATTTATGTTTAAATAAATTTTTAGTTTAAAACCCCAAATAAGAGCAGAATCGTCACGATGTCTCATCAGAACGAAATGAAGTTTAAGACAGCTACGCGCCATTCTAAAGGCGTTACGTAATGTGATGTCGTTATCTGATAATGTGGCATTAAGCAAGAGTAGAGATGAAACAGTTTGTTTGTCAAACAACGCTCGTTGATATTAATGTGCTTGGGACAGTACGAGTTGGTGGGCCGTGGTAACCACGACGCTATCCCATTACTTCCAGTAAGAAATGGCCACTCGCGTTTGGGCTTACGTTTACGACAGCCATTACGGTTTTGATAAATCCGGAAAACTTATTTGGACAACACGAAGCGCAGAGTCATATAGCCGGGAGCGACGTAGGGTGGTCATCCCGTCGTTTGAGGGTCGTGTCGGCGTTATTACATTCCTGGGTGGCGAAAGCAACGACGGGCGCAAGAAGCAGCAGAGATGGCGAAGGAAACGGCCTGCCGAAAGAGGTAAAACGTGTCCGCGCCGACCTCGACTTTAATTCGATACTCTTTCGCTTGCTGATCAAATATTTAAGCACATGTCCCACTCGGGAGACTGGCTGTTTCTCCAGCAACGTGGGCGCCGTGAGTGTTTTGCTGTTTCGTTCACCGCTGATACCTACAACTGGGCCACCAGTGGGTAGTCCGCGAAACGAGAGAGTGGAATTGCCTCTTCCTCTCCTTTCCCCTTGGCACTAGTTCTGTTTCGAGCGCGGTTGGTTGGCATGAAATATTTGTGGATGATAATGTGCATTAGAGATTCATTACATTAGAGAGATTTACTTCCTGGACGAAGGTGGAACGGCTGGAAAAAACAACTTGAACTTCATTCACATGCTCGCATTGCTGCCGTCTACAGATATGTGTTCACGCTAACACGCTGTGCAAAGTGAAATTTTAATAATGGTAAGAGCACACTTTGATGCAATACTGTGTAAATTAAAATTTTTTGATTAGTTTTTCAACGCTGGGATTCGCAGTCACGTACCTCTTTTTTTTTCAGACTGCGTGGTCAGTTTTGACTGTAAAACCTACTTATCAATAAAATTCAGTTGTGAACTGTCGCCTGTTTCACCCTCTTCACATGAATATGTGCGAAAATTATGTGCTTTGGTACATGTCAAAACATAAAAAATATTCAAGGTGTTAGAGAAATGTTGCAAAGGACTTCGAGATGCTGTACAGAGTGTCTTGAGGAACAAATTGAGGATAGGAAGCCGTGTCTGGTAACGTCACCGACCCCGCTACAGAGCACCGAAACTATAGGCGCTGGCGCCTGCCATTAGGCCACCCCTTCGCCAGCAAATGTGACTTTGTACGCTGCTGGATCATGCGTGGAAAGTTTCACAATGTTGTTTGTTCATCACTGATCGCCACCATCGCCAGTGGAGAAAATGGAGGTAGCTGCTGCATAGACAGGCCTTGCCTCCTATTAATGAGATGATGTAAGCCTCAGTGCATGAAGGTTCCAGCCAAGGGATTTCATCCACAGTATATTTTTCCCCTGAAATCCTCTACAATCTCTTATTTTTATTTTATTTTATGATATTTTTTATTCTATTTACTGATTTCTTTATTATTTTTTTGAGTCATCACTTTTCTGAATGGTATGATGTGGCTGGGCACGAAATCCTCTCCTGTGACGAACTCTTCATCTCAGAGTAGTACTTGATACCTACGTCCCCAAATATTTGCTGGATGTATTCCAATCTCTGATTTTCTCTACAGTTTTTACCCTCTATAATTCTCCCTAGTACCATGGAAATTACGTGGCGTTTTAACAGATGTCCTACTATCCTGTCCTTTTTTCTTGTCAGTGTTTTCAACATATTTCTTTCCTCACCGGTTCTCCAGCGAATCTCGTCATTCCCTATCTTATCAGTTCACCTAATTTTCAACATTATTCTGTAGCATCACATCTCAAGTGCTTCGATTATCTTCTTTTCTGGTTTCCCCGCTATGTTTCACCACATTACAATGATGTGCTCCGGATGTACAATTTCAGAAATTTATTCCTCAAATTAAGGCCTGTGTTTGATACTAGCACACTTCTACTGACCATAAATGACCTTTTTGCCAATGCTAGTCTGCTTTCTACGTCATCCTTGCTCTGCCCGTCATGGGTTATTTTGCTGCCTGGGTAGCAGAATTCCCTAACATCATCTACTTCGTGACCACCGATCATAATGTTAAGTTTCTCGCTGTTCTCATTTCTACTAATTCTCATTACTTCTGTCTTTCTCCGATTTACTCTCAATCCATGTCCTTCACTCATTTTGGTATGTAGGAGATGGAAACCCGTGTCTGAAACCTTCATCCACAAAGGAAACAGACCATCATATTCATAGGAGAGCTAGCCCCATCTTCTCCACTGGCGATTGTGGCAATCAGTCGCAATCACTGAATAACAAACGACATTGCGACACATTCCGCCTATGGTCCGTAATCGCACAAAGTGACGTGTGTTGTCGAAAGGGTGGCCTAATGGCAGGCGCCAGCACCTATAGTTTCGACACTCTGTAGCGTCGTTGGATGACGTTTCTATCCATTATTTGTTCCTCGAGATACCTTCTACAGCTCCTCGATGTTTGTCGCAACACTTGTTGGACAACCTGTAGACAGGATTACTCATATGTATTTTGCTGTTTGCTGGTTTACAGTCAAGTGATTCTAGGCTGGAGGTGCGGAAATTGGACACTGTATCTGACATGCGTTAATTAACACCCTGCAAAATAATAAATCAGGTATCAATGGAATATGAAAAGGAACATGAATGGCAGTTGATTTGGTTTATTCTGTTAAAGAAAATATCCGACAAGCAGTGGTGATATATTCTAGTAAAACCTTGTCACGTGTGATGATATGGTCTGTGTTACTATGCTAATAATCGTGTAAATGAAACAACTGCAAACACAAAGTTATAGTTTGACTGTCGTGGCGTTAATAGAAAAGACAGGGATGCATTGAGTTGGAAGCAAACTGACCACTGAATCTGAATACAAGTCTTCAAAGTGAAGCTGGAAGTTATGAAATTCTGTAAAATGGCTTTAACGTCCGTAGCATAGTCTTGCGGTTGCGGCTCGATCTCGCCATATTAAATTGTAAGTGGAGGCTGAACTGGCTGCATAACCAGTCACTGGCGGCACACCAATGACCCTCGCCAATGGCTAGTTAGTTGCCGGTCAATCCGAAATCTCTCTAAATTCCTAAATACGTCTGCTCTGGTGGTGTTCGATGGTGGTCAAGAACCTTGGAGGTGAAGTAATGACGGCTCTCTACGAAGAAGTAATTTAGCACTGAGTGTTTGCTAAAAGGAAAACTCGCATTTGTGCATTTTTGCTCTTTAATCTCTTTGGATTCTCTGGGATATGGATCTCTCATGCACCGACCGATAAAAATGTTCCTTAGGAAACACTACTCTACTGCACTGGGCTATTCTTTAGCCAGATAATTGGTAATGTACATCCTACCATTTATCACTGAATAAAAGGCGTCTTACTTTCTTTCTCTCTCTGTGGCTAATGAAGCGGGTTTACTTCGGCACAGTCTAACCTCTTCTTTGTTCACATTAGCCAGTCTTGGCAGTTCTTATGTTTCATAAATATCAGATTTTTGTTAAGTCAGGTTTCTACGAACTCCATTTCTGAGAGCGTATCTATAGCATCAGACATTTTCCAGAAAAAAGCAGAGTTTTCTACGTTTTGTGCATAATAAGGCCATCTTGGACTTTGGTTAAGGCAGCATTCCTTCTCATTCCTAAAAAAATGGTTCAAATGGCTCTGAGCACTATGGGACTTAACTTCTGAGGTCATCAGTCCCCTAGAACTTAGAACTACTTAAACCTAACTAACCTAAGGACACCACACACATCCATGCCCGAGGCAGGATTCGAACCTGCGACCGCAGCGGTCTCGCGGTTCCAGACTGTAGCGCCTAGAACCGCACGGCCACTCTGGCCGGCCTTCTCATTCCACTTCAGGCCTGTAAAGCTGGTCGCGGCTGGGGTCTTGCGCCGCAGGAGATCTTCTCTGTGTTTGCCTGCAGTGCTTCGGATGTCCAATTGCAGTACTGCAAAAAACTATCCTGAGATATGCGCGCCTCCCGGTGCTCTCTCCCGGGAACCACTCCAGGAGTACAGGCCTACGTGACTCTGGCGCAGTCATCTCATCCCTACCTGGTTTCAACGTCCTGTCATTTTTATAAGATGTGCAAATCCTAATAAAAGAGTACATCAAGAGTTCATTACTTTAGTCAACTAACGACGATCACTACTGCTGTTATATATCATATATCTTGGTGTCAATTAATTATTCCGGCAGAACAGGTCTTTGCATTTTTACGTACCTTATGGGACTGTTTCCGAAAAAAACGGTCATGTTACAGGTTTCAGGAGGCAACTGCACAAATGATTCGCAATTCACACCGAGATGTAGTTGGAGAGCACACAACCATGACGTATAGTGGAGAGAGGCGTTCGATTTGTGGCCTTGAATTTAAAAAGCGTACGTCAGATGAAACGATTCATCGACGAGTAACAACCCATGGATGTAAAACACATTCCGTGAACTGGTTGCTTATGCGCTGTGAAGAAAAAATGCTGGCCGGAACTGTCAGCAGGGAAGACGATGCGCGTGCGTGTGTGTTTGTGTTTGTGTGTGTGTGTGTGTGTGTGTGTGTGTGTGTGTGTGTGTGTGTGTGTGTGTGTGTATGTGTGTGTGTGCGTACAGTATCATTCGTCAGGAGCCCGAATAAAGCAAAGACACAAGCGAGCAGAGAACTGCAGATACCGCAGTCAACTACATGGCGCATTCTATGCAAATATCTGTATGTAAAACTACATCGGCTGCCGTTGTTACTTGCGTTAACTTCTCGGGACAATGAGCTTCGATCAGACATTTACAATTACTTACAGCGGCTACTGGAGTAAGACGTATTTTCACGGAAGATGGTTTTCAATGATGGAGCAACTTTTCATTTGCCTTGGATAGATGAATCGACGTAACGTCTATGTATGGGTTGCAGAACATTCACTTATGGTTGTGAAACAGATTTGAGGTTCATTTAAAGTTAACTTCTTACATACCATATCCTCTTGAGAAGTTTATGGGCAATTCTTACTTGCGGAGGAAGCTATGGATGATGAAACAGTGGCTTATGCCACAATTACAGCAAGAGAGTGGAGACTTCACTTCGCAACAAGACGGTTCTTTCGGACGTTCGTGATTACCTGAACGCCGATCTGTCTCAGCGTTGGATTGGAAGTGCTTACTACCTCCACTGCGTTAATATGCCGGATATTTCAGAAGAAATGGTCAATAATTCACACATGGAAAGTACAGGCCAAGAGTAGATAGAAACCTCCAATAAACATTGATCCTCAAATCAACTGTTGTCGAGCATCGTATTAATTCGAGTTGGGAACCAACTGTAAACGCCCCTGCGTATCGCGGTATTTACGTTGGTATCTCGACGTTTGGGATCTACTGTCTGTTTGTTTATGCATACGAAACTACTTCCCTTTTCCACTCAGTGAACGGTGCCGAACCGGCCTCACAATCAGTTACGAACGTGAAGGCACCATGGATAGAGGTTACACCAATGAAGAGTACGCCCACATGCACTTCATGTGCGTCAAAGCGAATAGCAGTGGCCTTGAGGCTGTAGCATTGCACGAAGAAGCTTTTCCTCTCCGCATGTAGCCCGACAGGCTTACATTTAGCCAGTTTCATCAGCGCTCGGAGAAACCGGGTGTTTCGCACACTATGTACGAGAAGGCGACGCAGACCCACAACACGTGATGTTGACGAAAAGGTGTTACTCGTAGTATACGAACGTCCGAGTACTTCAACAAGAAGGGCTGTTACTCAATAGCGTGTCCTAAGTCATAACAGGTGTGTGGCAGATTTTATATCGGCAAGCATATCCACATCACCTTCAGCCCTCAACAATGTAGACTTTCCCACAAGGGGGAATTTCTGCCAATGGGTGCAACAACAGTGTATCCAGAATCCCCCATCTGTAAGCAGTATTCTGTTCACGGATGAGGCTGGGTGACGGTATTTTTAACCACCATAACTGTCACATTCGGTCCGATATCAATCCGAATGCAACACACGTATCACGACATCAGCAGCGTTAATCGCCGAACGTCTGGGCCGAACTGCTCAGAGACTGTATAATTCATAACTGCACCACACATCCTACCACAGAGACTAACCAGACAACATTACATGAGGTTTATGCGAACTGTACTTCCAGATGCGCATGAAGCATGGCTGAACATGTGGTTCATGCATGTCGGTGCTGCAGCACATTTTCATTTACAATTGGGTCGGCTTCTAGCTCGGACATATGGTCAACACTGGATAGGTAGAGGAGGGCCCGTATCATGGCCTCCAAGGCCCCTCCGGATTAAAATCCCACGGATTTTTGTGTGTGGGGTCATATCAAAAGCCTCGTCTACGGTACCGAGGTCAACTCTTTTGAGGAATTACGCCTGCAGATTGAAGCTGCCTTCCAGAATTCACAGAATTCTCTGCCTGAGAGGATTCGCAACTCATTTCAGAGATAAGTTCAACGTTACATCCAGACGCATGGACATTTCGAACACCAACTTTAACGGTTAGAGATACCCTGTGTTCCTAGACAGTGATGAATCGCAACAGAAAATGTGTTGTATCTCGACAACGGTTGATTTGTGAACCCATCTTCATTTATTTATTTATATTTGGGTTATCAGTCTTATAACTGGTTTGATGCGGCCCTCCACGAATTCCTCTCCTGAGCCAGCCTCTTCATTTCAGAGTAGCACTTGGAACCAACGGCCTCAATTTTTGCTGGATACATTCCTATCCCTGTTTTCTTCTACAGTGTTTGCCTCTAGAGCTCCCTCTAGTAGCATAGAAGTCATTCCCTGATGTTTAAATAGATGTCCCGTCATCCTGTCCGTTCTCCTAGTCATTCCTCACTCCTTTGCTCTCCGATTCTGCCCGAAACCTCCGCATTACTTACCTTATCAGTCCACCTAATTTTCAACATTCGCCTGTAGCACCAAATCACAAATGCTTCGATTATCTTCTGTCCCGGTTTTCCCACAGTCTGTGTTTCATTACCATATAATGCTGTGCTCCAAACGAACATTCTCAGAAGCTTCTTCCACAAATTAAGGCCTATGTTTGACACTAGTAGACTTCTCTTGGCCAGGAATGCGCTGTTTGCTAGTGCTAGTTTGCTTTTGGTGTCCTTCTTGCTCCATCCGTCATAGGTTATTTTGCTGCCTAGGTAGCAGAATTCCTTAACCTTCGTGACCATCAATCCCGATGTTAAGTTTCTTGCTGTTCTTATTTCTGCTACTTCTCATTACTTTTGTCTTTCTTCGATTTACGTTCAATCCATATTCTGTACTCATTAGATTATTCATTCCATTTAGCAGACCATGTAATTCTTCTTCACTTTCAATTAAGACAGCAATGTCATCAGCGAATCGTATCATTGATATCCTTTAACCTTGAATTTTAATTTCACTCCTAAACTTTCTTTTATTACCAGCATTGCTTCTTCGATGTACGGATTGAGCAGTCGGAAAGAAAGACTACATCTCTGCCTTCCACAGTTTTTAATCCGAACACTTCGTAATTGGTCCTCCACTCTAATTATTCCCTGTTGGTGTTTGTACTTATTGTGTGTTACTCGTCTCTCCCTATAGCGTACCCCATTTTTTTTAGAATTTGGAACATCTTGCACCATTTCATGTTGTCAAACCCTTTTCTCAGGTTGACAAATCCTGTGAACATGTCTTGACTTTTCTTTAGTCTTGCTTCCATTGTCAACCGCAGATCGTCATCTATCCTATCCCCAACCTTTTTTCCATTCTTCTGTATATTATCCTTGTCAGCCACCTGGATGCATGAGGTGTGAAGCTGATTGTGCGACAATTCTCACACTTGTCGGCTCTTGCAGTCTCCGGAATTGTGTGGATGATATTTTTCCGAAAGTCAGATGACTCTTGTTTGTCGGAGCTTTTTAGCTATTTTTGGCCTGTAATTTGCGTGTGTGAATTATTGACCATCTCTTCTGAAACGCCCTGTGTAAAAGGTACATGGAAGGATAATTAACACTGTCACTGGTACCGACCACGACGTGTTTGATCGTGTATGGGAAGAGTTTAATTACCATATTGCATTTGCGGCGCCACAAAAGAAGGTTATATTAAGAAGTTGTAATGTAAGCTTAAAACTTGGAGAGATGCTCTATTTACTGGAATGTAACTATTTCCTTGGTGTTGTTTTGGCGCGTTATCCACCCCACATTGATCGTTACTTGCTCCCCAAGTACATTACAATTACAGACACCGAATATATTCACAGACGATCTGTTAGGATCATAACAGATCGGCATACCCCTTGCAAATAGTGACAGGAATCCTCTGGGACGTTATTTGGGAATCCCTGGAAAATATATGCAATAGTTCTAGCGTAGCCGGCCGGAGTGGCCGTGCGGTTCTGGGCGCTACAGTCTGGAACCGAGCGACCGCTACGGTCGCAGGGTCGAATCCTGCCTCGGGCTTGGATGTGTGTGATGTCCTTAGGTTAGTCAAGTTTAATTAGTTCTAAGTTCTAGGCGACTGATGACCTCAGAAGTTAAGTCCCACAGTGTTCAGAACCATTTGAACCATTTGAGCTTCTTCTAAACAACATCGACGAAGCGCTACAAAAGAAATAAATGTTCTACACAGTGTTCATAAACAGGTTGCTTAAATTTAGGGAAATTGTACTCAAAGGAGGCAGTGCGACCATTATTTCGCATGGAGATCGTGAAAATGAGAGCCATTAGAGCACCTAAGGAGACAATCATTTTCCTCTCTCTCAGTACGCGAATGAAACGCGGCAGACATTCGGTAGTATTGGTACGATGAACCCTCCACCATGCACTGTACAATCTACTTCGGAGTATTTATTAAAAGATAGATGTAGATGGGTCATCGTCATCAAGATGGAAGAGCTTACCATACGCTACAAAGAGGGTGCATTTTAATTGCTTATAACTGTACACCACTTCACTGTAGTAGAATCAGTTCATATTTCTACCTGTTTGTATATTTCCGCAGTACGTAAATTGTTTGTTGTGGTGCTATGAGACCAGTTTTGTTCCGTCATACATATTCTTCCACACCGTGGGCATTTAAATTCAACAGCAGTGCTGCTTTCAAACGAGTCTTACTTTTAATATATTCACTCGTCTGGCTATTATGTCCACGGGTGCTGCACAAATTACTGTTATTAATAATTCAGCTAATTAAATTGCTAATATGTAACCTTTTTACCCTTACACGTCCCGCTCCATTGGTCTGTATAGGAATCAATGTATTTGCATTCTTTAGTTGAAAGCGGACGTTGAACATTTAGCCCCTACGTGTTTATTGCCTAACTGGATTTGAAAAAAAAAAATGTGTACATTTAACGGTGGAGACTTGTGAGACAAGATGAACCATTCTCGACTTACCACGCGTTTACGGGAAGTAGTAATTTGCCCGCTTCCCTGAACAGAGAAAATTGAAAATGTATGAAGCCCAACAGGGACAAAGAAAGAATGTCAACACTTCTGTCAAAAAACACGGCGAAAAACCAAACTCCAACAAAATTCTGAATTAAATCATCGAATATGTTTATGTTTTTCAAAAAGTTTGGCTTGTCGAATAATGGAATGACATACAAAAGGTCCAGACCGCAGGTACCACCTCTTACCTTGGGTAAGTATTTTGAATGAGATGCAGCTTAGGCGATTCTTTAAGGATAATCTGAACGGTGAGAATCACATTATCAGGAGTGTTCTAGAAACTGAATGAAACGACGTCAGCACCATTAAGCATGTTGCTAAGCATACTGAGAGAGACATGAAGAAGGTGTGAATAAATGAAGTTTATTCGTTTATTCCTTCATATGGTCATTATAGCCTTATCACTTAACAAAGCACAGTTAGCTTCACACGGCCCTCAATGGATACATACAGGGCTGAGGCACAAAGCTTTTAATAACAAATCGGAGTGATGATACAGACTGCAGTTGCCGTTCACGGCTCTGATTCGTAACCGGCAGCTGAAGCAGTAGGGAAATACGTCAGCTGTGAACAGCAGAGAAGGTGTGATTGGCTTTTGCTGTTGTATCTGTCTTGATCCAGGTGCAGATAGTAGTTTTTCTTTTACTCCATTTGTGAATGGAACAGGAAACGAAAAGACTAGCAGTAGTACATGGGCCCCTCAAAGAGAAAAGAGCCGGAGGCTCTGTGTCGTTTCAGACTGTTCGTCATCGGTCAGTGACATCCGTCCTCCCTCGTTGAATTAGTTGTGCCACGCCTTCACCTTTTCAACGGAAATGAAATGCTCTTAGGAAACTTGTGACACACTCTTATGAATGTCCGTTCCTCGAATTCCTTCCGCTGTGAAGAAAAGCGCTACAGTTCTTTGCTGTTCTTCTGAAGCCTCGATTCCTCTGTTTTCAGTACGACTGAGTGCAATGGACGGTGGACGTGTGCACGTGCTAGATCTGACGTCAGGAGGTTCTGCGCTCTTGCAGCGAGTTTGAGGCCTCAACGCACTTACAGCTACCGTAAGTTCTTCCGTAGGCAATGGCACCTTTAGCGATTTCCATTTTATAGCCTCCGGCTCATTTTGAATAATCCTAATACAAGACACCCTCAAACATGTACCGTAAAGTAGCTTGCGCAGTACGCATGTTGGTGCACATTATTATTATTCCTGCCTCAGGTCTCATGAAATGTATTATTAGCAGTTTCGACTAATACTGTCATTGTCAGGTGATCTGTTAAAAAAGAAAAAGCAGGGAAACTATTCCTGAGGGTATTCTCATTCCGTCATTACAAGCTGTAACGACGGAATGAAAATACATTCGGAAATCTTGTAGCAATTACGGACAATATGGCCACACAAATGAAGAATACAATGAAACTAAAGTACAAAACATTCTAACTTCTATACAAAACTATAAACTAGTGTGAGTTTTGAAGCTGTTTACTAGTAATTTAATATCCCTCTTTTCTATCTTTTGAAACAAGTCCCCTGATTATAACTTGAAAACTGATCGAAAACGGTACTAGTACGACCTATGGCTGAAGTACACAGAGTATCTATCCTCTGATTCATCAGGCGATTTTTCTGTGGTGCTTCAGCAGCTATTTGCAATTTAGTTTTTGCATTGTGTAGCAGGAGGCAGCCCAAACAAACAGTGTTCATCATTTCTTTCATGCGACTCCCAGTGTCGACGGAAAGCGTCGGTTTGTTTCTCATTACAACAAAATTATTTTTAAAGCTGAGTTTTACATTCCAGTTCCATAGATCGGCCCAATATTGGTCTAGTGCGGGGTTAGCTTTATTGATACCCCCGGTAGCTGAGTGGTAGGCGCGACAGACTGTCAATCCTAAGGACCCGGATTCGATTCCCGGCTGGGTCGGAGATGTTCTCCACTCAGGGACTGGGTGTTGTGTTGTCCTAACCATCATCATTTCATCCACACCGACGCGCAAGTCACTGAAGAGGCGTCAAATCGAAAGACTTGTAACCGGCGAACGGTCTGCCCGACGGGAGGCCCTAGTCACAAGACATTTAAATTTATCGAGGACACTAAAATTCGGAGAATAACCAGTAATCCAGCAACCACATGCCCTGGCCCGCGCTGACTGATACCGCCAAGTATGTAGCGTTACTGAGTCGCTGCTGAATTGCTGTTTATTCTTCATGTTTCCTATCCTTGTTAATACATAACAGTAAAAGGAATATCGGACTAGACTAATTTGGGAGTGCTGTATCAAATGGGCAATTAAAATTCGGATTTAAAAATAACTTTTATTGTAATGGAAAATAAACTGACTCTCACTGTTGGACACTAGGACTCATATGAAAGAGCTGACTAGCAGTAATTGTTTCGTTTGAGTCCAACTACACAGTGCCAAAAGCAAGTTGCAAGTATCTGCCGAAACATTGGAAAAAATGCCCATGACGACTATTTGGAGAGACTTCCTGTACAATAAAAAAGAATGGCAAGACTGTCTCTGTGTTTCCGCAAGTCAGTACCTCTACTCCGTGCAAGCCTACCTCCCCTTACTTGCAATACAATTTGCTTTCATGTAATAAATATAATTACTCAGTATTGTACAGTATTGTTAGTGATGTGAGAAAACTTATGAGGAGCGGGCAGAAAAAAAAGGAATACTCGCGTTAAAAAGCTCGTAACACCGCGCTTTCCAGCCTTTCAGCTGCAGCGCAAAGCGTTCTTTTTGAAGTGCGCTCAAGTACGTAACACGCGCTACACTGACAAGAGCGCTGCGCCAATTGTGTGTCGGGATTGGCGCGTAACTGGCGTCTAACTGCCACGCTGGTAACGCACTTAGGGCGCGCCAAAGCCAGAGAGAGTGAAAGGAGGGGGGAGGGGCAGAGGAAGGTCTGAATCCGGTCTGCCATCAGCGAACGAAGCCACTCGCAATTACGGGCGCTGCCGCCTGGGGTGCCTGCGAGCAATTTGCCTGCAAAAATATCGGCGTGTGAGGCGACGCAGGCGCGGCAACTTGTAATGGATTCCGTGTCCTGCGGGTCTCAGGTGCGTTCGCTCTGATTGCCCTGCTCTGCTCCGGGTCGACTTCAGCCCGACGCCTCAGCCGACCGCGGCGGCGATCGATCGCGGCGCCACAGAGGCGAAGTCGGACGCTAAGCGATCTGCCGTAGTCTCAAATTAGCCCGTTGCACTTATTATGCGCAACACGCAAATTATGATGCTTGGATATGTTTTACGGCTTGATAATGCGCTCGCTAAATTACTCTCCTATGACGTAATCGCTTGCTCGGAAATGGGGAAGAAGAAGCGAAGAACCAGATGATGGGAACAACAGAGGATGGGCATAAAAAGGAGAATTTGTGATTGAAGGTGTGTTGAACGAAATGGAGAGTCTTCGGGTAAAACTTTGGGGATAGGAGGCCGTGGTCGTTGTATAAAACTGCGGGAGACTCCTTCTGAGGCAAAACGGCTACTGCCTCTTAGGCTCTCGCATTTATAGAGCCCATAGAGGGCACCACGATACACGTGATGCCGAGTGTGTGCCTACCTCCGGCGTCATAATCCCCGATTTAAAATAATCGATTGTCATTATGTAGGCCCAAAGTCGACATTCATATTTTATTTTACTTCAAATTTCTACTTAGTGGCAGTAGCCGTTTTACCTCGGAAGACGTCTCCCAAACTTGGAGACAAAACGTTAGGAAGCAGCGTTATATATCGGCCACGGCTGTCAACCTAGCTACCTTGGCCTCACCATTGACCGTCACCTCACCTGGATCCCTCATCTCCGATCCATCCAATCCAAAGCCCACAACCGCCTCCGCCTCCTCAAACTCCTCTCTGGCCGGACATGGGGGTTGCACCCCTCTACCATCCTCCACACCTACAAATCCTTAATCCGTCCCATCCTCTGTTATGCCAGTCCTGCCTGGATATCTGCCCCCCCCAAATTCTATCAGTCCCTCCAGATCCTTGAGCGTCATGCACTCCGCCTCGCCTTCCGTATCTGCCTCCCGTCCCCCACGCGGATCCTCTATGATCTCATTCCTTTCCCCCATCTGCTCCTATTCCTCGAACATATCCGCATCCTCTACACCTCCCGCCGTCTTGAACCCCCTCACCCCCTGGTTGCTCCTCTCCTCTCCCATCCCCGCCCCCTGCCACGTCTTCACCGTTGTGTCCCCCCTACCCTCCATCTCTACACCCTCCATCTCCTTTCCCGAGGTGGCTTCCATCAACTCCCCCTCCCGGATGATGCCCTCTCTCCCTCCATTTATCCTTCCTATCAACTCTGATCCTCCATCCCCCTCCTTTCCTCTGTCCTTTCCTTGGGCTCCCTCTCCCCCCCCCCCACTTCTGTCCTGTTCTTCCCCCCACTAAACCTCTCCCTACCTCCCTTCTCCCCCCTAGTCCTTTTGTATTCCCCTCCTCTGCCTACCCCACTCCCTGTCGCGTCTGCCCCCCACCCCTCTTATGGGTCCTCATCCTCCTTCAGCTCCTTTCCCGGCTCCCCCCTTCGCTTTTACTCTCCTTTCCCCCCCTTTTTCGTTTTCCCATCTTCTGTCCAGTTTCCCCCCACCTGCTCTCGACTGTGGTGTCACATTTGCCAACTGTTTAGTGCAGTGTTCCAGTGACTATTCAGTGTTGTTTGTCTTTCTCGTGTTGCGAACAGACACCATGCTGTCGCTCGGTGTGAATTTTATTTCCTTTGCGAACAGAATCCAGACTGTCGCCGTGTTTTTTAATTGTCTATTGTTTTCCCTGTCTACTTCGTATGTATTTTTATTAGCGTCATCATCCCTGTGTTGTTGTTTTAAGTTCCACGATTTCTTTTCGCCTTGTTACTCTCTAAGTCTCCGATTTTATCGCCTGTTGTTTTTCTTATCTGTTCTCTTGCTCTTTGTCACAAAATCTGTCGGCTGAAGAGCGGCGTACTAAGCTGCTGCCAGCCCGCCCCCTTCGGGGGGAATTGAAATTCAATAAATGAAAAAAAAAAAAAGGGTCTACCTAGAAGCTTTAACTGAAGAAGTCTCTGGCCGTGAACGCCTTCATTGCATGAAATCGTTACTGGTTTTAAAAGAGCTCATAAGATGAATGTTAGGGAAAAGTATGTTATCAACAAAAGGAAATCGATTGTTGACATCAGTTTGTACGTTGGCTGACCATAAATTGGCCACGTCCAGTACATTCAGTGTCGCCCATGTCACTTCTTTCATGGTGCATGTAGATGGAGATGAATAACCTTGTGGTAGATGGTTGTTAGTCTCACTGCACTACACATGCAAAAAACTGACTACATAGGAAGGTCCCATTTCTGCAAGTTGGTATTGAGTTCTCTAACTCACTTGACGCTCCAAGTGCCATCTAGTGGCATTTTGCAGACTGGACACGTCAGTCTGTCCAGAATAATTTACTCCCTGTCTGAGTGGAGCTGGACATTCCAGGTTCTCTGTGCAAGCAGGTGCTGCTGAGCGGCCATTGAGAGCGTATGCCTCCGGTAGCCTGGAGACATCTAGCGCTCAGACATATGTCTCGACCAGTCAAAGGCCACAGCTTGGAGACACGTTGTAAAGAATTACCGAATATCACCTTCTGCATTCTCTAAACTAATATGGAACGAAGTGTTTTTGTATAATAAAACAAGCTGTGTTCCGTCTACTTGTGGAGTTCAAACAAGGGTAGGGTAGCGAGTAATTGTGGAGTGGTAATAAGCGGAAGGCAGTTAGTCCTCTTGAGCTACACACTCCAATCTTAAATGAATCAGTGCAAGACCAGAGGCCTGCAAGTAAACTGCGTGCAGTTATAGCGTAGTTGGCTGAGAACCTTCCATGTTGTCTACTTCTCTGAATGACCAGAACGAAGTTCTTCCTTCAGCACCATCCATTTCTCCAAATGTTGACATTTCCCTCACCAGTTTGAGACCCTTGCTTGCTGTGGACTTCCTAAGAGTTTCGATGGCCGAGCTGGCCGAGCGGTTCTAGGCACTTCAGTCTGGAACCGCGCGAACGCTACGGTCGCAGGTTCGAATCCTGCCTCGGGCATGGATGTGTGTGATGTCCTTAGGTTAGTTAGGTTTAAGTAGTTCTAAGTTCTAGGGGACTGATGACCTCAGCTGCTAAGTCCCATAGTGCTCAGAGCCAGTTGAACCATTTGAACCTAAGAGTTTCTACCGAGCGAGGTAGCGCTGTGGTTAGCACACTGGACTCTCATTCTGGAGGACGACGGTTCAAACCCGCGTCTGGCCATCCTGATTTAGATTTTCCGTTATTTCCATAAATGGCTTCAGGAAAATGCCGGGATGTCCCCTTTGAAGGGGTACGGCCATCTTCCTCCCTCGTCCTTCCCTAATCCAATGGGACCGATGACCTCGCTGGTTGGTCCCCTCGCCCCAAATCTACCAACCAACCAACCAACACTGCGTGAAATAACCGCTGAAATCAATGTGGGACCTACGACAAATGTATCCGTTGAACAGTGTGGTGCAATTAGGCGCTAATGGGGTCAGGCAGCAGGCGACCGACACGAGTGCATTTGCTAATAGCACGACATAGCCTGCGGCGCCTCTCCTGTGCTCGTGACAATATCGATTGGACCTACACGACTGGAAGGACCCGGCCTGGACATACGAGTTCCGATTTCAGATGCCGAGAGCTGTAGGATTCGACTGTGGCACAGACCCAACGAAGTCATGGACCAAAGTTTTCAACGAGGCTCTGTGCTAACTGGTGGTAGCTCCATAATGGTGTGGGCTGTATTTACATGAAGTGGGCTGTGTCGCCGATTATCTTCAGTTACTTGGAGACCTTTTGCACCTATTCATGGACCTCATGTACCCAAACAACGACGGAATTTTTATGGATGGCATTGGCCATGTCACCTGGCCACAAATGTTTGCGATTTGTTTGAAGAACTTTGTGAATGTTCTAGCGCAAGATTTAGTCATCCAGATCGCCCGATATGAATCCCATCCAACATTTACGGTACATATTCGAGAGGTCAGTTCGTGAACCAAACCCTTCGCCGGGAACACTTTCACAATTCGAAACGATATTAGGAGCTATCCCGTGACTTGTCATCACATTATAATGCTGTTTTAAAAGTGATTTCTCACATAATGATCATATTACCACCCTTTCACCACGGTAGAAACTAAAAGTGTAGTTGTTGGTACAACAACTGAAATAACTTAAATCGAACATAGCCAGAGTCTACGTTGAATACGCTGCGGAAATAGGGTAGTTCACAGTAATCGAGATCGTTTCGCGCAGTATATCGGCTTGAATTCCAGGAAAGCAGCACAGCTAATTGTTCTTTATAAGCAGAGTGAACTAAATAACTTACAAAATTGCATACCAATATTCTCAGCCCCAAATATTGTAGGATTCTAGAGTATATTCTGAGTTCAAACTCTGTAACATGCTTGCGCGAAAAGAAAGTTCTCTGGAGGAATTAAGGGAGGTTCAGGAAAGAATACACTTTGGAAACGTATCTCCTTCTTTCACACTCGACGTCTTACGAATAGCAGACGCAGGAAGGTGTTCAATACAGTAATCCGTTTCCTACTAACGTTTAATAAACAATTTTCACAAATACGTGATTATTTGGAATTATTTTAACTACTAAAACTCAAGTCACCATACTGGACGGAAAATATCAACAGAAACAAAATTAACATCGGGTGGGCTCTTACGGCGCGTTATAGGCCTCCTTATGCAGAATACGGCATCCAGAGTTTCATCATAACAGTCTTCGGATTGAGTACCGCAAAAATAACAAGAACGACAAATTCATACTTTTTTTTCCCTCTGCAGCTCTGATTAAGGTCAGGAGTACCCTCGGATTTTTCTGTTGTCTGAGCAACATGTTGTCACACGACAACTGTAAGGAAGAGCAGAGCGACGGATATTATTTCGCCTTTTGTACTGAATGGCAGCTCATGTCCAATGTGGATAAATGGAGGATAATGGCCATAGACAAAACACAAAGAGAATTACAACACTGGTGTCTTATTCCTGGAGGATGTCAAATAAATTGCCGGCCGCGGTGGTCATGCGGTTCTAGGCGCTCAGTCCGAAACCGCGCGACTGCTACGGTTGCAGGTTCGAATCCTGCCTCGGGCATGGATGTGTGTGGTGTCCTTAGGTTAGTTAGGTTTAAGTAGTTCTAAGTTCTAGGGGACTGATGACCATAGATGTTAAGTCCCATAGTGCTCAGAGCCATTTTTTTTTTTGTCAAATAAATTAACTAGTTGGATGTAATGTTATGAAGCCGTATAAAAAGGAAAAAAGGGATAATCATTGACATCTGTAATAGATAACGTGAAAAGGCGTCTTAAGAAGAGTCTGATGAGAGTGTCATGCATCTTTTAGAGAAATCTGCTACAACTCGCTGAACCTATTCTGCGGGGGCATCTAATAAGTAACGCAACACTTTTTCTTCTATAAAGCAGGTTGATTTTATTCAGGATTCCAATACAACATATTAATTCCCATTCTTTTGTCTAAGAAACGCTATTTTTCAACATAATTACCATTTAGTGCGACGGCCTTATGCCACCTCACTGTGATGGCCTATGGTACCATTCCATTGGCAGGCATCGCAGCCAACAATTTGGTGCATCAATAACCTGTTATCATCTACGTGCCGGTACTACTCCAGCGGAGTGCATCCTTCACTCGGCCAAACGGAAGTGGGAAGGTGCGAGGTCTTGGCTATAGGGTGGACGAGGAAGAGTAGTCCAATGAAATTTTTTGTGCTCCTCCCGAGTGCACAGACTTGTGTGACGCCTTAAGCCGTCATGGACAAGGAGACATTAGTTTGTAATTTTCGTAGCTATTAACGCGCTGAAGTCTTTCCTTCAATTTCCAGAGGACCGGTTTGCACAACTTGCAGTGATGACAGACGCCTAGCTCAACGACTCACCGTGCTTTTGTTCATTTCTAAGTCTACGTAGACATTCTGCAAGCGCCTATGAATATCAGTGATGCTCTGGTTTTGCGTGAACAGAAACTCAGTAATAGCTCTCTGCTTGGAGAGCACCTCCGTTATCACACCCATTTTGGAGGCTACACATATAGCGTGTCCACTTTTCGGAACTTCGTGAAACAATTGAGGCCGAAGCGGGAATACTCTACAATGTCACACAATAATTCCGAATTGTTTCAACTGAAATTGGCCAAGAAAAAAATGTGTCCCGTTACTTATTGAACACCTCTCATAGAATAGCGCTCAAATGGTTCGTGGCTTTATAAACTGAATCTGACTGCAAATTCTGAAGAACTACTAGAATCACCACACGGCTTAATCTAGCTTAGAGATCATGAGAGTAACATATGAGAGCTTACCTGTACACTTAGGTCTACAGGCAGTCGTTTCGGTGTTACTGGCAATCAGTAATTTCTTGTTAATAATTTTTTTCTCTCATTTATCAATACACGTTTAATGCGGTTCTTGTAGGTTAATTAGCTAGAGAAGGGAGGGCATCTTCTGCAAGGGTATACAGCGGAAGTCCCTGGCAATTGGCAACCAGCTGACGTCTCTATGTGCAGTAAACTAGTAAGAGTAGCTGTTTAGTATATAACTACATTCCATGCCAGATTTTCTGGAAGTTGATCGGATGTTAGCGTGGATTTATTCAGTTTCGTGTGTTGCCATTTTCTTTTTCGTAAATTTAAATTTTGAAACGTTCTTAACGGAAAGAACTAATGGATAGAGAACACTTTTTCTGAAAACCGGCAACTCCAGCACGAAATTGTTCAGCTTCCAACGTGAATTTACGACTTCATGGTCTCGATTCGAATATTCGTGCAGTAGCTCCCAAGGTAACAGAACGATTCCAGAATGGATGGCAATGGGGTATTAATTCAGTTACCACTCTTGTGTAGCTGCCATTCCTCGCTTTCATGGTGAAGCAGAGCACAATGAGATAAGGCATCCACGGCCACACAGAGTATTTCATTTCGCGCTAAATCAGTTCTTTTGTTTTCTCGACGCAAAGCAGCGGAAAAAGATAAGTCTTTTGTTCGTCAAGAATTTATTTCTATGCGACAATTATACTAGTACGCTGACGATCTTTGCAGCTCTTACAGCAACTTGTTACCACACAGAAATTTTGGAAATTGTTCTTTCCGTTAAGAACGTTTCAAAATTTAAATTTACGAAAAAGAAAATGGCAACACACGAAACTGAATAAATCCACGCTAACATCCGATCAACTTCCAGAAAATCTGGCATGGAATGTAGTTATATACTAAACAGCTACTCTTACTAGTTTACTGCACATAGAGACGTCAGCTGGTTGCCAATTGCCAGGGACTTCCGCTGTATACCCTTGCAGAAGATGCCCTCCCTTCTCTAGCTAATTAACCTACAAGAACCGCATTAAACGTGTATTGATAAATGAGAGAAAAAAATTATTAACAAGAAATTACTGATTGCCAGTAATACCGAAACGACTGCCTGTAGACCTAAGTGTACAGGTAAGCTCTCATATGTTACTCTCATGATCTCTAAGCTAGATTAAGCCGTGTGGTGATTCTAGTAGTTCTTCAGAATTTGCAGTCAGATTCAGTTTATAACGTTGGCTCACAGTGCAATTCGCTTTTTAATCCCTGATATATGCTCTTTTGACGGCAGGAGTAATATTACATGAGCTGCCACATACCTTAGTTTATCGTGCAGGAAAAGCCTTTTGTTAAAAGTAGTACAGAACTGTAAGTAACTAGAGCAAAAGAGACTTTCACAGCGCCTCATTGTGACACAGGAAATATTTAACAGCACAATAAGGTTTTTCTTACGGAAATGGTTATGGTATAAGCTTAAGGGTTAGATGCTGTTGTATGTCGTCCACTCACTGTTTCATGTTAACATTGTTATTGTAATCTTGTGTGTGTGTGTGTGTGTGTGTGTGTGTGTGTGTGTGTGTGTGTGTGTGTGTGTGTATGAAAACTTATTGGACTTAACTGCTAAGGTCATCAGTCCCTAAGCTTACACACTTCTTAACCTAAATTATACTAAGGACAAACACACACGCCCATGCCCGAGGGAGGACTCGAACCTCCGCTGGGACCAGCCACACAGTTATTGTAATCTTCATTCTGGAGATTGGTTTGATGCACCATGCTATTCTAACCTGTGTAGTGATATAAGAGGTTTATTGATGCATTTCGATTACAATAATCACCAGAAAATAATTCAGGGAGAAGAACTCCACACAGGAAGTATGATGTCACGTGAATGTGACACTTTCTAAAACCTTTCTGGAATGTGTCACATTCATAAAATTCATAAAATGATTTATAAAAGAAAATTATTTAGCTTCCACGTCAGTAGGGTTTCTCCGTTTTAATTCCAAAGTGGGTGCATATCTCTTGCGTGACTATGCCACACCTTGTATTTACTGTACTCATCCATTGGTTTCCATCTATAATTTTTACCACCAGTACTTTCCTCCGATACTAAATTGATGATTCCTGCTGTCTCAGAATGGGTCCTTTCAAACGACCTCTTCTGTTATTCGAATTATATCACAAAGTTCTTTTCTCCCCAACTCTATACAGTACGTCCACATTAGCTAGGTCATCTACTCATCTTACCTTCGGAATCCTCCTGTAGCACCAAATTTCTTCTTCTTCTTTTTATTTTATTTTATTTTACTTGGTTTCAGACGGAGTACATTTCATCACATACAATTATTACACATAGTGAAATGAACAGGACATTAGACTGATTACATTACCAAATATAAAACATAATTAAACGAGATGAGGGGTCAACGAAGCACATTAGTTTGGCTGCACCATTGCAGTTTTCTTTTTCTTCTTCTTCTTCTTCTTCTTCTTCCGCCTGCGGAGCGTGTGAGTTCGTGTTTGTATTGCGACTTACACTGAGCGCGGGCTTCGCGCCCTGGGATCATAGCAAATAAGTTCAGGAAATCGAAACTACATTTCAACTTTTGTCCGGGATAGGCACTACCGAAAGTCTTAGATGTAGAACTTTACTGCATGAGGAGGCGAAGATCACGCCATCGTAACTTATGGGTATTCTCCGCTCGATTCTTAGTACAATCGTTTACGAGTAAAGTAATCAATGACGCCGTATGCAGGAGCGTTTTAAACGCGACCAAACAGGGACTCCGTTTCCGTCAAGGCTTGGTCAAAGTCGAATATGCGGGATTAGGCATTAGAGCCAAGATGGCGGCCGAGTAGGTTGCAGTGTGATGTGGCTCCGCATTCAGATGCAGATTTTCTCGGTAAAAATTTGATTGTGAACACTGATTTTTAATTATCGTGTACCGGGAGTGTTATCTTACACAGTCCGTTCTCGTTTACTCTTTAAATACTGTAAATAAAACAGAGAGAGTGATTAAAGTGCTTTAGTGCGTTCGTCGTGTCAAACGCGTCAACGGAGAGGCCGTCGCTCTCCCGCTGGCCGAGCGCGTGTCGGTTTCGCCAGTCAGCCGCGTCGGTTCTCGCTTGTCAGCACTCCGCGCCGCGCGCTGCGACACCTCACCTCGCCAGCCGCAGCGGAATCCGACGCGTCGGCAGCGGCCACCGGCTGCCCCGCGCCCCGCCGTCGACGTCAGCAGTAGCGGCCACCAGCTGTGCTCCTGCTGTTGGTAAACAACCGCCTGCCTACTTTCGGCCCTGGATTCCAGCCGACGAAGCAGCGACACCACCACACCAGAGGCCGACGGAAGAAGAAGGAAAGCATGGGGTAAGACGCTAGCTAGAGCCATCAGCGTCACTCCAGGTATGGAACACACGGAGGAACAACTTGTGCCCATGTCCCCCAGTCAAAAGATAGCAGCCATAGACAAAATATTGAGTGAAATAGGAGCAGAGTTAAAAGCTAAGCATGTTTCATCTGCCCTGTTAACCGTCATTAGAGACAAAGTGTTTCCCTTGGCTTTCGAAATAACTAGCCTTGAAGCTAAACTGTCCTGCCTAAACGATAAAAATAGGCGACTAAGACTAGAACACAGAGAGCCTCGAATCCGGTCAAAGACCTACAAATACAAACTTTGCAAGAGAAGGCTGAGAAATTAGAGAACGAAAATAGGGAATTGAGTGTAGCGAACCAAGACTTGCAGCAACAAATAAGAGAACTAACTAATAAAGTCACACAACAAGCACAGACACTGACATATGCTGCCGCCTTAACTATAGAGCCCAAAACCAAAGAGGCTCGAAGAATAGAACAGGCTAAAACAAAACAGGCCACAACCCTCTATATCAAATCGACAGAAAATCAAGCCGCCAAAGCTGTCCGACAGACCATCACCAAGAATATAAATCCCAGGAAAGAGAATATACATATAAAATCAATCAGAACCACGCAGACTGCAGTTATAGTAGAAACGGAAACACAGGAGGACTGTCGAAAAATAATAGAAAAGACTAAAGACCTGCACACCATTGTCTGTGAAGGACCGCGAAAATGCAAGCCACTCGTGGCAGTATATCACGTTCCAGATACACTTACCGACGAAGAGTTTCTAGAAAGCCTTTATGAGCAGAATCTAAGCGGTGACACCACGAAAAAAGACTTCGACAGAGAGGTCAAAATAAGATTCAAAACAGGGCCTAGGGGAAGGGGTTTCAGTCACCAGATACTGGAGGTCAGCCCACACCTGTACAGAGTCCTTACAAGAAGACAGAGAGTCTACATAGACTTCGAATCACTTTCTGTGAAAGACTATACTGTTGTAAACAAGTGTTTTAAGTGTTGCGACCTAGGACATACGACTAAAACCTGCAGAAAAGCCGACGTCACGTGTGCCAAGTGCGGCAACCAAGGACACAAGCGCAGTGAGTGCAGGTCCGCGGTTTGCGTCTGTATCCCCTGCAAATACAGAGGCCGCGTCTGCAATAAAACAAAAGGAGGTGATTGTCAGACCTATAAACAGCTGCATGATCGGCTCCTGGACAGTATAGACTATGGCAGCTAAAATCAGCACACACGCAAGAAACACGAACGCCCAAAGCCAATCACCCAAAACACATAAATACAAATCACCGTCAACATTACAGGGAAGCTACCAAAGAGCAATTTCCTGGAGAAGACAAATGAATCTTCTGCCGGAGAATTACGTCGATAATGAACCCATCCCGCCCCTAACACACTCAACGACGTTACAGGATAGCTGCATTAATACGATAGAATATATAGATGACATGACAATCTGTGGTTCCATCCACTACGAGGTGGCAAAGCAAATTAAAAGACAATTACACCACTGGATAAACTTCCAAATAACATTAATGCAGAGGATAGATGAGTTGGAAGATGAACTTACATATATTGTACACAAGAAAATGTACAAACAAAACCGACATACTCCCTCACAATTTCTCCCAGCCGAAGTACATCACACCACACATACACAGGATGAACACAAACCAGAATCATCATCACATGGAAAACCCTACGACACACGTAAATGTGAACAGTACATCAAACCAGTCAAATTTGTCTCGGGAGGCACTCTTCACCCCGGGAAAATGGAACAAGGAACAGACAGGCATGCAGTCTCTGAATCAAAACACATCGAAACACTCAGGCTACAGACCAATACAAAACTCAAAACTACTGGACCCAGACTTATAAAAGTAGACCAATTAGATGAGGACAAATCTGAGGGAGAGACATGTGACATTTGCAACGATGTCAGCGTGCGTCTAGCAACAACCTCCACTCCAAACACAAACAAAGACAACATAACATATACAGTCAGTCCCATACAAATCACCACCATCGCCGACACCACGCCAGCAAGCACCACCAACATCAGTGAAAAACGTGTGAAGGCAAACAGCATTGAAGAGGCGTGTGACAAAACGAAAAGTAACCGTGTGACATCCCAAAGAGGTCTTAAAATGTCCCCCAATCAGCGGCCAACACCAAGCCACAATCCGTCCAGTACCACCTCAGAGACCGCATCAGAAACCAGCACCAACAGCAAGCCAGCTGCACCTAATTATGATAATTTAGAACTTAACTTACTTTTAAGTAGGCTAGAGAAAAAAGAGATACTGCAGACAGCGCAGCGGATGCTACTTAGATTGTGCCATCCAAAGGGAGATTCTCTCTGTTTTCCAGTAACTGAGCAAACAGACAGAATCATCCTAAAGACAGAAAATATTCCTACATCAGCAGAGCCGCTGCTCGATCTCATGCTCCAGGTCTGCCTGCGCAGATCAGAATCTTTCGACTTGGACAAAATATATATAGATCATGTAAGAGCACACGGACGAACATATTTTGATTACTCACAGACTGGCAGTAAATGTTTTGCACACGTAAAACACCCAGAACACATAGACAAAAAATGAATATCTTACAACATAATACAAAAAACAGTACGACAGTCAGCGCGGAAATCCCTAAAATAGCACTAGACCTGCAGGCAGACATCATGTGCTTACAAGAACCCTATAACAGAAACGGGCAACTGATATGTCTACCAAAACATGCTACCACAATAACAGGGAGCAATGACTGTAAGGCTGCAATAGTAATTCTAAATAGAACTTATAACATAGTTAAGGTAACACAGTTATGCACTCAACACTTGGTTACCATAGAGATAACTAACGGGAACGTCACATGGGTTATTGCATCCATGTACGCCCAATACAGCCATCAAATACAGCCGTATGCAGACTACATCAGAGACCTAGTAATGTATGTCAGAGGCAAAAAATTAGTGATAAGTGCTGACATTAATTCCAGATCGACCCTCTGTAACTCAGACAGAACAGATGACAGAGGACGCATAATCACCGATCTAATATAAGAAACACAACTACATGTAATGAATACGGAAGGACCTATACCAACATATGCAGGGTTCGATGGTACGAGCAGTAATATCGACTTCACGCTATCAAATAATGCAGCAATGGCATACGTAACAAATTGGACTGTACACGACAACATAACCAGTAGTGATCATAATGTCATAACATACACACTAACTCACACTCAGAACACAATGACCAAATCACACACCAGACACTTGCTGTTGCACAAAGCTGACTGGAACAAATTAACGAGAATTGTACAACGACACGATCTACAAAACATCAATGGAAGTATCGATTATAGAGCACACAAGTTAACACAGGTGATACAACATGCACAAAACACATCAATACCGACAGCAAAGAACACAAATTGCTCACCAGTACCATGGACCAACGAACTTACGAGACTCAAACAAGACGCAAGACGCAAACGAAAATTATATCAAAGGGCGATAGCAGATAGGGACCGACGAATAAGACTTGAAGCATATAGGCATGCACAAGACTTATACAGACAGACCCTATACAACACGCGTAGACAACAATGGGAGCTATTTGTAACAACACAAACAGAGCTAAATATATGGGGGGAACCATACAAAAAATTGACAGAGAAGATAAAAACCCCACTAGTTCTGGGAACGCTAAGGCAGGATGACGGCACGATGACGAGGGGATGGAGGAATACAGCGGAGCTTCTGCTGTATAAACTGCTCCCTGACGACGTTATCGATACAGACACACAATATCATGCAACACTAAGAGCAAACCTACACACACCATACAACACTGCAACTGTCACCTGTCCTTTTGAGCAAGAAGAGGTTGCGCTAGCAATCTCAGAGCTCAAAAACTAAAAAGCACCTGGACCAGATGGTATCCACTCGGAAACACTGAAACAACTAGCACCGCAGATCACCCCGTTCCTAACAACGTTACTGAACGATGCCTTACGGCTGGGCAGGGTACCTACAGTATGGAAAACCTCCAAAGCAGTCATTATTAAGAAATCAGCGGACAGGGATCCTTCAGATCCAAAGACTTACAGGCCAATATGCCTAATAAACACCCTAGCAAAGATTCAGGAGAAGCTACTGTGTAAGCGCCTGCAAACACACGGAGCTCTCAGGGGTATGAGCCAACACCAGTTCGGCTTCAGAGCGGGCAGATCAATAGATGATGCCATCAACCAGGCCCTGCACATAGTTAACACCACAAAACAGAAATACGCCATGGCAATAATGATTGACATTGCCGGAGCATTTGATAATCTTTGGTGGCCAGCACTGTTTCAGAGGCTAAGACATCTGGAGGTACCGCAATCACTGTACAACAGTTTTCTGGACTACTGTAAAGACCGAGTAGTCGAATGGCAGATGGACAGCCGGAAAGTAATTAAAAGAATTACCAAAGGCTGTCCTCAAGGGTCGATCTGCGGCCCCATCTTCTGGGACATAACAATCGAACCCCTCCTACAACTTCTGGATGGGGATGACAGGTCAGACGGAATTGTCGCCTACGCAGATGACCTATTAGTTGTAGTCACTGCAAACAACAGAGCCCAGTTAGAAGAGAAAGCCAGTGGATTACTACAAGCAATTACTCAGTGGTGTCACAACAACAAACTCAGGATAGCCGAAAACAAAACAACATACACTTTACTGAAAGGATCACTCCAAAGGAATCCTTCGGTTAAAATTGGGGACACAAACATCAAACGAGCACGCATTACGCGCTATCTTGGGGTACACATAGATGAAAAATTGAATTTCCACGAACACATAAGGCTAACAACAGACAAAGCAGAAAAAATACTCCACAAACTGGTGAGGCTAAATTCAAAACAGTACAGACTACCTCTACCAGTCATACGTACATACCACTGTGCGCTCTTCGAATCAGTACTCAGCTTTGCAGCTAGCACGTGGGCACATAGACTGAACGTGGTCACCAACAAAGCATCCGTCAGACGAGGGCAGAGAAGTGTCCTACTTAGGCTATCTGGAGCCTTCGGTACCACCTCAGCAGATGCACTGTGTGTGGTGCTCGGAATATGCCCCATAGATATCACTGTCAAATACAGAGCTGCAAGGTACTGGTTAAAGGTGGGGAGACTAGATGAGGTACACACAATAACAGGTGTGCCCATAGAGACGGTACGTCACCTTAAAAGTTGGCGTTTGGATACATGGCAAGGTGAGTGGGATGTAAGTGATAAGGGACGTAGACTGCACAACTTCCTCCCTGACATAAGGGAGCGGTTGAGAATGAGACATATCGATCCCAGCCGCGGTATGGTACATTTCTTAACCGGGCACGGACCTTATCCCACGCACTTAAACCTCGTGAGTCTGAGGCAGACACCTACATGCACATGCGGGGAAGAAGGTTCCCCAGAACACACTGTCTTTTTCTGCGGGCGATACGCGAACAATAGACATACACTACACTTAGATTACACAGATACAGACATAGATATATGCACAGCAATAAGAGACGAAGAACAATGGGCACAATTAAACGCACTGACAAACAGTATTTCAAAAACAGCACATGACGAGTATATGCGGACACGACGTCACAGACATGCCTATGTGCAGCGTAACAGAAATCTCCAGAGAATGGACAGCGATACCCACAGTGACAGCGAAAATAGTGACAATGAGGAGGAACAGGAGGAGGAAGCTGAGATGTGACAGTAAATAAGCAAATTCCTGGCAATCTAGCCAAGAAAACACCAAAGGTACATGGATGCGTACCTAATGTAGTTAATACATAGGATTAGTAACAAATAAGATAAGAAACATTTCTCTACTAATAACCATTTGTCTGTGTGTGTGTGTGTGTGTGTGTGTGTGTGTGTGTGTGTGTGTGTGACTGGCGGTCAACGGCTCGATGAAACCATTCCGAGGTATTCACCGTCAGTCACACTCGGTGATGGTACTAACAAATCTCTCATCTATCTTATCTTCTTTTTATATTCTTCTTAAACACAACAAAATTTTATTTATATTTCAACCTCAAATTATTGTTATTTTGAATCATTCTTTGTAAATTTTGTAGATAAAATAAAAGGAAAGAAAACTGTAAAAAGATGAAAAACGAAAATTGTAAGATGTACGACCTGTTTTAAACATCAGGTAACAGGTCTATAATTTGGCAATAAATAAATAAAAATAAATGTTCATCGATTAGAATTACTAGTGTGTTCGAACTGCCATTAGAGGTACCTTGCAGAGGACGTAATAGCGGCTTTCCGGCCTTACGGCGCTGTTCATGATCATAAGACAGAACGCTAGGCCCACTTCCGCACGTACCCTGTTCTTGAGTGGATGCACAGACCACAATTGATTTGCGCAGCCATGTTCCGTCTCATCTGACCATCAGCTGATGCCGGGTCATAATCATGTACGACGTCCACATCAGATCTGAATGTCTGCAGCGACGGATAACGCAGCTACCATCTGGAGGCGTAGTACATCCCCCGTCGTCTGACACTTCCGGTCAGATATTCGCACTTAAGTCGCTGCACCGGCCCCCCGGCAGCTCTAGGAATCACTTGATCAGTTGATGAATAGTGTTACAACACTTCCTAAACCGGTTGTAGACAAGGTGACTGATGATGTGACTTCCACCATGTCCTCAGTTCTGGTGGTTGCTCCAGCTGCATTTATGGACGACGCTGATGTCGATCGTGACTTCTTGGTCGACTTTCTGTTTGTCCAGACATCAGCCTTTCTGCCTGACAAGCGCGACTCTCTCCCGTCTTCGGACCCAATTACGTAAACAATGTTCCCCTAAACGACGCAAAATGAGACGCCGTGCGACGTCAGAACGGGACTCTTTCCCTGTCTGTATGATACTCTACCTGTTGAGCAAATCAACAATTCAGCGCTTCAGACCGTGGAAGACGGCGCCGTCAGTGCGTCTGCGAAACGGCGGCCCTCAGTGGTGGAACGGAGTGACTATGCCTCTGAACCGAGCGAGGTGGAGCAGTGGTTAGCACACTGGACTCGCATTCGGGAGGACGACGGTTCAATCTCGTCTCCAGCCATCCTGATTTAGGTTTTCCGTGATTTCCCTAAAATCGCTTCAGGCAAATGCCGGGATGGTTCCTTTGAAAGGGCACGGCCGATTTCCTTCCCAATCCTACCCTAACCCGAGCTTGCGCTCCAATGACCTCGTTGCCGACGGGACGTTAAACACTAACCACCACCCCCACAATATGCCACTGACATTCCTACCGAAGAAGGAACGATACCAGCCAATTTGATGGTGTCGGTCGGCGTCGAACATGTAGATACCTCGGCGACGGAGTCACAGCTCATTTTCCTGTATGACCAATAGACTTAATTTTCATTTATTTATTTATTATTAGTCTTTTACTACATAAAAGAACAGACCGAATGTTGCAGGACTAATGGACTACACGTAGCTATCGAGCAAATATGAAAATCTTATAAGTGGTTTGTGAATCTGCTGTGAATAGCATGAAATCTGTCGGTAGCGGCAGCTGAATCACCTTGTAGATTGAACAGTCGCGGCGAAAGACTGCATTCCTGCCTACACCCTTTTCAATTCAGGTACTTGATTTGAGGTCTTCTAATCTTATTGTTGCTTCTTCGTTCTTAAATATATGCGTATTACACATCTTTCCCTACAGCCTAATCCTATTTTTTCTCAGTATTTCTAATGTCATGCACCATTTTGCAGTATCGATAAATCTTATGAACATGTCTAGGTTTCTCGTCAGTCTTTTTTGCATTAAAAGTGCCTCTTTGGTGCCATAATGTTGTTGATAGAAGATAGGAAGTATTACACTATCCAACTATCTTGATACTTCTCTCGGTCGGTTTTTGGTGCCCTTCTGTGATTGCGGCCTTGGCGGTGGCGTATCTCGCCACCCGCGCGATACGGCCGTGGTCGCACTACAATAAGATTCTGACTGCATGACCTGCCTTTATCAAAAGCAACGGGTCACTTTTAACAGGTTATCTCACTCGAGGACGCAAGACTGCTTACGGACAGTGAGGTCTGTGGATTTTCAGTGCGGTATTCCAGCCGGTATCTCTCTACTCTCGCTGGCTGTATCAAACATATTCACACACACACACACACACACACGCACATCGTCGGGGACGTGTGTGTACACCTGTTCCGGCAATGACCAGCAGTGCAAGTATTTACCGTGCGACGATAACTCGTGCGGCTGAATCAATTCCGGTTACAAACGGAATTCGTTATTAAATTCTGTCGCACCCATTGTCGCGGGAGTAACTGGGCGGAAAAACCCTCGTGTGCGGGTGCGTGCGCGCGCGCTGCCCGGCAAATACAGAGTGCGTAGTGACCCGGCGGCGCCAGGTACGGGCGGCAGGGTAGTTTTCGATTGCGGCGGCTGCCGGCGCCGCGGCGTCAGCCGGCCGAGTGCTGTTTACAGGCCGAATAAATCATTAACGGGTAGGGTGGGCAGGCGTGTTAACGCGTGTCCGCTGCCACACACGCCTGTCACGTCGGCAGCCGCCCGCTTCGGGCACGCGTGCCCGGCTCTGCGCCATGTTCCACCTCTCGAACGGCCCCGCCCACCGAATCGGGGCACAACCTGTTCGGCGAACGTTGAAAACGGATCTGATGAATTAATTACGCGGCCTTCCCCGATTTGCTATGGCGCGTTGCCTGCGCTTTTCTGTTTGTGCATGTAATTTCCCGGGCCCGACATTTCATTCTTTTGCGCCTCCTGTCTTTCATCCCAGCTCTGCGTCAGTTCGCGGTAAAACTACACCGTTTTCTTTTTTTTTTCTTTTCTGTAATCCGCCTGTCGATTTAGGCTCGCAATGTTGACAGAGTAGGGATTTCTCTCGTCTCGAACAAACGACGACAAAATTGCGATATTCTAGACTAGGCCTTAGTATCATTTTCATCATTTCGGATAGTATGTTCTGATTACAGTTTGAAGTAATCAGGACCGAATAAACGGAGAAAGGAGAATTCTCGAGCGAAATCGAAACAACAGAGAACATAAAATATCCGGTTAAGTGCGAGCAGTACTAGCACTCCGAGACTTCCGCGCAAACTTCATTAGGTACATACACTGTGAGCCAGGAGGAAAGGTACGTCCTTTGACGAGTGATGGAATTAGAGAGTCTGAACAAAAAACGTCATATGAACATACGTCCTGTTTCAGAGGAAACTAGTGAAAACACTGTGGAAGAGGACAAACGCAGGTGATAGTAAATGAAATATTGTGATTTAAATTTTCGCCGGCCGCAGTGGCCGTGTGGTTATAGGCGCCACAGTCTGGAACCGAGCGACCGCTACGGTCGCAGGTTCGAACCCTGCCTCGGGCATGTTAGTTAGGTTTAATTAGTTCTAAGTTCTAGGCGACTGATGACCTTAGAAGTCAAGTCGCATAGTGCTCAGAGCCATTTGAACCATTTTTTATTTAATTTTTCGTTTTCTTGTGTACATTTTCTCACAAAAGATGTTCAAAAGCAACGCATTTTGCTGCCCTTGTGGGCAACTACTGTGTTGCCGATCTGAGGTCATTCGTACTGTCCTTTACTTGAGCACATGCATGTATAAACGAGCAAGAAGTCCATCCTTTGTGTCCATTCTGCGCTTGTAGGCTTCGCTGTAAGCCAACTCCACAAACAGTAATCTAATGGAGTAAGTTGTAATCGCATATGACCGCTAGTGATAAACTGCACGCGACTGAGGCCCTTGAATTTTAAACAGCTGTATGTCGGATACGGTGAAGAAAAGACCACATCTTGAAGTGACGTTTTTTGTTCAGAACCACCAATATTATTACGTCTCATAACATCTACCTTTCCTCCTGACTCACCCTTTAGACAGCTCATCCAGCCCGGGAATGGACAATTTCGACGATTTTTGCTTGTTACCGATGTCGATATTAGTAAGATATCAAAATATATGACACTAAAGGCCGTATGTTCTGATTGCACTGACGTAAAATCTTTAATTTTTACACCACCAGGGGATCATGGATATATAATTTCAATTTTTGGATTTTTCCTTTACTTGTACTGTGAAACCATGCTTCTTGCCGAATTTCACTTTCCTAGGTCAATGGTAAGCTTCTGTTGAATGAGTTTCAGAGCATCGAAATATGGTACATAAATGTCCGTATCTTTCGATTGCATTGACTTGGGTGCTTAAAGATTTTACATCACCAAGGCCATAGACCATAGGCTATAGTGTGTCTTTCTGGAGAGAAACAGGTCCTAACAGTCGGACAGAAAGACTGACAGACAGACAGACAGATGGGTGGACGGACAACAAAGTGATTCTATTAGGTTTCAGTTTTCACTAACCGAGATACGGAACCTTAGAATTGATTTGCTTGCAACATTTAGCTGCAATTTTAAGCTTCTTATCTTCATATCTTCCGCTCCAACTTAGACATGTATCCTAGCATGGTATGAACCTTCCAATACCGTTGCCATAGAAGGCAGCCGCCTGTGCTTTCCGTCATTTCTCTACGCAGGTCTGCAGCTCCTTGTTTAAGCCAAAAATCTGTCTCATAGCCGGCTGTTCATGTTACCGAAGAGATGAAAATCAGATGGAGCCAAGTCCGTGCTGTATGGTGAGTGATGAATCACCTCTCTTCCAAAACCCTGCGGGAGTAACTTCGTTGTCCCTGCAGTTTGCGGACGAGAATTTTGTGAAGAAGGAAACGCATGACAATTACATTATGTGGGTTGCATGAAATCAGGCGAAAACTTTCTGCAGGCACCCCACACTTAGCAGGAGACATTACTTCTCTAGGCGTCTTTACTTGTTCACTGTGCGCTCTGAACTGAGAAGTGCGACGTCACACCATAGACAGGCAAACCGGACACACTGCTCAACTCATCTGTGGAAAATCTTCACCGGAATTTCAAATGGCTCAAATGCCTCTGAGCACTATGGGACTTAACATCTGTGGTCATCAGTCCCTAGAATTTAGAACTACTTAAACCTAACTATCCTAAGGACATCACACACATCAATGCCCGAGGCAGTATTCGAACCTGCGACCGTAGCGGTCACGCGGTTCCAGACTGTAGCGCCTAGAACCGCACGGCCACACCGGTTGGCCCGGAATTTCACTGTGGTTTTAATTTCACAATCGGTTAGAGCTTGAAACAAAAATTTGCCTCGTATAATAACCATTCAGTCTTTTTTTTTTAATCGGTTGTTTTGATTGCACCATTAACTAGTTTTCGAGCTAAAACAAACTGCCCATGAAATGGTGTTAAAGGAAAGTTATTGACCCGGGCACTGTTTAGAGATGTAATCGAAAGCACGACATAACCTCTTCGCCTGCAGCTAAGGAAGGCCTGCTTCGCATATCGCCACGTGTCTCTGCGGCGTCTTCTTAATGGCGTTCCGCATGAGCTGGTTATCAATAGTTGACCATCCCAGGACAAGTGCTGGCAGTCATGTGTGACATGAACCCTACCAGCAAAACATTTTTAACAGCTTCTTCCTTCTAACCTTCGAAGAACAATTAATGTACTTTTTCCAACAGCAGAAAAGCAGATGTTAGGAGTAATAAACCGATTTATCTTCTAATAGGGAAATCAGTTTTTTTGTTAACCTGATACTGGGGACTGTTGAGATACGAAGTGAGCTTGTCCCCAGAATTGGCGATAAAAAGTGCATGGTAAATATTGACTGAAACAAGAGATGGGAAGGCAGGACACGGTACTTTAAGTAGCTGAACAGGACAAAAAATGTGAGGAATGACAGAGATTGGAACATATCCAACAAATCACTCAGGATACTTACAGCCGAGCGATGCGATGTACTGCTAGTGAATGTGTTTGTAAGACGAAGAAATTTACATTCGAGCCATTAGCTGGATAAATTTGGTGTTGTACAAATATAAATCTAGCTCGTTATGAATTAAGAATGAAAATGTATATCTTTGTGTGAAACTCAAATAGTTTTGATTTTGGTATGGTTCACAACCGATGTCGCTTTGAACAGGTAACCTACAGCGAGAAATCATTAGTATGTGGTGCCGTGACTTTTGGCCGGCCGGAGTGGCCGGGTGGTTCTAGGCGCTTCAGTCCGGAACCCTGCGACCGTTACGGTCGCAGGTTCGAATCCTGCCTCGGGCATGGGATGTGTGTGCTGTCCTCAGGTTAGTTAGGTTTAAGTAGTTCTAAGTTCTAGGGGACTGATGACCTCAGATGTTGAGTCCCATAGTGCTCAGAGCCATTTGCCTTGACTTTTCTGTCATACGTTTTTGAATTCGTGATCAAATCTGGGAATATTTTTGAGTGCCCCTAGATTTTGTACGTGCTATTTATGACTGGCATTGGGCAGAAGTTATTTTAAACTTTAATCGCGCTTTATGGCAGAGCTAGGATCACTTTTTCTGTTTTACACATTCTGTTTCATAAGAGTCCAATGAAAGACTTCATTAAATATCAGTTGCATACATGTGCAGTATGGCTGACAGTGATACGTGCTTGTACAGTGTAGTGTTGACTTGTGTTCATGTCGTTATGGATGATGAGTAAGGGAGAAAGAAAAACTGTGTCCAGTATATAGCTTACTTCTCTCGGAGACCACCATCGGGACTTTATGGCTTAACGTTCTCATATGACGGACGGATTAGCATCAACAGTTTCACATGCCCTCATTGAGAAATAGTGGCGAGGTTCTAGAACTTAAAACATTGCTGAACATCTGGTGATCAAGAACTGAACACTACAAACTCTTCTCCCCTTACAAACCAAATAAGAGAGATTAAAATTTCTAATCCGCTACCTTCTAGTCGAGAGCCACTGCACAGACGTGCCTTTGCAATCTCAGCTACAGAGGCATTCGTGCACAATGTTTCTTGAACAGCAGCTCACTATACAAGGTTGTCGGAAACAGTCTAAAAGCCTGTAAGAATATGAATAAAAAAATATTCAATTCGTTACGCCGTTTCTAAGTTATTTACCAATAATGTTTGCCAATCAGGTCGTTATGAATCAAAATTCAAGCACTCGCATGAGCTGTAATGCGGCGATGCACAGACATCTGTGGGTCAGTTAGTTGGCACTTGTTCAAATGCATTTTTCGGAAATGATAAATTTAAGCTAAGTGAGCAAAAGTGACGTTTGCTTGGTCTGAGGAAACACATTGACGAACACGTCTGGCAACATTGTCTATGGAAGACTGCTTCAATTGGCACTTGTGACCACCTGACTGGCTAACGTCAATGATATGTAACTCGGAAACGGCGAAACGTATCTATTTCTTTTTTAACAATTATTTCTCAGCACAACCTCCCCTGCAACATCCTTGCAAGCTATTCAGACTGTTTCTGACCACCCTATGTAGTACTTAAAATGGGTGCCGCTAGCCTGTGAATCATATCGCTACTGTAGTCAAGAATTTCTTTTCCATACTCGCCGCAAATTCGCCAGTGATCTTTTATCCAAGATTCCACATACACGTTTTGAAAATCTAACATCAGGAATGTGATTTGTGGTAATTACTGCAGGCACATTTTCCTGTTACTTTAATGTCAGTGTTCAGCGCTGATACTGCACAGCGTCTCCGATGATGTACGACAGAATTTGGGCTAAGATGAAATTTGCGGCCGCGAGCAGGTGTCCCAGACAAGCCCCATTACGAACCAGGCTCACCTGTCCACCGAGACGGAACTATCTGGTTTAACCCCCCTCGCGCCCTTTCGCACTCACCTGCTTCTACCTGCCTCCTCCTCCTCCTCTCTCTCTCTCTCTCTCTCTCTCTCTCTCTCTCTCTCTCTCCCTCTCGCTCCACCCCCTTCCATCACCCCAACTCCTCCTTCCCCTGTTCCTGTCCGTCGGCTGGAGCAAGTCCGTCGTCGAAAATTTAATGCGGCGGGCGGCCAGGATTATCCCGGAATTACAAAGGGTCTTATTTGCGTAGAAACGTCTGTACATTTAGATTACAACTGCAATCATCCCTCCTCTTCATATAGAATTACGGCGGGCTCCCGGGAGCGACTCGACTAAAGCGAACTGCTTGGTAACAAAACAAAGAGAATGACTAATCACGGGTTTGCGCCGCAGCAGCGCGCTTGCCTGGCTTTTCGCTGCCCGTCGCCATATCCACCGACGGGAATTTTCTTTTCCGGAACGCGGGAAGCGAAATCGGAAAGGAGAATTTGCATTCTTGCAGTATTTCCGATTTTATTGCTCTTTTCGGACTCCACATACTACTGAGCTGCTGAAATGTAGCAGCTGTTGGAAATTACTGCGTAATTCTGCAGAGTAAATGAAAATTATTCTTCACAAAACTTCGACAGTTTTATTTATTACCACGTTAACTACTGACGAAGTGACCACGAGTATCGTTGTTACGTAAGAACGCTGTGTAATATGGTGGTGTATATGTAATGGCACAACAGGCAACTACACATCTACATCTATACTCAGCAAGACACCTTACTGATATGTGGAGGAAGATACTCTGTGTACGTCACTTCCTCCTTTTCCCTTCCAAGTCACGGATGGCTCGCGGGAAGAACGATTATTGGTAGCCCTCAGTATGGGCTCGAATCCATCTAATTTTGTATTGAAAATCTTCTCGCCACACATATGTAGGAGCGTATAATACATTGCTGTACTATTCTAGGGACGTCCATTAGCTTAACGGTCAACGCGTACGAATGCCACGCACAGGTTCGATTCCCCGCTGAGGGGGGGGGGGGGGGGGGGGGGATTTTCTCCCCTCAGGGACTGGGTGTTCTACTGTCCTTAACATCATTTCATCCCCATTGTTGACTCGCAAGTCGCCAAATGTGGTGTCGCACTCACAAGGGGATGGGGATTTTTCCGAAATTTTGTGTGGTGAAAGATGACCCCTAACACCTCAAGTGATTAAAATATTAGGACGCACTACTCGGAACATCCCGGGAAAAATCAATCCAAAGTTTCTTAGGTGCCTTATGAGTATAAAATGTTGGTCCATGCCGACCAGCCGTCTGGCCTACATGGTTAGCGCTCGGACCCTTTCGCCAGAGGTCTTGGGTTCGATTCCTCCTGCGGCACTTTATTTTTCTTCTGTTGCTTGCAAAATTGCAGCACATTGTTACAGAAGAATCGTGAAATTAATTCCCGGGAAGATTGTATAAAAATTCATTCTATAATTCACCGTCAATTATCGTCACCAATATTCCGAGACATGATTCAATTTGCCTGGTTTGCCTCAAAATTATCAGAAACCCAAAACATTTTCGTAAATGTTAATGGTGCATGCTTTTGTACAGATTTATTGCAAACGCCCTGTGATTGAAAAATATCCGCCTTTATATGTTACACAAGATGTCGCAAAAATTATTGCTTTGTTTGTTTTTACGATAATTACCACTGCGGTTCTTGTTTACAATTACTATATGTATAAAAACTAAATGTTTCCCATTCGACTTTGTTATTCTGATTAAAAACCCAATGTTTCCCCTCATATAATTTACAATTAAAAATGGAAATCCCACCGCAATGAATTGTGTTGTTGGACAAAAAGAAAATAATTTTTATTCAATAATGTAACTAATTTGTTAAGGATAATGTAGGTTTGCAAAACTTTCTAAATAATTGGTGGAATAGCAAAAGAAAATGAAAGAGATGAAAAAAAAGTGCCAGAGGAGGAATCGAACCCGAGACCTCTGTCGTAAGACTCCGAGGCCTAAACATCTACGACAGACGGCGGCTCGGCAATGGACTAACATTTTATACTCACAAGGCACCTAAGAAACTGTGGATCGATTTTTCCCGGGATTTTCCGGGTAGTGCGTCCTAATATTTTAACCACGTTATGTGTTAGAGGTCCTCTTTCACCATAAAAAATTTCGGACAAATCCCTGACCCCACGGTCACGCCGTCTCCTTGTCAGTAAGACTTGCACTTGGCGTCCGAACTTCCCGCCTGGGAACTTCCGGCCACTGACGACATACGATCATTTCCATTTTTTCTAGGGACGTGCGCTATCGGTTCGTTAACAGCAGACATTAACGTGGTGTAGATCGCCTCTCTTGTACTGGTGTTGGCTACGCATCTCACTTAACTTTCAATATAGTTCTGCTAAAAAAAAAATCGGTGTTCGTAATTCCCCACAATCAGTACTGCCTCCCTGTCAAGGGCATATGCTTGGATTTTTCTGAAATGTTTTCATTTCTCAGCCAAAATTATTTCATGTATAATTTAAAGTATTACGGCCAGCATTGTACACTGCTGAGCCTGCAGCTAGCATATTTTTTCATGAGAGACCAAAATATATAGCGCTCCACCGTTTCTGCTTTAGACGTAAGACAATTTAATTTATTTCCTATCAGTTTTGAACAGGGCCAAAGGATTCAGTGCTTAAGGGGCTGAATGTAATTTGCAGTGACTTTATTTTTTATTGATACTGGGAGCTAGTATTGCCCAAACAGTTCGTATAAAGTTTTTGCTAACAACAAAACAGAGTAAGCACACCACTTGCAGTTACAACACGGTACACAATAATTCGAGTTTTGTATCCATTCACGATGCACTGTACACGTGCAACCTAGGCTCGGCTCGACCTGTCTCGGCTTTGATCGGTATTTCTAGGAAGCACTCATTACAGTGAGACATTTCATTTAACATTGTGATACGGCACAAAGTTCTTCAGTTTGGAAGAATCATGGTATCAGCGCTATTTACACTTCGCTATTTGCTCATGGCATAAAGGAAGTCCACAGATCCACTAGTGACCTATCGTCCTAAGCCTTTAAAAATAAACGGGAATGACAAAACGGTAAGAATTCCCAATATCTATTATCAGTCGTGTAATAGATGTGTACTGCAAATTTTCTTTGGAACGACATTACAACACCATGCAGACAGAACTTGAGGGACAGATGTAATTCATTGCTCTGGACATCAAATTTGCACACACTGAGCACGTGATGAAATTGGTGGTACAAAAAGCAAATTTTTTAATTTATGAGTATTATTACACTTGCAGTTGTAATAACTTTTGATGTAATTGAATGAAGATTGTGGAGACTCCATGTAGCTTTAAAGTACGGAGGCTGAATCGAGGGGCACGTCTGGAAGGATTTTTCTGCTTAAAACCCGTTATTGTTGAATTTATGAAAGAAAAATGAAAATAGGAACGAAAGTTTGAACATTCTGAATGGACTACAGAACTCGTAGAGTTGACTGCATACTGCCCGCTGTAAGGCATAGCAAGGTGAGAAATAATTTATTTCTCATTTGATGGGGATGCATTTAAATAGAAAATCGAATTGTAGAAGAGACAAATTCTTCAAATACAGTCCAGTTCCATAACCTCACTGCTGTTAAAGAAAACGAGAGGTTTAAAGAAATCATTGTGGCCTTGAACGAATTACAAGGATCGTTCTCTAAACCTTCTCAGTACACTCCAGTTCTTACATCTGTTTTCGAGACTGTTTGCTGTTTCAGTTGAAAGCGCTTCCGTGGAGATGGAACTCATTGATCTTAAAGGTAATTCTTGTATCAAAGGAAAATACTTTTACGCTGAAACTGTCCAGAAGATACACATTGTTGTCCTTGGGCAGAATTTCCACGTTTCCATAATGAGGTTGTAAACGTAATAAAATACTTCGACCAACATATGCGTGTGAAAGGCTTTTTTAATTGTGAAACTAAGTAAGTCACCGTTATGTAGCAATGTGAGTGCGAAAATCTGTGAAATTGTCTGCGTCTATCCATATGCCGACAATTTGTTCCAGATAAAATGATATGTCTTCAGTGGACTATAAATAATTTAATAACACCGAAAATTTATTTTCGTTGTGATAGAATTTGTTGAGAAATATGAAATGTGGAACTAAGTCGTATGCGTTGTGATTGCGCTGGCATGTAAACATCGAGCGTTCATAAAGTTTGTCTCTCTTCCCGCTCCTTACATTCAGATAGCGTGGTGTGGTGAAGGAATTGTGCAACCAAGTAAGCAATGATCTTCGTCTGGCAGTGTGTGGTGGGACTATTCTAGAACTGCACCATTGGTTCGTGTTTTGTTTCTGGGGCTCTAACAATACGTATCTGCAGATAAAAACCAATATGCTGCCGTAGTTATTCTAAGACATCCCACTAGAGGTTAGGAAATTCATGTGACAGGAACAAAACAGTGTTTAGGTAATTACAGACCTTCTTAACAGGACATTAGGCTATCCTTGTGTCGGTCCTTTCCAGAACAGAGAATATCCTGCACGCTCACATGAGTGTAGACTTTTAGTTGTATGGAAAATGAAAACCAGATGTCTACAAACACCGATGGCTCCCGAAGACATAGAAAGCCATATAACACGGCCTGTGCTACACAAAGTGCATATGAAATTTAAATGTCAGTACTGTCTACCTGGGATCGTTTTGTAGTTCAAGGTAAACATTATGAGCACTTGCTGTGACGGTCGTAATAGTGAACACGCTAACCGTACCTGAGTTACGATTTTACTCAGATTTAATACGGTGGGGCAGACATTTGTGGGACATCTGTTACCTCGTTCCTGTTTTATCATGTTCCACTCATGTTACGTCGTTACAGTCCTATTCAAAGTCTTTCGAGTGCCAATGAAAAACATATATAGCTTCATTTAAAAAAATAGTATCGGCAGGACTCAAAGTTATAATTCTATTTGGTATGTCAAACATTTGCCCGTAAGTGTGCTTTAACTTGGCCCGCATCGGTATATTGTTTGGATGTATTTTGAGTGACCAATCGTGCTTCCAGATCAATATAAGTAAAAGACATTACATTTAACACACATAAAACAGAAGATGGCGGTAAATGAATCTGGTATATTGAATCTATGATGATTAAGTATCGTATCATGCTGCGACCTAAAACTGAATAACCTCATAAAAAATACCGTATGAAAATCAGATACCAAACTGAGATTTATTGGAAGATTCTAAAGGACCTGTAACTCATCCAAGAAAGAAGTAGTTTACAAAAGACCTGTTCTACCGATTACTGAGTATTGCTCTGATCTGGGACCCTTACCAGGATGGTTTAATAAAATATAGAAGATACAACAAAGAGCTACTTTGTTCGTCATGAGATCGTTGTTTCAGCCCGAGATTAAAAATTCCAGTGTCAGATGGTACAAGAGAAGCGTTCAGCACCACGGACAGATTTATTATTAAAATTCCGAGCAAGTATTTCTGGGAGTACGGCAACGTATTACTTGCCCCTCAGTATCCCGCGAAATGCTAACAACGAGAACTCATACGGAAATTTACTGAGAATTATTCTTCCCACGCGTTATCTGCGAACGTGACAGGGAGCTCCTTGAAGATAGTGGTAACAAAAGTACAATCCGGCACACACTGTAGGGCGCATTGGGGACTGTAGATGTAGATGCAGGTGCAGATGCACATAAAAGTGTCAGAGAAGCTGTAACTAAGAGCGTCACGTTTCGTAACTGGTTCATTTATTAGACGAGTAAATCGCACTCCCACATATAAAACTGTTTCAGTCTCCTAATTACTATACAAATAAGTTAGTGTGTTAAATATTTGACGTTAAGCATGTAAGCGAGAAAACGTTTAGAAAAACTTGAAATTATGTTTCAAGTTTGCTGGAAGTTTGTAACTGCTCTGTTTATCAAACATTGTATGAATATATTCCGAGTAGTTTGTGCTCCGTGATAATTTCACATGCATTTAAATGTTTCCGACGTCAATATCTCTTTAATTGTGTGTTGTAAATTGTTATATTTTTGCAAGTACATTCAGGTCTGTACGTGGATACAGCCTGCAAATTGTATTAGAGTCAGTAACAAGGAAGTAAGAAATTAAAATATCATGCCTGATGTTGACGTTTTACTGCTGCACAGCCAAAATACAGGGTGATTCAAAAAGAATACCACAACTTTAAAAATGTGTATTTAATGAAAGAAACATAATATAACCCTCTGTTATACATCATTACAAAGAGTATTTAAAAAGGTTTTTTTTCACTCAAAAACAAGTTCAGAGGTGTTCAATATGGCCCCCTCCACACAAACGAGCAATATCAACCCGATACTCCAACTCGTTCCACACTCTCTGTAGCATATCAGGCGTAACAGTTTGGATAGCTGCTGTTATTTCTCGTTTCAAATCATCAATGGTGGCTGGGCGAGGTGACCGAAACACCATATCCTTAACATACCCCCATAAGAAAAAATCGCTGGGGGTAAGATCAGGGCTTCTTGGAGGCCAGTGATGAACTGCTCTGTCACGGGCTGCCTGGCGGCCGATCCATCGCCTCGAGTAGTTGACGTTCAGGTAGTTACGGACAGATAAGTGCCAATGTGGTGGCGCTCCATCCTGCTGAAATATGAATTGTTGTGCTTCTTGTTCGAGCTGAAGGAACAGCCAATTCTCTAACATCTCCAGATACTGTAGTCCAGTTACAGTAGGACCTTCGAAGAAAAAGGGACCAAAAACTTTATTGGCTGAAATGGCACAAACACCCATTCTCTGTAAACTGTTTATACCAACGTTTAATACACCACCTATCAGGAGGTTTAACACCATACTTCGTTCGAAATGCACGCTGAACAACTGTCGTCGATTCACTTCTGCCGTACTCAATAACACAAAAAGCTTTCTGTTGAGCGGTCGCCATCTTAGCATCAACTGACGCTGACGCCTAGTCAACAGCGCCTCAAGTGAACAAATGTACAACTAAATGAAACTTTATAGCTCCCTTAATTCGCCGACAGATAGTACTTAGCTCTGCCTTTTGTCGTTGCAGAGTTTTAAATTCCTAAAGTTGTGGTATTCGTTTTGAATCACCCTGTATAGTAAGCAATAAACTCTATTCGTTTCTTTATTTTGCGGGGGCTGTCAGCGAGGAAATGTTTCCTGTAGGTTTGAAATTATGTGTAAAGTTCCTTGCAACTCGCGAGGTGCTCTCATTTTAAAACACGGAATTGGTACATAAAATCAAATTTGAACGTCTTGAATTACACTGCTGCAAAACATATACAGAGTTCCTAACTGTAATATTTCTCTTACTGCGCTAAATCTTCAAGGGAATTCGCCAATGATGAAATCCGAAACATTTGTAAATATTATGAATTTCTAAAAATTAAAGCACAAACCGGTTCCCATCGTCAGGTGCATCTGAAATATTATAAGTCAATAATAACATCCACTGACTTTGTTGGCATAAGGAATGCTGAACAGAACTAACAGAAATTCTTGAAAATATCCTTGCACGTACATTAAAATGTCAGTCCAATAAAGGATGCATTATAAAAGTTAAACAGATACAAATATGTTAATAGAGTGCGTCTCTGGTACAAATGATGAAACAGGATTTCCTCTTTAATTCTAGGCCTGCCAGAAAGTCTCGTACAGGTGGACCTACATAAAAGGACAAGGTCTCCTATTAGAAGAAAGAGCCATCGTCAATGAAATTTAATAGAAAGTATTAACGGCCAAGCATCAAAAATTCCCATTATAAAACTTACAACAGTCCGGTCTTAGGGGCGTGTCACGCATGGATCCGTAAGACAGTAAATAAGCGGTCTTTCGAATAGTGAAACGCCCAAACAAGAAGTTATACAGACTGTGCACTTGTGGGCATGTGTGAAAACATAATGTAACCCCCTGCGTAAAGTTTGCGACACACAGTTGTTCCATAAATACTCACCAGACCCGCACAAAGCACAAGCCAAAATGAAGCTGGGTATCTGTAACATAATGGAATGGACTGTTCACGCCATTTTACGGTAAAAATTTGAATCAAACCAGCCGCCAACAACAATTTGTAAGTTTTGTGAAAGGGATTTGGGATATTTGGCCGTGAATACTTTATTCGTGATTCAGTTATTGGTTTTTCCTCTTTTTCAATGGGGCACCTAGTTTTTTATGTAGATTCTCCTTTGCGCGACGCTTTCTGGCAGGGTTAAGATTGAAGCGTATATACTGTTTCATGTCATTTACGAGGGATGTACTATTTCAACATGTTTTCACCTGTTTTAACCTGGGTTACGCACTTTTTATTGGACTCACATTTTAATGTAGGTACAGGGCTTTTTTTTTCTAAAATTTTCTGTTGGTTCTGTATAGTTTTTCTTATGTTAACAATATGGATTGGCGTTACTTTTGATGTTTAATTTCGCAGATGCACCTGAAGATGGGGTAGGCCCTGAGAACGGGCTGCATTTCCGTTTTTAGAAATAAATAGCTTTTAAAAATGTAACGGTTTCCATCATTGACGATGAACATGAAGAGTTGTGAATGTCCCGTCTAGAGAAACGTACTTTAACGTAAGATTGCACCTCTTAATGAACAGATTATGACAAGATCTTATATTTTTAAATTCGGTACGTTATTATACCAAAAACTGAGACTCAAATGTTTGTTGCCCCGGGAAGCGTTAAAATACCGGCCACAAAAGATACACACCGAAGCAGACCACAAAGAGACTTGTGCAGTGTAAAAGCAAATCTAGATGTACACTACTGGTCATTAAAATTGCTACACCACGAAGATGACGTGTTACAGACACAAAATTTAACCGACATGAAGAAGATGCTGTGATATGGAAATGATTAGCTTTTCCAGAGCATTCACACTAGGTTGGCGCCGGAGGCGACACCTGCAACGTGCTGACATCAGGAAAGTTTCCAACCGATTTCTCATATACAAACAGCAGTTGAACGGCGTTGCCTGGTGAAAAGTTGTTGAGATGCCTCGTGAAAGGAGGAGAAATGCGTATCATCACGTTTCCGAATTTGTAAAGGTCGGATTGTAGCCTATCGCGATTGCGGTTTATCGTATCGCGACATGGCTGCTCGTGTTGGTCGATATCCAATGACAGTTAGCAGAATATGGAATCGGTGGGTTCAGGAGGGTAATACGGAACGCCGTGCTGGATCCCAACGGCCTCGTAACACTAGCAGTCGAGATGACAGGCATCTTATCCTCATGGCTGTAATGGATCGTGCAGCCACGTCTCGTTCCCTGAGTCAACAGATAGGGACGTTTGCAGGACAACAACCATCATCTGCACGATCAGTTCGACGACGTTTGCAGCAGCATGGACTACCAGCTCGGAGACCATGGCTGCGGTTACCCTAGACGCTGCATCACAGACAGGAGCGCCTGCGATGGTGTACTCAACGACGAACCTGGGTGCACGAATGGCAATACGTCATTTTTTCGGATGAAACCCGGTTCTGTTTACAGCATCATGATGGTCGCATCCGTGCTTGGCGACATCGCGGTGAACGCACATTGGAAGCGTGTATTCGTCATCCGGCGTGATGGTATGGGGTGCCATTGGTTACGCGTCTCGGTCACCTCTTGTTCGCATTGACGGCACTTTGAACAGTGGACGTTACATTTAAGATGTGTTACGACCCGTGGCTCTACCCTTCATTCGATCCCTGCGAAACGCTACATTTCAGCAGGATAATGCACGACCGCATGTTGCACGTCCTGTACGGGTCTTTCTGTATAAAGAAAATGTTCGACTGCTGCCCTGGCCAGCACATTCTCCAGATCTGTCACCAAATGAAAACGTCTGGTCAATAGTGGCCGAGCAACTGGCTCGTCACAATACGCCAGTCACTACGCTTGACGAACTGTAGTATCGTGTTGAAGCTGCATGGGCAGCTGTACCTGTACACCTCGTCCACGTTCTGTTTGACTCAATGCCCAGGCGTATCAAGGCCGTTATTACGGCCAGAGGTGGTTGTTCTGGATACTGATTTCTCAGGATCTATGCACCCAAACTGCGTGAAAATGTAGTCACATGTCAGTTCTAGTATAATATATTCGTCCAGTGAATACCCGTTTTTCATTAGCATTTCTTCTTGGTGTAGCAATTTTAATGGCCAGTGGTGTAGATATTGACTGAATGTTTTATTATTCAGAATGGTACGTCAGGCAGACTAGTCGGGTACTAAATGAATGCAGAAATAATGATAAAGAGTAAAGAACTAAAAACGATTAAATGCGCTCGTTGTGTGAGGACCGACCACGTCTTGGAGACTGTTAAATCTGACGAAGAGAGACACGTCGCCGCCGGGTACTTGCACGTTGTTGCCGGGGCGACGGGAGACTGCAGCGCTCGACAGGGTGCGGCACGCCCCGCGCCCCTGGAAAGTGCAGCGGGGGCGCTGTGAGAGAAGCCAGCCGATGCGATGCGACGTGCGGGCGGCGCTTCACACCAATTTGTCGTAAACGGCGGGGCCTGTCTTGTAGGAGCCAGGGGCGGGAGTTTTATAATTAAGAGATTCCCCTCTCCAGGGGCGGGCCGGGGGTGGGGCTGCGAGCGGGCTGGGGGCGGCTGGGGCGGCTGGCTCCTTATTACTCCGCAGCGCCCGCGGCGCCGACAATGCGGCCGCCTCGACAGCGCCTTCCCGCTGCTGCGGAAACCGTGGCCCGTGGAAGCCGGGGCAGCCGCAAGAACTTTCTCCCTCTCTCTCTCTCTCGACCAACTTTAAACTCAAAGAGAGAGTGAGATCACTGATAAACTCTCCCGAGTTCCTTCTTAAATAAGTTACAGATTTGCACCTAGTATCTTTCAACTTATTCCTTACTCGTGGAAACAAGGCAGGTAAAATAGATTACTCGTGAGACAAGTCGGGTCAAGGGAAACGTGCGTTGCTACTTCTCGGCATTGTCAGTGGTACTGGCCGCAGTGCAGTATTCTGAATTTAATTTTCCTACCGTGTCCTCACAGAACTCTACCGTCTGATGAGCAAAATGTATGAGACAGACGAAATACCCTCAAACTTCAAGAAGAATATAATAATTCCAATCCCAAAGAAAGCAAGCGTTGACAGTTGTGAAAATTACCGAACTATCAGTTTAGTAAGTCACGGCTGCAAAATACTAATGCGAATTCTTTAGAGACGAATGTAAAAACTGGTAGAAGCCGACCTCGGGGAAGATCAGTTTGGATTCCGTAGAAATGTTGGAACACGTGAGGCAATACTGACCAATCGACCTATCTTAGAAGCTAGATTAAGAAAAGGCAAACCTAAGTTTCTAGCATTTGTAGAATTAGAGAAAGCTTTTGACAATGTTGACTGGAATACACTCTTTCAAATTCTGAAGGTGGCAGGGGTAAAAATGCAGGGAGCGAAAGGCTATTTACGATTTGTACAGAAACCAAATGGCAGTTGTAAGAGTCGAGGGGTATGAAAGGGAAGCAGTTGTTGGGAAGGGAGTGAGACAGGGTTATAGCTTATCCCCGATGTCATTCAATCTGCATATTGAGCAAGCAGTAAAGGAAACAAAAGAAAAATTCGGAGTAGGAATTAAAAAGGACTTGGAAGAGCAGTTGAACGGAATGGACAGTGCCTTGAAGGGAGCATATAAGACGAACATCAACAAAAGCAAAACGAGGATAATGAAATATAGTCGAATTAAGTCGGGTGGTGCTGAGGGAATTAGATTAGGAAACGAGACACTTAAAGCAATAAAGGAGTTTTGTTATTTGGGGAGCAAAATAACTGATGATGGTCGAAGTAGAGAGGATGTAAAATGTAGACTGGCAATGGCAAGGAAAGCATTTCTGAAGAAGAGAAATTTGTCAACATCGAGTATAGCTTTAAGTGTCAGAAAGTCGTTTCTGAAAGTATTTGTATTGAGTGTAGCCATGTATGGAAGTGAAACATCGACGATAAATAGTTTGGACAAGAAGAAAATAGAAGCTTTCGAAATGTGGTGCTACAGAAGAATTCTGAAGATTAGATGGGTAGATCACATAACTAATGAGGAGGTATTGAAGAGGATTGGCGAGGAGTTTGTGGCACAATTTGACTAGAAGACGGGATCGGTTGGTAGGACGTGTTCTGAGGCATCAAGGGATCACCAATTTACTATTGGAGGGTAGCGTGGAGGGTAAAAATCTTAGAGGGAGACCAAGGGATGAATACACTAAGCAGATTCAGAAGGATGTAAGCTGCAGTACGTACTGGGAGATTAAGGAGCTTGCACAGGATGGAGTAGCATGGAGAGCTGCATCATACCAGTCTCAGGACTGAAGACCACAACAACAACATTCGTGTTACTCGTTATCATTTTTTCTTAGGTTTCGAGGGAAATTATTTTCTTAATCTACGCTGCGTACAGGGAAAGGTACACCACTCCGTCTTCGGAACTCTAATACTTCGTCTTTTTGAGTCACCAGCCTTCTGGCTGGCTTGATGTGACCCGTTACAAATTCCAACCTTTTCATCTCAGTGTAGCACTTGTAACCTACGTCCTCAATTATCCGCAGCTGCAGGTATTCCACTCTCTGTCTTCGTCTGCAGTTTTTATCTTGTATGGTCCCGCGGGCACCACGTCCCTTCTCCTTGTCAGTATTTTCCATATGTTCCTTTCCTCAACGATTCTTATAAGATCCTCCTCTTTCCTTTCCTTATCAGTCCACCTAATTTTGAACATTCTTCTGTAGTACCACATCTCAAATGCTTCCCGTTTCGTTCCGGTTTTCCCACAGTCCATGTTTCACTATCATACAGTGCTATGCTCCGAACGTACAATCTCAAAAATTTCTCCCACAAATTAAAACCTATATTTTATACTAGCAAGGAATAACCTCTTTGCCTATGTCAGTCTCCTTTTCATGTCCTGCTTTCTTCGTCCGTCATTGGTTATTTTGCTTCCACGGTAGTAGGATTCCTTAACTTCATCAACCTCGTGATCACCAATTTTGGTGTTAAGTTTCTCGTTGTTATCATTTCCGCTATTTCTCATTTCTTTCGATCCCATAAATATTATGTACTCATTACATTGTTGTCCATTCAACAGATTTTGTAAATTTTCTTCACTTTCGCAGAGGATAGCAATCTGATCAGTAAATCTTATCTTTGATATCCTTTCACCTTGAATTGTAATTTCACTCTTGAACCGTTATTTTATTTCCGCGCTCACTTTTTCTATATATAGACTTAAGAGCCGGGAAGATTGGTCAGTCTTTTAACTTTACGTTAGTCAACGGCCTTACCGGAATGGTGACATTGTTTCCCGTCAAATCACCGAAGTCAAGCGCCATCCAATTACCACTGTCTGCTGTGTATGACACGGCATTCGGTTGGTACCGTTGGGCTTTCTGAGGGCTGTTCCGACAGAGATCTCAATTTTACGGTATTTTCTTTTTTAATTCATGATGTGCCTTGTTGTCTCCACTGTAGCTGTACAGAATTTTTTATGGTAGTCACTTCGTGTTACTTCCGAGAAACATTTAAAGGTAACTGTTTCGATTTACTATTGACCCATGCAAGAATTCGTATCTGCATACCACAGTACCTGTTTCAGCTACACAGTTAAAGCAGATTTTACAACACTAGCTTCGATTTCTTCAAGGTAAATACGTTCGTACTATGAATCGAAGTATTCATTATAGCTATAGTGCTTTAACATGTGAAGTCATCAGTCCCCTAGACTTAGAACTACTTAAACCTAACTAACCTAAGGACATCACACACGTCCAAGCTCGAGGCAGGATTCGAACCTGCGACCGTAGCAGCAGCGTGGTTCCGGACTGAAGCGTCTAGAGCCGCTCGGCCACAATGACCGACTATTTATGTTCTAATATACATTTTTTTCATCGGTAGGATCCTTATTTAATTTATATGACATTTGAGAGGTAATACAATGGAAAAAACCACGTGCATTTTCATGAAGTTGTAGTGATTTTCATATGATGTTCAACAATTTAAATTTGTATTTAAATTTCCAGCGACGAGGGACAGGTCTGAGAAGCCAAAGTCACACCTCGATACATAATGATGCGAATGACATTATTAACTATCAGTAATATAATAAGTCACAATGTGCCAGGCTACAAGAGTAACGTACCATCACTTGACGGATTTGCTCACGACATCACAAGGTGCAGGATGGTATTAGTCATACAGACATGGAAACACAAATTGAAACTTCATGCAAGTACTTTACGCGAATACACATGTTATTTTCAATACATTACCTCTCAAATGTTGTATAAATTGTATAATATGACCAGTGAAGAAAATGTGGGTTAATAATTAAGTTTTCCGGCCGATGTGGCCGAGCGGTTCTAGGCGCTTCAGTGCGGAACCGCGCGACCGCTACGGTCGCAGGTTCGAATCCTGCCTTGGGCATGGATGTGTGTGATGTCCTAAGGTTAGCTAGGTTTAAGTAGTTCTAAGTTCTAGGAGACTGATGACCTCAGATGTTATGTCCCATAGTGCTCAGAGCCATTTGAACCAAATAATTAAGTTTGAGCATGAGTCGAATCGTCGCATCGTACAATTGGTCTTACGAATCTCGAACGATATTTTCTTGTTGTTCTTTTTTTTTCATTTTGTTTGTTATTGTTCGTTGTATTTGGTCGTAGCGGTCGTCACATGACATCCGTTGAAGTTCGTTGTCGATCCTTTCAGCCAGATTTTTTATGACAGAGACCAGTCATCTCTCACACGGAATAGGCTGAGCTACCGTGCCGGCGATCATTTGCTTACCATGATCTCTAACGTCCGTCACCTACGCACAGATATACAAGCCACCTAACAGAAGCATAAAACTTCTCTTAAGATTTTCTCGGAATTGCCAGAGTCGTGCACGTTACTATTTGCATATTACGTTGTTTTAATGGCCTGTTAAAGGCGTACGAAGTCTGAAGTAAATCTGTGATCCCAATGTCGTGGCCTCCCCTTGTCAGAAAAGCATTAGTATAGCCTTCTGTAGCCAGCAGGTCTCATATGCTGTTGGTTTTCACAAGTGTATCACAGTTCTTATCAGAATCGCCGTTCAACACTACTACCAACCACCAGGACGGCATGCCACGGTGCCTTCTTCAGTCCACAAAGCCTACTTGACAAATCAAAGCCAGGAACGCTCTACGTGGGAAGTTAGAGAGAATCGTGAGCAGCTGGCACGTCCTATTAGATGAGTTCTACTTAAGAAGCGCCAGGAAATCGCAGGTCGGCTGTCATCTCCCAACCTCCCCCGCTGTGTCTACTTTTACTATTATTTTTTAATATCTGCTGTATTAAACACCTTTCCTTACCATGTTCTTATTTGGTCGGTTTCTGCTCTGTCAGACAGTTGAGTATAGATATTACAACTGATTTCAAGCAAACTTCTGCATGACCAAAATACTTGAAATTTTAACCATAGCTCGGATCTGGATAACATTGTATTAAATCGCTTTCCTGTTTGTCTCTTAGGTAGGGCTGGGGGTGAGAAGGGTTGGCGTGCTGTGCTGTAGCCTGTTCAGGCGGTATGCGAGTAGACGGGTATGGCTGAGTATAAAGATGGGAAAGAAGAGATGGATATCGATTTCTTGTCTGTCTGTCTGTTCAGTAAAAATTTTGCAACTGATTCTAAATAACTTCCCATGAAGTAAAGACTTGAAATGTTTAAAGTAAGTCAGGATTAGACGAAAATGCAATATTAACTCGCTTCATTGCTCGTGTTTGGTGGATGGTACTTTGCGTACCACTGCCATTTCCCCCTTTTCCTGCTCCACTCACGAGTTATTCGCAGGAATAACCACGCTAATAAATTAATAAATATCCGCGAGAGTTACAATCTTTATTTTTTAACTTCACTGCCTTTTAGCGAGGTATACAGAGGAGGAAGCAATACATTTGTTAAGTCAGGTGAAAACAAATTGAAATAAACTTGAAATTTACCACATGTCTCTTTTGTAATTTTACATACACAAGAGTAAAAAGCAGAAAATAATTAATTAGATGAAATTGAATTTTAATAAATCATATTTTTAAATCGGGCTGAAGAGTACAAAACTATTCCTCGTAGCCCCATACAAATAGTCCAGAAAATTTGTGATTGTGAATTTTTAATAGCTAGGAAAATATTTCTAAGATTTAAAACGAAAGACGCGGTGCACATGTTATATACAATTTGATGCACGAATAGTTCACTTCCTTACTATTACACTACTTTGTAAGTGGCGTATAAGCAGTTAATCATTACCGACAGCATTTTCAGTACCGTTCTTTACGAATACCTGTAGCTGAGTACGATATGGAGTAGCTGTAGTGCTTAGTTGTAAATGTGGAAGGGATTCTGGCAACCGATGAAGCTTTCATTATTTGTGTGGATTGTTGTGTTCGATTTGTTGGAGTTATGAAGAAGTGATAATTATAACATTTGTCAAAAAATAAGCTTGGAAAAGTTATTTGATGTTCCTACTACGGCAAATGGGGCTCGAAAAGCAATATATCTGCATTACAGATATTGTTGATCCATGATATGAAGGTAAACAACAGCGCATGACGAAATAATTAAAGGAAAGTCTCACTGATGCAGGCTGTACCATGTGTTTGTGTTCGATACGTGTTCTTATCCGTTTCACCCATCTGGGAACAGAAAGAGTGCGAGTTGGAAGTCGTCACGCGACAAGGAATTGACGCAACAGGCGTAGAATTTTCGACGGATGTACCGTAACTGGAGCGGAATATTGGGCATTAGGTGTACTGCCGATTCACAAAAACCAGCAACTCGAAAAGCACGCCTCCTCAAAGTAAAATTTATAAACAGATAACAGGGCGATATTTGCCGATACGCGGCAAAGGTGAGCTGCGTCGCGATCAATAGTTAATTTCCTGGTCGGGCCGGGGCGGGCCAGTCTCGAAGTCCCTGAGGCTGGCTGGGGCGGTGGTTACAGCGGCCTCACGCAGATTCCCTCATCGATTCCGCCGGCGATGAAAGCTGCTGTTCGCCGCCAAAGGGACAGGGCAGGTGGACCCCGGGGCCAACTTGCGAAATCAGCGAAAGCCGCGAGCGTGCTGATCGAGCCAGAGTCGGAAGTCGGATGATTCGGCCTGTCTTCGGGTCAGATGGGGTCGAAAGCACGCGAAGAACGAGATCTTGTCTTTACATACATGTCAGAAAGAAAATACGGGGCTACTGTAAATGATTCATTCGTTTCCAAAGCTCTATATTTTGCAAAGTATCACATGTATGGGCCTCCGGTGCAGTCAGTTTATTAGTCATGTTCCTTTCAGAGTATGTTGATTAAGCAGTATCGTACTTGGCAATCATATACAACAGCTCGGTCGTCGAAAGATTCGTACCTAAGGACTGGAAAGTTGCACAAGTCACACCAACACCCAAGAGAAGAAACAGGAGCAATCCGCTGAATTACAGACCCATAGCACTAACGTCATTTTGCAACAGCATTTTGGAAAATCCACTGTGTTCGAACTCTATGGATCACCTCGAACAAAATGATTTACTGACAACCAACACGGATTCTGAATACCGTTCTTGTGAAACACAGATAGCTCTTTATTCTCACGAAATAATGGGTGCTATCGACAGGGGACGTCAAAAAGAATATTTTCCGATTTCCAGAAAACTTTTTAAATCGTTCCTCACGAATTACCTCCAATCAAATTGTGTGCATACGGGCTATCGTCTCGATTGTGCGACTGGGTTCCTGATTTACTGTCGGAAAGGTCACATTCGTAGAACTGACGGAAAATCATCGAGTACAGTGGAAATAATATCTGGCGTTTCTCAAGGAAGGGCTATAGACCCTCTGCTGTTCCTGATCTACATAAATGATTTAGGAGACAATCTGAGCAGCCCTCTTAGACTGCCTGCAGATGATGCTGTCATCTACCGTCCTGTAAAATCACCAGATGATCAAAACAAATCACAAAATGGTTAAGAGAAGATATATGTAGGATGTGAAGAGCGGCAGTTGACTCTAAATAATCAAAAGTCTGAAGTCATCCACATGAATGCTAAAAGAAATCCTTTAAATTTCGGTTACACGATAAATAGGGAGTACAATTATGAATAACTTTAAATGAAACGGTTAGGAAGATAATGTGGTGGAGAAAACAAACCAAAGACTGCGGTTTATTGGCAGAACTCGTAGAAAATGCAACAGGTTTGGTAAAGAGACTATCAACACTATTTTTGTCCGTCCTCTTCTGGAGTACTGCTGTGCGATGTGGGATCTAAATCACATAGGATATCGGGAAAGTTCAACGAAAGGCAGCTCCTTTTGTGTTATCAACAAATAGAGTTTCACAGATATGATACATGAAATGGGGTTGTTGTTGTTGTGGTCTTCAGTCCTGAGACTGGTTTGATGCAGCTCTCCATGCTACTCTATCCTGTGCAAGCTTCTTCATCTCCCAGTACCTACTGCAACCTACATCCTTCTGAATTTGCTTAGTGTATTCATCTCTTGGTCTCCCTCTACGATTTTTACCCTCCACTCTGCCCTCCAGTGCTAAATTTGTGATCCCTTGATGCCTCAAAACATGTCCTACCAACCGATCCCTTCTTCTAGTCAAGTTGTGCCGCAAACTTCTCTTCTCCCCAATCCTATTCTATACCTCCTCATTAGTTACGTGATCTACCCACCTTATCTTCAGCATTCTTCTGTAGCACCACATTTCGAAAGCTTCTATTCTCTTCTTGTCCATACTAGTTATCGTCCCCGTTTCACTTCCATACATGGCTACACTCCATAGAAATACTATCAGAAACGACTTCCTGACACTTAAATCTATACTCGATGTTAACAAATTTCTCTTCTTCAGAAACGATTTCCTTGCCATTGCCAGTCTACATTTTATATCCTCTCTACTTCGACCATCATCAGTTATTTTACTCCCTAAATAGCAAAACTCCTTTACTACTTTAAGTGTCTCATTTCCTAATCTAATTCCCTCAGCATCACCCGATTTAATTGGACTACATTCCATTATCCTCGTTTTGCTTTTGTTGATGTTCATCTTATATCCTCCTTTCAAGACACTGTCCATTCCGTTCAATTGCTCTTCCAAGTCCTTTGCTGTCTCTGACCGAATTACAATGTTGTCGGCGAACCTCAAAGTTTTTACTTCTTCTCCATGAATTTTAATACCTAATCCTAATTTTTCTTTTGTTTCCTTTACTGCTTGCTCAATATACAGATTGAATAACATCGGGGAGAGGCTACAACCCTGTCTCACTCCTTTCCCAAACACTGCTTCCCTTTCATGCCCCTCGACTCTTATAACTGCCATCTGGTTTCTGTACAAATTGTAAATAGCCTTTCGCTCCCTGTATTTTACCCCTCCCACCTTCAGAATTTGAAAGAGAGTATTCCAGTTAACATTGTCCAAAGCTTTATCTAAGTCTGCAAATGCTAGAAACGTAGGTTTGCCTTTTCTTAATTTTTCTTCTAAGATAAGTCGTAAGGTTAGTATTGCCACACGTGTTCCAACATTTCTACGGAATCCAAACTGATCTTCCTCGAAGTCCGCTTCTACCAGTTTTTCCATTCGTCTGTAAAGAATTCGCGTTAATATTTTGCTTATTAAACTGATAATAGTTCGGTAATTTTCACATCTGTCAACACCTGCTTTCTTTGGGATTGGAATTATTATATTCTTCTTGAAGTCTGATGGTATTTCGCCTGTCTCATACATCTTGCTCACCAGATGGTAGAGTTTTGTCAGGACTGGCTCTCCCAAGGCCATCAGTAGTTCTTATGGAATGTTGACTACTCCCGGGGCCTTGTTTCGACTCAGGTCTTTCAGTGCTCTGTCAAACTCTTCACGCAGTATCTTATCTCCCTTTTCGTCTTCATCTACATCCTCTTCCATTTCCATAATATTGTCCTCAAGAACATCGCCCCTGTATAGACTCTCTATATACTCCTTCCACCTTTCTGCTTTCCTTTCTTTGCTTAGAACTTTGTTGCCATCTGAGCTCTTGATATTCATACAAGTGGTTCTCTTCTCTCCAAAGGTCTCTTTAATTTTTCCTGTAGGCAGTATCTATCTTACCCCTAGTGAGACAGGTCTCTGCATCCTTACATTTGTCCTCTAGCCATCCCTGCTTAGCCATTTTGCGCTTCCTGTCTATATCATTTTTGAGACGTTTGTGTTCCTTTTTGCCTGCTTCATTTACTGCATTTTTATATTTTCTCCTTTCATCAATTAAATTCAATATTTCTTCTGTTACCCAAGGATTTCTATTAGCCCTCGCCTTTTTACCTACTTGATCGTTTGCTGCCTTCACTACTTCATCCCTCAGAGCTACCCATTCTTGTTCTACTGTATTTCTTTCCCCCATTCCTGTCAATTGTTCCCTTATGCTCTCCCTGAAACTCTCTACAACCTCTGGTTCTTTCAGTTTATCCAGGTCCCATCTCCTTAAATTCCCACCTTTTTGCAGTTTCTTCAGTTTCAATCTGCAGTTCATAACCAATAGATTGTGGTCAGAATCCACATCTGCCCCTGGAAATGTCTTACAATTTAAAACCTGGTTCCTAAATCTCTGTCTTACCATTATGTAATCTATGTGATACCTTTTAGTATCTCCAGTATTCTTCCAGGTATACAACCTTCTTTAATGGTTCTTGAACCAAGTGTTAGCTATGATTAAGTTGTGCTCTGTGCAAAATTCTACAAGGAGGCTTCCTCTTTCATTTCTCTCCCCCAATCCATATTCACCTACTATGTTTCCTTCTCTCCCTTTTCTTACTGACGAATTCCAGTCACCCATGACTATTAAATTTTCGTCTCCCTTCACTACCTGAATAATTTCTTTTATCTCGTCATACATTTCATCAATTTCTTCATCATCTGCAGAGCTAGTTGGCATATAAACTTGTACTACTGTAGTAGACATGAGCTTTGTGTCTATCTTGGCCACAATAATGCGTTCACTATGCTGTTTATAGTAGCTAACCCGCACTCCTATTTTTTTATTCATTATTAAACCTACTCCTGCATTACCCCTATTTGATTTTGTATTTATAACCCTGTAATCACCTGACCAAAAGTCTTGTTCCTCCTGCCACCGAACTTCACTAATTCCCACGATATCTAACTTTAATCTATCCATTTACCTTTTTAAATTTTCTAATCTACCTGCCCGATTAAGGGATCTGACATTCCACGCTCCGATCCGTAGAACGCCAGTTTTCTTTTTCCTGATAACGACGTCCTCTTCAGTAGTCCCTGCCCGGACATCCGAATGGGGGACTATTTTACCTCCGGAATATTTTACCCAAGAGGACGCCATCATCATTTAATCATACAGTAAAACTGCATGCCCTCGGGAAAAATTACGGCTGTAGTTTCCCCTTGCTTTCAGCCGTTCTCAGTACCAGCACAGCAAGGCCGTTTTGGTTAATGTTACAAGGCCAGATCAGTCAATGATCCAGACTGTTGCCCCTGCAACTACTGAAAAGGCTGCTGCCCCTCTTCAGGAACCACACGTTTGTCTGGTCTCTCAACAGATACCCCTCCGTTGTGGTTGCACCTACGGTACGGCCATCTGTATCGCTGAGGCACGCAAGCCTCCCCAACATCGGCAAGGTCCATTGTTCATGGGGGGATGAAATGGGGTAGCAATCATGCTTCGAGAGGAAAGCTGGTGTTGGCACTTTCATAAAAAAATCCTGTCACAACAAGAAACGTCTTTGTTTTAATGAAATGGGGTAGCAATCATTAAAACAAAGACGTTTCTTGTTGTGACAGGATTTTCTCATGAAAGTGCCAACATCAGCTTTCCTCTCGAAGCATAAATTATTTTTTTAGTGTCCATCTACTTAGGGAGAAATGATCATCATAATAAAATAAGAGAAATCAGAGCTGGCACAGAAAGATGTAAGTGTTCGTTTCTCCCTCGCGCTGTCCGAGAGTGAAACACTATATATATAGCTAGAAGGTGACTTGATGAACCGTAATGATGTTGATGTACATGTTTAAGTATGACTGTTGCATGAATGGAACCGTTAACTCATTGACTTTGAATTTGGACTTTACAAATGTCGTATGAGTACCACTCTTATCACATGGCACACGTCCAAGCGGGTGTCAAGATCGGTCCATATCTTACGTAGCAATATTCTATCAGTGGTTGTCACAGTAGCATTGGTGCGATCTCTGAGATGTTGAAGTGTTCTTGGCAGTGGTGGTACGTCAACACGGTCCTTAATGTACCCCCATGGATAAAGTTAGTAGCTGTTAGGTTAGGCACCTGATGGGGGAAAGAAAAGCGAACCACTTCACATACACCATTACTCTAGCACTCCATTTTGTGGAGTGGGGGTGAGATAAATGTGACATGGAATCACGTTTCTGAGACGTCTCGAGAAATTTGAATCAACGTTTGGTACATTTATAGATTACTATCTGGATAAATGTTTTCTTGCAGTGAAGTGGAGGCAAGGATCGCGTGACGTGTATACATAAATTAATAATGTAGATTTCATAGCTTTTCCGTGTCGATGGGCTGGTCGGTAACAGCTTTGATGTTGTCTCATTTCTAGAGGATGGAAGTAGGGCTTTGGCATCTCCTTATCTTCTAGGACACTTGAACGTGGCAGGTCAGAAAATTTAGCATGGTACTTACAGCAAGAGATCTTACCTATACCCGGTGAGACGCAACATTTTTTTCGTGGGGGCTGAGGTCAGAGCAACAGTGGAAACAGATTAGTGGTTTCCACGCTCAGTTAGGCACCTTCTTAATACAACTATTTCCAGAGTGAAATGCAACTTTCTCTAAAGTTAACGTTACATGGAGCTTACGTGTATGTTAGCATGAAACGAATGATAATTTCAAGTGGAGAACTGGGAAAACTAGAGACACTATTTTATAGGTGTTTTCTCGCTGATACGTTTAAAATGTCAGCCCCCGGTAGCTGGGTGGTCAGCGCGATAGAATGTCAGTCCTAAAGGACCGGGTTCGATTCCCAGCTGGTCGGAGATTTTTTCCGCTCAGGGACTGGGTGTTGTGTTGTCCTAATCATCATAATTTCACCCCCAAAGACGCGCAAATCGCCGAAGTGGCGTCAAATCGAAAGACTTGCACCTGGCGAACGGTCTACCCGAAGGGGGGCCCTAGTCACACGACATTTACAGTTTAAAAATTTAACCAATGATGTATCTTACATATTTTTTTAAAAAATATTTATTTTATTGATTCAATAACGAATTATATACGTAAATATGTTATAGCTGAACTATCTCGGCTTATTCCCGACCATTCTGCCGCTTACAGTAAGCTGCGTCAGTCTCACAGTCTGCAACACATAAGGAGCACACGGCATGTGGTCAGCGGAGCTGTCATTCGTGGGCGCCATCTACCATGGCAACGATACATTTCCGGACACATGTTCATAGGAACTATTTTCATTTCCAGTCAGGAATCCGTCCCTGCAGTTTGTCGGTTTTATTAATGCTCACTGTGTATAGTGACTGGCATCGGTGTAACAGTGGAAGCGGCAGCCATCGACAAACGAGCTCGCTGAAACGATGCTGACCAGCACAGCACAGAGGGAGTTGAGTTTGGGAAGAGTGAAAGGAACGGGGCTCGTTTTTGTCGCAGTGAGGAAAGGACTTGCATACATGTCGGGGTACAGTGAAGACGTGTCGGACTGATTTTTGGAGGCATATGAGCCCACTTGTCAGAGGAGAAAACGCAGCAATAAGGTTTTGCAACTTTTTATTTTTATGCTATGTGAAATTCTGAGCTCTAATATCAATTAGGAAAAGACCTTCGATACGGGTCTCAACTATAAATTGAAGTATGGTCGATTTTTCGACAGGCAGTGTCACTCTGTGGTAGTGTGTTCCTGTGTCAGGTAGAAGAGCTGGGTCCGGTTTCTAGCCGACGCAAATTTTTAAACAAAAGTGCATGTTCTACGAGCATTCGTTCAGTCCAATTTGAATAAAACCACATACCCATTGCCATTTTTGTGAAAAATGGAGTCTTCTTATTTATAATTACATATCATTCATGAAAATCCAGTTTCATTGCAGATATTCTTACTCACCGATCTTTTACAAAAGATTGTTAGTAATTTTTGTTTCAGTTAAGCAAAACACAGGAAATTAAATTTTTGCCACGTTTATGTATTTTAGTCTTCACGGAATCGAGCATAGAAAATGCATGTTTGTTCAAAAGATCATCATAGCCGGGGATCGAACCGAGGTCGAGAACGTAGCGAACATACCCTACCAAGGCGCTATACTGCTTGTCGAAAGTTCGATCTCACTTTAGGATACTGAAGTCGCTCGGATTAAGTCCTACTCGACTTTCTCCAGAATTTTTTACAGTTGCTCTGAGTGACTGATGTATGCGTTCCGAACTTCATTTAGTATAAAAATAAAAATATTTACAAACATACGATTGCCGTGAGCTCTCTTTGCTAAAAATTCCGTGAATTTGTAATAGAGTAGTAACTAAACTCTTGTTTGCTGGTTGCATCTTCAGATTATTTATGCGTGTGTTTTCGATTAATAAAAATTTTTATTTCAAACTTAACCCCTGGTTGGAACGTAATAATAATTAGAAATCACTTCACTTTAGATATGATAATCGTATTCTGCTAATATCCTGCAGTTAACATAAGGCTGCCGCTGGTGGTCTAGCGGTTAGTGTTGCTGCCTTTAGACCAGGCTGACCTGGTTTCAATCCCCGGGCGGGTGGGAGATTTTATCTGCTGGTGGACTGGTTGGTCTGTATGTCACCATTTCATCACAATCGACGAGCAAGTTGTGAAGTGGCATCACATGGAGAGACTTTGCACTTAGTGGCCGTAAAATCCCAAATGGGTGTTACGGCCAATAATGCCATAAAATCATTTCAGTACATTTTTAACTTTGTAAACTAAGCAATGAACTGAAACTACCTTGAAGTAATGTATGATAGCAGAGTAGTGGAATTCAGTACGATGGCATGGATATCTCTTTAGCAAAATTAACATTGTCGGTTGGAACAGTTGTGCACAGAGTATGTACAATAGTGTGAGATCCAGTATACCGACAATGGCAGTCAGTGGGTATTGCATTTGATGTCAGTAGTACAGTATTTAGCAAGACATCAACGATTTAGGTGGCAGAGGGTGGAAATCGCTGTAAAGGCAATCGGATCTGTGCGTTGTTAGTTTGTTCGTACGAGCCTTTACTGCCGGAACAGATACCACCGGTGACAGTGCGTGTTGTATCTATAAACGGCGATTGCGATAAAACTGTGCGAAAAACAGTGATGTAAAGAAAATAAAAAAATCGGTGTGTCCAAGAGAATGGGGCTGCGTAATCGTAAATCGCCAAGAAGTTGAACCGTTCAAGTGCAGTGATCGATAATTAAGTTAGATTGGGAACAAGATATGGGCAGTTCAGAAAATATGGGCTACGTATAAAATTATCTGAGGCATCTAAATGGCTACTTTTGCACAAAGCAAGGGCCACAAATCCTTATCCTTCTCAACTTGTTCTTGATCTACAGTTGCCGGTAACTGCCAGAGGCGTACGACAAACCAAGCGTTCTATGCTGTTATAGAAACATAAACAGGCTAGGCCGCAGTTCACTGGAAAACATACGTCCTGGACTTCAGAGTGGGATGAAGTGTTCTTAGAATGATGAGAAGTAGTTTAATTTAGATATGCCAGATGAATTTCAACGTTATTGGCATGGTCCGAGAACAGAGCACCAGGTAAGTATGAGCAGAATTTGATGATGGTGGAAATGATATGATATGAGAAGGCTTCTACGGTGAAGGGAAATCACGCATTACTAAGCTGAACACTAGAATGAACTTTAACGTGTACACTGAGGTGCCAGAGAGAGAACTGATTGCAATGCATGAGAACCTAAGGGACGGAAGTTTAATGTCATAACAAGATAATGCACTTGTGCATGTTTCTGCTACAACCAAAAAGTAGTTCGAAGATAAAGATATTGATGTCTTGCTGTGGAATGCATGCAGCCCGGATTTGAACCACTGTGGAAAACCTTTGACAAATACTTGCAAGGCCTGTTTATCGCAGTGGGAGGCAATTTGAGGCCTATGTGAACTGAAAAGACCGATATAAAAAGATGGGCGACAGTTTCACTGCAATAACTATAAAGTCTAACAAAATAGACAGCAAATAGAAGTTTTTAGGTAATTAGGAAGAACGGAGGTTGGACAAAATTACATCCATGGGACAACACAATAGTGCAGTGAGTTCATTTATACAATTTACATCCAGGAAATGGAAAGGCCTTTTTTTGTTACTAGTGTTGTGAAAGGTTGTTTATGGCTGTTTATGACTTATATGTACCTAGTGCTTTCATGATAAATTGGAGACATGTATGCTTCAGACAATTACTTTAGTAGGAACTGTACCTTAATATTGATTTCCACTAGCGGACAGACGAGCGAAAAACTTACGAAAATTGTTCGTGCGTTCAGGTCTACACCTTCCAAGATGCTACTCCAGGTGAGTGTAAAAATGAATGTGCACAACGGGATATACTGATCGCAAAAATGAAGATTTGTCCCTGTCTCACTACCCCATGAAGCAGGTCTTAGGACCTCTTAATGGTGATATTATTTCCTCCTTGTTGCTCTTTAACATATAAATTACAACATAAACATAAATGAATGATTAGCGGAACTAGTAACTACTAAATGATAAATGTTTTTTCTGCGTGTACATTTATTGTAGATTAAAACCCATTTTATATATTACAAATGTTTATATGTCAATGTCCAATGGACATAAACTGATACAAATGACTTTCCTAACTAACATTACTGATTAGTTGCCCACATCTGCCTCTTTTTATGACTACACGATCTAATACAAATAACGTTATATCATCTCCGTACCAAACACTAGCAGACATTACTTTCAAAGATGATTTACAGTGGTGCGCAACCTCAGTGGAAGTAAAATTTACGTGATCACAGCTTTTAACATTATAGCTCTAATAATCCAAAGCAATAAGCAATATCACCGTATGTACTATGTCCAGTGCGTCGAACTGTTGGTTCTCGTACGCGTCTGCGACGATGGAAGAACTCCAGCCACAAGATTAAATATTTCAAACAGTAGGACGTCAGAAGGCGGTCTTCTGACTAGCATAATCTAATACTATCGTCTCCCCTCTGTGTTCTACAGAGAAAAACGCGAATTCTCAGTCACAAGGACAGAATTGAGATAACATCTCAACGTGAGCATAGACACAAGAAGTGCTCTCAATCACTGAACGCTATGTACTCAACGACGACTCCCTACCCACAGGTGAAGTCCAGAATGGTATAAGTTCCCAGCAGTGCAGTGCCTGACCGTTCTAACTATACAATCTCATGAGAGGAAAGACAGAAAGTCCATCTGTACCAACAAAAGATAATACTGAGCGACCGTCAAACACGGGCGCTCAAAACGGAGGACTCTTACTCTCCACAGCTGGCTTCCCAGCAATGCTTGGCTCCCCTCCCTCTTAACTGCAGAAGGAGAATCATATGCTCGAAAACACGGAATATTCTCCCTCTCTATAGATTCTTCAGAACGCTGACCAACCATATTTTAGTCTTTTGTCGTCCAACGCGGAAAGTTTACGAGGAAATAGCAATCCCCATTAATTAGGAATTCATACAATGGCACGCTTCTCAGAGTAAAAATCCTCAGAAATAACCCAGCCTGCGTGATTTCCGAAGTAACGCTTCCTTTTTCCTCTCTGGTGCGTCCAAGATTTTCAGAGTTTCCGGTTATCCTTCCGGCCTAGCTACAAACCGGCCAGCCGCCACTCTATTGTGCTTCAGAACTCAGCTGCCCCGTCCGTCCGGCTAGGGCTACTTCCTCTGTTAAGCAGGACCAACACGCCTGTGCGGGGTTTTCCACCCATGGCCCGAGTTACGCCTGCCGTTTCATTTCCACTGGAGTTCCAACTTCTAATAATGTAGGCAAACATTCATTAGCCCGTTTTGATAATAAAGACACACCATAACCATTAATGCAATAAGGGTTAACAACTATTTACAGCCGCACGCGGTGGCCGAGTGGGTCTAGGGGCTTCAGTCCGGAACCGCGCGACTGTTACGGTCGCAGGTTCGAATCCTGCCTCGGACACGGATGTGTGTGATGTCCTTAGGTTAGTTAGGTTTAAGTAGTTCTAAGTTCCAGTGGACTGATGACCTCACATGTTAAGTTCCATAGTGCTCAGAGCCATTTGAACCATTTGAACTACACTCCTGGAAATGGGAAAAAGAACACATTGACACCGGTGTGTCAGACCCACCATACTTGCTCCGGACACTGCGAGAGGGCTGTACAAGCAATGATCACACGCACGGCACAGCGGACACACCAGGAACCGCGGTGTTGGCCGTCGAATGGCGCTAGCTGCGCAGCATTTGTGCACCGCCGCCGTCAGTGTCAGCCAGTTTGCCGTGGCATACGGAGCTCCATCGCAGTCTTTAACACTGGTAGCATGCCGCGACAGCGTGGACGTGAACCGTATGTGCAGTTGACGGACTTTGAGCGAGGGCGTATAGTGGGCATGCGGGAGGCCGGGTGGACGTACCGCCGAATTGCTCAACACGTGGGGCGTGAGGTCTCCACAGTAGATCGATGTTGTCGCCAGTGGTCGGCGGAAGGTGCACGTGCCCGTCGACCTGGGACCGGACCGCAGCGACGCACGGATGCACGCCAAGACCGTAGGATCCTACGCAGTGCCGTAGGGGACCGCACCGCCACTTCCCAGCAAATTAGGGACACTGTTGCTCCTGGGGTATCGGCGAGGACCATTCGCAAACGTCTCCATGAAGCTGGGCTACGGTCCCGCACACCGTTAGGCCGTCTTCCGCTCACGCCCCAACATCGTGCAGCCCGCCTCCAGTGGTCTCGCGACAGGCGTAAATGGAGGGACGAATGGAGACGTGTCGTCTTCAGCGATGAGAGTCGCTTCTGCCTTGGTGCCAATGATGGTCGTATGCGTGTTTGGCGCCGTGCAGGTGAGCGCCACAATCAGGACTGCATACGACCGAGGCACACAGGGCCAACACCCGGCATCATGGTGTGGGGAGCGATCTCCTACACTGGCCGTACACCACTGGTGATCGTCGAGGGGACACTGAATAGTGCACGGTACATCCAAACCGTCATCGAACCCATCGTTCTACCATTCCTAGACCGGCAAGGGAACTTGCTGTTCCAACAGGACAATGCACGTCCGCATGTATCCCGTGCCACCCAACGTGCTGTAGAAGGTGTAAGTCAACTACCCTGGCCAGCAAGATCTCCGGATCTGTCCCCCATTGAGCAAGTTTGGGACTGGATGAAGCGTCGTCTCACGCGGTCTGCACGTCCAGCACGAACGCTGGTCCAACTGAGGCGCCAGGTGGAAATGGCATGGCAAGCCGTTCCACAGGACTACATCCAGCATCTCTACGATCGTCTCCATGGGAGAATAGCAGCCTGCATTGCTGCGAAAGGTGGATATACACTGTACTAGAGCCGACATTGTGCATGCTCTGTTGCCTGTGTCTATGTGCCTGTGGTTCTGTCAGTGTGATCATGTGATGTATCTAACCCCAGGAATGTGTCAATAAAGTTTCCCCTTCCTGGGACAATGAATTCACGGTGTTCTTATTTCAATTTCCAGGAGTGTATTTACAAGATGTACGTGACAATGTCAGTCTTCCTTAAATATTCATATAGGCGATGTACAAACTATCAAATCATACTAATTCCAGTTGCAAATCACGGTAAAGTATGTAGATAAGTGCTTGTAAAGTGCGAAATTATAGCCACCTTACAACCTTCAAGCTCGCAAGCAAGTAGTTAAAAAGAGATGTAAAGCAGATACACCTGAAAATGTGTTTATATCAGTCCACAATAGATATTATAATACGAGCATTGCAAATAAAAGAGAGCCGAGTGGAAATTTACCCAGGTGACCTGCAAAGATGGGGGTACAAATAAAGGATATTTTGCATTCTATAGGATGAAGTAAAATTTTGAACATTTGGTAAATCTCGGCTTTTGGCGGAAGAAAAAGTAAGGAAGCTCAAAGTTTTGTATTCCATCATCGACTACAGCAGCAGCACGAGTCCCCATCCCTTGCAGTCTTCACCACCTCACCTTCCTTTTTTGAAGCCGAGCGCATCGACTGCCAACGAGGCAGGTGCGAGTTTTAAGCGCAGATTTACTCGGACGATGCACGCTCTGTGTCGCGGGCTAAAAGCACTCCAGAACCTAACGGGGCACTAATTGCATTTGGTACTCCTCTCGCGTTCTCAGCGTGCCAGGCGCCGTCGGCGGAGCGTCTCCACCGACGGCCTGTTAGCTCCCTTACAGTCTGGGATGACGCTATCCTTCTACTTGCAGGTTTCAGTCATATCTCGTCCTCCACGAAAGCGTGTACTGAATAACACGATTACCCATAGTCATGAACCAGGTAATTCATATTCGATTAGTCGTTCTACATTAACGGCAACGCGTTAACAACAGAGAACGGATTTCCAGTTAACAGCTATTCACTAGGAAATTGCCAACTGGTGCAAGAGCCTCGAATCCAAACTTTCCGGAACGAAATAAGAGCTCATTCTCGCATTTCTCTAGAATATATCTTTATAGTATCACATACACGTTTCAGGAGCTTGCTAGCGTCGAATGTACTTTTCGGAACGGGATATAAGCTTATTCTCACACTTCTTTAAAACATCTATTTATAATAACATACATACGTTTCAGGAGCCCGCGATATGTTTTTAGTCAAACTGAAAATCTTATATTTGGTGTGAAATTATTGTGTGATCATAGCAAATCTATTTATATCATAACTTGCCCTTTATTTAAAACGACAGGAAGTAGGTTATTAATAGCAGGTCTCAGAACTGACAGGCCACAGAAACTGGTTTTTATCCTTTAGAGAAGAAATTCAGAAGTCATTATGAAATGAACTGGCATCTTACCCATTATCGACTGTTGATGGCAATCGACTTCAACCCTACTCACAGAGAGTCAAAACAGATTAGGAGACTGAGGAAGGCGCACAACGGATTGAACGCAGATTAAAGTTTAACGTCGAAATGATTTCTAACAGAATTCGCAAAGACAGAGCAAAGGGCAACCTTCGGTGATGTTATAATACTATCCACATGTAAGTCAGACACTAAGAGAGACACCATCCAACGAATACAGGAATCAAGACATAGAGAGAGAAAATGATTAATACTACATCTGCACTGCTAATATAACCTACATTTACTTCATACATCGCAAGCCACATAAGGGTGTCTGGCGAGGGGTGGGGGGAGGGGGTGGCACTTTGGTACTATTAACTGATCGCGCCTTCCCTCTTCTGCTCGCGAATGGCGAGTGTGCAGAATGATTGTCCGCAAGACTCTATATTATCTCTAACTTTTCGCATTTTCTTGTCGTATTAATTTCGCAAAGTGTTTGTGCATGGAAGTAACATGCTGTCTGACTCTTCCCGGAAAGTGTTCTGTCGAAATTTCTGTAGTAAACCTTTCCGTGATGAGCAACACCTCATTAGCAACATCTGCCACTGGACTTCGTTCAGCATCTGTAACGCTTTCGCGCCAACTAAACGATTCCTTGACGAAACGCGCCGCTCTTCGTTGGGTCCTCTCTCTCTCTCTCTCTCTCTCTCTCTCTCTCTGTCTGTCTGTCTCTCTCTCTCTCTCTCTCTCTCTCTCTCTCTGTCTGTCTCTCTCTCTCCCTCTCTCTCTCTCTGTCTCTCTCTCTCTCTCTCTCTCTCTCTCTCTCTCTCTCTCTCCTATCCGTCTTACCTTGTAAGGATTCCATTTTGATGAACAGTAATCAAGAATCGGTCGAACAAGCACCCTATAAACCACCTCCTTCGTGAATGAGTTATATTTCCTTAAGATTCTTCCTATGAATCTCTGCCAGGCATCTGTATTTGCTACTATTTGTTTTAGGTGCCAATTCCACTTCAGGTCGTTGTGGACAGTTACTCCTATAAATTTTACGGTAGACATAGTTCAAAATGGTTCAAATGGCTCTGAGCACTATGGGACTTAACATCTGTGGTCATCACTCCCCTAGAACTTAGAACTACTTAAACCTAACTAACCTAATGACACCACACACATCCATGCCCGATGTAGGATTCGAATCTGCGACCGTAGCAGTTGCGCGGTTCCGGACTGAGCGCCTAGAACCGCGAGATGTAGACATAGTTTTCAGCAGTTTCTCAACAACAATGTACTTGTACAATAGTGGCTTCCGTTTCCTTTTTTATGTGCAATATTCAGTGTTTTATCCATCCTCAGCAACTGTAGTCGTATATAACGAAATAATAAGCAATAAGTTGCATGAAACAAATTTAATTTATTTACATGACAAGACACCCACTAAGTGCCCAAAACTGGTAAAAAGTTAAATTCCTTTTATGAAACTGGTTGCTTATTATTTCGTTTTATATGCGCAGTGTTTTATATTTATTCACGTTCATGTCAACTGCCAAACAAGGTACAGTTCATCAATCTTTGGTAGGTCATTTTGCAAATCGATATTATCTTCTGGCGTTGCTACTTTCTTATAGGCAACCGCATCATCTGCGAACAGTCTTAAAGAGCGTCCGATGCCTTCTACTATATCATTTAAATACAATGCAAGCAGTAACAGTCCCTTCCCACTTCCCTGGGTACTCCGTAAATTACTTTTGCATCTATCGATTTTGTTCCGTTAAGAGCGACTTGTTGAGCTCTATCTGCAAGGAAATCTTGACCGTAGTCGCAAATCTGGCCCAATGCACGATAAGCTTGCTTTTTTTTTCACTACCTGGCTGTCCGGTATTGTGTAAAACGCCTTCCTGAAGTCGAGGAACGTGGCATCAACCTGAGCGTCGTTATCTACAGTGCTATGTGTCTCATGGAGCCGGCCGGGGTGGCCGAGCGGTTCTAGGCGCTAAAGTCTGGAACCGCGCGATCGCCACGGTCACAGGTTCGAATCCTGCCTAGGGCATGGATGTATGTGATGTCCTTAGGTTAGTTAGGTTTAAGTAGTTCTAAGCTCTAGGGGACTGATGACCTCAGAAGTTAAGTCCCATAGTGCTCAGAGCCATTTGAACCAATTTTGTCTCATGGAGGAACGAAGTGACGTGAGTTTCACAAGATCTTTATTTGCGGAATCTACGTTGTCAACGATATACGCCTACAATTATATACATGGTGAAACGTCCCCTTAGAAAATTTATTTAATAACTGTGCTGATAAACCTCTTACATTATTTGATTTTCAAACAGCTGAGCAAAACAGAACGTACTCAGACATTTCGCTCTTTACCTATTCTGATCAACACTAAACTGACACACAATATTTTTAGCGCAACGCAATCTGACTTTCAATAATCCATACAAAAGAATGGCCCTGAGTAACATTAACCAATACCTTTCACAAATCACTTACCTCACAAAAATCTTCGTTACTCGAACTACTGCAATACAGCGAGCGCCACTACTGCCAGCTAAATAAAAGATTCTAACTACTAAACGTACTAACTACTGATAGGCATGGTTAGCAAATGAAAGATTTTGATAGAGGACAAACAATGTATTTACCTTAACAGTGTTCAAAAGTCATAATATATATAGCAGTTCATGACATCCATTCTTACAAATGTACTGTTTCTGATGGACACAGGTCCAGATCATCCGCTCTCAAAAATCCTCCATCTCACTTCCCCACATCCACCACTGCTGGCGGCTCACCTCCAACTGCCCAACGCTACGCGCTGTTAACAGCCAACAGCCCAACACTACAATAGCGAATATTACAACAATACCACCCAGCCACAGACTGCGCACAGCACAGGCAGTGATTTTCATACAGAGCGCTACGTGGCGATACCAATATAAAAATCTAAACAGCCTGCTTACAATGGATCCTACGGCCCTTCTTGAAAACTGGAATGACCTGCTGTTTTTGCAGTCGCTAGGTACTCTTCCTTGGTGTTGCGAACTACAATAAACTGCTGCTAGAAGGGGAGAACCTTAGAGGTTCTCATCTGGTCCTGATGCCGTTCCTCTACTAAGCGATTGTAGTTGCTTTTGTGCTCTGTGATCGGTTATCTCAATATCTGTCATATCTGCCATTAATGTTTGAAAGGACGGGCCGTACTACGATCTACCACGGTGAAACACTTTCGGGAGACCGAATTCATTATTTCAGTCTTCTCTATTGTCTTCCTTTTAGGTGCCTCTGACTGAGTGACTGAAGATACTATTTCGTACCGCTTACTGATTTCACATAAGATCAAAACCTCTTACGAATTTTAGTTGTATCGGTTGATGAAACTTAATTTCAAAGTCACTGAGCGCTTCCCTCATTGCTCTCTTTACGCTCATTTTCGTTTTGCTCTGCTTTCGTTTGTCAGATAGGTAGTGACTTATTTCGAGACTTTGATGAAGGTTTCTTTGTTTGCGCTGCAGTTTTCTAACCGGCTATTAAACAACTGTGGATATCTCCGATCCCTAAAGATCTTGCTCGGAGCTTTGGTCTAAGCATGTTGATGTGGAGAGCTGAATATATGTGGGGACCCTAACAATCTAGAGAGAGAGAACGAGAAAGCTGAAGCTATGGACCTATGAGATAGCAATTGAGTGAGGAGGGGGGTGGGGCCTCGGGTTAGTTCTTGCCGTATGGGAGAAGATGTTACTTCACGATACAGTCGCGCACCACGAGTGAAAGCAGTTAAGCTTATCCTTAAGGAGATAAAAAATTAACAAATTGTAATATGACTAAACAGTTTGTGCCACGAGTAGAGCGCGTTTGCGTTGGAGGCATGTGGCACCAAATGTTAGTCCATAGATAATGTGGCAAAACAGAGGCTGGAGCGGCTGTGCTTCGGGGTTCCATGACAGTGGAACGCCCATTCTTCAGCGAGCTTCCGACCTCAAACTGTAGGACTAGTACCAACCACTGCGAGTGCTGCGATTTAACGAACAGACAATGTTTTATATCGACGGAGGTTTCTCCAGCCAACAAAAAGCAGTCGTCTTTGCGTCACTGCGGCTCCTCCAGGAGGAATTAGGAATCACTCGAGTTTTTATCAGAATTAACCGGTTGCCACTATCTTGAGCAAATAATTGAATCCACACAAAATGATCACATGTGAAATGCAATTCCAGAACATCGTTCTCAGTAAGTCAGGAACCTAATAGATATCCTTCGTCCAGAAATTTTCAATGAGAATGTTTATTACGGAAGCTTGAAAAAAATTCCTAACTAGGTAATAAATTCACTAGCTTATTAGTCATTAAGAATTGGCCTGCAATGATCTGTATGGATTCTGGGGCTCTTTCTTTGTCAGAGGACTCACGCAAAACGCACATTTATGCGTTCCAAGACGTGGCGAACCTAAACAGAGTCGTTGTCTACATTGTGGGGGCACGAGCCCCCAGTGCTGCACAGTCACTCAAGGATAAGCACGCGAGATTATCATGTTCCATATCATGCATCAGAATAAGTATTTTTGTGTAAAAAAACTGATTTTTACCACCAAGACTTACACGCTGTTTGAGGACAGCAATAACGTAGTTTGAGCAACTACGGGCCATATGCAGAGGATTATACACTGAAACGACAAAGAACTGATATAGGTACGCATATTCAAATACATAGATGTGTAAAGAGGCAGAATACGGCATACGGTCGGCAACGCCTATATAAGACAACAAGTGTCCGGTGCAGTTGTTAGATCGGTTAATTCTGCTACAAAGGCAGGCTATCAAGATCCAGCTGAGTTTGAACGTGGTGCTGTAGTCGGCGCACGAGCAATGGGACACAGGGGGTAACGGTGAAGTGGGGACTTTCCTGCAAGACCATTTCACGAGTGTACCGTGAATATCAGGAATCCGGAAAAACATCAAATCTCTGACATCGCTGCGGCCGGAAAAAGATCCTACACGAACGGGTCCAACGACGACTGAAGAGAATCGTTCAACGTGACGGAAGTGCAACCCTTCCGCAAATTACTGCACATTTCAATGTTCGGCCATCAGAAAGTTCAGCGGGCGAACCATTCAACGAAACACCATCGATATGGGATTTCGGAGCCGAAGGCCGCCTCGTGTACCCTTGATAACAGAAAATGTTATCTGGTCGGACGAGTCTTGTTTGTAATTGTATCGAGCGGATGGGCGTATGGAGACAACCTGATGAATCCATGGACCCTGCATGTCAGCCCCTATTCAAGCTGGTGGAGGCTCTGTAATGGTGTGGGGCGTGCGCAATTGGTATGATATGAGACCCCTGATACGTCTAGATATGAATCTGACAGGAAACACGAGAGTAAGCATTCTGTCTGATCACCTGGATCCATTCACGTTCATTGTGCATTTCGATGGACTTGGGCAATTCCAGAAGAACAATGTGACTCCCCACACGCCCAGAATTGCTACCGAGTGGCTCCAGGTACACTTCTCTGAGTTTGAACACCTCTGCTGGCCACGAAACTCACCAGACATGAACATTACTGAGCATATCTGGGATGCTTTGCAAACGTGCTGTTTAGAAGAGATCTCCACTTCCTCGTACTCTTACGGATTTATGGACAGCCCTGCAAGATTCATGGTGTCAATTCTCTTCAGCACTACTTCAGACATTAGTCCAGTCCATGCCACGTCGTGTTGTGGCACTTCTGCCTGCTCGTGGGGGCCCTACACCATATTACGCAGGTGTACCAGTTTATTTGGCTCTTGAGTGTATTTCGCCACGAAACGTTTTCTCTTAACCCGTCGTTTGTGAGTTATACCTTCGAAACAATGACTGTGCAGCATTTTTGAGTATAAGAACATACTGCTTTCTCTCGTGTAATGCTTTATGGATTCAAGCAATGGTCTCGGCAGTGGTAGCGATATGAGTAATCTACATCTACATCTACATTGATACTCCGCAAGCCACCCAACGATGTGTGGCGGAGGGCACTTTACGTGCCACTGTCATTACCTCCCTTTCCTGTTCCAGTCGCGTATGGTTCGCGGGAAGAACGACTGTCTGAAAGCCTCCGTGCGCGCTCTAATCTCTCTAATTGTACATTCGTGATCTCCTCGGGAGGTATAAGTAGGGGGAAGCAATATATTCGATACCTCATCTAGAAACGCACCGTCTCGAAACCTGGCGAGCAAGCTACACCGCGATGCAGAGCGCCTCTCTTGCAGAGTCTGCCACTTGAGTTTATTAAACGTCTCCGTAACGCTATCACGGTTACCAAATAACCCTGTGACGAAACGCGCCGCTCTTCTTTGGATCTTCTCTATCTCCTCCGTCAGATCGATCTGGTACGGATCCCACACTGATGAGCAATACTCAAGTATAGGTCGAACGAGTGTTGTGTAAGCCACCTCCTTTGTTGATGGACTACATTTTCTAAGCACTCTCCCAATGAATCTCAACCTGGTACCCGCCTTACCAACAATTAATTTTATATGATCATTCCACTTCAAATCGTTCCGCACGCATACTCCCAGATATTTTACAGAAGTAACTGCTACCAGTGTTTGTTCCGCTATCATATAATCATACAATAAAGGATCCTTCTTTCTATGTATTCGCAATACATTACATTTGTCTATGTTAAGGGTCAGTTGCCACTCCCTGCACCAAGTGCCTATCCGCTGCAGATCTTCCTGCATTTCGCTACAATTTTCTAATGCTGCAACTTCTCTGTATAGTACAGCATCATCCGCGAAAAGCCGCATGGAACTTCCGACACTATCTACTAAGTCATTTATATATATTGTGAAAAGCAATGGTCCCATAACATTCCCCTGTGGCACGCCAGAGGTTACTTTAACGTCTGTAGACGTCTCTCCATTGATAACAACATGCTGTGTTCTGTTTGCTAAAAACTCTTCAATCCAGCCACACAGCTGGTCTGATATTCCGTAGGCTCTTACTTTGTTTATCAGGCGACAGTGCGGAACTGTATCGAACGCCTTCCGGAAACCAAGAAAAATAGCATCTACCTGGGAGCCTGTATCTAATATTTTCTGGGTCTCATGAACAAATAAGGCGAGTTGGGTCTCACACGATCGCTGTTTCCGGAATCCATGTTGATTCCTACATAGTAGATTCTGGGTTTCCAGAAATGACATGATACGCGAGCAAAAAACATGTTCTAAAATTCTACAAGAGATCGACGTAAGAGATATAGGTCTATAGTTTTGCGCATCTGCTCGACGACCCTTCTTGAAGACTGGGACTATCTGTGCTCTTTTCCAATCATTTGGAACCCTCCGTTCCTCTAGAGACTTGCGGTACACGGCTGTTAGAAGGGGGGCAAGTTCTTTCGCGTACTCTGTGTAGAATCGAATTGGTATCCCGTCAGGTCCAGTGGACTTTCCTCTATTGAGTGATTCCAGTTGCTTTTCTATTCCTTGGACACTTATTTCGATGTCAGCCATTTTTTCGTTTGTGCGAGGATTTAGAGAAGGAACTGCAGTGCGGTCTTCCTCTGTGAAACAGCTTTGGAAAAAGGTGTTTAGTATTTCAGCTTTACGCGTGTCATCCTCTGTTTCAATGCCATCATCATCCCGTAGTGTCTGGGTATGCTGTTTCGAGCCACTTACTGATTTAACGTAAGACCAGAACTTCCTAGGATTTTCTGTCAAGTCGGTACATAGAATTTCACTTTCGAATTCAATGAACGCTTCACGCATAGCCCTCCTTACGCTAACTTTGACATCGTTTAGCTTCTGTTTGTCTGAGAGGTTTTGGCTGCGTTTAAACTTGGAGTGGAGCTCTCTTTGCTTTCGCAGTAGTTTCCTAACTTTGTTGTTGTACCACGGTGGGTTTTTCCCGTCCCTCACAGTTTTACTCGGCACGTACCTGTCTAAAACGCATTTTACGATTGCCTTGAACTTTTTCCATAAACACTCAACATTGTCAGTGTCGGAACAGAAATTTTCGTTTTGATCTGTTAGGTAGTCTGAAATCTGCCTTCTATTACTCTTGCTAAACAGATAAACCTTCCTCCCTTTTTTTATATTCCTATTAACTTCCATATTCAGGGATGCTGCAACGGCCTTATGATCACTGATTCCCTGTTCTGTACATACAGAGTCGAAAAGTTCGGGTCTGTTTGTTATCAGTAGGTCCAAGATGTTATCTCCACGAGTAATATGGACGTATACTCTGTACAATTTCACCATGGAAGACAAAATCGGAAATGGTGAATAAGGTGATTATGCATGCCATGAGATTGGTAATACTTGACATACCCAACTGTTCCTCATAGATGGTAATTATCAATAGTCACGTATCAACATTAAACAGTTTTGAAATTTCAGTCTTGCTGTATTCACAATTTCCTCATATATCAAGCGTTACAGCGTCCGACATTCTTGAAAGTGCGATGTACTGATACTGAAGGTAAACAACTCCAATTTAAAACCTGTTTTTCATTTCAATGAAGAAACTACGGAACAGGTTTCACCAGAAGTGCGGAATTTGTTGGTCCTATAAATTTACCTTCTGAAGCTGATAAACGCGTAGGTTGCAGTTTTGCAGTAACCTCCAAACGGTTGCGTGCGCCATGCCCATAGGAGGTGCCACAGCTCGCGTAATGATTGACGGTCACGCCATCCACAAAAGCCCGTGTTCTCACGTCACGCCTACACCGCTATCATAATCAGGTCGAAGACGCGTGTTTTTCGAACGCGTTGCTAAAGTGGAGCCTTGGAGCAGGGATGTGGATGTCCCTTGTAATGCATCCGACTCTTGTAGCTTCTGCGAGAGACGTTTTCATTGCCCCTCGTTTGATCGAAACACAAACATGCCAATGAACTCAGTTCGTAGTCTACGAGGTTTGTTCAAAAAATTCTGGAACTTTGTACACAAAATGTTTCTACGCTTACCTTTTACTTTTTATGCATGGTCGTTTTCGAAATGCTCTCCTCCACTGTTGATACAATGCTCCTAACGCGGCTTCCGGAAGCAGTCTTCGTACGCCTCTTGCTGGATCGCGAGAGGCCCCGTCTGCTAATTTTCTTTTATCTCGTCTACCGTTGCAATCTTTGTCCTTTCAACGGGGTTTTCAACTTTTGAAATAAAAAAAAGTCCACAGGATCACTTGAACCATCATATGCCAATTGTTAGGCTGCTTTATCTAACAGTCGGCAGATGATAGTTGAAGTGATCGCTATAGCAAGCAGAAATCTACACATACTAGCATTCGAATGCTTGGGCCTATTTTGATCAGAACCGAGGTGGAATCTTCCTACAGGTTGGTCAGAGGCTTGAAAATGGCGAAGTAAATCGGCGAAACTTGTAGCCAAACAAAATAAGTTTTGAAACTAGACATCTGAAAGGTGGTTGATTTGACATAGTTCGCCTTGGCGATATGCAACTAACAATCAGCAATAGTGTGGGTTGCGCAACCGGATACGTTTGTTGCGCTGCGTGATTGTGACGAGTTGCGGACATAGCCAATACATTCCATATTTAATTTTAGTGCAAACTCTCACCACCATCGACCATGAAGTTATACATGGTGCACATTCGATCGCAATAGATCTATAATCACTTCAGTTAAGTAAGACAGGTTTTATCTTTTAAAATAATCTGTGATGCGTGTCTTCAATTTTAGTGGGCTTGCATTTATTTTACGTATTCTATTATGGTGAGTAGGTACACCACTCGCAATTAGCGTGGTTTCTGTCTGAGTACCTTCTTTAGGTTGATTGGTTGGTTTGTTGTTTTGGAAGAAAGGACCAAACAGCGAAGTCATCGTCCCCATCGGACTTGAAAATCACTACATTCTTTTAATTTTAGTAGTACAAATAATTAAAAAATTAATTGTAATAATGAGTTTCACTAATGTCATTTAAGGATTTCGCCTTACAAAGCTAGAAAACGGACCATCCCTGTGAAACACCTGTCATTTTCCTTTATTTACAGCAACTAATAATGTTATTTATTTCAGATGAAGAATAGCTTTAAGAAAGTCATAATAAAAGAGGTCGAAATCGAGATCGAAATTTTGGAGTAAGGCTGCTAGGTTAAGTGAAGCATATGTATTTTTTCTATTTATGATACATGACATTCAGAACTAAAATGTCAGTTTCCTAAAGCAGTTGAATATTACTCTCAAAAATCTCGAGAGAAAGACTACGAAGTTTCTCAAGTTCGTATAATACTCAAATGAAAGAGCGATTACTCGACGAGCAGTGTAGTTCTGTGATACGATGCTAGCCTTCCATGTGGGCGTCCAGGGTTCAATTGTCAGGTGGATTGTAGTTTTAAGCATACTTGCATAGATGATATGTATTTTTAAACATTGTAGCATGCTCTAAAAGCACTTCCGTGTAGCGTGAAATACATAAGCATTTAAAAAAAGAACAGCGCTCGAGACTGGTATTTGCTGGATTGCTGGTTCGAGTCTAGTTTCGATCATAATTTTAGTTTTTTCCGTTCAGTTAGAACATCTACGTCATATAAATATATGCTAATTAGCATATATTTAACTGCCATTTTTACGAAAAATGCACTTCTCCTTATTTCTTGTTATATATCAAGCACAAAAATCCAGTTTTCATTGCTGATATAAATCCCTAATCACCGATCCTTTACGTATAAGTTTGTTAAAAAAAGAAAAATATTGGAAATTGTGATTTTTTTCATTTTCATTTACCCCACGCTTCAAGGAAATGCCCTTGAAGCACGAACCTTTGTTTTAAAGTTTACCACAACTGAGTATCGAAGGCCACTGTGTGGCAGTTGGGCATACGACCACAGAGCCACGTAACCCATCACAGTAGTAAATTTATTTTACGGTGTTAAGCGATTTTGGGGAACTCTGAAGTAGGTATTGTAGGAAATTTTTGAGAGCTGCATCGAACTGCCTTAAGTAACTGATATTTTATTCTGAACTTCATGTACCATCTACGTAAAAATTTCAAAACTCCGATTACCAAAACTGACAAAGATGTCAGATTCCGACTCACAGTAAAAAAATGTCTGTTTCAGTTCAAGGCATAAACTTGGTATGGCGTCAACTACTAAACAAATAGGATCTAAGAAGAGAAGAATTACAGAGGAGTTGATAACTTTTCAAGCCAAGTGGACTGTAAACATTTTTTTTAATTTTTTTTTGCTTTCTGTAAAACAAAATTCATATATCTGACATGTAATGGATCTGTCTCGGTTTCGAAAGAATATAACGTCAAACGATATTACGAGACGAAACATGGGGTTATGTTGGATAAGTACAAGGGACAATTTCGACAAGATCAAGTAAACGACTTAAAAAGGAAGCTTTCTGCTCAACAGCAGACATATTAAAGGGCGAATTCAGAGTCCACATGCTATATGAAAGCGCGTTATGCAGTAGCTCTGCTGCTGGGAAAAAAATCAAAGCCGCATTCAGATAGCAAAATGGTTAAGGAATGCTTACAGACCGTTGCTCAAATTGTGTGTCCAGAAAAGAAAATGGATTTCTCAAAAATAAGCTTATCTTGTCAAACTATTACTAGACGTGTGGACGACTCTGGAAGACACACTGAAGATAATTTTAAAAAAATAGTGCATCTGAGTTTGTGTTTTATTCTCTGGATTTGGATGAATGCACAGACATGACGGATAGCACCCAAGTGTGTCGGAGGTGTTAAACCGCATTTTAATAAAACAGAAGAATTAGAGGCATTGTATCAACTTAAAAATACTACGAAGTCACGAGATTTGTTGGAAGCAGTTACATCGACATTAAGTCGCTTTTGTTAAAACTTAACAAACTATCGGGGCTAACAACAGATTGTGTTCCAGCAGTGACTGGGAAATACAAAGATTTAATTTAGTTGATTGAAAACGGGACCCTCAAACTCGACAATACGTTGATGCTAACTTCCATTGCATAATCCATCAAGGAAATTTATGTGCCGAGTCCCTGAAAATGGACCATGTCATGTAGGTAGTTGTCAAAACAGTGAACCTTATTAAGACGAAAGGATTGAATCATCGTCAGTTCTCAGAATTTCTGAAGTCTTTGGATTCTGAGCATTATAACATTTCGTATTATGCAGAAGTAAGATAGCTAACCAGTGCGAAAATGCTGAAAGTGTGTTTGACTTCCAGCAAGAAATAAACCCATTCTTTGAAACCTAGCCAGAGAGACTCCCGGAGTTAGAAGTTAAAGAATGGCTCTCCGTTTTTGCGTACTTGGTCGAAATAACTAGATAGTTAAATGATGTTAATACTCGACTCCAAGGAAAAGATCAGATGATTGTCATGAATGATTTTATTTCCACATTTCAAATGAAACTTGGTTTCTCGGAACTACAGTTACGAATAAAAAACTTCACACATTTTTCCTACACTGTCAAAGCAATCGGACGTCACATACGCTTCTTTGATGCTTGACTTTAAATACGAATTCGAAAACAGATTTCAAGAGTTAAAAAAAAATCGTCTGCTTTTTTTCTGTATTTCCTACGCCTTTCTCCATCTCGAAATAACTAGATAGTTAAATGATGTTAATACTCGACTCCAAGGAAAAGATCAGATGATTGTCATGAATGATTTTATTTCCACATTTCAAATGAAACTTGGTTTCTCGGAACTACAGTTACGAATAAAAAACTTCACACATTTTTCCTACACTGTCAAAGCAATCGGACGTCACATACGCTTCTTTGATGCTTGACTTTAAATACGAATTCGAAAACAGATTTCAAGAGTTAAAAAAAAATCGTCTGCTTTTTTTCTGTATTTCCTACGCCTTTCTCCATAGACATGAGTTCACTACTGTCACATTTACAAATGGAATTCTGGGAAATGCTGTGTGATGCAAAGTTAAATTTAATCAGGTTGGTTTAGAAGAGTCCTATAAACGTTTTTGGACAAGAAGAAATATCCAGCGTTTTACAAATATGCTTTAAAAAGATTTCATTACTGGAAACACGTGTGTAAATAGCTGTTTAGTCGGATGAATTACATAAAATCACAAATGAGAACACGTATTATGGATGTTCATCTAAAAACGCTTTGCGTGTAGTAACAACTTAAGCTGACATCAACATTGATTCCTTAGTTCAGTCAAACAAAGTTCGACATCTCACTAATATTGCATTGCTTTACATTGTAAAATAAATATTCTTTCCTCAGATTCATTTTATTTTCTTCAAGAAATAAATTAATATATCTTGTTTTTTTGGTTCACAAAACAAAAATTGGTAATGTTGCCCGTGGGGAAATCCCTTCTCAAAAATTTGACCCACCTGCCCAAAAGATTGGCCACCCCTGTGCTAGACAATGACAGAAAATTCGGCGTAATAACACGAGACGAGATAACTGACAATGTAGATATGGTAAGGAGTAGAAGAGTATTATTGGATGGGGGAGTGATGCGAGACAGTGACTAGTAGTGTATCAGGCTGAAAGACGCGGGACAGCGTCAAAACGTACACGAACGGGGGGAATAGGAGAGAGAGAGAGACGCGAAAATCTAAAAAGCATTAAACACTTTATAATTGTTATTTTCCTTCTGGTGCTGATGTCTGTCTACCTTTTAAATTGTTTCATGTTAAGCAAATATTCAATTCATCTCTACTATGAGGCGTTTTGCTGTAAATTAGTATTCTGGCTTTTCAGAGTGAAATCAAATAGAGGTGCTGACGAAAGCTCTTCAGAAGTTATGTAATTTGTGACGAAACCCGACTACAGTCAGCAGAAAAAACTAAAGATATCATATAGTTCGAGCATGAGAAATAATGTATTTCGCACTGCTACATAAACGAAAAGTATTCATAAATAATTAAAGGCGCATCAGATGTGTCAGTTATATCAATGGCGTTCTGTTCCTGTACTTCGGTCTTTTACAGCTCTCTGGTATATTAAGTAACTTTCCCAGAGCACGTTCGGGAGCAGAAGCTGTTCTCATTCGGCGGCGGAGTCGTTAAGCAGTCAGCGAGGGTAGCGTAGTGTTGGCCCCTGCTGTACAGTGCTGGACGATGTTAACAATTAAAAAATTAAGTCCTTTCTTATCTTACTTCCTCTAGAAATAATGAAGGCGCGCCGAACGGCGGGATCTTAATATCTTAATAATGAGCGAAATTTCATCACGCCAAAATTCTCAAATTGTAATTAAATTTAATGGAGGGTCATTAAGGAAAATGTTCTGTTAAGTCGCTTAAATCGATGATATAAGAAAATATATCGTATCAGTTTGAAAACTGAACTGATTAAATTGAGAAAAATTCACCGACATTCAGTTTGAGTATACGGAGTGGTTTAGCTTCCCCTAAGCATATAGGGTTATGCAACCCGCATTGTTAAGCCTAGCCAAGATTTGAAGGTACCTACTCTCCAGCATCTGTGCATGCAAGAACTTTAGTGGGTTAGAACCAAACCTTTTGCAGAACACAGGTTTCTTACACATTGACCATGATTTCAACAGTTTTAAAACCGCCTTCTTCACAAGATATTGTATGTACAATCATATTATCTATAGCCACTATGAGAATCATTGACGCTGGTGATTAAGTGGGTGACATGTACTAGGCAGAGCCAACGACTCCCACAATGTCTGTAGTTAATATGATTCTACATACAATATCGTGTGAAGAAAACGGTTTTCAAACCCTCGAAACCATGGTCAAGGTTTAATAAACCTGTAAAGATGGCTTATTCCTAATCCACTGAAGCACTTATACTGGGTCTTCGAAAACCTTGCGTGAGTTTTTCATATTCTCTCGACCGCTACATGCAAACTATTAGTCCTACAGCAAAATTGAACTGGGACGTTTTGTAGGAACTTCCATGTAGCTAAATTTTCTACTAGGATACGTATTCGCTGGAGAGTCTACGGTTTCTAATCCACTGAAGCACTTACACCGGGTCTTCGAAGACCTCGCGTGAGTTTTCCATATTCTCTCGACCGCTACCGCACACTATTAGTCATACAGTGAAAGTGAACTGCGGCGTTTTGTAAGAACTTTCATGCAGCTAAAAAATTTCATTTAGGATACATATTCGCTGTGGAGTCTACGGTTTCCGATTAGCCACGAAAATTATACAAAATAATCTTCAAACGAATCTCCACCGCCACACTTACACTCATTAGTCTGGATTGTAGTACGTTGTTTGTGGCACTCCATCCTACCACTGCACAAAAATTTCGGACTACACGAGCTGTTCCTGATATTCAACCTTTTTTGGTCTTGTTGTTGGGATTTTTACGCCACCAGCGCAGTCGGCTACTTCTTTAACATTTTTAATTTAAAAAAATAAGAGAATAGCGTCCTTTGTAAACGTTACACTAAAACTAATTAGGTGACAATTCGATCCCAACCAAACCGTTACAAGCACAGTAGTTTCGCAGTCAGAAGGCCTGACGCACACAAGTATGTAATTGTTTATCTTATGCCGCTAAAATTCATAAATCTATTCGATAAAATTTATGAAAGGAAGTGCTCGAATCCGCCGGTGGCATAATAAATCCAGTTAGTGAACACAAGAAAAGACCCAATGTAGAAAATAATTCTTTCAGTCGCTAATTTTTTGTACAATGCTAGGGGGGAGTGTCATAAACAACATACTAGACAACCTGATCGGTGAGGACTTAGTGTGGGAGTGTGGGTGCGATTGAAAGTCACTTTTGTAGTTTTTCTTAAATAAGTCGGGAACTAAGGCCTCTAGCGACAACGTATCCCAGTACAATATTTAATTTCACTAAATTTCCTACAAAAATGTCTTGTTCATTTATTCTTTAGGAGTAATGGTTTGCTCGCAGCGAGCGGGAAAATATAAAAATCTCGAGAGTGATCCTTGAAGCCAGATACAGCACTGTGCGTTGCACAAAACAACATCGGTACGGGCAGCTGAAATACGTCGAGAGGTATTCTATTACGTTAAAAACACTTTTAACTCTAGACATAAATAAATAAGTACGAGAAAATGTGGCAGTTATTTACTTTTTTATTAATGGTAATCAGGAAACGCTTCATAATGTTCTGCAAAATATTTGCTTATTTGTCCTGAAAACCGCCTAAGAAACCGAAAGACGTTTGAGCCTCTTAGAACATTTCAGGTGAGAACTGAACGTCGCAAACATACATATAATGACGTGCCACTACACAGATGTTACTTAAAAAGAAGGGCAAAAAGATGCAAAAATAATGACATTTAAAATTTACCTTTTTATTTCTTGGCATACATTTCGGAACCGTTTATCAATTTCACAGCTTCATCATAAAGTGGAATTTGAACTCCATTACCACTTTTTATCGCCGAAACCTTCGAAGAATAATATACCTGCACGTATGGTATGTACTACGTGTCTGCTTCACATGATTCGGCAATCTCAAAATAGTAGTTATCTCTACTGCCGTGTCCACAGCAGAGAGAAACCGAATACTCGCAGAGGAAGAATTCATAAAACTGCTTGTGTAGCGTGGACTTCATGAACTTCACACGTTTTCTAATACGAACTTGGTGAATGAACTGAATTAGTGTACTGAAATATGTAACGCACTGATATATTGCCTGTTGACTTTCTCCTCGGGATTTTCCCCGGACGATTGTTCTGATGTAACTACAGCCCGGAAGCGCTAGTGGCGAGCAATGAGGTTGGTGGCCGGAGCTCTTAAATCCACACCAACATCACGGCTGTCATTAGCCATTACCTGTAGCCATTAATGCCTCCCGAAATCTCCGACGACAACATGCAGGAACACATGAATGGATGGAACTCAAAAGATCCAGACATATTCCAGTTCGTGAAACATCGAACAACTTACCAGGCGCCGGCCGCGGTGGCCGTGCGGTTCTGGCGCTGCAGTCCGCAACCGCGGGACTGCTACGGTCGCAGGTTCGAATCCTGCCTCGGGCATGGGTGTGTGTGATGTCCTTAGGTTAGTTAGGTTTAAGTAGTTCTAAGTTCTAGTGGACTTATAACCTAAGATGTTGAGTCCCATAGTGCTCAGAGCCATTTTTGAACTTACCAGGCGCCAGATTAAAATCTCGAGAATCGATCTGGGTAAACACTGGCCAGTTCGCCCCAGAAAGCTCTAATCTAAGAGGAGGCTAAAGAAATCAGTGCATGTCCTTCCATGGTCATAAGAAGTTATTTAATGTAGATCGGAATATCCAACTGCCAGATGTTGACCAATCAAGAGAGGTACTGAGCTCCCTCAAGTGGCCACGCCGTGACCAAAGCAACGCTACATGAGTGAAGGATTACCGATGATGACCAATGCGACTGTGGAATATCGCAAGAAACACTTGAGCACATTTTGCATGACTACCCAAAAAGAATATTCATGGCTGCAATTCCTGCAGAAATTAGTTGGCTGGAAAATTGGTATCTCTACTTCTTTTAAATACTAACGGTTCTTCTGCTTTCATTATTGCCTATAGATACATGTACATGATGGTCACAGACAGTCTAAAAATCTCGTCCGAATGTTCGAGGGTTGGTTGTGCTGAGAAATAATTGTTAGGAAAAATTTCGATACTTTGCACCGTTTCCCATTTAGTTAGCATTGAAGTTAGCCAGTCAGGTAGCAGTGGGTGAAAATTCGAGCAGCCTGCCAGAGACAGTGTTGCCAAACGTGTTCGTCTTTAGTTTCTGTAGCGGAATTATTCTTGGGAGAGTGGCGGTGCTGGATTGAGAGACGTACACACATTTTCAAAAAATCTTTATTTCCCAAAACGTAATCGAAAGAAACAAATAACACTTTCAAAGTGTGAGACCCAGCCCTCTCACAAGTACGCACAGTATATCCATCCTCTTATTCAAAGAGTAGGGACACTATTAATGAGAAACTTCAAGACATAAACACAAGTTAGTCTAAATCATACGCTGGTGAAGTTTCAGTCTCAGTTAAAATGAGCTGGAACTATGGTGCCCATTCAAAATTATTATATAAATTTTCAGTTATTTAAAAAGAACTCCAGCTCCAATCAAAACATTCAAGCAATAAGGTGCGTACCGTTATTGGTAGCGGAAGTCCAGTTATGAACCAGTCTAAATTTTTAATTCCAACACAACTACAGTTCCGGGTTCAGATCCAGTTTCTGTTACCACTAAGTAACAAAGTGGGGCCACGACTGCCACACATATAAAAATATGGACAATCTTGAAATACAACTACCCGCAGCTCATACTGGCCCACTCGCTCAAACGACCGACGCACATCGGTTTTAACTCGACAGTCGCTGCTTGTTTTCCCACAGCCCACAAGTCTTCATTAGCTAGTCACAGTCGTCCTCACGAGCAATCTTAACGCTTCTCATTAAAACGGTTGTAACGTAAATTCATGCGGCCTACAGAGCCCCAAGACTTGCACCTCGTCGCTGGTCCACCAGGCTGTCTCTATCCGATCTCCGACTCCGAAGCGATGTATTCATGATGGTGGCCACACCAAGAAGGTCGCTGAAACCGAGCTGCTCCAGGTTGCGTCACAGAGCCACCAGCAGTTAAAGCGGCCCAGGAGTTACTTACCGTCGAGCACTCTTCAGACCCACCCTTTAGCAGAGGGAATTCCAAATTCCCACTCGCATGGTGACGGCTTGTTTACTCAGACCGAACAAGGGAGTGATACAAAAATTGGACATTGGACGGTAGCAAGGTTCGAGCTCTCAATTGTCCAAAGCTTTCCCCTTCTTTTCAGCTGATTAAAGCAAGAACACGTTTGGCAACTGCTAACTCTGGTAGGCTGCCAGCGACGTGATTGACTAACTTCTCTAATCAAATAGAAAACGACGCAAAGTATCGAAGTATTTTCTAAAGAATTATTTCTGAGCATACTGTACTCTACAACCACTTTAACCCCCTTACAAGCTTTCCAGACTTCTCCTGACCATCCTGCATACAGTTTTATCGGCTTGCATTGAGTCATATCATGTTATCTTTTGTTGTATCAACTGAAGTGTATGTACTAGTAAAATGTAACTCAGTAAGCCATAAATAAAATGATCTTGTCATCGATGCGAAGTTAAACCATCACCTAATTAACATTCTAGCATCTCTCTCTCCGATGTTTAAAATAGAACACGCGATGGGCTGGTTCAACGCCGAGAAATAAAAGTTCTCATATGACGTACACAATCGGCAATTTTTCACAAATTATTGAAGGACATCTCCCCTAATTTCAATTAGGATGGTCGGCCTGCTAATCGAAGCTCGTTTCTACCTAGTAGACTTCCACGTGTCGACCACCTGGTTGCCCCGCACAGGCTGCCAGAGGAGTGCTGGCTAGAGGGAGGGAGCGAGGCGGAAAGAGAAACGAAGAAACCTGTAAAATGGCTTTTAAGTTCCGCCGCAGTAAGGCCAAGTTGGCGCAGTAGGGCCACACTACAGCAGTAAGTTCCGGCGGAGGAATTCAGGGCCCTCACCTCCCGCACCGCGGCAGTAAACGCGGCAATCAGACGGCGCTGCGCGAGGCCCGGGGCGGCGCAAGTTGGCCGTGTCTGCCGTTGCCGCTGCCGCTGCTGCGAGCTGTTATGAAGAGCGCTCGCCCGGCCTCTGAGGTCTGCCGTTATTTGTACAGTTGCCGGCGAAGTATCGGCGCCCTGAGCGGAGCAGCTGCTGCCAACTGCCGCGGAGACAACTTTCCACCCGGCAGGGAGGCCGCGCCTCACAGCCCCGCACCCTACCAGCGCCACTCTGCTGCAATACCATAACGTGTCAGCCGCGACTATGGTAGAGCGAAGAGTGCGCTACGCTGTCCAGACATCGGCGTATGTAGTCTACAGTACTAGAGTACCAGCTGCGAAGCTGAATTTATTGAACTTCTTTTCTTTCTTTGCTTGGGTGTAGTGAACCATACCTGTCAACCGCTTGGTACAAATATAAAATCATGTACAGGGAGAAGAAAATATGGCGGTCGGCATACGATTCCTCATCCAAACAGAACACAAATGTGTATCTAGCAGAACTAAGCCCCGCCAACAGGTTTAACAGAAATGCGATTTAAGAAACGAGGCTGTGACAACGCTGTAACTGCATGCAGCGTGGTGCTGGAACAGTCCCCTTTGCTCAGTGAGACGAGACAATGCCTTGGGGAACGGGTACGCACACTCGCCGGTGTTCCAGTCACGTTCGCGACAAACTTCTTTTTTCAGTTAAAGCAACATATTGTCTCCACTTTACACCTCCACAGTCCGGTATCTTGTGTATTTGTTTCTGTTACTGTCACGTTTATTTAAACATCAAGACATAACACGAACTTCTTCCAGATGTAAACGAAAACATCGTTTCGTCCATGACACAAATTAATCAAATAGAAAATAATACTGAATATGGTAACATCACCTGTATCTAGTGAAGTACAAAAAGCACGGTTGATAGGGTACACTATATTGCACGCTATGCTGTGCACAATAACTCCGTTGAGAACGCTCGACGTGCAGTACTATCTTCACAGAGCCAATGCGTACAAGTACGATCAACATTCAATTTAGAGAAGTTGTTCAACACATTGCTCGTCTCAGCACAACACACCGGAAACCGACACTGCCGAAGCGGCATGTACGCGAACTATTACGTGCCCCCTCTCCCTCCCCCCCCCCCCCCCCCAATGAACAAAAATCTGGAGGATTAAAGTCCAGCCATCGTGGAGACCAGAACACTCGATTTCCTCGACCAATCCATTTCCCTGGAAACGCTTCATTTAAATAGCTACGCACATTCATTTCAAAGTGTAGCGTTGCACTATCATGCTGGTGAGGAACAAAAAGTGGATCCTATTCTAATGCATGAGGCTTACTATTGGAAAGAAACGTACGATACAGGGGCGCATTCAACTCGTCCACGAATAGGTACGGGCCCAAAAGTGTCCGTCAATACATTCCAGTTCATGTCAAAGGTTTACCCCAAAGCGTACCAGCAAGGCACGTTAACGGGTGACATTTGGGTTGCGTTCCGACCAATAATGGCTGTTATATGGTTAGAAAATACCATAATGTGTGCAACTAGATTCGTCAACCCGTATCACTTTATTTATAAAATGTTCGTTATCATCTACTTGCTCAAAAGTCAGTCACAAAACTGGACTCGTCGAATGCCGTCTCCCAGCTGCTGGTGTTGAATTAGTAAGTAATGATATAGATGCAGTTCTTCATCGTACAACATGTCAAAAACCAATCTTTGAGATACCTGTAGCTCTACACAGTATCATGAGTACATCGCCGAGGCGATTGGTGAACAGTTTCCAGAATGGCGTGCTCTGTGGAGTACGTCTAATCCTTGGAAGAACTCTGTCCGTTACTTCTGAATGAAGGTATCAGGTTTCCCAAAGATGATGCTCCAGGTGAGGAAAAACATTCTCATCTGTGTGGTGCCTTTGAGGGTACCGTGCGGCACAGGCAAGAGCAGCAGCAGCAGCAGCAGCAGCTGCGTGGTTATCGGATGCACCCACCACCAAAAGCATATCGACGTATTCATCGTTTTTGTACTTCATCGGGAAGCCGCCCTACATTACCTCGACAGACCAGTTAATTTTGTGCATTAACGATTAGTAGACATACGCATTTAGTGTAACGGATCCCACTGTTATGTGACAGGCTATTTTCATGTGACAAAATGATGTCCTGTTTATAAACGACGATGACGACAGAATAGGCTTCTAAAAGTAAGAGGGGAACCTGACGAGGATTCCATGGTGGATGGGGGTTTGATACACCAGCAGTCTACTGAGTGAGCTACGACGGCTTGTACGGCAGTGTGAGGTGATAAATTTCCCTCTGTGCGTTCGGATGCTCTGAGCCTTGTCACATTGTTGCCAACTCCTAGTTTTCATACATGTGCTTTCAAAATGAATCCGATCTGATTTTTCTAGATAAAGTTTTGCCATGAATCCGGATGCATGCCGACGTCGACGTTTTACTTCAACCTCTAAACATAATATACTAGGCGGTTATAGTTCTTTCGCTACCTGAGAGAGCCCCCATGAAAAACTGGCGAACGTAAGAAAATTATATTTTGTGGGAGCATTTGTAAGGACAAGCGGAAGAAAAATAAGGAATAAATCATTGAATGCAATTATTCTAGATGAAATTCTGAGAGTGTTGTCTTCTAACTTACAGCAAGTAAAGACTTTATTTGTGCTCGAAATGATCGCCCCCTTACACGGATGTTGACGGAGGACAACAGCCATGAATGAGATGCAAGTTTGATTAGTACCTGTTATGTGGTGAACATCTCTACGAAGTCTGACAAATATCAGATCAGCGCTTCATACTGTAACACTTTGTATTTCGGTCAGCGTACAATTGGAGAAACTACAAATTCATCACTGAGGTGAAGCACCAGCGTTAATTGGAACTTGGAAACTTGTGCATTACATCTGAACCTGGTTGTTAAAAAAAATCGCTAGCTAGAGAGGCTGTGTACGAAATGAGATATTGACGCCACTTGACATTGCACCGTGCAGCCACAGCAGTTTCATCCAGACCGAATCTTTCAATGTGGTGCTTGGAGCAAGCGATAGCGCGTTTGTGTGTGTGTGTGTGTGTGTGTGTGTGTGTGTGTGTGTGTTTTTCTGAAAAGGGAGGGGATGCGCGAAAGACTGGTGTGTGGTACAGTGAATACAGAATATAGACGACGATGTTTTCTATAGGGAAACAGCCTGCCCTATCGGACTAAGCTCAGAAAACACAGAAAATCTTGAAAAAAATTTCCACATGATTACTGAATAGCAGTTGTCTTTATTGGCAAACATATTCAAAATAACGTGCATAAAGAACCGAAACAACTTTACTACATATGGTGAAAATTACAGCACGTCCATCGTACTTGTATGTGATACTAAGAAATGATAGGAAAGGTTGAACGCTTTCAATTTATTGCAGGGAAGACGTGTGGAAGAATTATATTTGTTAGAAGGATACTGGAATTTTGTAACAATGTTCTGTTAACTGGAGAGTACGGTTCCAGTGTATGGAGTCCTTATCGCTTAGCAACGAAACTATAGTTCGCATGAATTGTTAGGATCATAACAGATTAGTGTAACCGATACGAAAGAGTGACAGACGTGGTCAAGAAGTTAAATCAGAATCGTAAGACAGGCGACCTTTTCTGGGTAAATTTAGAGAACTGATAATCAGAGGAAGATTAAGAGAAAATTCTGCTGCAAACATGGTATACATCGTGTACAGATCGTAAGATAACAGAAAGATGCGCCAGAGCAGATGCACATTGACATTCATTTCTGCCTCACTTAATTTCCAACAGAATCGGATACAAAATCTCCAGTATTGTTACGACGTACCTTCCAGCACATTCTGTGTAGGGGCCTGGGGAATAAACAATCCGATCAGAAGTATGCGGACACTTATTAGTGGATGTTAATATGGGGATTGTTCACCAGTCGCCTTTATGACGGCTTCAACTCTGCTGGAGACACTTTCAATCAGTGAATTAACGTCTGTGGAGGAATGGCAGCCCACTCCTCCTACGGACCCAAAGCTAGAAAATATGGGCTGGGATCTGGAATGGAGTTGATATTCTAACTTATTCCTAGTGTATTCCATTGGGCTCAGATCGCGCTCTGGTGAGGCTACCCCACTTCAGAAACGTTGTTGTCAACAAATCATTGTCTCACTGATTCTGCTTTATGACAGCGTGCACTGTCACACTGATACAAACATAGTCTCCGAACTGTTCTTCCAATACACTCAGTAAACAACACTGTAAAATGTGTTCATGTCTTTAGGCATTTGGCGTTTTGTTGAGCGCAGTAGAGGGACAACACCCTAACCCAGAAAGACACGCCCATACCGCAACACTAGCTATGTTTTACTTCACTGTAACACTACACGTGATGACAGCTGACGTTCCTCAGGCATTCGCCAAATTCTTCTGTCGGATTTCCGTAGGTTACAGAATGATTCATCGCTACAAATCACTCTGTTCCAGTCGTACACAGTTCAATGTTGTTGCTTTTTACACCACCTCAAGCGTCGTTTAGCATTCACTACAAAGATTTTTGGCTTATGAGGAGTTCCCTGACCACTGCGCCCCATTCGCTTAAAAATACTGCGTGCATACAGTGCGCTAGCTGGGCTGCTGGTAGCACTTTGTGAATCACGAGAGATTCTTTCTGTTGTTTTCGAGCGACTATTTACAGCCCTCTAGCGCAATGCTTGACAGTCCCTGGCCTGGTCTTGGTTTAGCTATGATTCCTCATTCACGTTTCCACTTCCCAATCACAATAATCGACCTGGGTGATTTTAGAAGGGTTGAAACGACCCTGGTGGGTTTTTTAGTCATGTGACATCCAATGATCAGCCGACGTTTGAGCTCTCATAGCCGGCCGCTTTCTGACGTCCGTGCTTCTCTACTGACAACACAACACTCCCAGCACCTTTTTATAATGACCAGTCCACTTTTCTTGACATCTAGTGGTCAATTCTAGTTTGCATAGAGTTCTCCGGATACATTTGATCAGATAAGTATACAGGTTGTCCTAGGAGAAATGGTCATTATTCAGGCATGAGGCAGGAACGAACATTCGAAGCAGAAATGTCTAATAAACAATGGCTCTAAAATGCATGCCTTAATAGCTATTAGTACTCCTTCAATTTTGACACTGTGAATCACATTTGTTCAACTGCATGCTGTTTGTTTTGCATATTTTGATAAGGTTATATAGACCAAAACAGATAACATGGACCAAACCAAGAAAAATTGTTTAGGAAACATGGTCTCAATAATACACACGTTAAGAACTATGAGCATCTGTTCAGAAGAGAAGACGAAAACGTGCTCATACCTCTTAAGGCAGGCACCACTTCTCAAAGTGTGGAAAGCAAAGTGTTTGCAGAAGAAGGGGTTTGTTTCATAGCATTCAAGATGAGGTGATAATTGCTCTCAACGTTTGCGTTTCAGAGCCCATGCTTACCAGACAGTTTTTGCTGGGAATTACAATTCCTGTCATATCGCTGAATATTGCTATTCCTCTAAGGAAATCCTGTATAGGCAAAAGTAGATGAATTCGAAATACTTTGTAAATTAAGGTAGCTTAAGGTCGTTGACAAAATCATTAAAGATAGAACACAAACGCAAACCGTGGAAAGATAAGGGAATGAAATCAGATGATACTTTTTATATTTTGCTTTAAACGATGTAGGTAAACTTCAGAAACCTAACCTGTCTGCTCACTTGTTAGAGAGGGAACTTAGAACCTGTGCTTCAGAAAGCAATACCAATGTCTTAGCACTACGGCACATTACTTCAATGGAAATTTCGTTTAACAAGGTTTCGACGAGGTAATACGATGACTACTACTTCTCTACACACAATTATATGAACTTTTCTTTGTGCTCCTAACAGGTTTTAGGTGTAACTGAGGACAGTGGGAATAGTCAAATAATCAATGTATCTATTCTGCAATTTACTGCGATAGCGCAACTCCAAAATAATCGCCAGCCTCTTAAATAATCCTGATACACGCTATGCCAATCAAGAGACAGAGCAATTTATGTGCTCTCGATTATGAGGATTCGTGGATTTCATTACCAAATATTTACAGCTCGTTTGTTCTAAGCTTCCGAGTTTACCGCGTTTCAGTTAGTGATCGTTATCTGAGAGATTTGTTACACCAACATTGTGAGTGACAAGCGCTGTGACAACGCGAATAGCAGGCGCCAACAGCTACCCGCATAACATATGTCACGTCATGAAACCCAAACGGTGTTGTTCTTAGATTCTTTTGGTCGCTGATTATGAATGCGATGTCGGAATTACAAAATTCAAAATGGCTTATCCCATTTGACGAGACTAAAATTATAAATTTATCAGATTCGTGTAAAAACTTCAGATTTATTGTGAGGTCGCTAATAACGAATTAGATGTCGAAATTGCCTGTGTTTATTCGGTGCTTTACATTTTTCAGTCGAAATCATAGTCACATTCGTCGTATGTGTCGCTATTGCTTTCAGAAGGGTCGCTGTCAGTTTGTTCAATCGAGATAGTTCGGAAAGCAGATACTTTACCTCTGGTGACATATGTTTGTCTCTTTCAGTTGTCATTTTCTGGAATCGATACATGGATTGATACGAAGACGACAGAAGCTGTTGCAATATGACATGCATCGTTTTCTCACGGGAATATCTGCGTGCAAAATCTTCTCGGTAACTCCGCGTATCCTTATTGGGAGCTTCCTGCGCATCTTCAGACAGCCGACCAATCGGCAACGGAAAAGCTTCAATTACGGCGTATCTGTGTATCAAAACTACGTAGACTAATGTCGGCATCAGATATTACTGCAGAATATTCAGAATCCGGAGAAACTGGCATGCGACCCTCAAGAAACATACATTTCTTTCCAGAGTTCTAGATAGATATCTTTTAGGTCTAGAGTACTCTGTACAAAATTTGAAAATTTCTGCAGAATTTCATGAAAAAGTTGCTCGATGAAATTTTAATCTCGTAAAGAAAATATTCGCCAACATCCAAAAAGAAAAAAAAAGGACCAGAATTCCGAATGAGTCCCCATGAATTCTACAGAAAACCCTAACGACATTTTTTGTGCAGATAATAATTTATGACAAAACTGCAATAGTTTTTACTATGGTGGACTGCCGCATGGTAGAAAAATGTCCATCCATTTGAAACGTGCAAACATGTGTTCCCAAATAAATTTGAACACGTTAACTATGCTATGAAAGTAGTAAGAGAACCATTTACAAAAGTGGAGCTACGTAGAGGAAAATTTTGCAGCTAACTATTTCGTATAATGTCCGTAGTAGTTTAAAGTCCATAAACGTCATTATACTGGTTAAAAATGTACTGAAGACACCTTCTAGAGTGCTACAAATCTTATTTTAGCCCGAAAACAAGGTAGGATCGCTGTCATATATTAAACAGGCCACACAAACAATACCTGAAAAATGTGTCAATATCCGACTCATCGTTTACTGTCGACTGTCACGGCACGTATCACATCGTCTTGAGACTGCAATGACACCGTAGCATTGGGCAAGTGTGCACCAGTGCAATTTACGCAAGACCAGTGAAGTCGGAACGCGCACCGTTATTTCTCTGTTCTGCGCAAATTCTGAAGGGTGCTGACCCACTGTGTGGCTGCACCACGGCCCGCGCACCGACAGACCAGAGGCCGCTGAAAGACAAAGCGACGTCCCCCACTGCCGGACCAACAGAGGCCGGTACCACACCAATGGCCAGGTCAGCACACCGAAACACGTGCCCAGCTACGATCGACGCGCGCTGGCCAAACCATATCCTACTTGCACGAATTTCGACTGGAGCCCTTCATAGATGGGATATCATTCCACGAACCAATTATCCAGGTTCGCGCTCCGGCTCCAGAAGTAAGCATCGAGGATGTGCCAGGAGCCATCGAAGCATCCACACGGAAACTGATAAGCAATACTGACACTCTTCGAACGACATCTCGCCACTTGAACTACGTAGATACATCGACTGAGAAAGGTCGCATTGCATTCGGGTACCTCAGGCCATCATCGATTTGTCCCACTGAAAACAATCTAATATCACCACCATCCCAATAGGGCTTAAGGAATCAAGAAGCTCGTAGCCCTTCTTACAAGTTAATAGAGAGCTAATTATCCTTTCACCTAGACACCTGAAATTACAGCCCTGAAACGACAGCACTTCTGCAAGAACCACAAAAGAAAAAGGCCGGAAGACCTCGCCACATCACACGCTACACCGCAGTCGCATCTCGACTCTGCACGTTACCGAGGGACCGCACACCGTCCCGTGCCAGACGGCGTTGGTACAGCTTCCTTCACTAATTCTTCGCCGCGTTGACAGTATTGGACTTAGTACTAGAAGAATTTCCACAAACTTCGACATTTTTTCTCGTTCGCTCGTTTCAAGTGTTGCGATTCAGTTGCAACTTCCGTACTTAAACATCTGCTTAAGACTCCGGGCCTTAACTTTGGTTTCTATTTCAGAACTAACTTCTTCAATTAATGGGGAGACATTACTTTACACTTAAGAGTGTAATGTGACAAAATTTATGAACGTTAAATGTGTCGAACTCTGAGCTTGTTTTTGTTGCCGGTTTGTTCCTTTGGAAGTTACTGAGGGTATCACGTAATAGCCATGGAAGCACCTATGTGACATATATTTTGTTTACAATGAAATTTTTTAATAGGGCGTATGGTGTATTTTCGTGCAATATTACCGTAGGGGCGGGGTATATGAAAAATCATTTTCGATAGTACCTACCAAACGGGATGTATTACGCGTTGGTGTACAGACATCATCCATTGCGTGTTACATCAGATTCTGTGAAGCTGTTGCTCGCATTCTGCTCTTAGAAAAATGTTTTGAGCCCACGTACACATTTCGGTCATATGGAGAGTGAGCAACAATGGGATCAGTTCTATATCGAGCTCCTTCCAAACAAAATTATCGATATTAGTTTTCGTTATTTGCAGTCGACGTTCATTTATTTAAAAAAAGGTGGTGTGATAGGCTTTGACAGTAACAGGAAGAGCTGCATAGAAGGCAATTAGAAATTATTTGTAGGAATATGGATACATGGAAAATACCGTGAATCGCTATTAGATAGCAAGAAAAAACTATAATATGAACTTAATTACTTATATTCTTTTCCTTTTCCATATTTTTCGTCAGCTCTTGACCTCCTCATGAATGGGGAAAATATACGATGGTGTCCGGTACTGAATTTCGGGAAGTTAGATCATTACAAGCTACGACAAAACAGTTACGTACTACTGCAGCCGATACGCCCATATGATACATTCAAACTAATGCAAACTCTATGTTTTGTCAGGCGGTGCGTTCCTGTTTGCTGTTTTCGTGTAGCGTCGTACAAAGCACTATCGGCTGTGCGACCGCTGCAACAAATACGCTTGTGTCGCCATAAAATCTAGTGAGCAAAAACTGTATTAACAAAACAGTGCCACCAACCAGATAAAAATTGTTTTCGAACCTGTTTAAAAAATGTGAACAAAGGAAATCTGGGCTACAGGGACGAGCAGTACAAAATAAAAGCTTAAATTAATTTCTTCATGCGATATGGGTACCGATGGGTCCCAACTAAGATGGCACACAATTTTTTTAAACCTAAACCTAAAATGCTGCAGGAGGAAAAGTCTTTTCTTTCTCTAAAATCGGACTATAATGCACTTCAGCTCTCAGAGTTTAATGATACCCGTAATAAGCTTCAAAATTCACACTAATTGAGCAGATCTACAAATGAAAGACAAATCGTAAAACAAGTTGTAAACAAAGCTACATAGTTTAGCCGGCAGACAACTCAGACGCATGTGGCATTTCTTCATGTACCATACTTATATGACCGTGTATGGCCATGAGGACAAAGTTTTATTTTTTAATGCTTTACTCTCTTTCATCATGAGTCCGTTACGAAGGTACAAAAAGTAAGTTGAGGTTTATGGCACAGCATGATTTCATAACCTGTACACAGAGGATCTGAAGATAGCTACTTAGCCCTGTCGAAACTAATAATCCATTGTACCTGCATGAGATCAAAGCAATAAAAACTTACTGTAACCTTTGAAATGTATTTACTAATCTTTTATTGATCTCAAGATGATCTCTAACGGCCTAAACTGGTCATGGGACTAACTGAAATAAAAGTATAGTTCTCATTAACAAAAAATGGTTCAAATGGCTCTGAGCACTATGGGACTAAACAGCTGGGGTCATCAGTCCCCTAGAACTTAGAACTACTTAAATCTAACTAACCTAAGGACATCACACACATCCATGCCCGAGGCAGGATTCGAATCTGCGACCGTAGCAGTCACACGGTTCCGGACTGCGCGCCTAGAGCCGCGAGACCACCGCGACCGGCTCTCATTAACACACTGCCTGACAAAACACCCAAAAGCCATGTTCATACGTCAAATAAAAATCGTATACGTCCACACCATTGGGTGGTATGTAAATGACTAGAGTTGCAAGTGTCTGTAGTGAGTAGAATGGTTACCATACTGCAACACTGTTGTTCGTGTTCATCATTATTAACAGACATAGTAGGGTATACAAAGGGGATGAACACCGTCAGATGTTGCGTGGTCGCTCTGAACGACACGGAGGTGCCGTGTAATCGTGTCAAACAGCGTTATCAGCGCCTGACAATTTTTAAGCGGCCTCTTTTGAGTCCCCATGTAGATGGCCAGGCGAAACGTTCAGTATCCAGATTCTTAGGGTATTTGGCTGTGAAACTGGCCCCATGTTGGATTATATGTCAAAGTGAGTGGATTGCTGATGATCCATGTTACATTTTGTTCAGCGATTAATAGCGTTTCTGCACTACTGGATGACCATGCCGGCCAGCATGGCAGCGACCTCTGTAGGGCCCATTCTTCTAATGTTTTGGAGAGGTACAGTTGTGTTACTTCTGGCTTCGCGGTGTGGTGAGCCATCATGGATGGTAGTGACTGAAGGAACTCAGGCGAAACAGCAGTACGTCATACACAATATAGTGGTGTCATTTTTCAACAGAACAATGCTCGTCCATACATGATACATGTCTGTATTAGCAATCTGCGTAATTCAGAGGTTCTTCCGTGGCCAACAGGATCCCTAGCTTTTTTCCCCGACAGAACAAGTGTTACTCCATCTCGGACTTCAAATCTATCCGAGTGCCAGCATGCAGGATATCAATGCGCAGGTACAACAGTTGTCGGCCACATTATCTCAGGAGAAAATACAACGGCTTTATGGCACCTTTCCCAATTGAATCAATACATGCATCCAGAAGGAGGAGGAAGATAGTGTTTAACGTCACGTCGACAGGGCGGTCATTAGAGACAGAGTTCAAGATCGAGAGAATGGGGAAAGAAATTTGTCGTGCCCTTTTCAAAAGAACCATACAGGGATCGGCATGGAGCGATTTAGAGGTAACATGGAATACCTGATTCTAGATAGTCGGACTGGGATTTGAACCGTCGTCCTCTCGAATGCGAGTGCAGTGTGCTAACGACTGCGCCACCTCGCTCGGTGTGTCTATCCATACTAGTCGGGGTAAAACCTCGTACTGGTAAGTGGACCCTTACTACCAAGTTCTTCGTAAATTTCACTCGTTTTCATAAGCACTAAATATTATCACATACCCTCTCAAGTTTCATTCCGTTTCTTCCTATCCTGTAGGTGCTTAACTTTGTTTGTGAGGTAATGTAGTTTATCTTTCCCTCGGAGACCACGTATTAGACCATGTTGTTGTTGTGGTCTTCAGTCCCGAGACTGGTTTGTGGCAGCTCTCCATGCTACTCTATCCTGTGCAAGCTTCTTCATCTCCCAGTAGCTACTGCAGCCCACATCCTTCTGAATCTGCTTAGTGTATTCATCTCTTGGTCTCCCTCTACGATTTTTACCCTCCACGCGGTACTCCAATACTAAATTGGTGATCCCTCGATGTCTCTGAACATGTCCTACCAACCGATCCCTTCTTCTAGTCAAGTTGTGCCACAAGCTCCTCTTCTCCCCAATTCTATTGAATACCTCCTCATTAGTTATGTGATCTACCCATCTAATCTTCAGCATTCTTCTGTAGCACCCCATTTCGAAAGCTTCTATTCTCTTCTTGTCTAAACTATTTATCGTCCACGTTTCACTTCCATACATGGCTACACTCCATACAAATACTTTCAGAAACGACTTCCTGACATTTAAATCTATACTCGATGTTAACAAATTTTTCTTCTTCAGAAACGCTTTCCTTGCCATTGCCAGTCTAGATTTTATATCCTCTCTACTTCGACCATCATCAGTTATTTTACTCCCCAAATAGCAGAACTCCTTTACTGCTTTAAGTGTCTCATTTCCTAATCTAATTCCCTCAGCATCACCCGACTTAATTCGACTACATTCCATTATCCTCGTTTTGATTTTGTTGATGTTCATCTTAGACCCTCTTTTCAAGACACTGTCCATTCCGTTCAACTGCTCTTCCAAGTCCTTTGCTGTCTCTGACAGAATTACAATGTCATCGGCGAACCTCAAAGTTTTTATTTCTTCTCCATGGATTTTAATACCTACACCGAACTTTTCTTTTGTTTCCTTTATTGTTTGCACGATATACAGATTGAATAACATCGGGGATAGGCTTTAACCCTGTCTCACTCCCTTCCCAACGACTGCTTCCCTTTCATACCCCTCGACTCTTATAACGGCCATCGAGTTTCTGTACAAATCGTAAATAGCATTTCGCTCCCTGTATTTTACCCTTGCCACCTTCACAATTTGAAAGAGAGTATTCCAATCAACATTGTCAAAAGCTTTATCTAAGTCTACAAATGCTAGAAACGTAGGTTTGTTTTTCCTTAATGTTTCTTCTAAGATAAGTCGTAGGGTCAGTATTTCCTCACGTGTTCCAACATTTCTACAGAATCCAAATTGATCTTCCCCGAGGTTGGCTTCTATCAGTTTTTCCATTCGTCTGTAAAGAATTCGCGTTAGTATTTTGCAGCTGTGACTTATTAAACTGACAGTTCGGTAATTTTCACATCTGTCAACACCAGCTTTCTTTGGGATTGGAATTATTATATTCATCTTGAAGTCTGAGGGAATTTCGCCTGTCTCATACATCTTGCTCACCAGATAGTAGAGTTTTGTCAGGACTGGCTCTCCCAAGGCTGTCAGTAGTTCTAATGGAATGTTGTCTACTCCGGGGGCCTTGTTTCGACTCAGGTCTTTCAGTGCTCTGTCAAACTCTTCACGCAGTATTAGATCTCCCATTTCATCTTCATCTACATCCTCTTCCATTTCCATAATATTGTCCTCAAGTACGTCGCCCTTTTATAGACCCTCTATATACTCCTTCCACCTTTCTGCTTTCCCTTCTTTGCTTAGAACTGGGTTTCCATCAAAGCTCTTGCTATTCATGCAAGTGGTTCTCCTTTCCCCAAAGGTCTCTTTAATTTTCCTGTAGGCAGTATCTATCTTACCCCTAGTGAGATAAGCCTCTACATCCTTACATTTGTCCTATAGCCATGTCCGCTTAGCCATTTCGCACTTCCCGTCTATTTCATTTTTGAGACGTTTGTATTCCTTTTTGCCTGCTTCATTTATTGCATTTTTATATTTTCTCCTTTCATCAATTAAATTCAATATTTCTTCTGTTACCCAAGGGTTTCTACCAGCCCTCGTCTTTTTACCTATTTGATCCTCCGCTGCCTTCACTATTTCATCCCTCAAAGCTACCCATTGCTCTTCTACTGTATTTATTTCCCCAATTCCTGTCAATTGTTCCCTTAAGCTCTCCCTGAAACTCTGTACAACCTCTTGTTCTTTCAGTTTATCCAGGTCCCATCTCCTTAAATTTCCACCTTTTCGTAGTTTCTTCAGTTTTAATCTACAGTTCATAACCAATGGATTGTGGTCAGAGTCCACATCTGTCCCTGGAAATGTCTTACAATTTAAAACCTGGTTCCTAAATCTCTGTCTTACCATTATATAATCAATCTGATACCTTTTAGTATCTCCTGAGTTCTTCCATGTATACAACCTTCTTTCATTATTCTTGAACCGAGTGTTAGCTGTGATTAAGTTATGCTACCAGGCGGCTTCCTCTTTCATTTCTCTCCCCCAATCCAAATTCACCTACTATGTTTCTTTCCGTCCCTTTTCCTACTGTCGAATTCCAGTCACCCATGGCTATTAAATTTTCGTCTCCCTTCACTACCTGAATAATTTCTTTTATCTCATCATACATTTCATCAATTTCTTCATCATCTGCAGAGCTAGTTGGCATATAAACTTGTACTACTGTAGTAGGCATTGGCTTCGTATCTATCTTGGCCACAATAATGCGTTCACTATGCTGTTTGTAGTAGCTTACTCGTACTCCTATTTTTTTATTCATTATTAAACCTACTCCTGCATTACCCCTATTTGATTTTGTATTTATAGCCCTGTATTCACCTGACCAAAAGTCTTGTTCCTCCTGCCACCGAACTTCGCTAATTCAAACTATATCTAACTTTAATCTATCCATTTCCCTTTTTAAATTTTCTAACCTACCTGCCCGATTAAGGGATCTGACATTCCACGCTCCGATCCGCAGAACGCCAGTTTTCTTTTTCCTGATAATGACGTCCTCTTGAGTAGTCCCCGCCCGGAGATCCGAATGGGGGACAATTTTACCTCCGGAATATTTTACCCAAGAGGACGCCATCATCATTTAATCATACAGTAAAGCTGCATGCCCTCGGGAAAAATTACAGCTGTAGTTTCCCCTTGCTTTCAGCCGTAGAGCATACGAAACATGTATATACAAACTTTCACGGCTGCAATTGTCACAGTTAGTAAAATATTTCGGGCTATTATGCCGTGGTCAAAGGAATTTCACTATATAACACGACGTTTCGTCCCCATCAGCGGAGGACATTTTCATGGCGGATCGTACCTTTGTTGAATGTCCGATTCACATCCTGCCTCGCTACTGACTACAACAAAACAGCTAATTCCGCGAGCTTCCACGCAATGGCGTGACGTCACACGTTTTGAATACGCGTGCTCTACTGGCCGTTGTGAAAAAAAAAATGGTTCAAAAGGCTCTAAGAACTATGGGACTTAACAGCTGATGTCACCAGTCCCCTAAACTTAGAACTACTTAAACCTAACTAACTTACGGATAGCACACACATCCTTGCACGAGGCAGGAGTCGAACCTGCGACCGTAGCAGCCGCTTGGTTCCGGACTGAAGTGCCTAGAACCGCTCGGCCACCTCGGTCGGCTGGCCGTTGTCGACTGCCGTCTTTCTTTGTTACTATCATTCCATGATGGAAGACTGAAACATATCTTCTTCAGCACCGGAATCCAAATTTCATTCATTTTACGCCCTTCTCCTTCCTACTTAAATTCCTGTGGTGTTTCGCAATCTCTATGGCTTTTCTGTATAGCCTTTCGTGGTATACGTTTGTGGTTGCTTGTGTGCTTGGGAACCGATCAAAATGAATGTAGTGGTCTCCTGGCTGTACAACAAGTTCCGCAACAGCTGGTCTGTGAATCTCCCCCCTTCCGCTAGTGCCCTTGCGCTCCTCGAGTCGTTTTTTGACAGTTCTTTCTGTAGTACCTATGTACACCTCCCCACAACTACGCGGAATCCTACAAATTCCAGCTTTTTCCAGCGGTTGGCTAGCATGCTTGGCCGATTTTAGATGATCTTGTACTTTCCGTGTGCGTGTGTAAATTACCGCGATGACAAGATTTTTCCTATGCGTCAGTTACGTCCTTAAAGAATGGTAGGAAAACTTTCAATTTCTCCGGCGCTTGAGAATCACTATGATTTCTACGCTGTGGTCTTAAAGCTCTTTTCACCTCAGCGAACGGATAAATATCAATGAGGAAAGTCGTGGTGAGCTGTTTTAATTTTGCGTCAAGCAACCCTGGTTCACAGATGTTCCTTGCTGTATCCACCAACGTTTTTATGACGCCCCGATTTTGCTGCGGGTGGTCGTTCGAATCCCGGTGTAGGTTACGGTTGGCTCTGAGCACTATGCGACTTAACTTCTGAGGTCATCAGTCGCCTAGAACTCAGAACTAATTAAACCTAACAAACATAAGGACATCGCACACATCCATGCCCGAGACAGGATTCGAACCTGCGACCGTAGCGGTCGCTCGGCTCCAGACTGTAGTGCCTAGAACCGCACGGCCACTCCAGCCGGCTGGTGTGGGTTATGGTCTGTGTGTGTAGGTTTTCGGTAGACTGTGTGGCCCAAGCTACCATATTCTTTCCTGAAAACAAGTACATCAAGAATATTCTTAAACTCCTCTGAAGGAAAATGACCCTTTTGATATCAGCAAGCAAATATTTATTTCGGCGTACTCGAAGCTGAGACATACTCAGCAACAGGACTATAATTCAGCTTCATTACTTACTTTTGCTAAATTGAGCGGAAACGAAAAACAGCTGTGTTTAAACAATATCCGTAACATATCAACCAAAATGTGTGGAGCTGTAGCAGCATGTGCTATGAAGGAATAGGAATATCCTATTTTTAACTTAAAATATTAATCTAGTATTGCCATTCTCGTGTAACTATACGTCTGGCTGCACCCCCTGAAAAGAAGATAGAGAAAGTAAGATGAAAACAGTTGGCAGCATTTCATTATTGAACGACAAGGACATTTGTTCGTGCCGGGACACAGATTTCCTCGACATTGACAACAACCATACGAACTACAGTGTCTGACTGAATTATTATTCAGGAAGACGCGGCCACGCATCATATCGTTAACAGAGTAGTGTATCGCAATGAATGGTCCGTACAAAGAGCGGCAGCTGCGCAGATCGACTCGAAGCGCATGTTGATTTAAGGTCAATTATCATATTCTGAAAATGCGACCGGCGGTACTGTTCACAAATCATCGGCTCGTCGGCGCGGCCAAACGCCCGAGAGAGACGCGCGCATTTAGATGAGTTCTGCCACTGAAACACGCAGCGGGCGAGCTATCTGTCCACACGCACAGGGCCGGGACGGTTCGGAGGAGCAAAATTTATGGCGCGCTCATATAAATTATATTGCCGGACGGCGGCGCCGATGAATTATTTATCAGCACAGAGACAGGGCGCGTAATAGATTCGTTGCGGTGCTGACTGAATCGGTTCCCGTTTTTCAGCTCGCGAAGCATGTCCAGACACGCGAGGACGTCGTTTGACTGCCCGAGGGAAGTCTTCCGTAGAGAGAAAAGATGACGTTCTTGAGAGGTGCGGTTCGGAAAAGGAAAATATCTTTGAGTATATGACAACGCTGGTGGTATAGTAACTACTGATGTGTCTCAATCAGACTAGATTTTCCTAGAGCCATAATTTAAAGCCGGTTCTTTAATCTTTGTTACTGTGCTTTCTCGGGACAGTTTCCGCCAATCGTCAAAAATCTGCCAGTTCATTTCTTTCATCATCACTCTCCCGTATGTCAAAAAATGACTCAGATGGTTCTAAGCACTATGGGACTTAACGGCTGAGGTCATTAGTCCCCTAAACTTAGAACTACCTACTTAAACCTAACTAACCATCACACACATCCATGCCCGAGGCGGGATTCAAACCTGCGACCGTAGCAGCCGCGTGGTTCCGGACTGAAGCGCCTAGAATCGCTGGGCCACCGCGGCTCGTTTTCCGTGTGTCAAACAAACATATAATCAAACGCTTTGCCTTCTCTGTATGCGTTTAATATCCCCTGGTAGGTCTATTTGGTACGAGTCCCACACACTTCAGCAGCATTCCAGGACGGGTCGCACGAGTGATTTGTAAGCAATCTCCTTTGTAGAGTGGTCGCATTTTCCTAGTATTCTGCCAATAAAACGAAGTCTGGTAACTGTTTTACCCACGACTGAGCGTATGTGATAGTTCTATTTCATGTCCCTACTGTGTGTTACACTCAGGATTTGCATGAGTTTACAGATTCTATCTCTGACTCAACGAAATTATTTTTTTGTGATGTGCACAATTTTACATTTTTGAAAATTTAAAGCAAGTTGACAATCTTTGCACCACTTTTAAATCTTATCAGAATCTGACTGGATATTTGCACAGCTTCGTTCAGGCTACATTTTGTTGTAGGTAATTGCATCTGATAACTGTGCTGTAGATAATTGCGTACGTCACTAACAGGTAGTACATCTATAACAAATACAGCTGGTGTCAAAGAATTTCCAGTCGGCGAATACATTCTTAATTATTTCGTACAGTAGTGGATAGTCAATAATGACTGTCCTTTCAAACATACACTCCTGGAAATGGAAAAAAGAACACATTGACACCGGTGTGTCAGACCCACCATACTTGCTCCGGACACTGCGAGACGGCTGTACAAGCAATGATCACACGCACGGCACAGCGGACACACCAGGAACCGCGCCGTTGGCCGTCGAATGGCGCTAGCTGCGCAGCATTTGTGCACCGCCGCCGTCAGTGTCAGCCAGTTTGCCGTGGCATACGGAGCTCCATCGCAGTCTTTAACACTGGTAGCATGCCGCGACAGCGTGGACGTGAACCGTATGTGCAGTTGACGGACTTTGAGCGAGGGCGTATAGTGGGCATGCGGGAGGCCGGGTGGACGTACCGCCGAATTGCTCAACACGTGGGGCGTGAGGTCTCCACAGTACATCGATGTTGTCGCCAGTGGTCGGCGGAAGGTGCACGTGCCCGTCGACCTGGGACCGGACCGCAGCGACGCACGGATGCACGCCAAGACCGTAGGATCCTACGCAGTGCCGTAGGGGACCGCACCGCCACTTCCCAGCAAATTAGGGACACTGTTGCTCCTGGGGTATCGGCGAGGACCATTCGCAACCGTCTCCATGAAGCTGGGCTACGGTCCCGCACACCGTTAGGCCGTCTTCCGCTCACGCCCCAACATCGTGCAGCCCGCCTCCAGTGGTGTCGCGACAGGCGTGAATGGAGGGACGAATGGAGACGTGTCGCCTTCAGCGATGAGAGTCGCTTCTGCCTTGGTGCCAATGATGGTCGTATGCGTGTTTGGCGCCGTGCAGGTGAGCGCCACAATCAGGACTGCATACGACCGAGACACACAGGGCCAACACCCGGCATCATGGTGTGGGGAGCGATCTCCTACACTGGCCGTACACCACTGGTGATCGTCGAGGGGACACTGAATAGCGCACGGTACATCCAAACCGTCATCGAACCCATCGTTCTACCATTCCTAGACCGGCAAGGGAACTTGCTGTTCCAACAGGACAATGCACGTCCGCATGTATCCCGTGCCACCCAACGTGCTCTAGAAGGTGTAAGTCAACTACCCTGGCCAGCAAGATCTCCGGATCTGTCCCCCATTGAGCATGTTTGGGACTGGATGAAGCGTCGTCTCACGCGGTCTGCAGGTCCAGCACGAACGCTGGTCCAACTGAGGCGCCAGGTGGAAATGGCATGGCAAGCCGTTCCACAGGACTACATCCAGCATGTCTACGATCGTCTCCATGGGAGAATAGCAGCCTGCATTGCTGCGAAAGGTGGATATACACGGTACTAGTGCCGACATTGTGCATGCTCTGTTGCCTGTGTCTATGTGCCTGTGGTTCTGTCAGTGTGATCATCTGATGTATCTGACCCCAGGAATGTGTCAATAAAGTTTCCCCTTCCTGGGACAATGAATTCACGGTGTTCTTATTTCAATTTCCAGGAGTGTATAAGAAAGGTGTTACAATCCTAAACGGATAGACGATGATAACAACTGTGGTCACTGTTCCTCGGAGTCTCATTCTCCACGTGCTGAAATCCAACTGATAGCGTCGAGGAGCATTAGATGATGATAGGGGAATACGGTATAACGGTGTGGATAACATGAAGTGTAGAGGTTTGTGTGGATCCGGGGAGCTGAATTGCTTAAGTCGCGCTCGCGACAAACAGGGAATGAGAATATTTTGTTACGACTGGATTATTTTTTTCTGCACTAGTCTTTTCTGTAAGCACACCAGTTTTCAAACAGTATTATCATAAATGAGAAACATCAAACAGCTTCAGAGTACAGGGATTTACCTCTATCCAACAGTGTTCTGCCCAGGGCATTTACCATTATCCAACAGTGTTCTGTCCAGCTGAGCCATCCGTGTTCGCATCATGTCGGATTCAAAACTTCTTAGCTTCATTTTTTTTATTATTAACCAGCTTCCTGCCTGCTGCTACGCATGCATACGCACATGTCACACGTTTTTCATATTGGCAGTTGTTATTCTCCACTGTTGTACAGCACACGGCTAGAGACAGATCGTCACATACAGCCATGGTATTCAGCTTAGTTGCGTAATGTTTGGCCCGAAGCATGGTGACAAAATTATTAGCTCGCTGCAGTGCGCATTGACGCAATGAACAACACAGTAGAGAGACAGATTCTGTTTCATACTTTTAAAGTAATCCAAGTCCACTAAATTTAGGAATGAAATACCAACAGGTTACCCTCCAACATTTTTACACGTCATACCTTCTGATCCCCAACCCCTCCCCTAGGGGTAGTAGGTGTTTCTTACTTCCATTTTTACGCAAATAGTGAATTATATGGATTACCAAAATTTTTGAAATTGCTCTGGGAAATTCTGAGTGATGCTTCTGTATAATTTCTTTTCATATTCTCCCCTATGTGTGTCTTACTGCCACAGTAAATTTTCTACAGGTATCACCAATTTGGATGAAATTGCTTTTAGCGTTGCAAAAGTATACTTTCCTTCCATTTCCCACCCTCCCTGCCATCCTTAGGAGTAATATGTCACCCACTGAGGCTAGCAACCCCGGAAACTGTGGACTCGATGTGGATATGGATCGTTATCGAATATTTTTTTCATCTTACGGCTTCTCACTCCCAATCTATAAAATTTGGTTGAAATGGCTACGGACGTTTCTCAGTCATAATGATTTACGACATCTCCTATTTGCTACCACCCGCACCACTATGAGTGGTGTGATATTCTTAAGCCATAGTGCTTCTTTCGAGACAGTAGGTGATACACAAGGTGATTCCGTGATGATGTTACAAACTTTCAGGGACGATAGGGAAGGGTAAATGTATCAATTTGAGGTGAGGGACCCTGGTGTAAAAACGACGCCGTCGGAAGTTCAAGGAAATTTGTTATGTACATCTGACTGTGGAATGAGTCTCTATCGGTGCTGTTGTTGCTAAGATTGTAGGGTAGCTAACTTTCAGAGGTGGTAGTTTGGAGAAAAACAAGCAAAGATTGGCAGTAAAAATGGGCTTTTAAACCTATATTTTAGGAGCTATGGGCATTTGTTTAGTAGAAATGTGTGTCATTGTAGAGAAGATAAACAAGTAGTTATAGCTCTTAAGGTATGTATGTATGTGTTTAGTATCCTCTGTGAAACCTTAGCAACAATAGTATCGGTACATGTATTCCACTGTCAGAGTTTCCAGAGCAATTTTTGCCAATAACTCTCGACTCGATCGTTTCAGGACCAGGGCCAATAACCCCAAATTGATACATTTACACTTCTTCATCATTACTGAAATTTTGTAACATGATAGCTGAATCACGCTGTGTGTATTGTTTCGCTGAAATAGCTCCAGTGATTTAGAAGGTTTTGAACGTATTCCAGCCTCGGACCGATTTAGTGCCAGGTCATCATCACATGAACTGTTTTAAAAACGAAAGGGAAATATAGTAGTGATGACTGGGTGTTGTGTGCTGTCCTTAGGTTAGTTAGGTTTAAGTAGTTCTAAGTTCTAGGGGACTGATGACCATAGATGTTAAGTCCCATAGTGCTCAGAGCCATTTGAACCATTTGGAAATATAGTAGAACAATAAGAAATTACAAATCTAAGTTATATAGCCGGCCGGTGTTGCCGAACGGTTCTAGGCGCTTCAGTCTGGAACCGTACGATCGTTACGGTCGCAAGTTCGAATCATGCCTCGGGCATGGATGTATGTGATATCCTTCGGTTATTTAGGTTTAAGTAATTCTAAGTCTATGGGACTGATGACCTCAGATGTTAAGTCCTATAGTGCTCAGAGCCATTTGAACCATTTTTTAAGTTCTATACACAAGCATACGTACTTGAATACGTTACATACTAAGGTCGGGAGTGATACTGACATGTAAACGTATCTGATCTGTGGTTGCTGTAACAGAACGCAACAGTTAAACAAATAATTGTAATAAAGTTAGTAGCTCTTAAGTTGTAAATGTAAAATTGAGTATGTTCACAAAATAAAATTGATTGAGAAAGAAAGCCTTCTGAAAGTGGAAACTGGTAAAAAATTTGTATGCTGATGTGCACAAGTTTGGCATCACTAGAAGCAGGTTAGATGACCTATTCATAAGAACGCGATTCTCGAATAGGTGATTAGTAACTGGCAGTCGCCGTTGTACGCTATAAAATCGGCAAAGACCTTGTTAATGAAGGTACTACCAGACAAATGAGAGATAGCAGAAAAGGAACTCCCAACAAAGACAAAGCAAGAACAGAGAGAAGAAACGTCATAGCAGATCAAAAAGACTCATCGAAAAAGTATTTGTTGCGCAACAAAGCGTCTACAGGCGGGCGTCATCTACCCTGCTTCCATTGTAAGTCTACCTTACCTACCAGCCTGCACAGTGAGAGGGCTTTGTCTCGCAAACGATTTTATATAGTAAATATTTTCAGTATTGTATTTGTGATTTATTACGTAGTTAACTTTCACCTTCAGTTGCCACATTCAGAGGGTAATTGCGTTTACATTGCGACCATCGCTCTCGACCGGTTTTGCTGATGAATTACTGAGGGGCGTATGGAAGTGCGTATAGTTGCGTGTAGAAGTAAATTTAATTTTAAATTTAACAGCCTCGTATTTCACTATCACCTTTTTCTTTTTCTTTAAGGAGATCAGTTGATAGTGAATCCCCACACTTTACGTATGTATGTACAAATGTATGTATGTGTGTTTGTCTGTTCTACATCTCCTCCTAAACCACTATACTGATTTCAAGCAAACTTAGTATACATATCACTTACTGTCTGGGACGAATCGTTGTGGGGCTAAGAACAACCTACCTATGAAAGAGGTAGTGGCGGAAAAGACGACGCTCGAATATCCAGATTTTATTCATTTAGTATTTAAGAACGAGAGCAATTAGTGAATTGCAACAAACTATACACCTAATTTCAAGCCCTCACGAAATTTTGCTATCGCTGACAATCTCCATAAAATGAAAAGGAAAGAAGTTTGTAGCTTGTTGCATTTTCGGCGTTCGTGCAGTAAAACTGCCATATGAAACACGACGTTTTTACTTATTACTGCTTAACTATCAACTGTATTGGAGACATGTTGCAGACTGTATTCTCTTATACAAATGAATGTATTCAGAAAGAAAGATCTATACGACACATACTTCAGGAGATACGACGTCGTAAACACTGAAGGAGCTCGAAAAATGTCATGCATGATGTTTTAATTTATTCACAAGCAATCTGCAGACAGTAGTCGCATATGATACTTGATGAATCTGCAAAATTATATTATTGTACAGCAAGTAGTTCAGGAGATACGATATCGTAAACAATGAGCTGCACGGAAATAAAACTGCAGAGCGAAAGTTGCTGGGCACACAGGTGAAATATTACGGGTAAAAAGCTCATGTTAAACCCCTGGAACGATTTCAGTCAAATTTGGTGCATATATTAGTTACGATCTGGAAAGAAATACTGTCGGGGTAAGAACCACCAGCCACCTATCAGGGTGGAGGTGCGTGCGTGTGTCTAGAGCCAGAAGGGGAATCGAACTTGGGCCCCTCGCACGGCATTCTACCACACTGATCACTTTTCTCTTTTTTGCTCTACCACTTCTTTTTATTGCACAAAAAAGGTAACAAAACGGGTAGCTTACAATGAAATGACATAAATAAGGTGACAGACAATTGCAGTCATGAATTACAGCATTCAAAGAATGAGGAATGATATTCAGTCTTCACCAGTAGAACACATTTAGCACCTTCACTGTCACCTTCAAGTGGTGGCAGTACAGCATGCACATTTTCTTCTTCTACAGCATGAGGTTCCTCATCATCACTTCCCAGATCAAAATTAATCATTCAGTAAATCCTTGATGTGTGTTCCTTCCAGGTTAAATTACATGGACAGAAGAGCAGTCACGAACAGCGAAATCGCAAAAGTCCTTCACTACTTTGTCATTTTTGTCAGTTCTAGCGCATTCTCAGCTATGGAGACTGGTAGGTATTGGTAAAAACGTGGAGAAAGAAGGGTGGTGAGCGAGATTGATAGCGAGGGAAATGATGGGGTTGATACAGGCAGAGGGAGGAGATTGATTGAGAAAGGAAAGAGAAGGAGATGGCATCGACAATGGAGAGGAAGAGGTAGGCGGAGAGGGGGGGGGGAGTAAGAAGGAAATGGACTAATAGAAGACTGGAATAAATACATGCCTGGGTAACGCTGGGTACAGATACCTGGCGATAAATGGGAAACCCTATTGATACCGTTTGACTGACCCGTTGATGTATATCATAATAAAAGAAATTTACGAGGTCACTCCCCTTTGTTGCCGGTATTCATGTTTTTAGTTGATGGCAGATTCGGATACTAGATTCGTTACAACAGATATCGCCACAACGTAGATATTTTAGATTTTCCTCTTTGTCCTGCAATGTTGTATATCTATGACGTCCATCGCTGCGGTTTTTAAGTAATCCGCAGAGGGAGGACATCACTAACGTAATTTTACAGAGAGTGTTACGAATCATAGAGACACGAAGAGATCCGAAATGGAGAACACTGTAAGATGATCTTCGGTGGAATAGTGGAGGTGCCGCAGGACACTGGACAAGAGGAGAGTACAGAGCTGCTTAGAACTGGCAATGAAAGGACTGAGGGAACCTGCCGATGAAAAGCCATCACAGAGAATGCTTAGAAGGCATACTTCAGTATTTCGAAAGATTTAATGAAAGACTATGCGTAACTTACGATGTACGCCGTCTCACATGAGCAACGTAAGACAGTCGCTGTGTATCATTTACATATATGACTTTACATCGATGTCTTAGTAGATTGTAAATGGGTCATATGGTGTTCCTCCTGCTGCGTTGTAAGTCTGACACGCGTGCTCCGAGTTACGGCTATGGGATGCATGTCTGCAATGGCTTTCGGAAGCCAATGGATGAGGGTAGGGTAACAGGAAGACCCCTGCGTGTACTGGGCCGCACGCGAGCTCGCGGCACGCACTTCCCGTTCCTGCAGCACGCATCTCAATGCATCGCAGTCGTGGGAAATTCTCCAGCTCATTTCCCTCTTCACTTCGGGTGCACTCCCACAAACTTTCGTTCTTCGCTTTAATTTACCGCTAATAACATCAGATAGATTGAAGAAAGGCACACCTACGATTATAACATTTGTAAATTTATTCAAGGATTCAGTTAGTGCTGCCTGGAATAGAGTGTTCGTAATTCTTCAAGTAGTAGGAAGAAAATACAAGGAGCGAAAGGCTGTCTACAACTTGTACAGAATCCAGGCTCGATGCATAAGGGTCGGACATGAAACGAAGGCAATAGTTGAGAAAGAAGTGGAATGAAATGAAGTGAAACTGAAAGTAAAATAGAAATAAAATAAGGTTCCTGGCCAAAAGAGTAAAATGTCATATCAACAACAGCAGTAAATGATATAACACGATCAGCATTCGTTATTAACAGTAACTTTACGGCAGAAAGTGATAAAGTGATACGGTTGTTCTCATCAGAAACAGCTATAAATCAGCACGAACAACAACAGTTCAATTATATATGCCGATACCACAAGCGAAGATACTGACCTGGCAATCCAGTACAAAAAAGGAGATGATAATTTAATAAGCATGGGTGAATGGAACATGTTAGTAGGGAAAGGAGCCGAAGAAAGACCTACAGAGGATATGGGCTTGGTAGTAAGAATGAGAGAGGAGAAATGTTAACTTAGTTCTACAATAAACTTCAGCTTGTAGTAGCTAATGGTGTTCAAAAATCGCAGTACATGGAAAACGTCAGGGGATACGGCAAGATTCCGAAATCAGATACTGAATTTAGGGGATACCCAGGAGCAGACATTGACCTAGATCACAATTTAGTAATGGTGAAGAAGAGGCTGCCATTTAAGAGATGCGAAAGAATCAGTGTGCAAAGGAAGGTACTAAAGAACTGAAAAATGACTAGATACTGTGATAATGAACGGATCAGTAGGCAGTTAGGTGGAAGGGGGATTTGCATATCTAGAAGGGCAATCACAAATGTTGGACAGACAAACGTAGGTACAAGGAAGGCAACTGAAGAACCCTTGAGTAACGTAGGAAACAGTTCAGATGATTGATGAAAGAACAAAGTACAACAATGTACAGGGAAATTCAGGAATTCAGAAATAAAATTAACTTGGGAATGAAATATATAGGAAGAGCAGGAGAGCCTAGACGAAAAGGTCGGAAGGACTGGTTCAACCTATAGAAAAAAGCAAACAGCCTTCAGTGAAGTTAAAAGAAAGAGTATTAACATGAAGAGAGCAATAGGCATTCCACTGTTAAGCGCACAGTTTAGAACGGGTAGCTGGGAAGAACACACTGAAGGTGTCTATGACGGGAAGTTTTGTGTAATGTGACTGAAAAATAAATGTGAGATTTTGAAATGTGATGCTACAGAAGGCCGCTAAATATTAGATGAGCGGATCGGATGCCTACTGAAGAGAAAAAGAATTTTGTGGAAAGGAATCGAATGACAGAACAAATCGTAAGGCATTAAATTAGACATTTTTATGAATATTTTCCTCTGTTTTTCTAGGAAGAGCGGACAATTTGTAGAGGAGACCAACTTTTGACTATAGTGAGTGAGTTCAAGTAGACATACATTACAATATTTATGTAGCGATGAAGAAGATTGCACAGGATGTACTATCGTGACGATCACTATCTAATCAGTCATCGTACTAAACACAATAACAATAAAGTTTAGAAATGCCAGACGTATTGTTCAAGTTCTTAAGTGTAGTACTACATAGAGATGAAACAGTTAGAACCACATATGTAAGGAGGGAAGAAAACTAAAATCAGTCAAAAGACTGTCACAAGGAAAACTTATACAGAATCTAAATTTTTAGCGTTGCAAATAATTAGATAAGGACAGTAAGGCGCCAGTTTTTAATCATTTCTATACTACTAATACACTCCTGGAAATTGAAATAAGAACATCGTGAATTCATTGTCCCAGGAAGGGGAAACTTTATTGACACATTCCTGGGGTCAGATACATCACATGATCACACTGACAGAACCGCAGGCACATAGACACAGGCAACAGAGCATGCACAACGTCGGCACTAGTACAGTGTATATCCACCTTTCGCAGCAATGCAGGCTGCTATTCTCCCATGGAGACGATCGTAGAGATGCTGGATGTAGTCCTGTGGAACGGCTTGCCATGCCATTTCCACCTGGCGCCTCAGTTGGACCAGCGTTCGTGCTGGACGTGCAGACCGTGTGAGACGACGCTTCATCCAGTCCCAAACTTGCTCAATGGGAGACAGATCCGGAGATCTTGCTGGCCAGGGTAGTTGACTTACACCTTCTAGAGCACGTGGGGTGGCACGGGATACATGCGGACGTGCATTGTCCTGTTGGAACAGCAAGTTCCCTTGCCGGTCTAGGAATGGTAGAGCGATGGGTTCGATGACGGTTTGGATGTACCGTGCACTATTCAGTGTCCCCTCGACGATCACCAGTGGTGTACGGCCAGTGTAGGAGATCGCTCCCCACACCATGATGCCGGGTGTTGGCCCTGTGTGCCTCGGTCGTATGCAGTCCTGATTGTGGCGCTCACCTGCACGGCGCCAAACACGCATACGACCATCATTGGCACCAAGGCAGAAGCGACTCTCATCGCTGAAGACGACACGTCTCCATTTGTCCCTCCATTCGCGCCTGTCGCGACACCACTGGAGGCGGGCTGCACGATGTTGGGGCGTGAGCGGAAGACTGCCTAACGGTGTGCGGGACCATAGCCCAGCTTCATGGAGACGGTTGCGAATGGTCCTCGCCGATACCCCAGGAGCAACAGTGTCCCTAATTTGCTGGGAAGTGGCGGTGGGTCCCCTACGGCACTGCGTAGGATCCTACGGTCTTGGCGTGCATCCGTGCGTCGCTGCGGTCCGGTCCCAGGTCGACGGGCACGTGCACCTTCCGCCGACCACTGGCGACAACATCGATGTACTGTGGAGACCTCACGCCACACGTGTTGAGCAATTCGGCGGTACGTCCACCCGGCCTCCCGCATGCCCACTATACGCCCTCGCTCAAAGTCCGTCAACTGCACACACGGTTCACGTCCACGCTGTCGCGGCATGCTACCAGTGTTAAAGACTGCGATGGAGCTCCGTATGCCACGGCAAACTGGCTGACACTGACGGCGGCGGTGCACAAATGCTGCGCAGCTAGCGCCATTCGACGGCCAACACCGCGGTTCCTGGTGTGTCCGCTGTGCCGTGCGTGTGATCATTGCTTGTACAGCCCTCTCGCAGTGTCCGGAGCAAGTATGGTGGGTCTGACACACCGGTGTCAATGTGTTCTTTTTTCCATTTCCAGGAGTGTATCTACCCTGCCTCCTGGTATGCAGTCTCTTTGAAGCGTGCTGCACACGGTAACGATTAATAAAGAGTAGAAAGTTTCGAGGGTGGGGATGATTGGGGAAGAGATGTTGGTAGGGCAGGACGTGCGGATACATTGGGCACATAATAACCCCTGTGGATGTCTGACAGTTCGGAAATTTATCTTTATCAGTATTATTCGTGTGTAGTGTACGTTTTATGCTGTCATGATAATGCCCTTATGACACTTCGTGCTTCAGAGTAACAGGCGGTATCTCTCACACGCTTGAGTGAGTGATGCGTGAATACTGCATTCAGAAAGAAAGATTAAAAAATATTTCGCCTTGAATATGTTCTGATATTTTGAAAATGTCCTTTAAAATTCAAATTGAATGCCACAAGAACTCACACAGTAAAGTCGCAGTTAAAATGAAAATATAAGGTGCAGTCAAATGAAAACCGAACACTCACCACGACGGGAACATGGAATGGTTCCATTCAACATTAATCTCCACACGCGTTAAGACATTTATCCCGCTGATAGACGAGACGATTAACTGCTGTTTAGTAGAACGCGGTGGGCCACTGACGGATCCACAAGCCCACCGACTCTTGCCTTCATCGCCCGACTGAAACCGACATCAACTCATGTCTTCTTTCAGGTCACCAAAGATGTGAAAATCACATGGTGAAAGATCCGGCCTCTATGATGGACTTGTAGCGTTTCCCAAACAGTTCACTGAAGCGTGGTCTTCGCCAGAGTGACCTCGTGGGGTCGGGCGTTTCCGTGCAACAGCAACCATAGTGGCGGGTGTTCGATTTTCATTTGACTGCCTCTCGTATTTCAAGATGGTTGAGTTTGTATACTCAAAAGAATTATGGCGTAGTTGTTCTAAAATTTAATCTAACCAACTGTCAGAAAGGCGTCTAAATACTTACATATGCTACAGGATAGCAGAATCTGCAGTTATCAGTGGCTGTCCAATTACTTTGTTATGAATCACAACCGCGTATGCTGTTTACGTCCTTAACGTGCTTCAAAACAATCGCCGTCTACAGACAATCAATTAGGAAATCAAAGTACTGGGCAGAAATAGCATGGAATGTATAAGATAATGACTCTGATCGCGTTTCTCTGTGCTAGCAATCATCTCGCAGCTCTTAGATGGTGGGTTAAGTTCGATATACAGAATGATTTAGCTGCCTCTACCTATAGATTTTAAGTAACCCACAACGCCTTCAAATACCGTTCGCATGATTTTCATATTCTATCGCCCGCTAGGCATAGACTATTAGTGCTACAGAAGAACCGAGACTTTTTTGTGGGAAATCAAACGTAGTTAAATTTTGTGTTGGGATACGTTTTAGCAGGAGGCCGTAGTTCTCTAACTATTCAAGATAAACGCCGGAAAGTGACCGACAAACGCGTTTTTCTTCAATAATGCAAAAGCCATGGCGTACTGCAAAAACATGTCCCAGTAAAACATTTAACTACATTAAATTTCCTACAAAAAGATTCACTTCATTTTGTTTGTAAGACTAGTAGTCTACATGTAGCAACAAAAAGAATATGAAAATCTCACGCTTGGTTCTTGAAGGCATTGCGGGATGCATAAAAGTTTAAGGTACTGGCATCTGAATCACCCTATATATTTTTCGAAACAGATAAACTAAGAAGAAGCGTTCGTAGCTGGATAAATTCTATTTACAGAAAGGAAACATGTTCGGTAATAACCTTATTCGCAGACTCTACCACGAGCAGCATCTGAATCCTTTCAGTGCGAAAGACGATTACGCTGACGAAGTAATAGGAACGTAATATGATCAAACAGTCTAGGTTTCAATGAGCCTCTTCTCCAGCGTTTCAAAACTATTACATTTAACGCAATCTGACTGCACCGACTGGGAGTTACATTTAAGTCACAGGCTGAATTTCTGAATTTGGAGAGCTGTATCCTATGTGAACCTTCTTTATAAATTTTTCAAATCCGGCGGATAAGTGGGGCTCTAATATGGATCTAGGTATATTCTTTTTACTACCATCGCTATCTACAAATGATTATACATGTTTTATTATAGTAAACCTTGAACCTATCATGCCCAACATTCAGATACCTACAATTATTTCATTACAGTTCGAGCAGAGAAATCCAGCTTTGCCTGATATTTGTATATTCCAGCCATATTAGTCGTTCTCCCTCCACTCTGCGTCTATCTCCTGGCCCCTGTCTCTCCATCTCCTACTCCCCACTCTCTCTGCTCATCTCCTCTTCTCAAATGGTTCAAATGGCTCTGAGCACTATGGGACTTAACTTCTGAGGTCATCAGTCCCCTAGAACTTAGAACTACTTAAACCTAACTAACCTAAGGACATCAACCACATCCATGCCGGAGGCAGGATTCGAACCTGCGACCGTAGCGGTCGCGCGCTTCCAGATTGTAGCGCCTAGAACAGCTCGGCCACCCCGGCCGGCTCCTCATCTCACTGGGTACCATCTAGTACTATCTAGCAGGCCATATCACATAGTAACAGGTACATTATTGTCCCAGCAACGCTGTACAAGTTCTTATGCCACATGTTCGTTGCTTGTTTATGTCGGCATTGTTACTGAAATAGAGCTGACAGATATTGCCGTTTTCTACCGTAACGCAATACTTCAAAACGACGAAACTTTTACGAATTAAATATTACTCGTTTTTCCTTTAATTTTATTGGAAAACGAAAATTTTTAGCACTGCTGCTATGGCTGACTCATATTTCGGTGCTTTACTTGGTTATTAGTAAAAAATAAAGAAACACCTGTTATAGCCGACGCCAAACAAGTACCGATAAATAAGGAGGGTTCAAAATTAAAATACCGGTATCTGTTTTAACAGGTCGGTTTTTCCTAAACCTAACCTATTATACCACTTTCTCTTTGAAAATTAGAGACGAAGCTTACTTTCGAAACGTCCCTTGAACAAGCCCGAAATTTCTTGAACAATGTTTGTGCATAATGAAAGGAGCTGCAGAAAAGAATTAATTTTTTTAATTTTTTTTATTTTTTATTTATTTTTACCACGGCCGGTAGTTGAACCCGGGTATCCTACTTACTAAGCAGATATGCTAACTATTACGCCAAGGTAGCACTATGATTAAGACACCAGCACGGACAACCCTAGTCCAGCACCCTCCCTAACACATCTTCAATTCATGCCTTCAGCCCATTTTTCCCTTCGTCCATCAGATCAACGTTTGCGGACTTCCAACAAGGACTGTCCAAGCCACCATCTGTACCGAGTGTAAACTGCGTGCATGTCCTCCCTAATGCAAGTCTCGTGTCTTTAATAGCCCAACACTCCTCTAACTTGACACAGCGGACGAGATATTTAAAACTACATTGCGTTCCCGATTCCGACGTCAAACATATATTGCGACGGCGGCCGTTTTTCAGTAGCCCGGCTGCCATCCGCAGGCCATAAAGCAGGCGGCAACGGCAGTAGGTCAGCGGCGTCCCACCTGCGGGGTGATGCACGGCCGACTCATTTATCGCTTCCCCCGGCGTGGAGACGGCACGCCCCGGTCACGCATGGCCGGCTGGCCGCACGCCAGCCACCAAGAGCACGCGCAGCCCGCCGGCTCTCACAGCCCAACAGCCTGGCCACTCCGGGCAGCGCCGCGTCGATATCCCGAGCAGTCTCCAGCCGGCTGCCACGCTGAGGCGTTTTCGCCACGAAAAGACTGCGCTTTCGAGGGGTGTCATCAGAAGTGGCAGCACGAAAGAGAAGTTCGTATCCGACTCTATCTCTGGGGAGTGGAAACTGATCCTTAATATAGACATATGTAATGTGTTGCGAATACATAGAAAGAAGGATCCTTTATTGTATGATTATATGATAGCGGAACAAACACTGGTAGCAGTTACTTCTGTAAAATATCTGGGAGTATGCGTACGGAAAGATTTGAAGTGGAATGATTATATAAAATTAATTGTAGGTAGGGCGGGTGCCAGGTTGAGATTCATTGGAAGAGTCCTTAGAAAATGTAGTACATCAACAAAGGAGGTGGCTTATAAAACACTCGTTCGACCTATACTTGAATATTGCTCATCAGTGTGGGCTCTGTACCAGGTCGGGTTGACAGAAGAGATAGAGAAGATCCAAAGAAGAGCGGTGCGTTTCGTCACAGGGTTATTTGGTAAGCGTGATAGCGTTACGGAGATGTTTAGCAAACTCAAGTGGCAGACTCTGAAAGAGAGGCGCTCTGCATCGCGGTGTAGCTTGCTGTCCAGGTTTCGAGAGGGTGCGTTTCTGGATGAGGTATCGAATATATTACATCCCCCAGTTATACCTCCCGAGGCGATCACGAATGTAAAATTAGAGAGATTCGAGAGGGCTCGGAGGCTTTCCGGGAGTCGTTCTTCCCACGAACCATACGTGACTGCAACAGGAATGGGAGGTAATGACAGTGGCACGTAAGGGGCCCTCCGCCACGCACCGTAGGGTGGCTTGCGGAGTATAAATGTAGATGTAGATGTAGATGAAAGCGATGTACAAGGTCTGTTCGCTCACTGGTACGTAATGACCGGCCGCGGAAGCCGAGGAGCAAACAGTTACTGGCGAGAGCACTGTTGTAAAAAACAAAGGAAAGAGTGCCATGAAGGAATCATCCGAATGCGACGGGAACCGATAGTTATGATATAAATGTACAGGCAAACAAATGATTTCAGAAAAAATGGACTATCTATTCAAGAGAAAGAGATTCACAAATGGAGCAAGTAAATAACGCGTTGGTCCGCCTTCTCTCCTTACGCAAATAGTTATTCGGCTTGGCACTGATTTACAGAGTTGTTCGATGTCCTCCTGAGGGATATTGGAGGCTGTAGTCATAATGCTTCAAACGTTGTCAACTGGGGAGAAATCTCGCTGCCTTGCTGGGCCAGGCAGTGTTTTAACAAGGGCGAAAACGAGAATTAGAAACTTTCGCAATGTGCCGGTGGGTGTTATCCTACTGAAATGTAAACCGAGGATGGCTTGCCATGAGTACAAAAATAACAGGGCGTAAAATATAGTCGATGTATTGCTGTGCTGTAACGGCGCTGCAGATAACAACCAAAGGGATCCTGCTACGAAAAGAAATGACACCACATACCACCAATACTCGTTGTCGGGCTGCATGGCGGCCCACAGTCGAACAATTGTCCGGGGCGCCGACAGTCCCGCCACCGGTGGTCATAGAGGCTCAGTTCGAAGCTGGACACGTCACTGAAGACAATTTTATTTGTTTGAGGTAGCCCAAATGGCTAATGATTTTGACTGCACCATCACATGCAACAGCATGATGTATGTAATGTAACACGTTTTTACTCGTGAATTACATCACATATATTCGCAGTTGCGAATATGGACAACCATCAACTGCATAGAGGAATGACGAGAACGAAAAGTTGTGCCGGACAGGGACTTGAACTAATATTTCCCGATTATGGCGAGCTGTCACCTTAAGATTACGCTATCCGATCACGACCCACGAACCGACTCAAACTTCCATATCTCGTCAACCATGTGTCTGACAGGGACTTAAACTAAGACTTCCCGATTATTGCGAGCTGTCACCTTAAGATTACTCTATCCGATCACGACCCACGAACAGACTCAAACTTCCATAAGTCGTCAACCATGTGTCTACAACCTGCACTCATACATTCATTGTGTGTATTTCCGAAAGTCGCTTGCTTGGTGTCGGCGTATAAACGCATGCCTGCATGTCCGAAGAAACATTACTTCGGAATTTTCAATAACACTTGCACCGCTATGTCGTATCGTATATATCGTATCGTATGTTTCTACTTAAGTCTGAAGATGGTCATTACCGACTGGAATTAATAAACGCAGATTACAAGGAAACATTTTGATCCAATTCTGGAATAATAATAAAGGGAAGACAATTGTAGTCCAGCAGATGAGATTCCTAGGCGAAGGAGTGTGTGGAGACGCTTCTGAGAGCGGTGGGATACCAACGTGACAGTCGCCCGCCATACACCCCGACAAATAGAAGTGATTGTCTGGGATGCCGTTTCTTTTCATAGCAGGATTCCTGTCTTTGTTATCTGGTGCACACTTACTGTGTAGCGGTACGTTAACGGTATCCTAATCCCCGTTTTGTTGCCTTTCATGGCAAGCCAGCCTGGTGTTATACTTCAGCAAGATAATGCCCGCCCGCACAATGCGAGAGTTTCTACAGCCTGTCTTCGTGCTTGCTAAACTGTAAATTGGCCAGCAAGATCGCCGTACTGAAAAGGTTTGTTCCATTACGGGCAAGGCCCGACAACCATCTCGAGCCAATTGGACAGAATTTGGTACTACATCTCTCAGGAGCAACTCCAACGACTCCATCAGTCAATGTCAATCCGAATAACTGGTATTAGGGCCAGAGGTGGACCAGTGCGTTATTGACTTGCTCAGTTTGTAAAGCTCTTTCTCTTGAATAAATCATCCAATTTCTCTCAAATTATAGTTCAAATGGCTCTTAGCATTATGGGACTTAACATCTTAGGTAATCAGTCCCCTAGACTTAGAACTACTTAAACCTAACCAACCTAATGGCATCACACACATCCATGCCCAAGGCAGGTTTCGAAACTGTGACCGTAGCAGGCGCGCGGTTCTGGACTGAAGCGCCTAGAACCGCACGCCACAGAGGCCGGCTCTCAAATTACAATCATTTGTTTGTCTGTGTATCTACATCCCGTCTATCGGTTTCCGAACCATTCGGGTAATTCATACGAGGCGCGTCCTTCTTTACCTTTAGAGCGTATGCTCCTATTCATGAAACTGCGTTCACATGTGACCTGTTGTTTAAAGTGATAGGTTTTTCAGGATCTCTACACATCACATAACTTAAAAATCAGGCTCAAGAGTTATTAATGTTTTCGCGAAATTAGGCTAGAAACTTAAATCGACTCAGGATTCAAATTACGAATACCATATTTGCTATGAGGGTCTAGGTCACCATCATTACCATCGTCATCATTATCATTATCATTGTGTACATTTTCGGGTTCTGCTGTTACTAGAACATGAACCAAATCTGTTACCTCACTGTTCTGCTTATGACCCTCTACCTTTTATCCTGCCAAAGGTCTTAGGAGTCTTATTTCTACCGCTTAATTCTCTAGTCACTGTTTGGTTCGTACTTCGGATACATACAGCAGTAACGGTACGGTTATACACTACTGGCCATTAAAATTGCTACACCACGAAGATGACGTGCTACCGACGCGAGATTTAACCGAGAGGAAGAAGATGCTGTGATATGCAAATGATTAATTTTTCAGAGCGTTCACACAAGGTTGGCGCCGGTGGCGACACCTACAACGTGCCGACATGAGAAAAGTTTTCAACCGATTTCTCGTACACAAACAGCAGTTGACCGGCGTTGCCTGGTGAAACGTTGTTGTGATGCCTCGTGTAAGGAGGAGAAATGCGAATCATCACGTTTCCGACTTTGATAAAGGTCGGATTGTAGCCTATCGCGATTGCGATTTATCATACCGCGACATTTATCGTATCGCGACATTGCTGCTCGCCTTGGTCGAGACCCAATGACTGTTAGCAGAATATGGAATCAGTGGGTTCAGGAGGGTAGTACGGAACGCTGTGCTGGATCCCAACGGCCTCGTATCACTAGCAGTCGGGATGACGGGCTTTTTATCCGCATGGCTGTAACGGAACTTCCAGCCACGTCTCAACCCTGAGTCATCAGATGGGGAAGTTCGCAAGACAACAACCATCTGCACAAACAGTCCGGCGACGTTTGCAGCAGCATGAACTGTCAGCTCGGAGACCATGGCTGCGGTTACATTTAAGATGTGTTACGACCTGTGGCTCTACCCTTAATTCGATCGCCTCGAAACCCTACATTTCAGCAGGATAATGCACGACTGCATGATGCAGGTCCTGTACCGGCCTATCTGGAATGAGAAAATGTTCGTTTGCTGCACTGGCCAGCACATTCTCAAGATCTCTCACCGACTGAAAACGTCTGGTCAATGGTCGCCGAGCAACTGGCTCGTCACAATACGCCAGTCACTACTCTTGATGAACTGTGGTATCGTGTTGAAGCTGCATGGGCAGTTGTACCTGTACACGCCATCCAAGCTCTGTTTGACTCAATGCACAGGCGTATCAATGCTATTATTACGGCCAGAGGTGGTTGTTCTGGGTACTGATTTCTCAGGATCTATGCATCCAAATTGCGTGAAAACGCAATCAGATGTCAGTTCTAGTATAATATATTTGTCCAATGAATACCCGTTTATCACCTGCATTTCTTCTTGGTGTAGCAATTTTAATGGCCAGTAGCGTAGTATTACAGAATTTAACTTCTGTGTCTTTCCTGCTTTTATTCAGGAGCGTTCTTTTAATCGTGCCTAATAGTTATAAGACTTTTTAAGTACCTTCTAGTTCCAGGATCATTATCATGAACTTAAGATAGTGTGGCCTTGTTCCAATACGTTAATCTCGGTTATGATTTTAACTTAAGATATTCTTTTGCACAAAAGGACACAACTTTAGTTTTCACTGCCGATATCGTTAAATTATACATGCATATTTTGCCATTATATCAAAGGAGTATACTGCTCATTGTACGTCGTTTTCCCTATGTTTCTGAATAACCTTATCTGCTAAATACCATCGCCTCGGTGGACACAAATCTTCTATTTTCATCTGCCATTTATTGACAATGTCATTTATATAAAAGTTAAATAGCGTTTGGAGCACAGCATTGTAGTGAAACATGGACTGTGAGAAACCAGAACAAAAGGGAATCGAAGCATTTGAGATGTAGTGCTAAAGAAGGATGTTGAAAATTAGATTGATAAGGTAAGGAATGCGGAGGTTCCTCGGAGAATATAAGTAATATATGGAAAACTCTGACTAGAAGAAAGAATAGGATGTTTAGTCAACACGGAATAACTTCCATGGTACTAGAGGGTAAAAACTATAGAGGAACTCAGAGATCGGAATATATCCAGCAAATAATTGAAGACGTAGATTGCCTGTGCTGTACTGAGACGACGAGGTTGGTACAGGAGAGAACTTCGTGGCCGGGCTCAAATAAAATGGCTCTGAGCACTATGGGACTAAACAGCAGAGGTCATCAGTCACCTAGAACTTAGAACTACTTAAACCTAACCAACCTAAGGACATCACACACATCCATGCCCGAGGCAGGATTCGAACCTGCGACCGTAGCGGTCGCGCTGTTCCAGACTGAAGCACCTATAACCGCACGGCCACTCCGGCCGGCGGATGGGCTCAGACAGGAATTATTAAGGCGTATGGTTTCAACACCAACTCTAAGTGACTACAATGAAACCGTGAATAAAATGATTGATGTAGGGAAAGTTGGCATGCTTTAGTAGCGTGAACTACGGCCATTATGATAGCGTCCCGTGACCACGTGGCGATCGATGCCAACTTAAAACAAATACAGACCCACTCTATTTTAAATCCCGAAACACTTCAGCTGGTCGTAGGTTGTGTTCCAAAAATGAACAGCATAGAGACAGAAGTGATGACACTTTTTGCAGGACCTGACCATCATTTTGCAGAACAATGCTCAAGCACGTACAGTGCAAGTTGTTACTTATTTGTTTCACTGATGGGGCTGCTAAGTGTTAGACCACCTGCTGCACTCCCCTGATTTAAACCGTCGTGAGTTCAACTCGATTTCGAAACTGAAGGAAACACTTCACGGCATTCGCTTCAGAACTCCCACAAATTCTTTGGGTAATAGACCGCGCCGCTCGAACTGTCAACACAACTGGCACTGCTAAGAGTATCCTACGACTTCCACATCCATGGCAGTGGGTTATACACAATGGTGGTGACTACTTTGAAGGGCAGTAAAACTTTTAAGCACGTATCTATTTTGTACGAACTGTAAATAAATAGTTGCCACTATTAAAGTTCCAACCCTCGTACTTAGAGCCACATTCTAGAAGAGACGTCTGTACTTAGCAAAACCTGGAATAGCAGTGTCTGGTCCCAGAACTTAACATATCTCGATAGACCTGAGTCCACAGCAAAAATAGTCAGGGCGGTCTCGGCCCGTCTCCAAAGCCCACTGCACAAGGCACCACGCTAAGCCAATCAGAGTGCCTTGAGAACACAGGAATTTATAGTAACTTCAGGAAGTCTCTGATCGAAAGAATAGGTTTTGAAAACGGTGGAAAAGTGCATTGCCACCTTTGTTGTTGCTCGCCCCCACCGGTGAGATTTGAAGAAACCCAAAGAATTTCTCTTGTCCCCCGCGTGGAGGAAAAAAGAGAAGAAATCAGACTAGCCCTAAACACGCCCTGGTACTGTTTTCTTGCAAGTAGCTAGACAAGGAATTCAGACGTGGAAGGGAACGAAGAGCTGATTTCAGTAGTCACGTGAGAAATTTAAAAAAAAAAAAAAACTATCCACCAGAAATCCTTCCCCAACCGTTCACATCTGTCAGAAGTACGCGCATTATGTAAAGATTACAGATAAAACCGCAACATCTCAAAAAGCAGATTATGAAAGCTACACGAAAGTAAAATCTACCTATCAATGTCAGTCATTCTCAATAAAATACTGTGTTTAAATTTCGAGCAGTATCTATAGAGACATTTGTTCGGCAGCCCTTGTTTTACCTTTAAGAAGCATTTTTTGAAATCTAAGAAAGATTTTTTTTCCATGAACAGGCCTGTTAGTGGCTCAAAATGGTTCAAATGCCTCTGAGCACTATGGGACTTAACATCTGAGGTCACAAGTCCCCTAGAACGTAGGACTGCTTAAACCTAACTAACCTAAGGGCATCACACACATTTATTCCCGAGGCAGGATTCGAACCTGCGACCGTAGTAGCAGCGCGGTTGCAGACTGAAGCGCCTAGAACCGCTCGGCCACCGGGGCTGGCTAACAGGGCTGTTTATCATTATGATGTACGGACGACCGACGTTTCTTTTTCGACTCTGACAAGTAAGCAGTAACGGCAAGAATTTAAATTAAAAGCTACCTGACGAATTGCGGCTGGTCCCGGTGGAGGTTCGAGTCCTCCTTCGGGCATGAGTGAGTGTGTTTGTCCTTAGAATAATTTAGGTTAACTAGTGTGTAAGCTTAGGGACTGATGACCTTAGCAGTTCAGTCCCATAAGATTTCACAAACATTTGATCATTTTTTTGAACCTGACAATTTTTAGTTATCTTCTGGTTTAACTAGTAATCCTCCTCCTTTACTACAAGCATGTTTTGCCTATAGCGCCATTGTCATGTAAACCTGTAGATGTTACATTTGCTGAGTCAGTTTGCATGCGTACTTACATCTAGTTGGAATAGATGACCGTAGTGAACCAGTGAGTAAACTGTCGACTGCCTCCGTATTTGTTGCTAGATCGCTATAATGACGTAAGTTTTATTTGTAAAGAATAGTTTCACGAAATACTTTTGACAGTGGGAATGACAGTTTACTTTCGTTGATCCTTTATGTTGACAATGCAATCCTTGCTAGTCAGTGACATTAGTTGCGTTTCATTGATATTACAATTTTGTTATCGTTTGTATCAATGGCTGTCTTTGGTTTACTGATTACTGTGATTTTTATCCGTTCTGGTTATCCAAATTGTCAGTAAAATTTTCTAGATAATTTTTGTCTTTGATATCGATTTGTTCATTACGGACGTAGTTTCGATAATTCTTTGTCCTGTGTATATATTTCTAGTTCTGCCCAGATGTCCCTTTGATATCCTGTGCAGAACCTGTAATGTATTTTCGATACGTTCTGCTTTGTGGTTTTGGTTTTCGAGATGCTGGTAAAAGCTTGATTCACTGCTGTCGCTATTTCTTGTGTGTTCTTTGAACCTAATCTTAAAATTTCTTCCTGTTTGACCAGTATAGAATTTTGTGCCTGGGTTGACAAAAATCGGGATTTTGGTTTTTCCACATAGAATTTTCGTTCTTAGGTTGTTTTTCCTTCGGAAAAGTAGTTTCATTGTTGTTTTGTTTAAGATTTGGTTTATTTTATGCGATATTTGTTCCAAGTGTATCGTCTTTTGGTTATTTGTTTTTTGCTATGTTTTATTTCCTCTTATTAATTTTATGTCTTTGTGAATGCTTTACTTTTTATGTTTCGCTTGGTTTTCGTACACTTCGTGAACTGTATTTGGGTTGAAATTATTTTGTTAGGCTACGTATTGGAGTAATGTAAGCTGATTTTGTATTGCCTGGTGTCAGATCAGCAGCAGAAATTTGTTCGCTGTGGGACAAAATCTGGACTAAACAATGAAGCATCCACAGGTGAGTGAAATTCTTGGGCAACAACAATAATCCAGCAACGTCTCTTTTGTAATTTTTTGGTAGAAATGATGTTTCGATACAATGAAAAATGCTGTTCACACGCAGCACTGGAAAAATGCAGCTAACTTTGCTCCAGGAAGCCAGTGTTGTTTCAGAGAAGAAAAGAGGAGCTATTTTAGGGATCTGGTCAATGTGAAAAGCTCTGTGAGTGGAAAGCAAATATTGAATCGCAGTCTTTTAAATACACAGGCGTAGGAATTCTTTTTCCGCTTGCGCCAGGCCTATATAGGGAAGCAGTTGAAACAGGAACAAAGCACGTTCGACTTTTACTCCCGTGTGTCGCTTCGCTTAGATATATTCGCTGCTGGGCACTTGAATTGAGGGCTCTCTTCTGAAAAGATGAAAAAAAAAACAATAACTTAAAGAAAGTGATTCAAAGCTGATTATAACGATTTACTGCACAGCTTGTGTATGAGAATTTCTGCAACGTACTTGTCGATATGAAGCAGGGTATAGTTTATTCTGGTAGTACTTTTGCTATATTTCAAGCTGGATAATGCCACTATGGGACCAGGCATATTTCTTTATGTAATCTGTTAACTGGTCCAGCCACAGGTGAATGTGGAAGAATAAGTCAGCAATATCTAGAAAATCTATGTTAGGCGAATGTTCTTTTCCAGAGCAGGCCTTATCGTAGTTTGTCACTGTGTGAGGAGTTCATGAATCCCCTACACAAATGATTCATGAATCGTGCGCAAAAATTGTGACAGCTTATTAACATTCTGATGGAGTTGTGATTGTAGCGGTAAATTACCAAAATACGCCCTCAGACCTTATAAACGTAGGGTTAAGTGGCGAAAAGATTGTGCGTTAACCGATCTAGTTAATTTTTTCTTCGCGCACCTGAATATGGATTTCCGAAAACTTTGCGTTTCATAGAGGAATGTGCGGTGGACAGTTTTTAATTTTGTAGTTTTCAGTTTTTATATACTGTATTCAAAAGTTTTAATTGCATTTCTTCCCGACTGCCTATGCTATAATTCCAAGCAGTGTTTCTAGTACCTATTACTGCTGTAAAAGAAGATTTTATTTCAAATGTCACCCCTGAATCACTTGCTTGTTACATTTTTGTGTTACAAGACCCATTAGAAATTACTAAACGACAGAGATGATGTTTAAAACTGGTGCTGAGACTAAGAAGCAGTTCTGTGATCTGGGCAAGAGAGTTGCAGGTTGCCTACCGACTGCCGTGTCTTCGGCTGCTTTATGGCGACATCAGAACGTGGTACGCAGGGCTATAGGGTCAGTACACTGCTCTCTCGGCATTTGTCGGCTTTCCAGACCTCGGGCACGCTAATATTCATTTAAGAAGCTCCCTAGCTGGCAACACGAGACTGTGTCGACTCGTTCCGTAACTTCCAGCAAGGAAAACTGTAACCTAAACACTATTAATGTGGCAATAAGCTAGACTGCAATTAAAGTGTTATAATATCATACTCTTCATGTTAATTTGTGTAAGGATGTCGTAATAGTTCCACTTAAGCTGCTGCTTACTTAACAAGTATTTAATTCATTAAGTTTCGCACTATTGGCCAATTTCCGTCATACAGGCCACTCTCAAGTGCTATGGGTGCCAACCACATTCCGTAATACATAGGGTGATCAGGAACAGTCTGGAAGGCTTGTAAAGGTGTTGCAGGGGAAGTTGTGCTGAAAAGCAAATGCCAACAACAAAAATTCGATGCGTTGCGCCGTTTACGGGTAATTTCGCATTCAAGTCTGCTGATTAGGCAGTTTCACGCTCAAACTCAAGCACTTGCACACGCTGAAGTACGGTAATGCACAGACATCTCTGGGTCCATGAGTAGCCACTTGTTCAGATGCTCATTACCAATTAAAATGTACCTTTTGCGCAAGTGATAAAGTTAAGCTAAGTGAACAAAAGCTACTTTTGTTCGGTCTGGGGAAACTAAACTAAGAACAGGTTTTCCGGTGCTGTCTCTGGCAGGCAGATAGAGTTCGTGCGCACGGCGGAGTGACTGGCCAACTTCAATGCTAAATAACTCGGAAACGGCGCAACGCGTCAAGTTCTTTTTCTGAAGAGTTATTTCTCAGCACAACCTCCCCTGCAATACTAAGAAATGGTTCAAATGGCTCTGAGCACTATGGGACTTAACATCTGTGGTCATCAGTCCCCTAGAACTTAGAACTACTTAAACCTAACTAACCTAAGGACATCACACATCCATGCCCGAGGCAGGATTCAAACCTGCGACCGTAGCAGTCGCGCTGCTCCGGACTGAGCGCCTAGAACAGCGAGACCACCGCGGCCGGCCCCTGCAATACTCTTACAAGCGCAATGATAATTAAATGGACACCCTAGCTGCAAACAGGCGTTGATGTACTTCATTGGGGACATGTTGAAAATGTGTGCCCCGACCGGGACTCGAACCCGGGATCTCCTGCTTACATGGCAGACGCTCTACCCATCTGAGCCTCCGCGGGCACAGAGGATAGTGCGTCTGCAGGGACTTATCCCTTGCACGCTCCCCGTGAGATCCACATTCCCAACATGTCCACACCACTAGATGTTTGCCTATCATACTACCGTCATATATACTCTTACAAGCTTTTCACACTATTTCTAATCACCCTCTATGTGACTACGTCCATTGCTGATAGGGTATATTACGACAGGTTATTGGCACCTATAGCACTGGAGGATAACACTTGAGGATTGGTTGAAATTGGCCAATCAGGTGAAACGTAATAAATACGCTGGCGAGCAAAATTTAAGGACGAAAGGAACTTTCGGATGCGGTGTCACTGTCAAGTAACATACCTCGATGAAACTTCGACCATACATAGACAGAGCTGCTACAGTATAGTTCAGAAGATAGCTAGAAGAAATACGCAATGAGAACAACAGAAATGAAACTTCACTTCAAAGACATTGCTTACACGGAAGTCACTGCGATTTGTGACTCTCAATGGACACTGCAAAAGGCGGCCCACGGTCCTTAATAGTGCGTGTGATCACCATCGACTACGATGTATGCCCTCCAACGTGCTTGGTAAGAAACTTTCGTGGTATTGTATTCCATTCTTCCATCGGAGTAGCTGACAATTACTGGATGACCATTAATGAATGTAGGCATGCTGTAGTATATCTTCCGAAAGTATACGCATTTCATACGTGGTCGATAGGATTTAAGTCAGGGAAACGGGCAGGCAGCCCAATCACCGAATATCCTCTTGTTCCAAGAGCTGCTGCACGTGTGCTGTTCGATGGGGTTGCGCGTTGCCTTCTATAAAAATTAAGTTCGGGTCGAATGTATCCCAGAAAGGCGCACCTCGGAAGGAGTATTTTGCTCCAAGATTTAGACATCAGTACACCCTTGCAGCATTCTACATCGCCACATTATAACACCCGGACCACCCAAATGATCATGTTCGACAATGCTGGACGTAGTCTCATATGGCGAGAGGCGGTATCACGTAAGGCACTCAGAAACATTGTGCAATATGAACGTATTGGTGGTCCAGGTATTACGGTGTGGCGAATCAGAACGTTGCATGGGCGTACCGACGTTCAAATGGTTCAGATGGCTCTGAGTACTAAGGTACTTAACTTCTGAGGTCATCAGTCCCCAATAAGTTAGAACTACTTAAACCTAACTAACCTAAGGACATCACACACATCCATGCCCGAGGCAGGATTCGAACCTGCGACCGTAGCGGTCGCGCGGTTCCAGACTGTAGCGCCTAGAACCGCTCGGCCACTCCGGCCGGCGTACCGACGTTCAAATTTTTGAACACGCTACGCTTACTGTTCAACCTCATTGTAACACTGCAGTCCATCTCCATATGCACCTTTCAGTGGTGATGCGCCCCAGTCTTCATTGTTATGGATGAAAATGCACTCCTCAAATCTCTTGGGTTATGCGGGGGTCGCGTTGGGAAGATGTAACGCAGCATGTGCACGTGCAACAACGAACGTCCATCAGTTATCGACCGAGCTGGTGGAGGAACGAAACGCCTTACGATAAGAACTCTCATTACCAACATTGCAGCCAGCGGGGCAGCTAGTACCAGAGCAGGCATTGCTGTAAGTGGTGATCACACGCGCTACTAACAGCCGTGTCTCGCCTTTTGTACTGTGCAGTGGGCCATTGCGGCGACTCCAGTATAAATATTGTCACTGAATAAAAGCGACATTTATTTCCGTCTCACTGCGTATTTCTTTCCGTTTCCTTCTGTACTATACTGTAGCAGTCCTGTGTATGTATGGTCCAAGGTTCAAATTGTTCAAATGGCTCTGAGCACTATGGGACTTAACTTTTGAGGTCATCAGTCGCCTAGAACTCAGAACTAGTTAAACCTAACTAACCTAAGGAGATCACACATCCATGCCTGAGGCAGGATTCGAACCTGCGACCGTGGCAGTCGCGCGGCTCCAGACTGTAGCGCCTAGAACCGCTCCGCCACACCGGCCGGCTATGGTCCAAGGATCATCAAGCTGTGTTACTTAGCAGTGACACATCATGCGAAAGCTACTTTCGTCTTTAAGTATAGATCGCCACTGTAGCTGTTAAATCAGTGCCAGACGAGATGGAATAATTAAAGTGTCATCAAAATAATAACTACTTGCTTGATAGCATCTGAAGATGACATTTACGACTTTCAATGCGGATAGCTCGCACATTCTTGACACGCACTCGTTAGGGCACAGAACTCGTTTTCGGGAGGAGTGGGATCGCCCGGACCCCAGACAGATTAAGTGTCATAAATGAAATAACAGGGTGGTGCGACCACTTTAATCATCGTGGACGTCTGTAACGACCTCGTTGTTGACGGCACGTATAACCTCTCTATGTTGCCGACCGACGCCACGATCGGCCGGTATCACCGGCACGCCACCATAGCTGCGCGCACCGAGTGGCAGGTGCCGCCAAATTGAAAATGTTTATCCGCGAGGCGTGTGAGGGGTGCGCGAGTAGAGCTCGGACAGCGTGGCTCGGCGCGGCTAACTGAGAGCTCCATTAGCCGCGGGCTGTATTTTAATTAAGCCCGCCGCGGGCACCCAACCCAGCACAGTCCGCGGTCCGCGGGCGCCTCTCACACAGCGCGCTGCTCGCTGCTCCAGGGGAGCAATTACTACTGCACCGGCTCACCGGCCGCTGGCCGCGCTCGCCGATTTCCGAGTTAGAGGCGCCGCCACTCACATAGCCATACCCCGTCACGTATGTTGTCTCCATTGTATGGCATACGCAGCTTCAGCCAGGAGAAAACTACCAGAGTCTTAAAAATTGGGACGTACACTCCTCAGCAGCCCGAATATACCAAGGTCGTTCAGTAAGTAATGCGGCACATTTTTTCATTGCCAGTTTCAGTTGAAAAGACGCGGAATTTGCAGCGGGGCTTGATGAAAAAAATGGTTCAAATGGCTCTAAGCACTATGGGACTTAACATCTGAGGTCATCAGTCCCCGAGACTTACAACTACTGAAACCTAACTAAGGACATCACACACATCCATGCCCGAAGCAGGATTCGAACCTGCGACCGTAGCTGCAGCACGGTTCCGGACTGAAACGCCTAGAACCGTTCGGTCACAGTGTACTTGATGAAATTTTGCTAATTCAGCCTCTATTGTTCCACGACGTTCCGACTGGTGGCGGTACTACACATTGGCTTCAAAATAGCGTCTGTAACGGTAGTGCGTCCGAAGCAGAGAGCTGTCATTGAGTTTCTTTTTGCTGAAAACCAGAGGACCGCAGATATTCATAGGCGCTTGCAGAACGTCTAGGATGACCTGGCAGTGAAAAAAAAAAAAAAAAAAAAAAAAAACAGTGAGTCGTTTCGCGAAACATCTGTGCCGGCCGGAGTGGCCGAGCGGTTCTAGTCGCTACAGTCTGGAACCGGCGGCCGCTACGGTCGCAAGTTCGAATCCTGCCTTGGGCATGGATGTGTGTGATGTCCTTAGGTTAGTTAGGTTTAAATAGTTCTAAGTTCTAGGGGACTGATGACCCCAGCAGTTAAGTCCCATAGTGTTCAGAGCCAATTGAACCATTGGAAGCATCTGTCTTCGCCGCAACAAGGTCGCACAAACTTGTTTGATCTGCAGCTTCCATTAGGCCGCACAAAGCTACGACCCCTGCAATGTTGGAATGTGCGGCCGGCCGGAGTGGCCGAGCGGTTCTAGTCGCTACAGTCTGGAACCGGCGACCGCTACGGTCGCAAGTTCGAATCCTGCCTTGGGCATGGATGTGTGTGATGTCCTTAGGTTTGTTAGGTTTAAATAGTTCTAAGTTCTAGGGGACTGATGACCTCAGCAGTTAAGTCCCATAGTGTTCAGAGCCATTTGAACCATTGGAAGCATCTGTCTCGCCGCAACAAGGTCGCACAAACCTGTTTGATCTGCAGCTTCCATTAGGCCGCACAAAGCTACGACCCCTGCAATGTTGGAACGTGCGGACACTCTCATCGAGGTGATCGACGGGTCACAAACATCTCACTGCTCAACTGGACGTCTGTGTTTGTAGTGCTGACACACTGGTCCACTAGTTGGGATACTCAAAGGGATTCACCTGCTGGTTTCCTCGCCGCCTAACAGAAGACGTAGAGTTCAACTATGACCCACTGTGCGGAATTTCTTGCGTGTTGTGAGGCTGATCATAACAAATATTTGACCAACATCTTCATGGGCCGGGAAACGGGGTTCATTACTTCGAACCGAAGAAAAAAATACCGCAATACATGCAGAGGAGACACATCACCTCACCTTCGAAGATAAAGTTCAAAGCTGCACCTTCAGCCAGTAAACACATGGTTACTGTTCTGTAATGGTATACTGTGTTCGATGACCTCCAGTATGGTACAACGATCAGCTCTGAAGTGTATTGTGCTGCCCTCATGAAACTGAAGAAACTACTCCAGAATGTTCATCGCCGCAAAAATGCGAAAGAACTTCTCCATGTCAATGCATTCACACAAGTCTGCACACTCAAAAGGACCTCACAAAACATCAATGCACTGTTCTTCATCATCTACCCTACAAACCGAATCCCGTACCTCCCGACTTCCAGCTGTTTGACCCAATAAATAATGCACCTCATGGCCGGCCGGTATGGCCAAGCGGTTAAAGGTGCTACAGTCTGGATCCGCGTGACCGCTACGGTCGCAGGTTCGAATCCTGCCTTGGGCATGGATGTGTGTGATGTCCTTAGGTTAGTTAGGTTTAAGTAGTTCTAAGTTCTAGGGGACTGATGACCTTAGAAGTTAAGTCCCATAGTGCTCAGAGCCATTTGAACCATTTTTGCACCTCATGGGGAGCACTCTGAGGATGATGTGGAGGTTATTTATGCAGAAAGTGTTGTCTCTGACGTCGACCAGTGGAGTGGTATCACCGGGGCATACAGACCTGATCAGTAATGAGACGTAATAATAAACATTGAACGGAAATTATGATGAAAAATATGGTTCTGTAGTCAAAAGAGCGGGAAATAATACAGTGTATTGGAATCCTGAATAAAATTAATCGTATTTCAGGGAAAAATATGTTGCATTAGTCACTGAACATCCCTCGTATGTTGCACAGTAAAATGGTATTGGAGCAAAGAATAAAATTTTTCAGCTGCCTGAAATGGCGTCCAGGTGTAATGCTCTTCCCTGTTATTCAATAGTTGCGTAACAAGTATAAACACTCTGGGGCACCGAACACAAAGAAGCTGGGAGCACATTTCCACCGAGTGTGCGAGAGAGACCGTGTCAGGAACACCTGATTCACTACCATGACATTATTCCTTTGTGTTGGGAGCAAGAAGAAACTATACCTTAAGATTATGCAAGAACATGTTTCTAGCTGCAAATCTGCAATAAAAGAATGCTCTGAAGCTCTGAACCTAAAAATTAGTCTAACAGAGAATGCTCCCCATATGGGAGAATCACGTCATCGGTTCTTCCTTTCCACTCAGGGCTCGGCATCTTGTCTTTCTGTCTGCATCACTGTTCCTAACAAAAGATCAGCTCTATTAGTTGCAGGGTGACATGTTGATACATGACAAAGTATTTCCAGCTGCTGCCGGTTTTGAGTATACTTCTAAAAGTCCATCTGGCTGTGGTTGGGGGGGGGGGGGGGGCGATAAGGAGGAGGGACTTGAACGCTGCTGTGAGCCGCCATTCCTGCCGTTCACAATGACGACTGACTGAAGATGAGCGCTGAGCAGATCTTCTGTAGATGAAACCTGGCTCACTGTAAGCTATTCGACTTGGGAGCACTGTGCCGCAACTCCTTGGCATTGCATGGACCGCCTTACCGGCTGTCCTCTGCCCTTTGGACTGTTCCCTGTCTTGCTGTTGAGTGTTCAGCATGCTCCCCATCATACAACCGTCATCAGGGGTAAGCAGATTTGTGGAGGCAACCCTAAGCACGACTATCCTCAACGAGAGCGCTGAGGCTTCGGCAGACATCCACAGTCATGGTAGGCCATGAGGACACGCCAGCCGCCGCTCCGCCCTGCATGTCACTGCGGAACTGACCGTTGAGTCCACGACGGGCATTGACGCTTCACTCAGCTCGTTCCTGTCACATGGACGCAGCTTGGCTGCTACCAGGCCTAGCGTAGGAGAAAACTGAATCTCTCTAAAACTTTCTGCAATAAATGAATCTTAATTTAATGTTATCTGATTAACGCCTTGGACGTGACACAGGACCTCACCACCACCTCTCCAATCGACTGCTCTGAAACCTCGTAGGGGTTTACATGCAGCCGACCCCTATCAATAGTTTGTCACACAAACTGACCCGACTTTCAAACGCCCATTCTTCCTCTTTACTACTGTTTATGATTTTACGATGTTTTTAGTGATTTGACTATATTATTTCAACTTCGTGACTGGACGTATTTCGTATCGCCACGGTCGTCGCTTTACCTATTTATACGCCCATGTCTGTGAACGTTCCTGGCCGACTGAAACTGTGTGCAGGACCGGGACTCGTATATGGGTCTGAGAAGAGACACCGGTAGAAGTGAAGCTCTGTGGGTGGTTTGTTAATAGCTGTGTCCATAGGGCAAGGGCAAAGGTTCAGCTTCTAGGCCCCATCTGGCACACAATTTTAATGTATAACGAAGATTAAAATGACGGCACACTCTGCTATCGAATGAATCATTTTGTTCTTTGGTCTGTTATATTTCAACTGACTATGATCGTACTTTTCTGAGTTGGAGATTAGGAAGTAGGCGATTATTTGCCAAAAAGTGCTTGGAGAACCGCATGAAACGGACAGGTTGGCCAATGTACCAGAGTAACGGTTATTAAATCCACTACATGCATTCGATCCTTGTGTGGCTCATCTTTCCTTCTCGCAAGCTAGGGCGCTCCCACCTGCAGCCTTGTTATCTAGGAATCCCAAGACACGAGATACTAATGCACACTACAGTATCCAACTTTCCGTAGTCAGAAACCATTTCATCTAGAAGGGGACAAGGCAAATAGGATCAGCGGTCACGTAACAGAACAAGTTGTGCATCGCGTTAATATAAACAATTGCAGAAATGTGGGTTAGGAGACGGTACTATAAACTATGAATTCGATTGTCAAAATAGAAAAGCTGGTGTCGTGGCACACTACTCCCATGACGGCAAACACTGTTAATCGAGGAAGTTTCAGGACGGACCCTGTTCAGCTAAAACAATGGCCAACAGCAGTCACAGCAGCAGAGGTAAGCTCACGGGACAAAAAAATTAGTCACCCCATTACATATGCACAGATGAATTGTTGAGCCCTAACATATGGCGCAGCCATCGAGTAACGTACTCAACTGCGCACGCGCTGCCTCTGCGTGAGCATAAGAAAGCAGTTATCACCGAGACATTTATGTTTCAAGTGGACATTGGAACAGAGGGTAAAACATCGACAACTGCTTAAGCAGTTAATGGTACTTTTGTACTGATAGGAAGTAATTTGGTTTTCAGATGTTAACTGCCAAAAAAATAAATAACACCTTCAGTAGCAAAGGGCCTATAACAGAGATCACTTTTTTCTCAATAAAAAAGAAATTCTTTGAGTGATTGTGACCATTTGTTCATCAAAGTATGCCTGCGAGTTTAAAGTAGCTCTGTGCTCATATCTACGAAATTCGAATCAGTTACGTCACTAGTGATGCGAAACTGACAAATCTCATAACATTGTCAATAGAATTTTACTGGTAGAATGAGCTCTAATCACGTAAGGGACTGGCTTGGATAAGCACATGCGAACCATGAATATATAATTATTTCTCGCAATACACTTGCCATGTTTTCTGGACTGCCAGGAGTAGCAGTTTGTTCTGTCACTATTTACGTTTGGTTCTTGAACCAGACTCATTGTTTAAAAAAAATATTTCTCTTGCGTAACAATCATCGTGACTGTTTTAATAAACTGCCAGCAGGTTGAAATCGATATCAAGCTTAAAAGATAATTTTTAAATTGCTTCGACAGGTACAATTACAAATGAATCCAGCACAAAAATGTTGTGCGTAAGATATTAGTCAAGAGCCTAGAAGAAACATATGTAGAGTAGATAACTACATTAATACATTCCAGAATCCAGTTTCACAGGACATTTCATTCATACTCAATGGAGAAAAGATTCAGGAGCCCGTTAACGCTGCTGCTGGACTCCAAATTGCTTCAATCAGTTCTTACTCAGCCACATTGAGGTCTTAATTATTTAAATGTCAAAGTACAGATTCACCTTAGAGCTCCCTCTATTCTTGCCACAATGTGTGCGTGTAGCTTTTGTATAATATTATCCTCTGAAAATCGTGGCTTTGACGTAAGTTTTTGCGTTTTATGTCTGCTGTTCTAAGAAATACTGTGAAAATTTCGTGTGAATTCGCTATCCCTAATAATATCGTAACAGTCCATTGTAATAACGACGGCTTGAGTTGCCGTTGTCTACTAGCGTTAAAGCATCTTAGTTAAGTAGATTTTAATGACTTTAGAATTCCTTGTTGCAGTACATTAAAAAATATTACAAGTGAATTCTTCCCATTAATGATTGTGCCTTTATTCACTGAACAAAAAATCGCTTTCTCAAATGATTTAGAAACGGCGAAGAAAATTTCTTGCAATCATAACACTTAGAACCATTAAATACTTCATCACAGTTGTTTATGTATTTGTGACATGTAAACTACTACCCACAAAGCGAATCGACGACTCTATAAAAAGTTTTGATCTTACTAAATTAATCGAAGTTAGTTCAAAAAATGATTCAAATGGCTCTAAGCACTATGGGACTTAACATCTGAGGTCATCAGTCCCCTAGACTTAGAACTACGTAAACCTAGCTAACCTAAGGACATCACACACATCCATGCCCGAGGCAGAATTCGAACCTGCGACTGTAGCAGCCGCGTGGTTCCGGACTGAAGCACCTAGAACCGCTCGGCCACCGCGGCCGGCGATGTAAATTCATTTATTTAGAACTGAGATATAATTTCAAGGGGAGTCAGCGCTTAGTGTCATGATTTTGAACGACTTTTCTCGCAATAAAGCGCGAAAATGGAAGTAAACAACGAAAACGCAAATGTATTTTTGTTTTTGGTAAGTAACATGGAAGTTACTAGCAAGACGTTTCAAGTTCCTGCTACATCACGTAAAGAAAGACGAAAAAAGTAAAAATAAATACCATCCGGAAAAAATATGCTGTTAAAAATGAAAATCAGGTCATTGGTCCAGCAGTCCATTTACATTACGCGATCCGCAACAAACAAATACCTTCTGGAAAAGTCTGATATTTTTTACAGTTCGCCGATCAGTGTTTACAGCAAGTTCCCCTTCCGCCAAGAGTAATTGGGTATTTCACTGGCTGAAAAGCTGTCTCGGGAATGCGTCAAGCGTTCCGCTTGAGAGAGCATCCTGCATCATAAATACACACAGCTGTAGGTTATACAGTACGGCGCAGTGCAGCAAAGCAAACGTTACAAAGCGGGTCTTCAAAGAGCAAGTGATTTCTCCCTGGAATTTTTTCTCCAACTGGCTGACAGCGACCCGAACGGCGAGGACAAATAAATCAACCGCCAAGATCCCGCAGCTTGAAATCCGGCAGCGGCGAACACCCCCTCCATCATTATTCTGATTGTTGTTTACCGTTCGCGCGACGAATCATGCGAGGTAATCGATAGCCCGGGAGCACGCTCCTGATGGGTGCCGGCCGTGGCGGTCGGCGGAGACGTGTTCCACAAACTCCTCCAGCCCGATAACAACTTCACGATCGGGCTTTGTCAGCGCAAATTTAATAAAACCGGTATTGAAGTTCGACAACGCTAGGCGAGATTAATAATACTTGAGAAATCCAATTTCTCGCGAAATTACGCGGGTGCGATGTAAGCGGATAAGGGTAGCCTCGACGTTGTTCGAAACTTACTGGAAGCCTCTCGTCCGACGACGTCTCCGAAGAGCCACCTGATAATTTACGCTTCGCGCCAAGGAGAATGAACAAGCCGGGAGCCGGTGCTGCACAGCGAAAGCAAACGAGGCGACAGGAGGAGTTATTCGAACAGAAATCCCCTGTAATTGAAACAAACTGCTGTGGATCCTCTACAGCTTGTTGGCTGGCTGTGCATGAAATGGTGACGTCGATTCACGTCTGGATCCAAGTTATTCTAAGTAGAGATTATAACACTCACTATCACTAACCTCACTATCACTAACCCGAAAACTGTGTCTTTCTACTCCTCTGCAATATACTACTACTACTACTACTACTACTACGCGGCGTGATTTCTAGCATTCCACGAGATAGTGTTATAGGCCCTTTGTTGTCCATTATCTATATAAACGATTTGGGAGACAATCTTAACATCCGTTTTAGGTTCTTTGCAGATGATGCTGTCGTTTATCGACTAGTAAAGTGATGAGAAGATCAAAAGAAGTTGCAAAATGATTTAGAAAATATATCTGTATGGTGCGAAAATTGGCAATTGACCCTAAATAACGAAAAGTATGAGCTCATCCGCATGAGTACTAAAAGATATCCCTTCGGTTACACGATAAATCAGTCAAATCTAAAGGCCCTAAATTGAACTAAATACCTAGGAATTACAATTATGAACAACTGAAATGGGGAGGAACACTTGGAAAATGTTGTGTTGGTGGCTAACCAAAGACTGCGTTTAATTGGTAGGACACTTAGAAAAAGTAACAGATCTACTAAGGAGACTGCCTACACTATGCTTGTCCGTCCTCTTTTATACTGAAGCGCGGTGTGGGATCCTTACCAGATAGGAAATCAGAGCTTGTACGGAAAGATACAGGTGTTCGTTCTTTCCTCGCGGTATACGAGACTGGAATTATAGAGAATTGTGAAGGTGGGTCGATGAAACGTATGCCAGACACATAAATGTGATTTGCAGAGTCTCTATGTAGAGGCAGATATAGATGCCCAAGCTGTCACGTAACCAATTTTTATAAAGCAGATCCTAGTGTTCAGCACAGCAAATTCTTTTACACTGCATGAAAACTGCAAACAATATTCGCTACTGCCAATGACTGCACCGCTAATTAATTACTTCATCTCCTCCTTTATTGTCAATATGCAGAGAAAAGCCTGTTAGTTACGCAGTCTTGGAGGCTTTTTTTAGCTGTCTCACGACACAGAAGTTAAATTAGGAGGAATAGAGTGTTCTAAAAGTTGTTTGTTGCTGAAAGCCATCCCCGAGAAGGTATGGAATAGGGAAATGCCATAGGAGAGGCCGGACTGAATTCAATGAAAAACTTCACAGTGTGAGAAGCTAAAAGGAATACTCTTTGGCTTGATACGACTTGACGACCAGGCGGAAACTTTAAATCATGGGACCAGCTATTGGAAACGGCAACGCTGCACAGTAAAATCAGTTCAGATCCTAGTAAGGTGTTCTGTGATTTGCTGACAGTAATTATTTTGATACGTGGAGTGATTCCCACATGTGCTAACGTGCGAGGCTTTCGGCTGGCTGTGGCTGGAAATTTGTCATGTAGTGGGAGAGATTCTCTGCCGTCTTTCTCACACCATATCATGTTGGTTAACCATGTTAAAATCCGTCAAGGTAGGAGAATGGTAAATTTCTTTACAAAATAAAACTACTGTGCAACTCCCGACTTCAGAGAGATCGAATGCTGTACCACAATACACCAGTAATTATAAATGTAGAGAAAAACAATGAGTGGAACATTGACTTTGTCAGCCCAGGTAATAGCGGAATTGACGAGGAACAAGTTGAAAAACTTGCCGGATACGATAATTCAAATAAAAACCTCCTCTAGATTTCTGTGTTACATGCATTTATGTTGACCCAGAACAGTTTCTAATATAATCTACCCAACTTCCATTATGTCGGCCTTTAACTGTTTTTTATCTCTTTTAATAAAGTATAGAACTTCCATATACCTTCTATCATTCATTCGCCTGATCCATATGGCTCCTCCATCTCCACTTCTTTCTAATTACGATCATATTTGCGCCTTTCATCCCAGTGTGTTCTCTGGTCTGTGTGTTTCCCTATGTTATTAATTGATCGGGTATGAGTTTAGCGCCCGTCTGATGGTGAATGAGAAAAGTCTACTAGCACAAGGGTACGTCTTGGACAACCAGCGTCCTCAGGTGCTACCTATCATGCGACAATATCGTGATGGCATTCTTCAACAGGACAATGATTGACCATACACGGTACATGTCCCTATGAACTGTCTGGTTGATTCTGTGGTATCCCGATGCCCAACAAGATCACCATATCTGCACTTACAGAACTTGCACATGGCCAGTTCGGATATCTATCCCGTCCCAGTGTCAGTATCGAGGATATCAAGGGACAGTTACAAAAGTTATAGGCCAGCTTGCTTCAAGAGAGGATGCAACGGTTTTGTGACAACCTTCTGAATCGAATCAGTGCATACAACCAGGCTGGCCGTTGTGACCGAGCAGCTGTAGGCGCTTTAGTCCGGAACCGCGCTGCTGCTACGGTCGCGGGTTCGAATGTTGCCTATGGCATGGATGCGTCTGATGTCCTTAGGTTAGTTAGGTTTAAGTAGTTCTAATACTAGGGGAGTGGTGGCCTCAGATGTTAAGTCCCATAGTGCTCAGAGCCGTTTGAATTATTTTGAACCATACGTCCAGCCCAGAGGGGGATGCAACGTCATACTGATAACTGGCCTTATACTGCTCGTTGTAAATTTGACTCGATTTTATAATCACTGCAATGACATTAAATACTCTTCTGGGTGCTCCTCTTATTTGTAAGACAGTGTGTATTCTACCCCGATATTCAGGTGATTGTCACTGCAATTAAAGACTGAGCGACAGAGATATGGAATTATGAAGGTAAAAATGACTGAAAGGTGCAGGGTTTACGTGTCAGAGGTGAATAAATATAAAATATAATCATTGGTTGTTTTACATTACATATATGGCATGCACGACAGGCGATACAGGTAGCGGAATTAATACATGCATTACTGTGCTTTGAACATGAAATATTGAGAAAGCTCACATCACAGTATTATTAACATACTCGAATTCCTGTTTTGGCACTCAGATTAGCTATTTTGACCGAACGGATAAATAATTACAGTACACCAGACTTTGTGGTCGTCAGTATCTGTGAGATATGTATAAATGATTACAGTTTATGCAACACATCATAAAAAAGGAAACAGAAACTAGAAATAATACGCGAGCAAATAGCAGCTTATATGAAAATTATATTGCCTGAACCACCAGAAGATACCTGCAAATCGGTGGCTTTTCTGCCTTTTGCTGGGAGCATTTCCTCGAAGATACGAAGAATTCTAAAAAGATATCATATCAAAAGTATTTTTCGTCCGCCAGCCAAGATTAGAGCGCTTCTTGGCTCTGTTAAGGATGACTTGGGTTTGAGGAAGCCCGGTGTGTACAAGTTCCCCTGCCACTGTGGGAAGGCTTATATTGGTCAGACAATCCGGACCATTCAGGACCGAAGTGTTGAGCATCAGCGGCACACACGGCTGCTTCAACCTGAGAAATCCGCAGTGGCGGAGCACTGTCTCACCGAGGGACACAGAATGCTATATGATGCGACACAAATGGTTGCCCCTGCATCTTGCTATTGGGACTGTGTTTTAAAAGAATCTATAGAGATTCGTTTATCTGACAATCTTATTAATAGAGACAAGGCTTATCTTTTAAGTAAGACTTGGGACCCGGTGTTATCTGACATTAAAAAACAACGGTTTGTGTTTCAATCGTCGGAATAAAAGTTTTTAAAATTTCTTTTATTTTTGACAGCGATATCTCGATTTCGCCTCTTTCCACCACTGGCGGCGCGGCATGTTTACTGCGCTAGAGGGCAGCTACGACACCTTCTCGCGCACGCATTGTGGGTCTTCTGCGGCCTATATAGGGGCTGCCGCTTGCGCTGGGAAGTCAGTTCCGGCGAGATTGTGCACCAGCGCTCTCACCTGAATATGGCGGTCAATTGGACCGCGGAAATATTGTGTCATGAAGACGTTATGATCCGGCTGCATACCCGAGAAGAATATTATCAACCATCAAAATAGTTTCATTTATTTATTTAATCGTATGGCTACGGCCTCCCATCGGGCAGACCATTCGCCGGGTGCCGGTCGTTCAATTTGACGCCACTTCGGCGACCTGCAGTCGATGAGGGTGATATGATGATGACAGCACAACACCCAGTCCCTGGGCGGAGAAAATTCCCCGACCCAGCCGAGAAACGAACCCGGGCCAAAGGATTGAGAATCCGTCAAGCTGACATTTTTACGTTTTTTTTTTTTTTTTTTTTGTTCCGTATAGTTTGTTGGCTTTGGTTTGGGCGGGCGTCACAAGACATCCGTTCAAGTTGATCGCTGATTCCTTGACTCAGTTTTTTTATTACAGAGAACACGCAGCCCTCTGACCGAACACGCTGAGCTACCGTGCCGGCCGTTCAGCTACCGGGAGCGGACATCAAAATACGTCTTAATGTAAGGGAGATCCGATTGCTCTTGAGGATGATGTAAATATACCATACTTTTCGAAAGGACTTCAGATGTACAAGTTTATATTGTTTGTTTACTTCACCAATGACTATGTGCCGCTTAAAAATTTACTTAAATAATTTTATTGCCAGACAAAGTCGATTTCATCTGTTCACAGCTGACCTGCCACAATTATCGCTGAACATACTGTAATCTGAAGACTAACGTTCACAATCGATACCATTCAGCTGTGAAAAGATGAAAGCAACTGCGCCTGGCGATAAAATTCTTAGAGTAACATGTCAATAAAAGAATTCGCTTTCGGCAGTATGTCAGTTTTTCCATATAACTTTGCTTTTGATGTCATGGGATACAACCTTCCCCTAACAGTATGTATTAAATCCCGTTAACATTTTATTAACTACAGGTGAAGAGAGAAAAGAGAGAAGTGTGTGTGTGTGTGTGTGTGTGTGTGTGTGTGTGTGTGTGTGTGTGTGTGTGTTGGTGGGTGGGTGCGTGGCTGGCTCCGTGGGTGTGAATGTACTGTACGCTTCTATGAGACCTTCTCCTTGGAATTTTGGTGCGCTGCTAACAAATTTTCATACGTGCGCGTTCAACAATGCAGCAACTCCGCAAACTCTGTGTACAGATATACCGCTGACGTCATCATTTTTAAGAAGCATGTTTATTAATTAAGAACTTTTTCCGCGCCGCTCATTTAGATTTCCCGTCTTGTTTGTTTGACGGTGACAACTGCTCGCTCTTGCAGATACAATTCCATGCCTGCTGGTCAGAAAATTACAGGTTGAGAATTTCTGTTTGTTCTGAAACAAAACATTTCAGTGAATATGTTCCGACTTTAAAAGTTCGAGTTGGCTGAAAATTTTCGTATTCCGTCCACGGAGAGGCACCCAGGCGTTACTTGTAGCCGCAAAGTGTAATGGAAAAGGTACGGGGTAAAAGGAGTATCTTTCAACGTGCAGTGGTACGAGAAATTTATGGTCATTAGACGAGCACGTTTGTTAGGTGTTTATGTGCACCTTTCGTTCACAGAATTGATGCTGCCGTGGCTGACGCTGTAAGCAAAACAGAGTCTCGCGTCGTGAAAGTCACGTAACATTGGTTACTGATATCCAATGGGAGAATTTCGAAGAAACGTCAAACAAATTTTGTGCTTTCCACCCTTGTCCATATCAGACAAGGTAGGTTAACAAACATAGCTGACTGCGATTCTTTTCTTCTTCTTGTTCTTCTTCTTTTTTCGTGGGAATGCGCCAAGGAATGTCCTTACCGGGATCCCTATAAAAATTATTTGGTTGATTGGTTGATTTGGGGAGGGGGGGGGGGACCAAACAGTGAGGTCATCGGTCCCATTGGATTAGGGAAGGATGAGGAAGGAATTCGGTCGTGCCCTTTGAAAGGAACCATCTCCGCATTTGCCTGAAACGATTTAGGGAAATCATGGGAAAGGTAAATCAGGATGGTCGGATGCGAGCTTTGAACTGTCGTCCTCCCGAATGTGGGTCCAGTGTGCTAACCACTGCACCTCCTCGCTCAGTAAATGTTATTTGTCATTACAGTATATGTATTACAGTCAGGCAAGTCGTCCTAAAATTTTTATGAGCAACTGAGAGATTCTAAGCTATTTTTATTGGCTTACAGACTCTACGAGGGGAAGTCATCAAGTATTTATCAACTTGGAAAAATTAAATTACGTAGTTACTTTTCGTTTGTTTGCATTTACATGTGTGCAGTCCTTGTATTTATCGAAATCTCTGCGCCACGTTACCGTAACACATGCCAACGGATCCAAAAGAAAAATGCCGAATCCTGTTGACAAAATGAAGATAGGCCGCGCCATTTTGTTTTGGCTGCTCTAGCAGCGTAATAAGGTGCCGTAGTGAGAGGATATCAGTGACTACGAATACTGAATTTACATCCATGTAAATGCCAACAAACAAAATACTAACTACGTAATTTTATTTTTCTAGGGTGACAATGGAAAACTCTGATTACCAACCTTCGTATAATAGGCATTAACAGGGAACTACGCAGTGGCCATATATCATCATATGGACTTCAAATGCTGATCACGGTGTTAGTTGCGTTAGTTCTCGTATCAGCAGAAAATATCGAAACATACAGCACCTGAAGGCGTTCTTACGGTGCAAAATGATCTTTGAGAGATTAAACCACACGAAGGATGTACTTACTGGGAATCGATAGTGACAAGTGTCTCAAACATTTCCTGCAATTTTCTTTGTGTACTCCTAGAATTAGGTTAGTCCAGCTGTAGATAATTTGTTTCTTTTACTTTCATGTGCCTTTGTATCCTTCCAATTACATCAAAAAAAGTTAAATTTTCTACATCTCATGCCTCTGGGTTTGGGACTAATTCGCGTAATTACACTGACGACGAAGGCTCTGGAAGCAGCTTGTGTGAAATTTCGGTAGGTGTTGACCCTAGTATTTTCGATGCTCTGTAGCACTGTTCGGCGGTCCGGAATAAGCGTTTATATCAATTCACCGGACGAAAAATGTGTCGCCTGTAGAGAACTCGTTAAAAGAAACATATAATACCATATGATTCCGCCAATGAACTTGATAACCGCTTGTATTCGGTTAGGAAGTGAGTACAGAAGGTTGTGCAGGTACGATGCATCAACGGTAAGCTGCTCGCTAAAGAACTGATCGAGCAATTCCACTAGATTCCGGGGATGATGACGTCACTGTTTTATCAGCTGCTCTAACATATCCCACAGATTTTCTACGGTGTTCAAGGCAGGTGACTTTGCAGGCCAGTCGAAACGTAATAGGGTGGGGTAGTGTTGAGAAGGCCAGACAGACATTCTTCCAGGCGGATGAGCTCTTTCGTTGTCGTCTATAAGCAATAGCCTCTAGCGAGGTAACCGACTTCAAATGTTCATTGCTTGCATTCCCCGCAGCAATATGCTTCCAAACGGGTTGAAATGGATCTTCATTCACCGCCAACAGCAATTCCTGTCGGATATGGAAGCGATTTTGATCCACAAGTCTTGAAACGGACCCTCAGTCAGGATCTTTTACCGACCACAGTCCTGACGTCGTGTTTCTTGGCGTGGTGTGTCACACCATTGCTTGCTTACACATTCAGCAGTCCGCCCCGAAATAAACTAATACGTAAACTTCACACGCCGTATAACCACGGGCACGGTGAAACAGGATTGCCCTATTTTGGACTCTGTAACATCCCTAACTTTATATTAAAAAATTAAAAAACCCTCCTCGATTGTGAAAAAAGCACCTAGTGTTAACCCAGGTTTCGGCGTAGATAACTACACCTTCTTCAGAACAACAATAAAACCCACAAGTGCCTAAGAAGACCTTTGTCAATGATTAAAAGAACACCATAGCTATGTGGGTTTTATTGTTGTTCTGAAGAAGGTGTAGTTATCTACGCCGAAACCTGGGTTAACGCTAGGTGCCTTTTTCGCAATCGAGGCGGGTTTTTTAGTTTTTAAATATATTAACCAACGATTGCTGACGCGCTGCGATGTTGATTTTCATGTACAATCTCAGTGTGGAACAGAATTGTCTCACAAATCGTTATTTTCTTATGCTCACATGGAGACGGTGCGTGCGCTGTTGAGTAAGTGGCTATATCGCTGCGCCATTTACCGTTAAGTTCATCTGTACGAGCGGACTTCAATCACTAATTTTTTGTACAGTGAGCTTATACGCAAAGCAAAATAAAGCAGCTGACATATTCCACATTACAGGTATTTTCCTTTAAGCAACCTCTCGTCACAAGAAAAACATTAAAATCCTTCAATATTTTATTTATCAACAAATAGAACATCGTCCGAGATATACCCATTATCAAAAGTAACACCTGTCGTAGAACAACACAATTTCACGAGAGCCACTTTTAATGCATTACAGCCGAGGTCTAGCGCAAATAATCAATATTAATAGTGTTTACAAACAGACGTCATAACGCAAGTACTTATTTGCTGACGTAGAGCTGAATCTGAAGAATGCGAATGTAAACCTACAGTGAGAATATCTTCGCAATAGTTTGCACTAACAACGCCTCAACTTGACTTACAGCCGGTCGGAGTGGCCGTGCTATTCTAGGCGCTACAGTCTGGAGCCGAGCGACCGCTCCGGTCGCAGGTTCGAATCCTGCCTCGGGCATGGATGTGCGTGATGTCCTTAGGTTAGTTAGGTTTAATTAGTTCTAAATTCTAGGCGACTTATGACCTCAGAAGTTGAGTCGCATAGTGCTCAGAGCCATTTGAATCTTGACTCACACCAGACAATTTGCCACGAATTTATATTAATGGATTATATCATTAGTACTGCAGGAAAAATAATTTAACGCCAAACAAAACAGTTGAGCGGCATTTCGGCACTCCACCAGCAGAAAAAAAACCATTCGCGGTTCCATTCTGTAGCGCCTAGAACCGCTCGGCCACCCCGGCCTGCAGAGAAATACAGAGCGTGCTGTTATTCACGGAGGACTTGCTTCACAACTGCAACCCCTTGATATCTCTGTAAAGTATATGTGAGAGAGGAATGGTACAAATGTATGATGTATGACGCTCAACAATAAAATCACGCCGAAGCGTGCTTTAAAACGACATACAGTCAAACGAGTGTGACAGTGGATAAAACAATTGTAGATTAGAGTGAGAGAAGACATTATTAAATCTTTCAAGAAAAGCGACATAAGTAATGCTCTCGATGGGAGTGAAAACCATCTTATATATGAAGAAGACAACGATGACGACGAGGAGGAGGGGGAGGAGGAAGAAGAAGAAGAAGAAGAAGAAGAAGAAGAAAGTTCACATATCGATTTTCAGGGTTTGTTAAGGTCATTTTGGTTTTCTACATTGAGAATCTTTTAGTCTGGCTATAATAATAAAAATGGTAAAAATGTTATTTAAAAAACGCTTACAAATTAATATGCATCTAAGAGTCCTTTAAATAAGGATAATGTCCCACAAACATTTGGTAAGCTATGCTTAGTGGTTAAAGTTGTCGCCAACGGAGAAGTCAAAAGTAAGAAAATCGGACAGGTGCGAGTAGGACTCATTCTCTGAGGGTCTCGTAGGAACTTAATTATGTATACAGATAGTTCATCCGTAAGATGAATGAGTTCGCGAGTATTAAAATATAAGAGTAAATAACCGTATTATCTTGTAAGGACCCCTAAAAATAAGTCTTGTTACCCTCCACTTTTCAGATATTCGGAGAGTATTGAGCCTAATCTTACAGCGTCCACGAATGCCGATGGTTTATCCCCCACAACAGCGCGCACTGTGTCGGGGTGGGGGGGGGGGGGGGGAGTTGTAACTCGGTTCTTAGTCATGAGAGACGCATTTGGAATGACCGATCAATCAGTCGGTTGGTCACCCACGACTGTCAGCGTCCGCTCTCTCTCTGCACAGCTAGCTGGTACCTGCTGACGTCGCTACACACAGCATAGGCAGCGAGTTGGGCTCGCAGTCTTGTAGTGGGGAATGTACAGGGGCTAATCATTCGCTAAGGAATGTGGCATACTTTTAGAAAACTGTTTTACAAGTCTGAAATAAATGCTATAATAGTGAACCGTTGGATCATATGTGTTCGCGTCTACAGCATAGGTCCAATACTCACTGACATGATACTTCCTGGGCTATTAAAACTGTGTGCCGGACATAGACTCGAACTCGGGACCATGCCTTTCGCGGGCAAGTCCTCTACCATCGGAGCTACCCAAGCACGACCCACGCCCCGTCCTCACAGCTTTACTTCTACCAGTTCCTTGTCTGCTATCTTCCAAACTTTACAGAAGCTCTCCTGAGAACCTTGCAGAACTAGCACTCCTGAAAGAAAGGATATTGCGGAAACATGGCTTAGTGGGGATATTTCCGGAATGAGATTTTCACTCTTCAGCGGAGTGTGTGCTGATACGAAACTTCCTGGCAGATTAAAACTGTATGCTAGACCGAGTCTCGAACTCGAGACCTACTGACGTACTACAACTGACATGCACTTTCCTGCCACAGACCGTTAACAGAAATTTTCTAAATTCGGGAGCCATGAACGGCCATCTATTTCTTTTTCCCAGCTTGTTTCATAGAGAAATAATTGCCAAGCTATTTGAGAAACTTACGTCTCCTGAGGATATGCACTGACGTGACCAAAGTCATTGGATAGCGATGTGCACGGATACAGATGGCTGTAGTATCGCGTACACAAGGTACAAAAGGACAGTGAATTGGCGGAGCTGTCATTTGTCATTTGTACTCAGGTGATTCATGTGAAAAGGTTTCCAACTTGAATATAACCGCACGACGAGAATCAACAGACTTCCAACACGCAGTGGTAGTTGGATCTAGATGCGTGGGGCACTCCATTTCGGAAATCGTTAGAGGATTTAGTGTTCCGAGACTCACAGTGTCAAGAGTGTGGTGAAAATACCAAATTTCATGCATTACCTCTCAGCACAGACAACGCAGTGGCCGATAGCCTCTCTTAACGACCAAGATCGCGCAACGTTTGCGTAGAGTTGCCAGTGTCAATAAACAAGCAACACTGCGTGAAATAACCGCAGTAATAAATGTGGGAAGTACGACGAACGTTAGGACAGAGCGGCAAAATTTGGCGTCAATGGGCAGACGACCGGCGCGAGTGCCTTTGATAACCGCATGACATCGCCCGCAGAGTGTCTCCTGCGTTCGTCACCATTTCGGTTGGACACTGCACAACTGGAAAACCGTGAGCTGGCGAGATGAGTCGAAATTTTGAGCTGGTAAGAGCTGATGGTTGGATTCGAGTGTGGCGCAGACCCCAAAAAGCTACCCAAGTTGTCAAGAAGGCACTGTGCAAGCTGGTGGGGGCTTCATCATCGTGTGCGATGTGTTTACATGGAATGGACTGTCACATTTGGTCAGACTGAACCGATTATTCGCTGGAAATGGTTATGTTTTACTACGGTGAGAACATTTGTAGCCATTGACGACGTTCGGAAGCAACGATGGAATTTTTATGGATGACAGTGCGCCATGGCACCGCTATTTATTTGAAGAAACTTCTTGACAGTTCGTGCAAATGACTTAAATCCCATCGAACATTTATGAGATATAATCATGGGGTCATTTCGTACACAAAATCCTGCGCTGCCAACGCTTTCGCAATTATAGACAGCTACAGAGGCAGCATAGATCAAAATTTCTGCAGAGGACTTCCAACGTCTTGTTAAGTCCACGCCACGTCGAGTTGCTGCATTAGGTTGGATAAAAGGAGGTCCGACACAGTATTAGGAGATACGCAATGACTTTTGTTACCTGACTGTATATGTTCGCTTATACAGCATGGATCCAGTACTCACTGATGGAACTGGACTTTTCGTCCTAAGGAAGAATTTGAGACTTTTGACTCAAAAGTTAAATGCAAAAATTTATTAAGAGACAGTTGATTTTTCGTCAAGCCATTCATTTCAGCCACTACAATTGACATTAAAGGCCACCTACATTTTTATTTCCATTTATTTATTTTTCGGGCTGTATCAGAGCGGGATAGTTGCCGAGCTAGTTGGGATATGTAAGTCTCCTAAGGATACACGTAAGGTAAGTCAGATAATTACTACTATTTATCTTTGGACACAATGTTTGTGGTCACTCAAAAAAAAAAAAAAAAAGGTTCAAAAGGCTCTGAGCACTATGGGACTTAACTTCTGAGGTCATCAGTCCCCTAGAACCTAAAACTACTTAAACCTAACTAACCTAAGGACATCACACACATCCATGCCCGAGGCAGGATTCTAACCTGCGACCGTAGCGGTCGCGCGGTTCACACTGAAGCGTCTAGAACCGCTCGGCCACTCTGGCCGGCTGTGGTCACTCCACACATGTATAAAAAGGCCATTACCCCCCCCCCACCCCCAATACATGCTTCTGTATTTGCCATAAACCAACTTCAAATGCTGCTACCAGTTTCACGATGATGCTCTACTTTACACGCATTCGAATCGTATAAGCCCATGTCTGTCCGAATCAGAGGAAATTCGTTTTAAACGTGCCGCTCGTGGTGGAAGCCTTCACCTTACATTGTTTGCGGGCCATGCTGCTTACCAATATTGGATAAAGCTAGAATAAAAGTTTGTGTGTTTTGAACCGAAGTGTGTCACATACGAGGTACCGCGAAAAACTGAATTGAAAGCCCGCCTCGTGGTAGTCCTGCATTTTTAACATTGCGATAGGTCGATGTGCTGCCGGCACCGGCGTAGTACCGCTAGCGGCCGCATGGCGGCGCTGGCGCAGTATCGACGCGCGCACCACCCCGACACGTGTGTTCCTCCATTCCCCTTCCTTCGCGCTGCGATCAGGTCCCGCCAGGGCATACAAGTGAGCGTTTACACGCAAATGGAGTGAGACCGCGGCCTATTCGTGTACTGCAAGACAGCTGTCATGGGTCGCAGATCGAACCACTGCCAGCTTACCTCACATTCACTTCTTGTCTCACAAATTTTTGCTATCTAAACTAATAAAATGCTACAATGACGTGGCATATCTGGCACAAGTACCTCGTTCTGCACGTGGTTTCTCTAAACAGTTTAAGGTAACCTATTTAGAGGATAACGGCATGATTCCTCTGAGAACGCTGCCGAATTCCCTCACCGTCCCTCCGAGGTCCAGAAGTTGTGCAGCGTCGCTAAGGAGCGCGTCGCCGACGCTTTTCGTCCTTACCTTTTTTTTCTTCTATCAGATTAACTTTTTTGCGTTGACCGTGACTTGAGACTGTATGTTGGCATCCGCTCTGATGTAAGACATTAAAACACACATCTAAAACAGGAACTGTAGCCAAAATGTTGATAAGAATAAAGAAAATATCAAAGATTTTTCAACTTGGTATCAAGGCTGTTAATTTAATGAAGGAGCTGCCGTCAGAAAGTCATTTGCATGTTCCCACTTTACGCATTCAGGTTGCAGTGTCTCACTCTTGCTGACACAGTAATTTCCACTTGTGAAGATCATGATCAGTCCTTATCTAGTTAGTAGTTGACAGTGTCTTACGTGATAATTCAAGCGGACTAGGCATGTTGCGAAGTTGTGTTGTGCTGCTTGGACCCAGATCCACCTCAACTTATTTATTGGGCTGAAGTCAGCGATGGGTACTATGCATCTTCTGTAACTTTGAGTATATCGACCACAGTATATATCAAACAGATAATTATGAAACAAAAGATACTGCATATAGTTAATTTTAGTCTTACCTGAAAGATGGAGAACAGTAAGCTATTATAATTGAAAATGATCCTTAGGTAGACATGTTTCTTTTTCCTACTATAAATTAATAAGTTGCCAACAATAGTGGCAGACAACTGTAAACCTGTTATACCTTATTTTAGTGCAGATAGTACGTACGTAATTGTTTGGGATTCCAGAGAAGAACTGAAAGACATAACATATCATCCTATGGAGAGAAAGAAGCTTTATCTTCGCAGTAATAGACTGACTGTGCAATGCAATGAAACACAGGACAACCATCTTGGCACACGCAGTTGCGCTTGTGGGACATACAACCTTCTTCCAATTGTGGCACATCTACTGAAGCTGAAGACAGCAAATTTTTCAAGCCTGATCACAGTTAGCAACATCTCATGAAATTTAAATATTAATAACTGCCTTCAGCCGCTGATACAGCTGCCATTTCGATTAGAAGTTTATGCAGAGAAATATATAGAATCTTTGAGATTCAAATATCCTTTTAGAGCACTTTATTGCCTAGACCGCAAGTTATATAGATAGTCAGTTTCAGTCAGTTCAGTGGCAATCTTCAGATCCATAATCACAGCACTTGCAAAATATTAGGCACTGTGTTGTGTGCTGAAAACTCTCGCATACTGCAAAAAGGAAAAAAACCACATGTGTATAACGAACTTAAACTTTCTGAGATAATAAAGATAAGCAATATAACACGCCATCCTGCATGACATAGGAACCAAGTGACATCGTCCCTCTGACGAAAACAGGCCTATCGGCTTCTTACGACACATTTAATGTAATATGGATATATAATGAAACTCTCCTCTAGAACGCAAAATATATATTTTAATTCTACCTTAAGCGTTTCGGCGTTTCGTTATAGTTAAAGGAACAGAACACTTGGTACAAAGTATTGCATCCACCTTGCGTTCAGAGTTTCAAGCAATAATTTGTATCTACAGTGTTCTGTTCCTTTGGCAATGCCAAAAATAAAAATATGCGTAAAGAAGGCAAAGAGTAGATATATTTTGGTCAAGATGAGAGTTTCATCACAAGTGTAGAACAGAGGTTGTACAGAGATTCAGGGAGAGCATAAGGGAGCAATTGACAGGAATGGGGGAAATAAATACAGTAGAAGAAGAATGGGTAGCTTTGAGGGATGAAGTAGTGAAGGCAGCAGAGGATCAAGTAGGTAAAAAGACGAGGGCTAGTAGAAATCCTTGGGTAACAGAAGAAATATTGAATTTAATTGATGAAAGGAGAAAATATAAAAATGCAGTAAGTGAAACAGGCAAAAAGGAATACAAACGTCTCAAAAATGAAATCGACAGGAAGTGCAAAATGGCTAAGCAGGGATGGCTAGAGGACAAATGTAAGGATGTAGAGGCCTATCTCACTAGGGGTAAGATAGATACCGCCTACAGGAAAATTAAAGAGACCTTTGGAGATAAGAGAACGACTTGTATGAATATCAAGAGCTCAGATGGAAACCCAGTTCTAAGCAAAGAAGGGAAAGCAGAAAGGTGGAAGGAGTATATAGAGGGTCTATACAAGAGCGATGTACTTGAGGACAATATTATGGAAATGGAAGAGGATGTAGATGAAGATGAAATGGGAGATACGATACTGCGTGAAGAGTTTGACAGAGCACTGAAAGACCTGAGTCGAAACAAGGCCCCCGGAGTAGAGAATATTCCATTGGAACTACTGACGGCCGTGGGAGAGCCAGTCCTGACAAAACTCTACCATCTGGTGAGCAAGATGTATGAAACAGGCGAAATACCCTCAGACTTCAAGAAGAATATAATAATTCCAATCCCAAAGAAAGCAGGTGTTGACAGATGTGAAAATTACCGAACTATCAGCTTAATAAGTCACAGCTGCAAAATACTAACACGAATTCTTTACAGACGAATGGAAAAACTAGTAGAAGCCAACCTCGGGAAAGATCAGTTTGGATTCCGTAGAAACACTGGAACACGTGAGGCAATACTGACCTTGCGACTTATCTTAGAAGAAAGATTAAGGAAAGGCAAACCTACGTTTCTAGCATTTGTAGACTTAGAGAAAGCTTTTGACAATGTTGACTGGAATACTCTCTTTCAAATTCTAAAGGTGGCAGGGGTAAAATACAGGGAGCGAAAGGCTATTTACAATTTGTACAGAAACCAGATGGCAGTTATAAGAGTCGAGGGACATGAAAGGGAAGCAGTGGTTGGGAAGGGAGTAAGACAAGGTTGTAGCCTCTCCCCGATGTTGTTCAATCTGTATATTGAGCAAGCAGTAAAGGACACAAAAGAAAAATTCGGGGTAGGTATTAAAATTCATGGAGAAGAAATAAAAACTTTGAGGTTCGCCGATGACATTGTAATTCTGTCAGAGACAGCAAAGGACTTGGAAGAGCAGTTGAATGGAATGGACAGTGTCTTGAAAGGAGGATGTAAGATGAACATCAACAAAAGCAAAACAAGGATAATGGAATGTAGTCTAATTAAGTCGGGTGATGCTGAGGGAATTAGATTTGGAAATGAGGCACTTAAAGTAGTAAAGAAGTTTTGCTATTTGGGGAGCAAAATAACTGATGACGGTCGAAGTAGAGAGGATATAAAATGTAGGTTGGCAATGGCAAGGAAAGCGTTTCTGAAGAAGAAAAATTTGTTAACATCCAGTATTGATTTAAGTGTCAGGAAGTCATTTCTGAAAGTATTCGTATGGAGTGTAGCCATGTATGGAAGTGAAACATGGACGATAAATAGTTTGGACAAGAAGAGAATAGAAGCTTTCGAAATATGGTGCTACAGAAGAATGCTGAAGATTAGATGGGTAGATCACATAACTAATGAGGAGGTAGTGAATAGGATTGGGGAGGAGAGATGTTTGTGGCACAACTTGACCAGAAGAAGGGATCGGTTGGTAGGACATGTTCTGAGGCATCAAGGGATCACCAATTTAGTATTGGAGGGCAGCGTGGAGGGTAAAAATCGTAGAGGGAGACCAAGAGATGAATACACTAAGCAGATTCAGAAGGATGTAGGTTGCAGTAGGTACTGGGAGATGAAAAAGCTTGCACAGGATAGAGCAGCATGGAGAGCTGCATCAAACCAGTCTCAGGACTGAAGACCACAACAACAACAACAACAAACTGATGTGTTAAAAATTGAAGCTTCTTAGTCAATGGAATCGAAAGTTACGGCCATTTACATCACATATTTTGATGCTTGCAAACTCAATCATCAAAACCTATGGGGTACCTCCTCTTGATCTAAGGTCATGAAATTTGGCAAAAAGGGAGGTTCCACAGTACAACCAAAGGGAAAAGTTCTGAAACTAAATTTGTCGCTTATCATACGAAAAAACTGTTATTTGTTATCAGACTGTTTGTCTGTCCATCCGTCTGTCAAGACCCCTTATTTCTCATGTACGGGTGCACGTATCGAGTTGAAATTTATATCACGTCTCATAGTAAGGTCTATGGCCTCTTGCTGGTGTAACAAATGTTAGCTTTTGCGTCAATACAATCAAAACGTACAGCCATTTATGTCACTTATTTTGCAACTCGCAAATTCCTCATCAGGTAACACGAGCAGTTACTGCATGTAAATATTACGTTTCAAGTGGTATGCGAAACAAACATTTGCAGAAGAAATTTTGTCTCACATACAACTCTAAATGCCGTATCTGTGTGCGGTAACGACTCCTGGATTTCTGATGATTGTTTAATCCCGAAACTTGTCAAATGAGCAATAATGTCATTCCCTGTTTGATGTTTAATTTTTATACCATTGCGACCCAGTCGGCCTGGATGAAGAACAACTGATAATGGTCACCTGCCTCCTGCATGACTTTGTCTTATTCATATTATTGAAACTAAAACATTCTTGGAAATCTTGGAATCCCTGAGACCGATATCTCGCCAGTAAAAACGTCGATAACAGAGAAAAATTGTCGAGATTTTCGATTCCCATAAAAGGTGAGCTCTCTAAATATATAAATAAGTTTGTACTGAACCATCATCGCGCGATTCCGACTCACACCTGGCCCATTTTCATGTTTATAAATCTTGCCGTTGCTGTTTTCTGTTATTTTCAATCTATTTCGTATTTCCTAGTTTTATAATTCTGTACATTTTTTTATTTCTGTATATCGTGGCAATGAGGAACTATCATATGTGTCAAAATTGAATACAATGTGCAGTTAGGCTAACATAGCAATAATTTTCTTCAAACTCAGGCTGATGATTCTCTAACTCAGTTTTAATCCATAGAATTGAAAAAAGTCGTCTTCGGCACACAATAGTAAATAACACAGGCAGGAATTTATAATTACTAGCCCTTCATTGTTACCCAAATACGTATAAAATAAAAACAGTGCTACGAGAATGGAACCAACATTTCGCGGAGCGAACTAGAGCAAAATATACCTCCGTTCACAAAAATTTGCTGCTCGCATTACGAGGGCTTCTCTTTGGCTGAAAAAGAAATCTCCCAGAACGATGCTATATTTATCCTGGTGGCGGCATACGTTGTAAAACTCGGGCTCGGCAGAGTATTCCGATTCGGCGCTACACGGAGCAGGAGGGGATTCTCCGTTTATGACTGATTTATAGCCGCCCCGTAGATTATCGAGGAATATTTATCTCCTGTTTACACGCGAAAGTTGTTCACGGCCCGATACTCCTCAGAGCCCTCTCGTCGTGGTATATTGATCGCCTTTCCCACTGCAAAGGATGCAGCAGCCTGCAACAAATTTTGAAAACACACTACACCCAACTATTCGCTACTTCCCTCGCATTGCAGTTACAATGGAGATCACGGCGACAAAATCCGATCCATGTAGCGTACTTTCTCATAATGATGTGCGACGAAGCAGACTGAGCGTCTAATACAATTCGTTATTTCCTAAACAAAATAAAATTTAAGGATCAAATGAACCTATATGGTCCCAGAGAGCTTTACAAGTCTCAGACGTCTATGATGCATATATGGAGACTGAGTTTAGGCGGAATACAAAGTTGGCTGTGGTGCAAATGGGAATTTGGACTTAAGAGAGAGGCATGCTAAGGTAGTCTATGCAGTTGTGAGAAGTCATTGTCCCAAGGTGGCATATTAGTTTGCGCATCTGTATAGTGGGCAGGGGACCTGGGTTCGAATGCCGGCCTTGGTACAAATTTTCATTCACCACCTCAGTCTGCGTAGCATACATACATCATAAATGTAAGAATTTACTCTCGATTGATGCTATTGTGCATCATCCATTTTCTTACTCCCTATGCTTTTTTCTAATAGCGTTTGTACTGCAGACAAAGATAGTCAACCCTCGCTCATAGGTATGGTTCGTTTTCAAGGCCATGCGAAAATTACTTAATAAGACATATTAGCGAGTTATTATTATCACATATGGTACGTGATTATTATGACGTGTACGGTCTACGACAAATGTTTAGCTACAAAATAACTGTAACGTCATAGATGACTTCGTTCTCCTATATTTAAGTTTGAATGGTTTTGTATATGCAAGTGACAGACTACAATAAAAAAACTATTCTAAGACCTTGGAGATAAAACTAAAAAAACGAAGATAATGACTCGCCAATAGTCAAAATTAAGAAGACTTGAATAAAACTAAGGCAGTCTGGCCTAATTTCACTATGTACGTAGCAGCCTACACAAAGGAGGAGGGCATAAGAAACAGAGTGATGGGGGTGAAAAAGACATTCTTTAGCAGAAGAGCTGTACTGGTATCAACAGTTAATATGTAATTGAGAATGAATATTCATAAAAACGTTTGGATCACTGTAGTGTAAGGAACTGAAACTCAGAAGTGGCAAAACTACAACCGTTAGAAACATAGTGCTGCAAAAGGCTGTTAAAAATTAAGTCGTAACATTGTTCTAAGCAGTACTAGCAAACCATGTAAGAAAGATACTTATGCAAATATCTTTATGATTAGGTGAGAACGTAACAAAGACACCTAGTTAAAAAACACGGTACTAGAAAAAACTGGTGGGAAAGGTACTCATGGCAAACGAAACCAACAGGTAATAATAATCTTACCAAAATCTAAAACATCCGAAGAAATAGTTAATTATATATTAAAAAAACACTTTCACGATGTTCTGAAAAAAAAATTATTTATGTGATTGGGTCCTAGAGATCAGCATCTTAGACCATACTTAGGTGATAACTGAATGAGGCAACCAATTCGGTTAATTGTTTTTTGCCAAACATAAGGAAAGGTTTTCTTTAAAAGACATTGTTATATTCTATCAATCATCGACAGAAAATTCAGTTCAATAACTTATCGTTGGAAGGTGCAGTCAAGTGCAAAACTTGTTGGCCCAGATAAAAATTAGAGTATTCTAATAGATTACAGAGAATGTTAACTGGAGTACATACGTAGACGTGTAAAAATTAGGAAGGGTGAGAGGAAATGAAAATTACAGTATTTCCTCGTAAAAAGGGAAGGAAGGAATATTTAGGCTTAACATCCCATTGATAACGAGTTTATTGAAAACGGAGCACATTTTCGTCTTCATTAAGGTTGGGGATCGAAATCAACCGTGTCATTATCAAAGGAACCTTCCTCCCATTTGCATTACGCGTTTTAGGGAAATCAAGAATGCTGTAAATATGGGCGTCAGGTTGCTGACAAGAACCGCCGCCGTTCGGGAGACAAATCCAGTGTCACTGCGCCTCGTAGGACTGGATGAGGTTAGTAGGTTTGGCTGAAATGTTATTTACTTCATAACCACAACGTTTAGGATAAAAAAGTTTATTTACAGACAAAGAAACCCAACATCGCTTAATATATTCAAATGTACATCGTTATTTGAATAGAAAGAAAGTACCATCAACAAGAATAACTTTTCGCATTATTTGTTTCTTTCATCATCTGTGTAAACAGATATGCTGGGAAACCATCATAAACCATTTTCCTTACCCTCCTCTGACACCACCTCCGTTTTTTCTTGCTCATCACGTTAACAACTTACTATGTCCATATAACACATTAATATGTTCCAGTACTCATTTATGTGAGTTTTCGGCTTTATTTCGTATACTTTTCATCTTTGTGAATAATGTAACATAAGGTTTATTTGTTCATGGCATTACGCTTTTTAGAGAAAACAAGAAAGCTGTAAATATATTTGTGTTCTTCGTATAGATATACAGTCGTAAACTGTTCACTCAGCTATGGAAAAACAATCTTTATACAGCTTTAAACTCTCGCTCATGTTATATGGACTATCTGCTTCGTCTTAAGTTGTCTGAGGATGGCTTCTACAGCCAAAAGCCGGTTCACAACGAACTGTAAAATAAATATTACTGTGGGAAATCAATAACGTGTATTTCGATTCATAAATTAATAAAACACTTATACGATTGAAAATATAGCGGTGGTTACGTTATCTTGGAAATAAAACGATTTTTCCGGCTGTGTTAAAACAAAGGGAAACTATCAAAAATGGGAGAGGGTAGACGATTTAAACTATGAAAACTAGTTATTAGAAATGAATGATACGTAAATATTCAGAACATCAAAATAGGTAGCTTTTGATTCACACATGTAGGAGTGCAAAGAAACCTTTGAAATGTTCGTCATAAAAGGCTATTGTTCCCCGTATTTCATTGTATGGAGGAGCAATTCCATAAATAATGTGTGTCATATTGAGGACATATTCGTCTGACATGTTTGTGAAGTACAAACATCAGATTCTGTCAATGGTACTAAGATACGAAATTTCGAATTCTCCTTCTAGATAGAAAGCCGACGCGGACTATTTGTAGTCTGTCTTCTTCCTCTTCAATGCTCAGCAAAATAAAGCACTTTGCTTACGGTAGTTCTAAGCGGATTATTATATCTTTCCGCTGCTTTTTCGCTGTCATTTCTATTGCAACCACTCTAAAAGCAGCATTTAGCAAAGTAATATTTTCGTTATTTTGATGTACGCTGCATCCTAGCTTGCAACACATGTTTCTTTGCATTTAAACAGTATGTTAAAGGAAAACTAAAGGATACGTTCAGGTCTAACATTGCCAAGTAGCATTGTTAAAGCAGAAGTCTAGAAGGTATTTTCATCCGAAAGTGATTCTGAAAGACAGCTACATGCTGTATTAAATAGAAATTTAGTTTCTACTCAGATGTAATTGAATGGAAAGGGTGAGGCTCTACCACAATCTACAGAAAATATCGTCTCCTCCAAGACTGAAAACCTGCAAACACCTGACAATGCTGAAACCACGCAAGGCGTTCATTAATGAATGTCTTCTGTGTACAGTGTGGAAGTGGTTCCTCTCTTGGTTGCTTCAGAAACTTGACGCAGCACGCCATATAAGGGTTTTCACAGACTGAATAAGTTATACCAAATGAAAAGGGGTCCCCAATGACAGCAGCAGTCGAATCAGTGCTAATTTACTCTTTGACATTTTATCTCCACATATTGTAGACTTAAAGGAAAGAGTAATTAGAATGCATACTCGTTACGATATACATAAAATGGAAACCCAGTCGTAAGTAAAATGGGCAGACAAAGTCGTTCCGCAACGCTTGCAATATCTCATATTCCCCAGCTAAATTCGCTCGGAATTTGATTACGGTAATACAGAAACTTTCATTAACTACGCCGAGTAATTCCATGTATTCATTATCTGGGTCGTTCAGCAGGGAACTGCCCCGGTTTCTTTGTGCCGTACAAGCAGATAAGCAGAAGAGGATACCTACGCAGGCGGAGCTTCGGATTCCGCGCAGCCGCTGCCTGTAATTAGGAACTGCGGGGCCGCGGGAGAGACAGTAATAAATGGACGGGGCGGAGATCGCGCCGTTGTCTGCCGCCGTGGCCGAATGGACCGGCCGCAGCGAGCGCAGACGCGCAGCCGACGGGAAAATGAATCCGACTGCCCTAAAAGAACCAATATAGGCTGAAGGGCCACGCCGCGCCACGCTCCTAAAACGGTCACTCACAGAGTGGGTGGCGTTATTGGCTTTGGCCGTGTCTGGCGGCCCGGGGACCGCTGAAAAGGCTTGTACCCCTCCAAGGCGAGGCTGTGGAGGGCGAGAAAGAATTACAGAGACGACGTCAACGCCCGCTACGTGCTGAGCCCCGGGACATGGTTTTCCTTCCGTGCCAACCGCGCCCTTCGCGTTTTTGGTCTGTGACGGCTGATATTCCTATTGTTTGGGCAAGGATGGTCACATGTGGAGTTTTACTTGAGAGTTTATTGTAATGTGTGGCTCTCTGCATAACTCAACAAGCAACAAGGTGAAGAACAGCTCCTGGGTTTCCAGCCGGGTGGCAGGGAATTTCAACACCCTACGATTCGAAAGGTGTCATACTCATCATCTTCAGACGAAGTATCGATATACCGCGGATGCCGTGGTATTTATAGTAACGGTCTGCCAACCTCTGCCTGGTTACCGATCGAGATGGCAAAGTGGTCAGACAATTGGACTCGCATTCGGGAGGACGACGCTTGAAATCCGAATCCGGCCATCCAGATTTAAGTTCTTTATGCTTCTTCTAAATTCATTTAAGACAAATGCAGTGATGGTTCCTCTGAATGGGCGCGGACGATTTCCTTCCCTATCCCGCCCAAATCCGAACGAGCGCTTCATCTCTTATGAGCTACTTATCGACGGAGTTTTAAACACTAATCTTCCTTCTTTCTTTCCTTTCGTTCACCTGATTACCAGCGGCTTGGTACTATCCAGTGGGCGAGTGGAGACGAGGATGAGATTGCTGTCGTGGGGTGGCGGGTGCATGTAGCAGCACCGTCTGCGAATGTGGCGTATAATACACTGAGCAAAAGCAGCGCTGCACGTCAAAACGCCGCGAGGAGCGCATCACATGTGCGCCTAGGGACTCACAGAGAAATCAGGGGTAGCAGAGCATAGCGCCAAGGAAAACCATATGTTTGGCTTTCAGAACACCAAGCGGCCCTGCATAGTAATAAACTGCTTCTCACTTGTCCTCTCGCGGCAGAGTTCCTGACGTCAGTTTTCGCAAACAGCTGGTGGGGTTTACACCTTCATGGGAAGGTACAACCTTCCTGCTGCGGGCATAACCACAATCAATACATGTGTTTCTTTCCTGTTTTACTCTGTTTTGCAGACTGATGACCCATCATTCCTTTACTTCTGAGTTTGTTAATGTGTCCACGGTTTTTCAGGTCTCTTACGCTATGTTCCTTTCTCTTTAGATCTATAAACGCGACATGCTGTGTTCAGTTACACGTCCTACAAACGATAACTCTTGGTTTTGTTTCTATGGATTACACAACTCCCATTTTACAGGCAATGCTAAAGACAAGTGGCATCCGAACGCTGAGACACTGTGCAGTTTCATTGGTCTAATATCAAATTTGCTATGTGGGTGTTACACTCTCTCCTTTTCTGGTTCAGGTACACACATTTTTGGTATTACTAATTTGTCTCTAATACACATTGTATGTTTTGTATATTTTTTCACCTGAGGATGCGACTGCAACATCAAGAGACCGCCCGTGTGTAACCTTGGAATAGAAAATTATCGACAGCTAATGCGGTTTCCAGAAGATTTTTAAGGGATTTTAACAAAATAAATTTAGAAAATTTAAAATTTATCAGCTAGGCTCTGGATGCCCGCATCGTAAAATCTTATATTAGGAACGTGTTATAAGAGAACCCATTGTCTTTCCTGCAACTGCTTGGAAAGCATTGAGTTTTTGCTTCATTTATGAGAGAGCCATCCCGTCTGCTGTGCTCTTTATGACTTCGCTCTTTTTCATCAGCTACTTCATTGGTCTTGATAGCTGGGTCACACTGGCTGGGTGAATATTGAATTACGCCATTTTAAACAGTATCAGGTTTTTTCAAACGCACAAGACAGAGCAAATAGATGGAAAAGGTATATTAAAATACTCTCTACGAGGGGAAGGGACAGTCCGATTTAATAGATCTGCCTGGCTTTAGGAAAAGAAAAGATACTAGAGAGGTAGACCTGACGTTGTGCTTGATAATGGTAACAAGGCTTAAGGAAAATCAAGACACGTTCATATTATTTGTCGACCTATAAAAAGCATTTGACAGTTTAAGATGGTGCAGAATGTTCAAATTTTTTGAAAAATATCGATAAGCGACAGGAAAAGACAAGTAATATACAGTATGTACAAGAAGCAAGAGGGGAAAAAGAAAAATGGAAGCTCAAGAATAGGATTAGGAATGATGTAAAACAGGGACGTAGTCTTGCACCCCTACTGTTCAATTTATGTACCAAAGAAGCAATGGTGGAAATACAAGATAGATAGAAAAGCAGGATTAAAACCTAGGATGAAAGGATATCCATCATACGATCCGATGATACATTGCCATCCTCTGTGAAAGTGACGAAAAACTGCAGTGGAAATTAAATGGAATGAACAACATAATGAGTACATACAACTGGTTGAGAGTAAATCGAAGAACGATGAAAATGGTGAGGAGTAGCAACAAACAACTTAAAAATCAACAATTAACTTCCAAATTGGGCACCACGTCGTGGGAGAACTTAAGGAATTTTGCTATCTCGGAAGCGAAATAACGCATGACCGACAAAGAGGACAGAACAGACTAGCGCTGGAAATCCTGTTCAAAAAAAATCCACCGGGATCAAATATCGCCAGGAGATAATTTCTGAGAATATATTTTTGGAACACAGCGTTGTATGGAAGTGAATTACGGGCTGTGGGGAAACTGGTAAAGAGGAGAATCGAAGTGATTGTGTTATTGTGTTGTAGGAGGATGGTGAAAATTCGTTACGTTGATAAAGTAAGGTATTGCGAGTTTCCCCGTTAAATCAGGAGGAGAGGGACGTGTAAAATAAACTGACAACAAGAATAGAGACGATTAGAAGATAAATGCCAAGACATCAAGGGATAGTGGTAGAGGGACCTTCATAGGGTAAAACATGTAGCTCAACACATAGACTGAAGTATATCCAACAAGGAATCGAAGATGGTATAAGTGCTACTCGGAGGAAAAGAAGTTGGTACAGGAGAAGAATTCATCGCAAGCTGCATAAAACCACTAAAAAACTAATGAGGAAAACAAACATTTATACCACCAATAAATTCATTCTGGCAGTCACAATGAACATTATTTACAATGATCTACAGGCCTCTCACTGATTGTAAACATCTGGTTATAGTTTTCAGAGAGTATAGCATGCCACCAATACTAACACGAATTCTTTACAGACGAATGGAAAAACTGGTAGAAGCCGACCTCGGCGAAGATCAGTTTGGATTCCGCAGAAATGTTGGAACACGTGAGGGAATACTGACCCTACGACTTATCTTAGAAAATAGATTAAGGAAAGGCAAACCTACATTTCTAGCATTTGTAGACTTAGAGGAAGCTTTTGACAATGTTGACTGGAATACTCTCTTTCAAATTCTAAAGGTGGCAGGGGTAAAATACAGGGAGCGAAAGGCTATTTACAATTTGTACAGAAACCAAATGACAGTTATAAGAGTCGAGGAGCATCAAAGCGAAGCAGCGGTTGGGAAGGGAGTGAGACAGGGTGTAGCCTCTCCCCGATGTTACTCAATATGTATATTGTGCAAGCAATAAAGGAAACAAAAGAAAAATTCGGAGTAGGTATTAAAGTCCATGGAGAAGAAATAAAAACATTGAGGTTCGCCGATGCCATTGTAATTCTGTCAGAGACAGCAACGGACTTGGAAGAGCAGTTGAACGGAATGGGCAGTGTCTTGAAAGGAGGATATAAGATGAACATCAACAAAAGCAAAACGAGGATAATGAAATATAGTCGAATTAAGTCTGGTGATGCTGAGGGAATTAGATTAGGAAATGAGACACTTAAAGTAGTAAAGGAGTTTTGCTATTTGGGGAGCAAAATAACTGATGATGGTCGAAGCAGAGAGGATATAAAATGTAGACTGGCAATGGCAAGGAACGCGTTTCTGAAGAAGAAAAATTTGTTAACATCGAGTATAGATTTAAGTGTCAGGAAGTCGTTTCTGAAAGTATTTGTATGGAGTGTAGCCATGTATGGAAGTGAAACGTGGACGATAAATAGTTTGGACAAGAAGAGAATAGAAGCTTTCGAAATGTGGTGCTACAGAAGAATGCTGAAGATTAGATGGGTAGACCACATAACTAATGAGGAGGTATTGAATAGAATTGGGGAGAAGTTTGTGGCACAAGTTGACTAGAAGAAGGGATCGGTTGGTAGGACATGTTCTGGGACATCGAGGGATCACAAATTTAGCATTGGAGGGCAGAGTGGAGGGGAAAAATCGTAGAGGGAGACCAAGAGATGAATAAACTAAGCAGATTCAGAAGGCTGTAGGTTGCAGTAGGTACTGGGAGATGAAGAAGCTTGCACAGGATAGAGTAGCATGGCGAGCTGCATCAAACCAGTCTCAGGTCTGAAGACAACAACAACAACAACAGCACGCCACCACTCGTTAACAATTACGATTGATGAGTTTTGACACAGATATGAAGTAACAGTGAATAACGCTCTCCTGTTATCGAAGCTCAGTTCGACTCGATGTCCAGCCTAGTTAGAGCTAGGTGGTAACAGATTGTAGTACCGTGTACAGACCAGCGACAAATTTAATCATGTGTTCTTCCTGTATATTGAATACCCACATTGAGTATAATTTTATTATTTGCTGTTCTCCGTGTTTTACGATGATAATAGTCAACGGATATATGTAGACGTTGATAAACCGCATCTGACGTGGGACCACTTACGTTAATTGTTTACTCACGGTGTGATACTTCCAGGAGGAAATGATTAATTCCAGTCCTATAAACAAATAAACGAGACGCTCTTCACTGTGCATTGTCTACCAAAAGATTATTCTCCCCACTCCGCTGTGAAGGCGGCCGGTCAATGCACCGGCAAGGTCAGCGGCGCGCCGTGGACTGCGGCATTTTTGTGACGGGCAGCTATTCGGTTGGCATTGTGGATGGCACGACGGGGCAAAACAATATACCGTGGCGCGCGGCGAGCCGCCTGAATTATGTAACGCTACGCACGTGACGGAGCGTGGAACGCAGCGCCAGCAGATCGCGTCCGACCTGCGCGAGTGGAGGGAAACCCCTCATTCATCTCCAGGCAAGAAGTTGATTGCGGTACGCGCGGCTTCACGTAAAAACTTTTAAAGGACATCGATCTGTCTACTGTTGTTCACAATGGCACTTCGAAGCCACACAGCTGCAATGTATTAAGTGGCAAATAAGCTTCTTCGTGTTGCACTTCAGACTTTACCTGCTCTTCACTCTCACGAATGTCTGTAATCATCAGCATAACAAAATTATATACTCTGTCAAAAGTGACATCTTGCTCTCCCAAGAATACCTGATTAATAAGTAGAAGGTATATGTGCGTTTCTGACCGAGGAATACTCAATTATACTTGCTACAAACCAGAATACCGCGTCAAGGAAATACACAACAGTGGTTTCTTTGCTGGCAGTTCATGGTAGTTTAAACGTCATCACACTGTCGCTGTAGTCTTGCTGCAAACAAGTCCTTTCGCTGAATCCAAGTACGCGATGCAACTGTACGATCTGTTGCAGCCTAGTAAATAACAGGTCGTCCCTCTCGGGCGCTAGACCGGCGGGGCCACTGAAATGCTTTATGGCGTTTAGTAAGGTGCTACAGAATCGATAAATTACGTACTATAAACCGCAGTTCGATTGGCCATTATACTGCCGTTGTAAAATACGGACGTCTGCTAGTACTCACTTCACCAACTTCTGCAATCAGCCAACATTCCAATTAGATTATCGAATGACCAGCTCGATGCGAAAACTTTTCTTTCACGCCGACAGTATATGGAGACATACCTACCTACTTTGTGCAGTCTCGCTTAAATGCATGTCGAAGCATGTAGTACATTGCACGCAGTAATACCCTGACTAGTAGTTGAAAGTCTAAACGTAGGCTTTCGCAGCAGTTGTCACTGTCAATAAGATTCTTCGGGGTTTGGGGCCCCCATGATATGGCTAGCGATGACGATTTCGTCCATTATAAAGTTGGCAGTACTATATCGCTGATGTAAAATCAGGGAGAATAACGATGCATGCATGGATGATCAGAATGTAATTATCTCTGATTTGTCAAAGCCATTTTTGCCTTTGCTGGTATGGACTTTACACTCCAGCCACATCTATATTCTTTCTTTGAGGCATCGGTGTGGATGAACGTCTCTATAATTGGGGATATAATCTTCCATATGCAGTCGTTTACTTATCCGCAGGCAAAGCCTAGCTCCCATACAGCTTGTGGTTATAGTAGAGGGCTATTCAAAAAGAAGGAACGTATTTCAAACATTTATTGCTTCCAAACTGCAAAAGACAGAAACTCAATTACAACGTTCATAGAAAGAGAAAAGTTCAAATTTGTATGCAGTCATGTGAGGACGACAAATATCAAAACGGTGACTCATTTTCTGCCACACACGAAGCAGATGGTCTCTCGTTATCGAATTCACAGTTTCAGCAATGCAATGTCGTTGAGTTTCAAGAGTGTCGGACATAGTGGAGATAGAAACGTGGTATTTTACGTAACCCCACATACAAAAGTCACAGGTATGGGGCCTGGAGACCTGGGAGGTTACAGGCGAAGAAGTTCATCTTCTGTTCCTCCCACATCTCCAGGCCTCACACCTTGCGACTTTTATCTGCGAGGTTACGTAAAAGATCGCATTTTTATCCCCCCTATGCCTGACACTCTTGAAAGTCTGCGACATCGGATTGTTGAAGCTTTGAATTCGATACCGAGAGACCAGCAGCTTCGTATGAGTCAGGAAATGAGACACCGTTTTGATACTTGTCGTGTAACACATGGTGCTCATATTTAATGCATAAAAATGAGAACTTTTCTCTTTCCAGGAAACCTGGAATGCATCTTTTGTAGTGTGGAAGCAATATATGTTTGAAAACTGTTTCTTCTCTTCGAATAGCACTGTACAATGATCTTGTGACGCACAGGCACATATGCATATACACACATACGTACATACATACTGAGCTACCGGTGCCAAGTGAGTGGTTAGATTACTTCCCATTCCACTCATTACTACGGGTTCTTCCCTATGGAGCGCTGGTGAATGATTATGACTATGCACTCCGTAATTACTGTAATCGTGTCTTCGCTGTCCCTACGAGAAGTACTCGTAGAAGGTTGTAGTATATTCATGAATTTTGCGCCTGGCCCGCTATTCCGTGGCTCAAACACACATGTGAAGATTTGCGCAACACTTCATTTTACATGTTGAATATCCCCTCTTAGTCGTAACTGGTATGACTCCCATAGACTAGAAGAGCATTCTAAGACTGGAAGCTCAAGTATAAGCAGTCTCCTTTGTAGACTAACGGTTTTTTCCCAGTGACCTACTAATCAACCAAAGTCTGTCACCAGCTATGTCTACTAGTGACCCTATGTGATCAATGCATTTAAAATCCATACAAAATGCTACACCCAGGTATTTGTAAGAGTTCACTGATTTCAGCTGCAGCAAACTACAGTATAGCAGGTAACATAAATACTGATAACAACAACCAGTAAGGTCTTGAAATATTTGTTTATTCCCATAAACTAGTTCTGAGTCTGTTCGGTTCGTCTCCGGATGGGGGGCATGGGAGTTTCATATCTGTTTCCGTGGCACGATGCTGGATATTACCTTGCAACAACATGGAGTGCATTTCAGTTAGTAGCCAACTGGCAGCTTCCATTTTAATGGCCTGCTGGCGACAGATTACAAACTTATCAACACAAACGTAAGAACCGATTGTCACAAGTAAGGCGCTGCTGGTGGATTACTTTTCGATATAAATATAAACATTGATCGTCGCCATAAAACCGCCAGCAAATGGAAGCTGCCAGATGGCTACCAATTACAATGCTACCAAAATCATCGCGCTACGGAAGTCCGTCTGAAGATAAGCCGGGAAAGGCTCCAAACTTACTGGTTCCTGTTTTCTGCATTTGTATTCAAGTAGCAACCTGACCCGACTTCTCACTAGTATCTTTGAATACACGATTTGTCTGACGAAGCAGTAATAAACTGTACACACAAACCTCCCTCGTGACTCAGTCTATTAGCGAAAATTGTATCAACATCCCTACAGTGATTCCTGAGATTAGGTTTCACATACAGAAATAAAAATTCACCAGGAGACTAGGTACATATTACAGTAAAGCTTCGCTACTGGAGTTAACATTGCTGCTTTCCCTGTAAGTTACTGCTTCGTTTGTAGCTGACCAAATCTTAACTCTCGTCATTGCCACGAGTATGATAACACACACAGGGAAAGTCAGCTGTCCCCACCCACAATGTTATATCTGGCCTTCAAAAACCACACGCCACATTTTCGTATTCCCTCGCTCGCTATGCGTAAACATTTAGTACTACAGAAGAAAAGGAACAGGACCTCTCTGTAGGAAATTTAATGTAGTTAAACTTAAAACTGGGATACGGTTTCGCTAGAGTTTGTAGTTTTCTACTTACTCAAGAATAACGTGCAAAAATTACCTTCAAACGTACCTCTTATCCCTCACTCAGTCCCTACTGGTCAAGATTTCTAGCATGTTGTTCATCGCACTTGTTCCTGCCACTGTAGAAAACTACGTGACTGCAAGAACTAATTTCCACATTAGAAATTTCCTCGTCTTCATTGACTGGCCTTATTATACCACCGGGTTAGTCGAGCACTTTCAAATTGCCAAACTGACGTACGTGTAAATTTTGCCTGATTATTATACAAATTTCAATAGCATGAAATAAAGAATTACACCGTTGTATTCGTCAGACCTTCTGACTACGCAGGTACTGTGCATGTAAGTGTTAAGCTTCGATCGAATTGTCAAAGTAATTAGCTGTAGCGTAAAGATTACAAATGTCGTTTTTGTTCCATTCCGTCACGGGCTTGTTTAAATTAATGACGTTAACAAAGGAGCCGACTATGGTGGTAGTGTAACAGCTCAATCAACAGAAACCGAAGAAGTCTGAATACAGGGAATAGTTTGAGTAGCGTGAAATTTTTGTACAGTGGTAGCAAGGAGTGTCGCGATCAATATACTAGAAATGCAGACTGGTAAGGGATGTATGAGGCTGGAGGTGTGTTTGAAGGTCACATTTGTACGTTTTTCTTGAATAACTCTGAAACGTGGCCACTAGCGAAAACGTATCCCAGTACAAAATTAAACCTGATTAAATTTCCTACAGAAACATCCTGTTCACTTTCTCTGTAAGACTAATAATTTGCAGGTAGTAGTCGAGAGACGAAAATCTCGCACGTGGTTCATGAAGGTCACCTATAATTTCGCGTGTTTCATAAAATGATAGTGTTACAGACTGCTGAATCAGACTGTATGTCACACACAAATGATTACTATTGGTGTCATACATAACTGACTGACCGCTCATAAGGTATAGCACAGATGTTTACATAAAGGTATTAAAGCTTTTAAACGAGCGGCAGCTACCACACACGCTCTGGCATCAGACTTTGTAGGTCGTAGATTGTGTAGTCAGCTGTTATGATCACAATTATGTTGGCGACAAACACACACAGGTGTCTCGCTTCCGGTAAGTTTGATTTTCAGCGTGATCTTCTTCCTTTCGATCATTGGTAGACCCAAAACATGATCAAAATAATTTTTTCAGTGTATTTTTATACACTAATTTTATTAGTTTTCATGATTAATTTCATTTACCGAGTGGTTATAATTAAACTTTCCCTATTTAACTCGTTATGGCAACGGCCTTGTCGCAGTGGCTACACCGGTTCCCGTGAGATCACCGAAGTTAAGCGCTGTCGGGCGTGGTCAGCACTTGGATGGGCGACCGTCCAGGCCGCCATGCGCTGTTGCCATTTTTCGGGGAGCAATCAACCTCGTGATGCCAATTGAGGAGCCACTCGACCGAATAGTAGCGGCTTCGATCCAGAATACCATCATAACGACTGGGAGAGCGGTGTGCTGACCCCACGCCCCTTCTATCTGCATCCTTCTGAAGATGACACGGCGGTCGGATGGTCCCGGTAGGCCACTCGTGGCCTGAAGACGGAGTGTTTATTTAACACATTATAACACAGAAACTAATTACCATACGAGTACCAAACTTTGTAGCATTAACGTCAAGGGCATTGGGAAGAGAAATAATGCAGAATTAATTCAATTGAAACATTTTAACGCGCTGCTACGGTACATCAGGTACATCATATCATTACAAACCCTTACTATTATTGTACAAAAGGGGCTCAGTATGGCGCACAACAATGTCCACAAAAGTCTGAAAGCTCAGAATTACATTCTGCATAGCAGAACGAAGCATGTCCGTAGGTATGCTGGCTACCTCCCTTGACATGCTGCGCTTCATATAAGCACATGTGTTAATGTTCCTCTTGTAAATCCTGACCTTCAAGTATCCCCACAACCCGAAATCAAAGGGAGTAAGATCAAGCGCCGGCCAAGCATTTGGAAACAATCGGTTGATAAGTTGATCGTTTCCAAATGTGTTTCGTACAAGTGAACTTCATGAGCGTTCTGCGATCGGGCCCCATCTTCCATGAAAACTGTATGGCGGGTGTGAATTTATATATTTATTGCCAAACGAGTATGACATGCTGGAGAAGCATATCGCATTAACACTGCTCCCTCACACTGCACATCTTTCGTCCTTAAACGCCAACCTGTTCAAAAAATAATGGACCAATGATGAACGTGAAGCAACATCATACGGTGACACGTTCGCCAAACAGAGGGACTTCATGCACAGTGACTGGAGGTGAAGATCCCCACACTCGGTATTTCTTTGTGTTCACTTCACCCTTCACAGAAAAATGAGCTTCGTCTGTCCACAGTATGGTCCAGGGCCAGTCATCGTCAAGTTCAATCCTAGCGAGAAAGTGGAGAGGGAGGTCAACACGTCGTTGAGCGTCCTATGGCGCAAGCTGCTGTACGACAGGGATTTTATACTGAGGCCATTTGAGAATGGTTCGAAGCACCTTCCGTGCAATGAACCACGTGATTTACAACTGTCGTGACACAGCACGCGCATTGCCTGACGATGGGGAATTGTGCGCTGCGTTGTCTGCCATAGCAACAGTGATTTCATCTACCACCGGCGGTGCAACCCATCGTTAGCCTCTTCCCGGAGCGACGCCCAGTTCTCCAGTTGATTCGAACTACTTCATCACATTCCGCACAGCTTGTCAACGAAGAGGACTCTTCCGCAATCCTTTCAGCCGGCGATATTTTCAAAGCGAAGCTGCAGCATCACTGTTATTTTGATAATAGTGTTTCACCAATAATGCCCTACTCATTTTGTCCAAGCTCGTGTTGACACGTTAACAAGTGCACTGCGACTGGTCAGGTGTGTGAGACTATGAATCACGATGACTGATCACGGCACCAGTTAGTCATAGTTAGAACAGAACGGTGGCGCTGTGACACATGGAAATCATGCACCCCCATTGTCTGGACATTAATGCTACCAAGCTTGTAACTCGTACGGTATTTACTTTCCGTGTTATACCGTGATAAATAAGTAAAGTTTAATTATAACTGTCCGGAATTCTTATTCTTCATCACTTCATGACAATGTAATTTCCTGTGCAATATTTAGGAGAGGCGTCGTCCCTTACTTGGCATAAGCCCACTGTAACATATTTTGGCGCGATTTTAACACAGGTTAGTTTAGATTTTTTCACTTGTTCCTCATTAAAGGGGAATGTTCCCATCCCTTTTCTGTTTTATTTACAGATTCACTGTTTTTAGTCAAGGATCAGTTTTTTATTCCTAATTCAATTCCTTACCTTTTATACGATGGTTGCCCAGAAAGTAATACAACGCATTTTTTTCCTCAGCCAAAAACAATAAAAACAATGACACGAATGCTACACGTTACGTATGTATTATCTTAAGTCGCATGAGTGAACTCGCCAAGTTTCCGTCACTTCCGGCAGATAGCGTAAGTGCAGGACAGTTTCAAAATGGTGACTGTAGGTGATATACGTTACAAGTAGCATGCTGTCATTTAATTTCGCACTGCAGAGAAAGAAATTGTGGGGAATATTCACAAACGCTTGTGCAAAGTCTATGGAGCATCTCCTGTTGACAGAAGCACAGTTAGTCGCTGGACAAGGAAGGTGAGATCATCAGAATGCGGTTCAGTGGAGCTCCAAGATTTGCAGCGGTCGGGGAGACCACCCAAGGCTATCACACCTGACATACATGACCTGGTCCTCTCGGGCTTCGTTTGGGCCATTAAAGGATGCCATTCGTTGAAGACATTTTGAGGACGATGAAGAGGTGATTCACACAATGAAACACTGGCTCCGCCACCAGGACAAGGATTGGTACCGGCAGGGCATACACGCCCTTGTTACACGCTGGAGTAAGGCCATACAACTGGATGGAGATTATGTGTAAAAATAGGTTCTGTAGATAAAACACCATTCTTTCCTTTGTGCAATTCTTATTATGTTCAATAAAGAATTGTTGAAGAAAATACATTATGTGCATTACTTTGTGGACAACCCTTGTAGACTGTACATTCACCACTGATGATGGTTATACCAATCGAAGAAAGCTGACGACTTTGTCTAGCCAAGCTAACTGGTATTCTGAGGCATTCCGTAATAGCTTCCGATACCATACGACAAAGAACTGTAGCTAACCTTCTTTTGGTATGATATTACATATCTCATTTGTTATATACGGATAGACCCGTTCTTGTGGGGCGTACGTGATTCTCACCTGGTTCTCTAACCAAATGGGTAATATTTTCTTCCTTTTCGAATATATTCACTCAGTACTTTGAAAATATGTCTGATAACTTCATGATCCGATTATCAAAGTATTAATTTAGAAAATTTCTGTACGGCAGTACACCAAAAGATGCAACTCAAATGTTGCGAAACCAGTTGTTTGAATCTCTAATCGACTTCAAAAACTAGAGCTATTGCGGACTATCAGACATTTCATTAAGTTGTGTATTTTAAAATTTCGCAACACCAGTATGTACATATCTGTGTTCTACTATATAGATGGTCAATCAATTACGTATAATTACTTTTGCTCTGACTGCACTAGTTTTAAAATTACTTACTATAGTTATAAATTTCATACACACACCTTTCTCGTGAATCTGTCTGTCTATTAGTAAAAACCGTATCAAAATCCCTACAGACGTTACCCTTTACATATAGAAACAAAATCGCGGCGGGTAATTTTAATCTGCAATATGTGTACATATATAGCCACGTGTCCTCTAACATCTATTATGGATAAGATTAATCGCAGTGTAGTAGACGTATAACAGGTAAACGTATTTGATAACTGAACTACTTTCTGTATACGCAGCAGTCGTGTTGCCGAGAGAGCTCAAGAAACTTTGTAACGCTATGCTGTTAGCACAGAATGGGTCGTCTCGGAGCTAGCTGTGCAGCGGGACAGTCTTCAGTCAGGCGGCGCCAGATAAGGTCCCGGCTAGCTCTGACATGCGCCAAGGTCTAACGCCGCCGGTCCAGACAGAAGACAGTAGCAATACCCTGCTTCGTTGTTCCGACATTCTGCACCAGCTCGTCTTAATGACCAACACAGCGGCTGCCAGAAACACAGATTACCTAAATGGAGAACTCTGCAGACACCTAACTAGTGCCCGCACCAATAATTTGAGCTGAAGGGTTGACCCACGTCTCGGTTCGTAGAAGGAAGGTACACCCTTTTTTATTAGTGCTCTGACTGATTTAACATTAATCGGTGCGAATTCCTCTCCTGTCAGCGTCTCTTCATCTCAGAATATGATTAACAACGAACGTCTTCTAATATTTTCTAATACGTTGCGATTTCTCTTTTTTCCTGCAAAATTTACTCTTTACCGCCCCCTTGTGGTATCGTGGAAGCTATGACGTCTCGACACATGTTCTGTCACCCATCTCCTTCTTTTGTGTACTTTTTTTTCGACAGATTCCTTTCTTCGTCGATTCTGCAGAGTATCTTCATATTTCTCATCATATCAGCCCACTTAATTTTCCACTTTTTCCATGGTAGTGGCAGCACATCGTTTAATCTGGTTGGTCAGGAGACGCTGACGATTAACTTCAGCCGCCTAATGGCGGACGTTTTTCGTTGCATCACACGCTATGACACACTCCCTTCGTGAAGTGTAGGAGTTGTGTGCTGGGTGTATCTACTGATTGCAGGTGACTGTAAAGAAATTGTGCAGTTTGCTGTCAAGTTTGTGTTGATTGATGATGAAATACGAAAGAGGGTGAAAGCTGGCCTCGGCACACAGCCTACTGCTCTCGAACAGCCCCTCGGGGGCCGAAGGGCTTAACTTCTCCATTTGATGCACGGATCAGCATCAACAGTGTCACATTACATCAAGTCATATGACACTACAGAGATGTTAGAATTTTAATCCATAATATTGGCGCATTTCTCATAATCATGAAAATTGATAGTACAGCCTCTCCTTCCATTGCCAGCTGAATGCTGGGACAAAAATTCTTTTCCACCACAAGAATCCGAATCGTCTTACCTCCTTCTTTATCTTCTTTTTTTTCGATCATGTCTCTTCGTAATTTTTACGTCAATGTATCTGTGAGGAAGTCGTGTGACATCGTTCAAATTCTATCGATGAGAACTTTAATCAGTTTTTGTGTTAGAGAAGGTGGTCAGAACCTTCAAAATCAACGTCGTCGCACATGCGTGCCTGAGCGACGTAGCCTACTTTCTTACGCTTTTTCTTTTTTTTTTGTGAGTCCTCCTTGTATCTTATCTTCTCTGTCTCCAAAGATGCTTTCTATGGCTGGCTTCTCACGCTATATTCTACTCGTGCTATATTCTACAACTTGGATTTTTTTTCTCTTCTCCTTTTTCTTTCTGTTTTAAATCTTAAAAATTTCTTCACGTTTAAAATGATCTTACTGGTTCAATAAAGACCTTCAGCACGCCAAGAGCGTCGGCTGTCCTCCTTGCAAGCCAGCTTGTATTCCTGGTCAATGCAAACCAAGAAAGACGATTAAAAACGCTTGGAAAGGCTCGAAGTATTTTCTGCCACACCTCTGTTTCATGACACAACGTTGCTCTTGCAGATAAAATTGAAAGGCCAAGACGTTCGTAATGGCTGTGGCTATCGAGTAGTCAGTGCAATGAGACGTGTGCCAGTAATGTTGGAAAATGACGTTCCAGTCCATGTGATAGCGTTCTTTCTAGTAATTAAAGCCAATTTACTCCTTGTTCACGATCAAATTGCATTTTGATACGAACGAAGGAATCTGTGTGTGAGGGTATCCTGTTGGTGACTGCTATAGACGTTTGGCTACGGAGGCGGGTAGAATACATGTCACCTACGAAGAATGCTGTATCACAGATGAATTATCTCAAAAATTTCTTCGTAAATTTCATACTAGCAGACTTCTTTTAATGAGGAATGGTCTCCAGGCTTGTTTCTTACGCCCTTCTTCCATTGTTCTTTAGACGTGCATTACGCGGTCCTAAAAATCGATATCACGTTTGTCGATCATTTTATTTCTAATGCTCCTTAGTACTTTTAGTGTTCTTGGATTTAGCCTGTGTCCATATTCTGTGCACATTAGATAGTAATTTTATCCAACAGGCGATTTTTCATTAGTGTCATGTTGGATAAAAGTGTCATCAACAAGTTATTCGTATCGTTCCAAAGTAGCTTTTATTACGTTAATTACTTCTTCGTTACGTGTATCAAACAGTAGAAGATAAAGACTGCATCCGTGCCTCCGTCTTCTTTAATCCTAGCACTTTTCTCTTCTATTTTTATTTTTCCGCCTTCATTTCTTGTATATGACCTGTTTATTCCAATGTTGCTTATCTATTTTTCAGAGGACTTTAAATTTGTCAGAGATATACAAACCATTTTAGTGGTAGAAACAGCTAAAAGTGAACAAATGTACGCAGAGAAGCCGACGGTGAATTTTTTGGGGACTCATATCAATCCTTCCATTTGTATCACGTGATTTGGGGTCAGCATAAGAAACTAAAGATGTCTGGACGATACATTCCGACACTGCTGCCCCGTTCATGATTTAAGTCTCTTAAAAGTCAGCCACCTCCCTGAATCTATTAATTACTTAAAAGAATGAAGTGTTTCCTAGGGCAGAAAGCTTTCAAAAAGTGTAAAACATAAAGTTTAATGGTCGTCGGTTACCAGAGGCTCTAGCTCGACTGTGGCTGTTGTGCAGTCATTTGAGCTGAAGCAACAGGAAAGTAACTGAACTTCTTTCTTTTGTGCAGCTTATCGCTTAAGTCATCCGATGTTGACATAGTCATGCAAACTTATATCAGATACTATTACATAGTAGCCTTGCCTTTCTTGCCCAGTGATGCGGTGGAACATCGTGACATGGACGACCCACAGCAATTCGTCACGGATAGCCACTCAACCACGACCCACAATTCTTCGGGTTGGTTGGTTGGTTTGTGGGATTAAAGGGATCAGACTGCTACGGTCATCAGTCCCTACAATTCTTCGGGTACTGCTGGAAGCTGGGTTGCCTGTGGTGTCATCAAGTCTGAACTAAGGTGATCTGAGGAGTTTCTCAAGCATCTTCGTGCCTGTGGATATTTGAAAAGTGTTTTGACGCATCTCCGAAGAGACGGTATTGTACATCGTCGTTTTGCGACGCACAAATGGTCTGCAGGGTGCTGCGGGTAGCATACCGTCCGCGGGTTGCACGTCGTTGGAGAGCAGGTTCACTCAGCAGAAAGAAATGATGCCAGACATACCAGGGCCTTAATTCTTCAGTATAAAAATCCTCCTAACGATAATACCTAAAGGCATAGACCTGAGAGTGCTGTGTTGGGAAGCAGTTTTTTGTTTTAGATGTCATCTGTCACCGGCGAGTACCGACGTTCACAGCGAGTCGTGTAGCTAGTGAAATTTCACCAAGCTTCGATGATGATGATGATGATTGGTTTGTGGGGCGCTCAAATGCGCAGTCATAAGCGCCCGTACAAAGAGTCCCAATTTTGACACAGTCCAATTTTTACACAGTCCAATTAGTCACTGTCACGAATGTTGATGCTGGTGATGAAATGATGAGGAAAACACAAACAGACAGCCCCTGGGAAGAGAAAATCCCCAACCCGGCCGGGAATCGAACCCGGGGCCACGTGATCCAGAGGCAGCAATGCTAACCTCTAGACCACGAGCTGCGGACATCAAGCTTCGAGTGGGCAATGGCACTGTGCCATGGTGCATGTTCTTCCCTGGTGAGGGTGATTCGTTGATTAGAAATTTATTAATGTGTATGTAAGTAATGTGGATTGAATCATTCATGTATATAACGCACAGATGAGCTCAGGCAAAACACGCTCACTGTGTACGAAATTTTCAGGGCAGCACAATGCATTTGACTATGTCTCGCATGTATGCACATATGGACAGTCAACACTTTTGTTACTGTAGCATAACGTATGATATTTAACAATCCGTACATTTCTGTTCACAACAAATGAAACAGTAGAATAAGAAATAATGACGAACGAGGTGTAGAGTCCACAGTTCAAAGAACGCGAGATACATGTTGCGGCAGGCTAAAATAAAGACTTCTATGTGTGCTTTATGGCATCGATGAAGGTGTTACAACAGTAACGATGGATATAAGTTGTCGGTTACACGTACAGACTAAGGATCCAAAGGGCATAACGACATTTGCTGCCGAAGGCAGCCAGGCAGTATAAACAGTGCATTGCAAACACAAACATGCTTCCACATTGCCAATCAAAACAGGCAGCACTGCCAGCCAATCACGATAGCGTTAATCTATGGCCCATCCTAGCAGTGATCCTAGTAGCGACGGAGGTGAACATGTGAGAATAGTTCAAATTAAAAGAGAATGACCACACGCGAAGCTCACGTTAGTGTGTGTTCAACACAGCTCAGGAAAAACTTGTGAAAGAGATAAGACAGAAGAAATTTTTAGAATTAACCATGAGTGTGGAAAAAGAATTCTCTCACGATAGTTTTTCCGATTTATAGTATTACAGATACAGCACCCACGTCTTGGACAAACTTTGTACTATTATGTAATCATCGTTTCCTATCTATGTAATGTGAAATCATTAACGTAGCAGTATTGAGATATGAGTTACAATCTTTATAACAAAGTAAAAAGGCAGAAAAATAAAACGTGACTTAAATGAAATATAGAATCACTGACATTTTGATTCAAGCAAATATGAATTTACGAAATAGTTAAGCGGAAAAATTATAAAACTTTCTTTGACTTTTATAGAATGAGCTCTGAACACAAACCCTGTCACAACCGCCTCTGCTGTTTGTATTGCCGTTCCAAAATCATTGCTTATACAGGAGAAGCAGTATTCAAATTTCCATCTATGCTGTCAAATTTAGGTTATTCACAGTTTATTTTATCACTATTGGTATTGGTCTCTCTAAAAACACCAAGACAACTTTCCTTTGAAAACTTACCCATCTTCGCCCACATGTGTAAGTGGCCCATCACTAATAACCGTGCTGTCGACTGGACGTAAAAGTCAAACATCACTCTCTTCTTTCAGAGGACCCGCTAATATTGCTCTGTTATTTACTCTAACGAAGCCAGCCTAATTAATTCCTGAGCTAGTGCCAGACTTTCCAGGTATAGTTTGATCGCTACGACTAAGCGTATGTATCCCATGAATAATAACATCATGGGTCGTTTATTGGCCAATTGTCTGCCGATGTACATACATCCCTAGGAAGCTGGTATTAATGTTTTCAAATCTCAATTTTCGTATATGTTACTTTATACAAATGCTGTATGTGTAGGACTTAATTCAACAGTATCACATACATATGGTTTTGAATTTTTTTTCTGAATGTTTCACTGACACAATCTTCACACTAAACTATACTATGATATGTTACTTGATACGATCGTAGAATTACAAAACCCAGTGTCCTAAGAGTATACGTTCGTTAAGTTTTCAGTATTTTCCCACATTCTACATTTTGTTCGTTTAAATTTATCAAAGATTGTTCCAGGCAAAAAAATGTAACGTGTAACAAAAGTAGTTTTTGTTACAAAAATGTTTTAACTGAACTGTCAATGGTTATAAAAAATAATCTGAAGTATGAATAATTTATACACTTTAGTACTGTTTCAACATTGGGGCAAACTTCACTCAAAAAGAGTAAATTCATAGTACTAAGTTAACGTTTTGAACAAAATAGGCCTAAATCAAAATATTAGTTTATCCTTTAGTAAAATACAAATCACATGTATAGTAAATGCTAAGATGTATATGAGTGCAACCCTCACAGCCCCCTCGCATTCGGGAGGACGATGGTTCAATCCCGCGTCCGGCCATCCTGATTTAGGTTTTCCGTGATTTCCCTAAATCGCTCCAGGCAAATGCTGGGATGGTTCCTTTCAAAGAGCACGGCCGACTTCCTTCCCCGTCCTTCCCTAATCCGATGAGACCGATGACCTCGCTGTCTGGTCTCCTTCCCCGAAACAACCAACCAACCTCACAGACCCAGCCCTCAGAAATCTGACATTGAATCCAGTCTTCATCGAAGGTTTTCTGTTCATCTCTAAACGTTCTCAGAAAATACTTACTTTCTAAATAGGTTTGATACCCATCTCTTTGTTTACTCGTAAACCTGAATATTTCTCATTCGCTTCCCTCATCGACTTTTCAAAGGCAGTTATCTACGGCTTCCTCCGAGTTATTTTCATCCAATATATGACGTTAATTATTCACATCTGCCAGTTAAATAAATGCAAAACATAACATATTTAAGTTTTCACGCTATCTGTTTTGCCCGATACAATCTAAAATTGTGTTATCTGATACATACCGAACGTACAGCTTTGCTAGTTTAACATTTCTAATGGTATTACTTGCGCTAGCTTACAGCCTACAATATACAAAATAATTAGTTGTATCTTAAGATACAATAAATAATTAATTATACTGTCTTACACACAAAACCGCAAGACTCCAAATTTTAGTTCGTGCAACGAAATACTCCCCACCAGAAATGCACTGTTGATTTGATTGAAAATCCCGTTAGCACTTTTGATACTCTGTAGTTCACTCCGGAACGGCGTGACAGAAGCTTCCACTAGTGCTAAAGTTTAGGAACAGCTCTTATCGTGTACTGTGCGCTGTCTGCTACTGCCGGACCTTCTCCAAGTATCACAAATGCCTATGCAGCTCGTTCAGCAGTCCTCACCCCGAATAAATCGAAGTGGAATTACACAAAAGATGAACTTACAGTTGTCCTTGAAGAAAGCATCGACCAATGTAGCAAACTGGTTACGATCTTGGGCTGTCATTCACTGAGAGCGGGTTTCAAATGTGCGTACTACCATCTAGACTGAACTTTGCCATAGTTATTCTAAAGCGTTTGCAGTAAATGCGGGGCTGGATTCTTTGGGACATCAAAGACTTCGTTACCATCCTCGTCCATCTGACATTGTGTCCTTTATCCAATGATCTCATCGAGTATTGGAAATTAAACCCTGAAGGCGAAATGAGGTCGTTTGGACCTGCAGAGGACGCAGGTTATCTCTGTAATGGATCAAACTACAGAAATCGGTTCTTTACTCAGATATTATTTTTACATGTTTTGGCCCTACTGCCGTCATCAGATCTAAAAGTGAAAAAATGCAGTCAAAAGACCTGACAATAAATTTATGAAAAAGAAGTGGACAAATGAAATGTGCGAAAGAAGTCAAAAATTACCCAAGGAGTTCGGCAGTGATATGTGAGCGTTCAGCAAAAGACATTTGTATACGCATGCGCATTCAGATACAGAGATATGTGCTCGTAAACATGCAGAATGCGGCGCTGTGGTCGGCAAAGGTTATTTATAATAACAAGTGTCAGGCTTAGTTGTTAGATCGGTTACTGCTGCTACAATGCCAGGTTTCAAGATGTGAGTGAGTTTGAACGTGGTGTTAAAGTCGGCGCAGAAGCGATGGGACACTTCATTTCTGAGGTTGCGGTGAAGTGGGGATTTTCCCGCACGACCATTTCACCAGTGTACCGTCAATATCAGAAATTCGGTAAAACATCGAATCTCCGACATCGCTGCGACCGGGAAAAGATCCAGCAAGAACGGGACCAACGATGATTGAAGAGAACCGTTCAACGTGACAGAAGTGCAACCCTTCCGAAAATTGCTACAGATCTCAGGCTGGGCCGTCAACAAGTGTCAGCGTGCGAATCATATGGGCTTCCGGAGCCGAAGGCCCACTCGTGTATCCTCGATGGCTGCACGACAGAAAGCTTTACGCCTCGCTTGAGCCCGTCAACACCGACATTGGACTGTTCATGACTGGAAATATGCTGCCTGGTTGGACGAGTGTCGTTTCAAATTGTATCGAGCGGTTGGACGTGTACGGGTGTGGAGACAACCTCATGAATCCATGGACCCTGCATGTAAGCAGGGGATTTTCCAGGTTGGTGAAGGCTTTATAATGGAGTGGGGCTTTTGCAGATTTCGTGATATGGGACCCCTGAAATGTCTAGATACGACTCCAACAGGTGTCACGTACATAAGTGTCCTGTCTGGCCACCTGCATCCATACACGTTCAATGTGCATTCCGACAGTCTCGGGCAATTCCAGTAGCATAATACGACACCTCAAACATCCAGAATAGCTACAGAGTGGCTCCAGGAACACTCTTCTGATTTCAAACACTTCCACTGGCCACCAAAATCCTCAGATCCAAACATTATTGAGCATATCTGGTACGCCTTGCAACGTGCTGCTCAGAATCGATCACCACCCCCTCCTACTCTTACGGTTCAAATGGTTCAAATGGCTCTGAGCACTATGGGACTTAGCTACTGTGGTCATCAGTCCCCTAGAACTTAGAACTACTTAAACCTAACTAACCTAAGGACATCACACACATCCATGCCCAAGGCAGGATTCGAACCTGCGACCGTAGCAGCCGCGCGTTCCGGACTGCGCGCCTAGAACCTTTAGACCACCGCGGCCGGCGTACTCTTACGGAATTATGGACAGTCCTGCGGGAATCATGGTGTCAGTTCCCTCCAGCACTACTTCAGACATTAGTCGAGTCCATGCCACGTCGTGTTGCGACACTTCTGCGTGCTCGTGAGAGCCCTCCATGATATTAGGTGTACCAGTTTCTTTGGCTCTTCATTGTAGTATCTGCACAAAACACTGATCATGCAGGGCAGCCTAGATGTCAGGCATTACCAAACAGTTTCATTCCTACCTTCAACGAACAGCTCGACAAGGAAGAGAATTAATATTGCTTTGTCATCCAGATCTGAGCTATGTTTGAAATTAGCTCACTGGGAAGTTCAACATCAATTACAAAATTTGTACTGGATAAGCTGACAGACAAGAAAGCGACTAGCTTTATAATAAAACAAATAATGAGACTGTGTTGGTCTATACAGCAGTGTGGGAAGCCCATGGATAGGGTGGAGATACCAATTTTAAAACCCTTGAAGAAGAAAAAGTCTTAATAAGAATAATCCTCTGCGTTGGTGCTGCTGCTGCTGCTGATGACTTTTTTCGTACGCAGAAGGTAGCTATTTTGCAAGTCCTAAACTACGTGTGAGGAGGTGGGCGCAGAGTGCTGCGACGTGAATACGGGGAGATACGGCGCTCGGCGACCCTCGGTCAACAGTGGACGCCTTCCCGGTGGCGGGTGAATGCGCGTCCCGTGACGGGGCCGCGCAAATGGCCAGCACAAGGGCCACCCGACGGGCACCGACCTGGCGCTTGACCAATTGCGTTGCGCCCGCCTCGCCCCTGCCGCTGCCCGCTGTTGATTTAAATGTCAATAGATCCGCCGGCGTCAGCGCCACGCCACGCCACGCCGTGCCACTGTGTTCCCCGGCGTGGGGCGTACGTGCCGGCGCGAATGCCCGATACAGGCGCCGTGATTGGGATTCAGCGGGCGCCGGCAGCGAATGGACGCCGGGGTGGACTGCATTCACGGCACCGCCCGCCACCCGCACCCCGCCGTCGACGCTTCCGATACACCAGGTTCCAGAACAACCGTATATGCGCCTCGCTGAAGTGCCTTCGTTACTGCCTATCTTTCCCTCTCCGTTCTCTCTTTGCATTTCTATGCCATTTGATCGGCTGTTCGGTATTGTTCTTGTTGTACCATTGCAATACGTGAAACTCTGCGCTGGAACGATCGCGTAGGTAAATTCGTGGGGAAATGTAGAGGCAGATATAGAGGTCAGCTGCAATTAGTCAGTGAAAGAGAATGCATATGCGTCTGACTGGAGCAGTACAGCTTCAGCCGTACCGCAGGGCTCTGTTCTTGCATTTCTTAAACTAAGATAGTAGGACAGGATAAGTAAGCGTGTTATGAACATTTTGCTATCTCCACTGTGGTGTTAGTGGCTTGGAAAACAAGACAACTTTTGAAACTTCCTGGCAGATTAAAACTGTGTGCCGGACCGAGACTCGAACTCGGGACCTTTGCATTGCGCGGGCAAGTGCTCTACCAACTGGGCTACCCAAGCACGACTCACGCCCCGTCCTCACAGCTTTACTTCTGCCAGTATCTCGTCTCCTACCTTCCAAACTTCACAGAAGCTCTCCTGCGAACCCTGCAGTGGAGTGTGCGCTGATATGAAACTTCCTGGCAGATTAAAACTGTGTGCCGGACCGAGACTCGAACTCTGGACCTTCGTCTTGCGCGGGCAAGTGCTCTACCAACTAAGCTACCCAAGCACGACTCAAGCCCCGTCCTCACGGCTTTACTTCCGCCATTATCTCGTCTCCTACCTTCCAAACACAGCGCACACTCCGCTGCAGAGTGAAAATCTCATTCTGGAAACATCCCCCAGGCTGTACCTAAGCCATGTCTCTGCAATATCCTTTCTTTCAGGAGTGCTAGTTCTGCAAGGTTCGCAGGAGAGCTTCTGTAAAGTTTGGAAGGTAGGAGACGAGGTACTGGCGGAAGTAAAGCTGTGAGGACGGGGTGTTAGTTATGCTTGGGTAGCTCAGTTGGTAGAGCACTTGCCCGCGCAATGCAAAGGTCCCGAGTTCGAGTCTCGGTCCTCCATACAGTTTTCATCTGCCAGGAAGTTTCATAGCAGCGCACACTCCGCTGCAGAGTGAAAATCTCGTTCTGAAGACAACTTTTCATTGCACCAGAAGTGGTCAATAGACACCCCGACGACGAAGAGGTGTTTAGATTGTCCTCATATACTTGAAAAGGACAAAGAAAGGAAGGAAACCTACATTTGCAATTATTTGCTCGAAGAAACTCTTAAAGGCATGACATAAGAATTGCGCCTCATTCTATTTACGTATAGAACGCGGGGAGAATAACTGCTTAAATGACCCTGTGCGTGCTATCATTAGTATAATCGCCTCTTTGAGAACCCTATGGTTTCAGTGCAGAGTGGGTTATGTTCCTGAAGTCCTCACTTAACCGCAGTTCTTCAATATTTGTAAATATAATTTCGAAAGTTCATCGACTTCTGCGTCGAACTATCTGCCCGTTCGGAGTTTTCAGCATTTCCGTGACGCGTTCCTATGGGTCAGACACTTCTGATCATTTACTGCTGCCCTTCTTTGTATACGTTGAATGTAGTCCTACACCAGTAAACAACGGACTGTTTACAGACTGAATCTCCTATGTACAAAAAAGCTTAAAACGTCTGATTACTTTACACATGATTCAGTGTCTTACATATGTGACAACCATGCAACCCATTAAAAGCCTATAAAATGTTTCACATTACTGATAAAGTTTGTTGTAAGTCGATAACTGTTGTCTTGAAACAATGTATAAGTATAGTCTGGGAAATTTGCTGTATATTTTAAGCACGAGCAAACACGCCTCTCAGGTTTTTGTCGTCATATCTCCTCGACTGTTTGTAGTACAACATTATAAACTAGCAATTACATTTAGTGATATATGTAGACACTGTCTGCAAAGTGTGTTGCGAATAGCAACTGTGGGAAACAAGTGATAAATTAAAAGGTCATGTCTGATGTTGAAGTTGTACTGCACGACATTTTAAGAAGAAACTTGTGTTTCACGCATTTATATGTCAGTGACGTTGTATCTACTAAACTACGTGTTCTTATTTCTTCTGACTGGTTTGAGCCCGCCACGAATTCATCTCTTGTGGCAACCTTCAGTCTCAGAGTAACACCTGTAACCTACTTCTTCAAATACTTGTTGGATGAATTCCACTCTCTGTCTTCCTCTATAACTTTTACGCTCTACAGCTCCCTCTAGTACCATGGAAGCTTTGCCCTCATGTCTTAGCAGATGTCCTGTCATCCTGTCCCATCTTCTTGTCAGAGTTTCTATATATTTCTTTCCTCGCCGATTCTACGGAGAATCTCCTAATTCCTTACCTTATCAGTCAACCTGATTTTCAACGTTCTTCCGTAGCACCCGATTTCACATGCTTACATTCTCTTTTTCCTTATTTTCCGACAATCCATGTCCCACTACGATGCAATGCTCTGCTTCAAACGCACATTCTCCGAAATTTCTTCCTCAAATTAAGGCCTTTGTTTGGTGGTAATATACTTTTCTTGGCCAGGAATGCCCTTTTTACCAGTGCTAGTCTCCTTTTTTATGTCCTCCTTCCACTGGCCGCTAGGGGTATTTTCCTGCCTAGTTAGCACAATTCCTTAGCTTCGTCTGCTTTGTTATCTCATATTCTAATGTTAAGTTTCTCGTTGTACCCATTCTCTGCTGCTTCTCATTATTTTCGTCATTCTTCGGTTTACTCTTAGTTCATATTCTGTACTCAGACTGTTCATTCTATTCAACACACTCCGTAATTCTTCTTCACTTTCATTGATGTTAGTAATGTCATCGGCGGATCTTATCACTGACATCCTTTCACCTTGAATTCCAATCCCGCTTCTAACTTTTATTTCCGTCATTGATTCTTCAATTTATAGGCTGAACAGTAGGTGCGAAAGACTACATTCCTGTCTCACAACCTTTCTAATCCGAGCACTTTGTTCTCTACATTCCACTCTTACTGTGCCCCCTGGGTTTTTATACATACTGCATGTTATTCGACTTTCTCTATAGCTTACCCCTAATTTTCTCAGAATTTCGGAAATGTTGCGGGATTTTACGAACCAGGCCAACAAATCCTATAAACGTGTCTTGGCTGTTTCGTACAACGTTATCATTTTGCAGATATGTTCAATGGTATATGTGAATACTGTGTGAAAGCTGTTTTGCGTATAGAGTCGGTAGTAAAGTAGTAATACATTGTAACGTCATGCCTTGACAGCATGAACAGCGAAAACGTAATAAGCGATAAAATTGTTTCCTTTTATCATTTTGTAGGCAATATCAGTGAGAATTAGTGTCATAAAGGTTTGAAATTACGTGCACCGTTTCCTGGAAGTCGCTAAGTAGTCTCATTCTCAAATCCTGGGTGAATAAAGTCGGGATATTTGCGCACCCCCAATTACACTGCCTCAAGGCAAGCACACAGCTTGTCAAGGTAATACTTGTATTGTTGTGCTAAATTTTTAACATAAGATTATTACTGAATTCTTACTATGTGAAATTTTGAAAATCACATATTTGTTGCCCTGGAAGCTAATAGACAGGCATCCCTCAAATGAAGCTTAGTCCAGAGTTTCGGGAAAGTCGTATATGGGCTCGCACACTTGATCAGCATTCTAGGACGGGTAGCACGAGTGCTTTTGTAAGCGATCTTATTTGTAGACGTACTGAATTTTAGCAATATCTTATCAATGAAACGGAGTTCCCGACCTACTTATTATACGATTGAGGCTATATGGATATTTCATCTGTACACCGACAAATTTTTTGAGACATGTAATTTTAAGAGTTGACTAATTCCGTTTGTGAGTCATTGATATTGAAGAGAGAGTATACCATTTTTTCTGAATTTTTTTGCAATGCAGAATTTTACTTTTATGTACGTTTAAAGGAAGTTCGGAACCCTTGCAACAACTTGAATTTGAATATTAGTGCATTTTTCGGGTAGTACTGCAACATAAATAACTGCATCATCTGCAAAAAAGTCTGGCGTTATTATCAACATTGGTCTCCCAGGTAATTAACATACAACATGAACATCAAGGATCCCAACATACTTGGTAATTAATATACAACATGAACATCAAGGATCCCAACATACTTACTGAGGCACGCCTAAAGTTGCTTCTACATCTGTCGATGACGCTCCATTCAAGATAAAACGCTGCGGTCGCCCTTACAAGAAATCAATCCTGTCAAAGAATATTCCGTTTGATACCCCATACGACTGTTATTAAGCGTTAATGTGGTGCTAAATGTAAGTCTTTTCGGAAGTGCATCAACCTGATTTCTGTGAACCTTCGCTTTCATGATGTGAGGTGAGAGAAATCGGCCATACCTTTCCTAAGCAACAAAGCCGGGCCCTCTGAAGGAGTGTATCACTGTTGTAAAGTCTATTTTCAATAATTTACTATGTCCTTATTGCAAATTGATGGACGGTGATAGAGGTGGCCTCGAGCGTGGGTCTTACTGTAATATCGAACATGATATCCATCCTACACGAACCAGGAACTACGAACCTTGCCTCAGTGGACAGGTTTGCTTGGCCACTGATAAGGACAGCCGCACCGAAGGGTCAACCTCATACGTGGGGTAGCTGATTAGAGGCCAGAGACACAGTTTTTCAGCCTTTTCAGTTTGAATAACTACAGTCTGAATGATTGATCTATCTGGCAGTGTAACGTCGGCTAACAGGACTTTTATGTGTTGGTAACGTGGCCTAGTTGTAAGCTAGGGGAAACTTCGTCCACTGTACTTTCTCAGAAGACGCAGTTCTACAGATGGCTTGCTGATATTCCTGAAATTAATCTCTTTTTCGGATCTCTGGCTCGGGATTACTCAGGGGGATGTCGTCAGACGAAAACACAGATCCCCCGTTCCACGAGGCACAGCTGAGGTTGTTTTATCTCTTAATTGTGTTAGATTACAAAACAACATTACGTGTAAGTTAATTGTCAGTATAGTACGAATTAGTGGACTGCTGGAGTAGTAAGGATAGAAAATTGTCAACTGTTGAATGTAGATTCAGCAACATAAAATGAGGGATTATGCGTGAGACTTCTGATAATGTTGCAGAAAAAAGAAGTTTAGTTGACTGGACGCAGTTTGAAGCATCAAGGAATGACAGAGTCGGCGGTGAATGGAAGTGTGACAATGGACGTGAGTTGAATAAAGTAAGAAGGTTAACTTAGATATACTTGAGGCGTTCAATACGGATTGCATCACTTTTTTCTCTGAAAGCAGATTAGTTCCACTGAGGATTTCAAACACCATATTATTCCCCACTCTTTTAGCTAGAAAACCGTATTTTTTCACATAATATCAGTTGAATACGAGCTGCTTACGCCACCTTGCTGGGAAGGCTTGTATTCCCGCTTGGTACCACTCTACAGGTCGACGTCGGAGCCAACATCTTGCTGCATGAATAACCTCCCCATCATCCTCGTACTGCTTCCCGCGGAGCGCATCCTTCATTGGGCCAAACATACGGAAGTCGGAAGGATCGAGATCCTGACTGTAGAACGGATGAGAAGGAACAATCCAGTGAAATTTTGTTAGCTCCGCTAAAGTACGCGGAGACTGCCATAGTCATGTGGAAGGAGAAGTTTGCTTGCATTTTAGTGGTAGCGAACACGGCAAAGTCGTTTCTTCAATTTCCTGATGGTAGCACAGTGCACTATAGAGTTTATCGTTGTACCATGAGGGAGAAGATCAGAATAACTGCCACGACTTTTACCGGTTAATGGTGCGGCTTTAAACATTTTTCTCGGAGGAGAGGTTGTATGGCGCCACTTCTTGGATTGTCGTTTTGTTTCGGGTTTGAGGTAAATAAACCCATGTTTCATCGTCTGTGACGATGTTCGACAAAAAATTGTTACAATCGGCTTCGTAGCGTGCAAGCACTTCCGCACAGATATTCCTTCGCTGCTCTGAATGGTCTTCTCATAGGCAGCGAGGAACCCAGCGCGCATCGAACGTGCACAAATTTTGAGTACCTCAGCTGGTCGACAAGTGTGTCGGCACTACCAACAGACACGTGCAGTTAACCAGCGTTTGCTGTGATACGTCGGTCACCTCGAATGAGAGTGTCCGCACGTTCCGACATGCAGAAGCCGCAGATGTCTGCGGATGGTCGGCACGCAGATCAGACAGATGGACGCGACCTTGTTACGATGTTGACAGATGCCTCGCCCTACTACCCACCGTGCTTTGGTTCACTGTCAGGTCTCTGCAGACATTCAGCAAGAGCCGATGACGATCTGAAATGCTCTTGTTTTTCGCTGAAAGCAGCTCAATAACAGCTCTCCCTTGTAACGCACCTCCACTACAGACGCCATTTTGAAATGGTGCTTTTTTTAAACCTAAACTGACCGAGGAAAAAAATTCGTTGCATCACTTATTGAGTGCCTCTCGTACATTGCAGCAGTTATGGAGAGATGATCAGATGTGCAACATATAAAGTAGTATAGAGAGGTGTTTTCACATTTGTGAAGTTAAACTGCAATGTCACGGTTCTTTTGCGTTGCTGCACGGCCACCTGTTTGTACCACCAACGGTCAGGCACCCATGTCTCGTCTGCGGACGCTGATTTCGTCGAATCGTGGGAGGCAGCGCCACACCGAGCCTTGCTGTGGAGGCTAGACGCAGCGGTTGAGTATCTGGCAGTGCGACAAAAAACCAGCAAGAATCCGAAGCCAGTGCCGGATCCTGTGGGCTCCAGTGGTGGCCAAGATATTGCGTACGGTACCAGGCCATACATGTCGTGCTGCCTGCTCCTATTTTACTCCCGGAGCTGGCTCTGGGAGATAGCCGGCGAGCACCGGAGTCGCGGCAGACATCTGGAAGTTGGCTGAGGGAAGTCGATAGCATCTGGACTTGTAGTCTGCAGTATGGAGAGGAAGCAGTATCATTTACCTAAGCCAATGTTAGGGCCCGCTATGGGCAGCAGCGGACAAGCCTTGAGTTCGTCGTCGGTTTGTTATGGTGCGTAGAACGTGTTTGGCTTTGCTATCGGCATGAATGGCCAAACGGCGGACCGCAGTCATCAGCTGAGGAACCGAGATGACGGTTTGCGCCGGTGAAACGAGGCGAACCCTGGAAAAGCAGATGATGTCATGGAGAGGTTGGTGGAGGCAGCAGAGCAGTGGGGCTCCAACAGTCAACGAGGGCTGTAGCCGGCTGCACGTGGACTTGGCTTGTCAGGGAGAGTAGGACGGGTTTCCTTCGTACGTTCGGAACGTACTACAGCTGTGAGACAGGGAGGAATTGCGGAGAAGTGTTTTCGTTACGACGATTCTAGAGCAGGGCATGTGAGTGAATATGTCCTCAGTTACATGTATACTGGCATTAGTGTGTGATAAGGACTTGAAGGGCAGTGCTTGGTCAGTGGTGCGGCGAGGCCGTGGTGTGATGTGGTTGTGCTATAATGTTAACTGAATCTAAAAGGTAGTGTGAGACAGTCGTGCATCTAATTGTGTCATAGAGATAAGCTTTGTAATTATATCACCCGGTTACGCTCGATTGTGTATATATTGTCAGTGTAGTTTTTGTTGTCCATTTAAGCTGCCTGTCCGGCATGTGGTGAAGGTGCTAGTTGTAGCTGGCTGTTGTATTCTCTAATAAGCTAGCGTAGTAGTGCAATATTATTTTATAAGCCCACTTTAAATTTAGTTTATGTGGGCTAAAGACACGTTTCTTACGAAAGATAAGTCTACATGCATACATGTGTCTTAGTTTAATTATTTCTCTACGTTCCTGTGCCCCTTTTGAAGCTTATACTATTTTGTTACTGTGGGACAAGTATTTTCTGGTTTGCTTTTGAATTATTGTTTCGCCTGGATTTAACTGATGTGAATATCGAACGCCAGTGTTTCCCTTGCTTACTTGTGTATGGCGTGTGGCAATGTAAATTGTTGTTAATTAGAAGCCCACGCTTACACAACCCCCACGGAATTCGTGAGCGGCACACTGAAGACAACGACTACCACTAACATTAAAACTAACACTGATGTTAACACCACTACTGGCGCCCAGTCCGGGGACTGGATCATCGGCATGACACGTTATTTCTTGTAAATCTGTTTGCTGGAGCCACCAGTGACTCGCCTATGCCTGTTGCATCACGACGTTCGTGGACCTTTATTCGGCAAAAGACAGCGCATGTCATGTGAATCTTGTCTGGAATATCTGCGTGTATTCATAGTCTTCTGTCGCATAACAAAATGATATGCAATCAACGACAGGCCTAATCAGCAAAGTTTCCTTATCCAGTCATGGCACTAGGGCCATAATCTGCTAGCTCAATTACAAACGTCGTCATGGGATAGTATGGGAGTGGCGTAATATGGAAGTGGCACTTTTGTTAGTAAACTGCAAAACTGAAAGCAGGAAGGTTTCCAAATCGGTCAGGCTAGAATCGTCGGCGATTGCAGTTGGACACACATTTACATACTGAGTCTCTGTGAGACAGCAGGTCTAGTGACGATACTGGGATAGTCACGGAAGCTTTCATTAGAACATTAGGTGTGCCGACATTATTTTTCTCAGAATTTCTATTCCTTAAATCAGTTACCAAGAGAAATATCCTGAAGTCGAGGATGGCACTGATGAAATGATTTTGAACATTACTGTTGCGGCTACAGTATATAAAAATCCCGAAAGTGGTACAATATCGGCAACTCCCCTCGAAGTGGTATAACTAGATGTACCCTCTGGCCAGTCAGTTCACTTTGGTTTGTAGAGTATAGATGCAGATGTAGGTGTAGACTTCCCTACGTAAGGAGCCCGATCCATTTGTGTCAATATCATATCTTCAATAACCACATGACAATAAAACTTTTGCCCCAGCATATTTTTTTTATTATTTGGTTTGCACGAGTCTCTTTATATGTCAAAGTTATAAACCAAGTGTCTAGCGCACCTATGGTGTCTACAGAACGGAAAGTAGGGAATTTAAATAGTTTTCTAGATCAGAGAGGATACGGCAGCTACTGAAAATATGTTACAGGTCGGTTTGTTGTAATGGAAAATATAAAGAAGCAATGGGACGCCTCTGCTGACTAAATACCCCAGTCTGCAGTCTGTTGACGGGAAACCGCCGCGACGCGTCGGGAACAGGCGGTCCGGGGGAAGCCATTAAAAGCTAGCATCGAGGCGAGCTGGGCGCTGTCATCGCACGAAGTCCTTATTTAGCCGGAGACAAGTAGGAGCGAAGGATTTTGCGCCAAGAAAAAACAACCAGTGTGACGGTAATGAGACAATTTTAGCACTTCTTTCGTATTTTCGGTATAATGGAAAAAGTAATATCTTTAATGCTCCATTAAAGTGAAGCATTGGTAGATTACAGTTCGTCAGACGTTCTGACATAATGAACAGCAGTGACGGGAAGAAGATGGAACGGTCAGTTTTGAAGAAGAATTAAGCTGAAGTGAGCAGCGGATGAACGCTGATACGTAACGATACAGTCAAAACGTAAAGAACGCTAGTCGAAAACAGCTCTCTCTCTCTCTCTCTCTCTCTCTCTCTCTCTCTCTCTCTCTCTCTCTCTCTAAAGAGTTACATGTTTGCCCCTGTTACTGTCCTTCAAAGTAGTCACCAGCGACCAGTGTTGTGTAGAACCCGTTGCCAGCGATGTGGATGGCGTAGTATACCGGTAGCAGAGCCTGTTCTGTTAATGGTGCGAATGGAGCGGTCTACCGCCTGTCGAATATCTGGAACAGTTCTGAAGCGAATGCAACGAAGTGGTTTCTTCATCTTCGGAATCAAATCGAATTCACAAGGATCTAAGTCCGGGGAGTATGGTTGATGGTACAGTACTTCCCAGTCCCACCGACATAACAGAGCAGCCCAGATTGCGCTGTATGCGCCCGCGCATTGTCGTGCGAAATGATGGGTAGGTTGCGCAGAAAGTGTCGCCGCTTATTTCGCAAAGCTCGTCGCACGTGATGCTCCAAAAACGAACAGTGATATGAATTAAGACTTTGTGATTTTGAATTGATTTCGAAGATGAAGGAACCACTTCGTGGCACTCGCTCAAGAACTGCTCCAGAGATTCGACAGGCAGCAGACCGCTCCATTCGCACCATCAATAGAAGAGGCTCTGCTAACGGTATAATATGCCTTCCACATAGCTGGCAACGGGTTCTACACAACGCTGGTGACTACTTTGAAGGACAGTAACAGGTGCAAAAACGTAACTCTTTTGTATCTGTTGCGAATAAATAGTTGCCACTATTTAAGTTTCAACCCTCGGATATACTGGAGGTTTGGCTATAATACTTGCAAACGCAAAGGGAAAGCAGAAGACAATCAACCAAGCAAATAATCTTCATATAGTGCCGGAAACCAATGGTTTCCCCGGTTCGACGTATTACGACTGAGTACATGAACACCTTGTAAGGATTCAAACTGCAGACATCCACTTGAGGACAAACGCATTACAATAAGTATTCCTCGCGGCCAGCGTTCATGTGAAGATAGGTTCCAATACGTCTTCTCATCTACGCCTGTACACTTTCCAAAATCCCAGACGTGTTGATAATATATTGATAACCATCTAAAATGACTTTTCCATGTTCATCGACACTTTCTCCAGAGCTGGAATACACCAATGGTTTTAAGCCCGACGGGTTTCAGCTGGAGGACCTGGGAGGTTACGGTATTGGCGTGAGACGATTGATGCATTTGCTGTTGAAGATTTTTGCTGCCTATTCTCGAACAACCACCTGAACGTGTGCTGGTGCACTAAAATACGTGTGCCACATACGCATCCTTTTATGAAACAGTAGATTACCTTGTGGAGCATATGTCGTATCGGAGAAACCTTTGTCTTCTGGTCCTATGTTTATTAGAATTATCTGTGTGCGTGAGATTATCCTGTGCTGGCTTATTTCATCTGTGCCTGTAATACTCAAACACCGTATATATGTAGGCGCATTTGCCGTATAGAGCAATACTCGTATTTTTACACACGAAGTTTCCCGTTTTATGAGGGAGTAAGGCTGTTTACAGGGGATGTTATGTATCGAACAAGAGAATTCGCTGCATTTATTGTAGCAAGTCGTTTGCTAGTGGGTCGTATACCCGGATTAGTCTCAAGACGAAAGACTTGCTTACGCAATGTAACTTATTGAGTAGTTGTGTTTTGCAGGATGACACTGTGGGAAATGCACTCTTCCTTCGTCTGGTTGACCTACAAACTTCATCATTTATCATCGCTCCCACACACACGTACTTGATACGATAGACACATTCGCTCACTTGCAGACAGTAAATCAGTAAAATATTGTAATATGCAGCTGTGGATACGGACCTGGAGGATTCATAATTATGCTGTGTAAGCGGGTATCCAAGCCCGTTAGTTTCATGTATAGCTCTGGCGAAACGAGATTGATTTAATGGAGAATCTCAGAAACTGGGAAGCGCAGTAAAGCTGCCTTTATTAACATGTATGGGGGTGGAACGAAAGGCGCGTCTGTGACAAGGGGTGAATAAGCTGCTGATGTTTCAGAGGTTGCAAATCACGAGGCGACTGCCCACTTGTGAGCCGTGGTCGTTGTGGAAACTATAGTGCCGGGTGTAATATAATGAAATGAAAATTGTCGTATAACTGAGCTGTTATGATGTACACGTACAAAGCTCGCGCCACTTGGCTGCTTTAATTAGTATTTCGGTTTTCGGAGTCAAACGTAAAATTTTATTCAAGGATCGGCAAAGGGTAGGGATTTAGATGTATTGTCTCATTGTTCCCATGTGTGACTTAGTGTCACGTGGCCATACGTCACCTAACAGTGGAGTGAGGTGGTCTTCGAAATGTGAGAACGTGCGTCGACAACTGCCGCTGCTAAGCGTAGGGACAAACCACCAATAATCATTAATAACTTTTGGCAAGAGCTGGTAACAATACGAAGATCTCAAGCAAACACTATTTGTCTATTAACTATATCACACGTTATTGTTTATGTATTAACGAAAACAGTTGTTTGTACTATGAAACTATCATTTCTGAATTTGCAGTTGTATGTATGAGCTTTTGTTCAGAGTTTGTAAAACATATTGCTCTAGGATAGGCTAAGGCAGTCATTCTTCAGATATAATCTCACTAACAAGTCCATATCGCCGCGGGGGTTAGCCGAGCGATCTGAGGCGTCTTGTCACGGTCGGGCGCGGATATCCCCGTCGGAGGTTCGAGTCCTCCCTCGGACACGGGTATGTGATGAGATAAAGATCAATTCGTATTGGTCTCTTGTGCTTTCAGTATATCTATTACGTAGACACCTTAGAAAGCAGGTTACATATGTCGTCCAGTGCTAATGACTGCAGAGCAACAAGAGGGAGCATTCTCAGAAGAGAATACATGTTCCCCGATTCCTGCGGACACAGTTCTGCTGCAGTACGGATAAATGGTGCATCACAGACTGCGAGCGAATTGGTGTGGCATCGGAAGACATACTCCAAAGCAGAAGTACAAACTTGAGACAATTAAATTCTACCAGAGGGTGAAAAGCGAGTTAACATTTTACATTCCATTATGGGAGGCTGCTGGGATGCCGACCCGAGGATATGTACCACTCTGAATTGTACGTTAATCCAGCCGTTGTATTGTGGCTCATGCTGATTCGCCTATATGGGTATATGTTTTATTTTTCTATGTTTGCTTTTATCCCTTAATTCGCCTAAGTAGTTTACGGCAAAGACTAAAATGCGATATGCCCATACAATCAGTCCTGTTGAGATAGCGAAAAAATAAAATTAAGAACATTAACTTTCTTAAGCTCTGTAAAAACTCGTATCGGATGTTTCATCGATCTTATACAGTCTGCCTTTTCCCGTCAAAGATAGAGGACGTGAATTTCTGTTTAGTCAACTAATAATGTGAAATACGTTAATTCTTACAGCAATAAGCCAATGTCGCTTACTAATTCTTTATTTCACCTAACTTATCTATCTGTGTCACGGGTATCTGTGATACTTCAGAGAAGCAGGAAATTCAAGTAAAGAAAGCAGGAGCACCTAACACTGTCTTCAAAGAAGAGGAGGAGGTAAATAACTTCAAGGCTACAAGAAATATCATCTAATAAGCTAACATTATATGTTACAGACTTATGAAAATGCATAACCCTGACCGTCTGAAGAGTGCGTCCCTGTGCGTAAATTAGCTGACACACACGGTCCCGAGGGAAATCACAATTGTTGCGCCTCTTGTGTGACGCCAGCAAAATAAGTTCGTAATTATTATTCTTAAAATTATTAATCAACCAGTTGACCGTACATGGATTACGGTTGCCTTTGCTATGGCTCGGCCACTGATTTCACCACACAAACGCTTGACAAATATGTATAAAGCTATGAGATGCTGTTTGGGTACTCTGACGTCAGAACCTACGAATGCGCTTATCGTAGCTAATTAGCATCCACTCCATCTAAAAAGACAGTACGTAGGCTCCAAAAATGTCTTCTCAAATGTGCACAGTTGGGCAAGATCCCTAGTTTTTCGTTGATTCGGGTTTTGGCAGGAAATGATTCACTAGCTGATATTTGTTTGTACAAAAGTTTACACTGTTAGCATACGTTTTTCATGATATTTCACGACTTTGTCACTGAATTGCAACAGTTTCGTGCCATCAGTGTCACGGTCGACTACAATAATACTTCAAGATATTTAGACACTTGCACGGATGCGCCATACATGGAATCTAATGCGTGCCTCAAACTGTTAAAGGACTTTTTAAGTGGATAGGAACATGTGCATCATCTCTACGCAGATGGATGACGTACTTTAGAGGACATCGATAGCGCGTATTATTTACCAACAGATTAGCCACAGTAGCTAGTAAAACGCACTTCGGAAGCTTTGGTACTTCCAGTAGCGCTCACTGCAATTCTAGAGGGACTTAATCACGTTGATGGCTTATATATAGACAGGCTCATTATCCTGACAGGCTCGCGATCAGCATTGCTGTTCGTACGGAACCACGCAGGCAATCATGCCAGCAGCTACGAGAGCTTGCTGATGAGTGCCGTCTGCAAATATTTCATGTGAAATCGGACGAACGTTATTAATATTCTACATCTCTATTCTGCACGTCTACCTGATTTATTTCTCAACTGTGTCACTCTGCTGATGAATACATTTCTCCCATCGAGAGACCAATTTATTGACACGGCCACTGCAGAGACATTGCCCACCTCTACCTGCACCATTTCATTACCATCAAAGTGAAGACCCCGAAGGCGTTGGTTAAATTTGAGAAACAAATGGAAATCGTACTGGGCCAATTCGGGTCTGGATAGAGGCTGATCGATGACTGTGAAACCAAGTCGTCGGATTGCTGCAGACGTCGCAAGGCCTCATGTGTGGTCTGGCACTGTAATACTGCAGAGAAGGGTGGTCCATGTCTGGACGAATTCTTCGAATTTGCACTTACAGAAATTCTGTTTCAGCATGCTGTTTCTCAGACACAAACGTAGTTACGTTACACATCGTCACGTTACAAGTTGTAATTCGGAGCCCTGTAACGGTAAAGGGCTGCAAATGTATAGACATGATGGATAAAGATCTATAATGTTGACAACATTTGTTTTATTGGAAAGCTTTGAGAGTTTCCATGTTCGGAGGCATGACATTTCAGGATGCCCTCGTACTAGGTGTATCAGATGATGGACCGCATTACTGAAGTACAGGCGCATGACGAAAAACTCACCGTGAAGTGGATAAAGTCGTACCACGGTATCAGAGACAATAAATTTGTTGGCGCTCTCTCTAAGAGTGCTATCCACTATGGGCCAAAGATGTGTAAATATCTTCCTTTCACGGACCTCCTGCAAGACATGCGGCAGCATATACGGACATTAGGCAAAAATCAGTGGTACCTAGCACCCCAATTAAAGGAAAGACATTATAGAGTCATACAACCACCCCTCCTAGCAAGACCGAGTTGCTCCCTTGATATGAACAGTAGAAAGTTTCTGGTCCCCATCCTCTGCTTTCGCTTTAACCACGGACTTACCTACTACACCCTGACTGACTCACCCTTCGTGATGCTGGTGCGGTGGAGGACATTGACATCCTTAGCTGCCAACTGCGACACCATGCGACGACCAGTTTACAGCGGTGTTTTGTTTCGTTGATAACTCCCCACGAGAATGAAGACACTGCTTATAACGCATTGTGTGTCATAGCACAGCCATATATGTTAGTTTTTAATGCCCGAGCATATCAGAATATAACTACTATGTTTGCGACCAGTGTAATTATTCTATGTGATTCATGAATGTTAGTGTGCGCGTGACTGCGTACGTCATTTGTTCTGTGGCATATGATGTATCAAAGACTGGGAGAGAGGATCATATACGAAGACCTCAAATAAAAACAGAAGGAAAGCGCTGTTTTTGTGGGCAGGCAGAGTAAATAGCACACAGCATCACTGTGAAATTCTGGAAGTATATGGACCAGGTGCAATGTCGCGTCCAGCTGAAGAGTAATGGGGCTAGCTATCTGGCCAAGTCTGCACAGGGATGGTTGATGCTGATCGGGAAGTCCTGATCTTGCAACATGTGGTTTCAATCTTTTCGACAAGCTGAAGGAACATCTAGAGGCAAATAGATTTTCCAGCAATGAAGATGTTCACACAGCACTTCTCGAATGGCTCCGTGACCAAGGAGAGCGGATTTGTATCGTCGAGGAACTGAATGATTGGTACAACGTTCCGATCGTTGTTTACAGAGACTTGGAGGTCACATATCACTGTCACTTAGAAGTGCTGAGATGCATTCAGTAGAAGTCACTTTTCCCGCCATAATAATGTGTAATTTTCCCGATGTATTAAAGCGCATCTTTACTTTGTTAAATTCGTTATGTGTAGAAACAGTAAAAATGAGTTTCATATTTCAGTTTAATTTGGAACAAGAAGCCCCACAGGCTATTGAGCGGAATGATATGAGGCACGAATTGGGCTGCAGGTACGTTACGCAGGACGCGCCTTTCCGTTCCTCCTCTCTAATCCGCCCCCTTCTCCCCCTACCCCTATCTCATCCCCCTCCATGCCACGCCTCTTCCACTCCTCCCGCCGAACGGCTTGTATGTAATCTTTGTGAATATTGCCCGCCGATTGGTTGCGCTAGTATTTACATTTGATACCAAATAACTTTGTCATATGCATACAAATCAGTTTTTAACCCAGAAACATTTACGGCTGTAAATTACGACTGCAAATTAGCTTGAAATAATATCAGAAGTCCATTTCAATTAAATTAGTGTCCTCAGAAGAGTATTTCACTGTACACTGCTAATATTTAAGTATTTTAAATTTTTACTTTAAAAGCTTTTAGCTTATTCTTTAAACAAACATCCTCTTATTCTTATTGTCTGTAGCAAAATAAAACTGTTAATGTGAAAATACTGCACAAATATTTCTGAGATGTTCTGACATACTTGGTAGCAACTTATATGGAAAATCCAAAATATTTAATTAAATAACAAATCTCTCGAAAACAAACTTGGCATAAAAATTAAAAACGAAGATAGCAAGGAAATCCGTATTTGTATTCTTCCCTCAATATCCAAGAGTATATGACGAACTCTTCTTGATTTAGTAAGTTCCTACACATGTTGTTTATTTTCCAGTGTTTTACGCTACTCTCTTCACGACCTGAAAGATTTTTCGGTCCTATCATCATAATTAGTAGTGTGGCATCTCTGTCATAAGAAAATGGATGACGATCGTATGGTACTGACCTTGATGTCGAAAGTCTGAAATGCAGCCAGTATGATGCTTCCAGTGTTTCACATTAGGTTGACTGTAGAACAAGGGCGCAAACTGGGCTTCAGCTGATGTAGCCACGAATGCTCGGGAGAGTCTTAGTACACTTCGCTGAGCTTATCATATTGGCTCACTGGTAAATAAAGGGCCAGATCGATTGGACATAGGCAACGTTCAGCATCTAAAAATTTTGCATTAATGCTTGTAAACCGAAAGCAAAAGTACAGTGTTTCTAAGTTTATTCACGATTATAGTCCTTCAGTGTCGATAGCTTACTCTGCCACGACCTGTTTCTGGTCTGACCTATAATCTGCCACCTGACAATCTCCTAGTAAAAAGCATCTCTGCGCGCAGTTTCTGTTTCCTTCATTACATGCACCACCTGCGTTAAATAAGTGTGATAATGAACTTTCGTATATGGCTCAATTTTTCTCGTTTAAATACTTTATTTATCTTTCAAGATGTAGTGAATTTCATTACTTTTGGCCTTCTTGGTGTAGTAGGTACCTAATTACGATGTTAGTAGTCGAATCATATTGCGATCCTGAGTGTGTCACTGTACCAACCTAAGCAGCATTATTTCCTGAACTCACGGTTGTAGCCTGTTTCTGTAAAATTTTCACGGAATGAGGAGACTAACAACTGCAACGCAACACAACACAGTACACACACAAACACACACACACACACACACTCACACACACACACACACACACACACGCACACTCACGCACACGCATTTTCCTCCTCTTCAAATACAATAACAATATTCCTTCATTTATTTGTGAACGTTTCTAATCATCGCGCGTTCCTAGACTTTCTTCTTTTATGAGAGATTTCCGAGCTGTGCTTCTTATCTCCCATGTAAACCTCGCCTGACAAGAACTGTACTCGAGCGTGTATTTCTGCAAAGTAATACTATTTCGACAGTGACAAACTGTAGTTCGCAGTAATTTGCTCGCTTATTACGCGTGATTATGTTCTAATTATCACGGCATGTCATGATTTTCAAGTATAAAGAAATATAACGATCCTAATTATTGAGAGAAAGCGAAATTCACTGTCACTTATTTTCAGCAGAAAGGTTACGACTTAAACTGCAGGCCATATTTATGAACGCACTGTTGCCAACTTACTTTTCATAATTAGCGGTCTTGTCTGCCCACTGTCGCTGCGGAGTACGGAGAGAGACTCTAATTACCAAAAAAGTGAGACAAAAACGATCACATTTATAAACCTCATCCAGTTCTAACAAAAATTGGCATTCGTTATGATCACCTTGCCGCAAGCGGAATATTTTCATATTTTAATTATGAGTGCTGAATTACTTACCACACTCATTAAGGTTTTATCTTTTTTTCCAGTCCACAGAAGATACATGCGTAGGCGAGAAAAATGGGGGTACACATCCAGAGCACACAACACTGAATGTACAGGATAACTTCCTCCAGCTATATTTGCTGCATTGGGCTGGCACGTATTAAAATGTATATCATGCTCCTTCACATTTGCAGATAATATTGTTGGCAAGAGGCATTTTATGATCGAGAGTCATGATTTTCATAAATCGATATGAACTCTCATGTGTTTCACTAATGCTTTTTCATCACCATCGACTGCTTGGATAGAGATTTAAACAACGCAGACGAAGTTTTTCTTCTCTCAGAAAGTGAACCCTTGAACTTGAAGCCGAGAGTTACTTGCAGCTTTCAACTGTGACGAAGAGATGACAATGCCAATTGGAATTCTGTATTGTAATTTACACTACTGGCCATTAAAATTGCTACACCACGAAGATGACGTGCTACAGACGCGAAATTTATATGACAGGAAGAAGATGCTGTGATATGCAAATGATTAGCTTTCCAGAGCATTCACACAAGGTTGGTGCCGGTGGCGACACCTACAACGTGCTGACATCAGGAAAGTTTCCAACCGATTTCTCACACACAAACAGCAGTTGACCACCGTTGCCTGGTAAAACGTTGTTGTGATGCCTCGTCTAAGGAGGAGAAATGCGTACCATCACGTTTCGGACTTTGATAAAGGTCGGATTGTAGCCTATCGTGATTGCGGTTTATCGTATCGCGACATAGCTGCTCGCGTTGGTCGAGATCCCATGACTGTTAGCAGAATATGGAATCGGTGGGTTCGGGCGGGTAATACGGAACGCCGTGCTGGATCCAACGGCCTCGTATCAGTAGCAGTCGAGATGACAGACGTCTTATGCGCATGGCTGTAACGGGTCGTGCAACCACGTCTCGATGCCTGAGTCAACAGATGGGGACGTTTGCAAAACAACAACCATCTGCACGAACAGTTCGACGACGTTTGCAGCAGCATGGACTATCAGCTCGGAGACCATGGCTGCGGTTACCCTTGACGCTGCATTACAGTCAGGAGCGCCTGCGATGGTGTACTCAACGACGAACCTGGGTGCACGAATGGCAAAACGTCATTTTCTCGAATGAATCCAGGTTCTTTTTACAGCATCACGATGGTCGCATCCGTGTTTGGCGACATCGCGGCGAACGCGCATTGGAAGCGTGTATTAGTCATCGCAATACTGGCGTATCATCCAGCGTGGTGGTATGGGATGCCATTGGTTACACGTCTCGGTCACCTCTCGTTCGCATTGATGGCACTTTGAACAGTGGACGTTACATTTCAGATGTGTTACGACCAGTGGCTCTACCCTTTATTCGATACCTGCGAAATCGAACATTTCAGCAGGGTAATGCACGACCGCATGTTGCAAGTCCTGTACGGGCCTTTCTGGATACACAAAATGTTCGACTGCTGTCCTGGCCAGCAAATTCTCCAGATCTCTCACCAACTGAAAACGTCTGGTCAATGGTGGCCGAGCAACTGGCTCGTCACAATACGCCAGTCACTACTCTTGATGAACTGTGGTATCGTCTTGAAGCTTAATGGGCACATGTACCTGTACACGCCATCCAAGCTCTGTTTGACTCAATGCCCAGGCGTATCAAGGCCGTTATTACGGCCAGAGGGGTTGTTCTGGGTACTGATTTCTCAGTATATATGTACCGAAATTGGGTGAAAATGTAATCACATGTCAGTTCTAGTATAATATATTTGTCCAATGAATACCCGTTTATCGTCTGCATTTGTTCTTGGTGTAGCAATTTTAATGGCCAGTAGTGTATTTTAGTGTTTCAACACAGTTTTTCATCATTTTCTACCGGTTCTTTTGACTTAGTCATATAATTCAGACTTTTCTGTGCTAATGTTCTAACCACACGAAACTACAGTCGTTCGGCCATTACTGCGGATTCTTTGAGTGCACTGTGAGATGGTTTATCATAACAAAAACATGTGAACTAATATTTTCTTTTATTACATGAATGAATGAAAAGATTTTCTTAACTTGATACAATCCTTTGGCGCGAGAGTGCTTGATAATTTACTACTGTCACTGATCATTAAATCATCACTTTGCATTGAATAACTTCTCTTCTCTTGAAGTACAGTGTTTAACATTTACAAAGGTACATTTCCACCTCAGAGTTCAATAACTCTTTGGTCCCGCTCGATGATGCTGGCGACTTTAGCTGAGGTCAGAAACTGTGGCAGAGCGCATCCATGTTCGGCTCTATATGGACCTCCGTGCGAGAGAGCAGCTGCGCTGAGAGAGAGCTCCCACTTGTCGTTGTGGATCGTAGCCAGACCTCGCTAACGTCTGCGGTATCGATATGGATTGCCGATTTTGCTATGGCACCCCAATCCCTGAACGATGCCAAAAGCTTTTGCCAGACTGTATTCACAATCATCAATGGACCCAGTACTTGGCATGATGGTATTAGGGATACATCCCTTATCTTCAAGGCCTCCTCAACAACTGGCGTCTTACTACTGTTTATGAACTCTGGCACAAAACTGAAGCAGCGTGAAATGACTTACCCGCATCTGTCGTCCAAGATAATTTCAACTCAGTGCCCTGTTAGGCTATAGCCATTGTTGCCACCTACAAATTATTTCATGCATTTCTTGTCCCGTACTAAGTACAGTAAAATTTTGTTCTTTGCTATCAGTTACTGGAAGTTTAATGGCCAGCAATATACCCTCTAAGCAGAAGAAAACCACTTTGCACGAAGGAATTATTCGAATGGGGCAAAAATCAGCAGATATGATGTACATTTTCAGACAAACAAATGATTACAATTTCAGAAAAAAATGGATGGTTTATTCAAGAGAAATAGCTTCACAAATTGAGCAAGTCAATCACGCTTTGGTCCCCCTCTAGCTCTTAGGAAAGCAGTTATTCGGCTTGGCGTTCACTCATAGAGGTTTTGTATATCCTCCTGAGGGATATCGTGCCAAATTTCGTCCTCCTTTCGCGTTAGATCGTCATGATCCCGAGCTCGAAACGTTTTTACTAGGGAAAATATTCGGCAACCTTGCGGGCCAAGTTAGGGTTTGAAAAGCAAGAAGACTCCTCCCGTGTGTGGAAGGGCATCATCTTTCTTAAATATGAGCACTGTATGGCTTGCTGTGAAGGACAACAAAATAATGCGCAGAATATCGTCGACGTAGCGATGTGCTGTAAGCGTGCTGCGGATGACAACCGTAGGGGTCCTGCTATGAAATAAAATTGCATCCCAGACCCAACACCCTTGGATGTCGGGTCATATTGCGGGCGATAGTCAGGTTGGTATCCCACAGCTGTCCAGGGCAGCTCTAGACAGTCTTCGCTGACTGTCAGAGTTCATTACCGAAGACAATTCTACTCCAGTCAATGAGATTCGAAGCCGAAATCCATCAGTAACAGTTGTCGACCAGGTATCTGTTTCTAGCGAACGTGGCGCGTGACGTTATACTGGGCTCGATACGCCGCAATTCGTCACTCACATCTTTACAACCACTTTTAAATTATCTTCATAACTGTGTAACCTTTCTCTTGGCTCATTCCTATAGCTGTGTAAACTATGCACGAATGAAAGCAGTTCTAGATAATTTTATTATATAAAATTCTAATTACAGTAAACCCTTTGAAACAGGCGGGAGCAACGATTTTCATGACCAGTGTCATTTGCTTTTCTTCTAACGTAAATGACTGTTAAATAAAGATAATCACTTCCGTAGCATCATATAATCAATAGATGGTGCTATCATCGCGCACCTACCCTGCCTGACTAAAAGGTGAAACACCCAGAAGACATGGTATAATATCAGTGTACCTTTGTACACTTACACACTGGAATGAAATGATCTATGGCATTGATGACTGGGAGGCCCCAGCTGGTGACGTTCGTCAGCCGAGTCGACGCCACGCTGGGCCACTCGCGTGCCGGTGATGAGGATGAAATGATGATGAGGACAAAACCCAGTCCACGAGCGGAGAAAATCTCCAATTCGGTCGGGAATCGAACCCGGGTCCGCTGCAGGGGAGGCAACCATGTTACCACTCAGCTAAGCGGGCTGACCACTTACACACTAACGGTAAGGTATATGAAAGATTAGAGTTGCTATTATCTGTGACTGGTAGAACAAAGGCATCAATGTTGTTCATGTATATATTTTTTATCTGAGCTGGAAAGGTGTGTAAGGGGCTTCGACAGCGCCCGTATGTCGAGTGATCACAGTGAACGACACGGAGATGCGTAACTAAGACAGTGTTATCAGAACTCGACTGAGTTTGGCAGAGGGAAAATTGTGGGTCTAGATTTGGTCGGCGGATCGAATCATGTGTTATGTAGATTTGTAGGGCATTCGGATGTGACGCTTGAAGTGCATGGAAACGTGAGGGCAAGCATACTACTCCAAACTGGCAGTCGACCACTTCTGGCCATCACGCTCGAAGATCGCCGAACTATGCACCAAGCACATTGTAAGCACTTCACATCTGCGCCTTCCATACGAGGACAAATAATGGACTTCCTGCAACATTCTATGTCGTACCTCAGCACCAACCGGAAACTAACAGTAGCCGGATTGGAGGATTAACGCCCCATGCGTAGGTCACTGTTAACATCACAATACATCTGGATGTCTTAGGAGTGGGGCAGAGACCGCTAAGCATTGACTGTTGACGAATGGGGTCATATTTTCAGCCTTTAACTGCTTTAGTGCACGAATGGACATTGTCGGCGAGCACTGCGGCGACTGCGCAGAGGTCCCGTCTTCCAAAGTTCTGAAGAGGCACAGCGCTATCTTCGCTTAAGACTATAGGTTGCTGCTGGTAGTGACTAAAGCATCTGATAATACAACTTTACATCACGGACATCTTGCGTCCTCACGTGTTACCTCTTCTGTGACAGTGTCGAGATTACATTTGGGACTTGACACTGTTAGTCCAAAGACGGCACGTATTTATTTCAACTGTCATCGGTACATTGGGGCAGTCCTGTGGATAACAAGAACCTCAAATCCGTTTCCGATAGAAACGTGTAGGACCAGCTTGGATGTCAACTCTGTGCCAGTGCCAGTTTCTAGAATATGAAGAAACAGTTACAACTTGCCTCAGAGGAGTGTATAATATATACGAGAGTGAGTCAAATGAAAACCTTAAATTTGTAATAACAAATCGAAATTTCGCGGCGTTATTCTGTAAGTTGGTAAGCGTGCTACAAAGAGCGCGCCAAATGGCCTATAGATGCAGCATAGTGCAGATGCACACATACCGTCGCAGTATCAGATAAAGATGGCCGCCCCACTTGCGACTTGCACCAGGGAAGAACAGCGTTCTGTTATCCGGTTTTTGCGTAGTGAAGGTGTGAAACCTATTGAAATTCATCGACGAATGAAAGTTCAGTATGGTCATGCATGTCTGTCACAGCAGCAAGTCTACGAATGTAGTAGGAAGTTCGCAAAAGGTCTGACTTCAGTGGAAGATGCTCCTCGTCCAGGTCAGGCACAACGAGTTGTGACTCACAGAACATTGCAGCAGTTGAAGCCATAGTGAAGGAAAACCACCGAGTGACACTGAATGACATTGCAGCATGTTTACAGATCAGTCATGGGTCAGCACACCACATTGTGCATGATGTGCTCCAGTTTCACAAAGTGTCTGCAAGATGGGTGCCACGGCAGCTGATTCCTGAAATGAGAGAACGACGTGTTGATGCTTGTGAAGAGCTTCTTGGGCGCTTTGAACGAGAAGGTATTGGCTTCCTTGCAAGAATCGTTACTGGGGACGAAACCTGAGTTCACTTCCACCAACCGGAAACGAAGAGAACGAGCAAGGAATGGCGCCATTCCTCATCACCAAAACAACAGAATCATCAGCAGGGAAGGTTATGCTGACTCTCTTTTGGGACGAAAAAGGCGTCATTTTGGAGCATTACATGCCTAGGGGGACCACTGTCACCAGTTCATCATACACAGATGTCCAAAAAATCATCTGCGGCCTACAATCAAACCAAAGTGACATAGATTGCTGTTAGCAGGAGTCCTTCTGCAACATGACTGTACAAGGCCCCACGCCGCCCGTACAACTGTTGCAACAATGACAGACCGGCATTTTGAGTGTCTTCCTCATCCACCATACTCACCAAGTGATTTCCATATGTTTGGATCACTCAAAGACGCATTAGGAGGAAAGAAGTTCCGTTATGATGAAGAGGTACGCCTTTTTTCTAAAGGAATTTATGCACTTTGTAAGCGCTGGAGGACTTGCATTGAGCGTGGGGGAGATTATGTTGAAAAGTGATACAGCTTTGTACCACTTCTGCACAATAAATAACATTTAAAAAAATATTTAAGGTTTTAATTTGACTCACCCTTGTAAATACAAACGAACGTCCCGTACTTTTCCAATCTCAAGTTACAAAGCATATCGAGCTTAGGCGGCCACCGTTAAACTAAGTACTAATAAAATACCCGATTATTGGACACATGAAGAAGAATGTCAGTTCGCAGTGCCCTGCAATTTTTTTTTCTTTTCTCTGATACATACACAACAAAACAGTGTGTGTAAGTGAATAGGCTCAATTGTAAGTTGCATTCACAACACGAACTGCAGTGGAAGTCGGTAGAGCCTAAATGATTTTCGCTAGTAAAGCAGTCTACAACATCACACTGTGAAAGGACGATAAGACGTGGGAGAAATTCAGAGTTGGGCTGTTGGATTTGTTACCGGTAGGTTCGAACAAGACGTAAATTTTACAGAGATGCTTCGTGAACTCAAATGGGAATCTCTGGAGGGAAGGTGATGTTCTTTTTGAGAAACGCTGTTGAAAAATTTAGAGAACCGGCATTTGAAGCTGAGTGTCGAACGATTCTACTGCCACCAACACACCATGCGCTTAAGGACCACGAAGATAAGATACGAGAAAGTAAGGCTCACATCAAAGCATATAGACAGTCGTCTTTCCGTTGCTCTATTTGCGAGTGGGAGAGGATAGAAAATGAGTAGATGTGGTACAGGGTACCCTCCGCCACGCACCGTACGGTGGCTTGCGGGGCATCGGTGTGGATGTAGATGCAGACGTAACAAGAGATTCTATTCACAAGTTGGAATACTTTTAACGTAATCTACCTCTGGCCTAAAGGAAACAAACGTGAGAGTACAAGCGAGTTCGGAGAAATAGCCAGCGCAACACGGACAGCAAAAAATTGGTTCAAATGGCTCTAAGCACTATGCGGCTTAACTTCTGAGGTCATCAGTCGCCTAGAACTTAGAACTAATTAAACCTAACCAACCTAAGGTCATCACACACATCCATGCCCGAGGCAGGATTCGAACCTGCGACCGTAGCGGTCGCTCGGTTCCAGACTGTAGCGCCTAGAACCGCACGGCCACTCCGGCCGGCCACGGACAGCAGTTCATGCATTAAGTTAATGAAGCGAGCGCAACACACCTAGGCGGGCCATTGTCATGCATATGACGATTCGAACGAGAGCTGATTTAGCGCGGCCGTTGGCGTGTGCGGGGGCTTTAATGAGAAGCTGATAGGCCGACGGAAATACTGCGGAGCACGCACGCTGTTTGCGGCGGCCGGGTATTGTGTTGGCTGGCACCATGGTCCCGCCCGCGCCGCCGAAACAACGGCCGGCGCAGCTGCTGCTGCCAGAAACACCCGCCCGGACACTCAGCTGCAGCCCGCGGTCCACACGGTGGGCGCGCACACCTGTTACTCTTGCAATCTGGTTCTCCCGCTGCTGATATCAGTTTCGCGGGGGTATTAAGATATGCTACTTCATAAAAACGGTTCCAGTTACCATGAAAATTGAAAAATAATTGAAACGGCGGTTAAGAGTTCATTTAAAGTTCATCGAAACACAGGTCACAGCCCGTGATGTTGAATTAAATCTTGAAGCACTTTTCCAGTAATGGCACACTGTTTCTGATGCTTGAAAGAACGTGAAAGAACAACGTTTCGGAAACGTTGAGTCAATATTAGTATCGGAAACAACCCGTCGGCTTCGAGCAATGACGTCGCACCTATGGCAAAGACGCTATATAGAGGCAATACTAGAAAGCAGCTGATCAAATTCCTAAACAAACGTATTTAGCATACGATAAAATTACACAGTTGTCGTGATTAATTGCGTAGTCACGAATTATATCGAAAGTAGCTGAAGGTAACTAAAATAAATAACGACAGACTAGAGAAATATAGACGTCGGAAATAAATTATTATCGTAATTTATTTTAGTGAGGAAAACACAGAGAACCTTTAAATCCATTACATTTTAGCACATGATGAAGTTGCAAAATACATTGCAAAAGAATATTACTTTTTTATAATAATTACTGGATCTGAAGGGACTGCCGAGAGAAAGAAAGGTTTGAGGCGGGAAGAAACTAATACAGCAACGAGATAATGAAATAAATAATAACATACATAAAACATCAAAACAACAGTAGCATGAAATGTGGGGAAACTGACACAGAAATCCTAAAAGAAAAACCAGTAACGAAAATTCACAAAACAATAACAAATATTGGACTCGGTAACTAGAATTAAGCTATATAGGACATCAGTTCTACTTCCAACAATGCATGGTTCATTATTTAGCTTGTTTTAGCATGAAGTGTGTGCACTGAAATGCAATAAGATTTCTGCACTTCTCGTTGCTCACACATCTGCTGCGAGAAAGTAACTAATGTTTAAATCGATATGTACCATGGACGTATATAGTCAGTTACAGCTTTTGATTCCAATATTTGTTATTTTTATGAATTTCTGTTATTTGTGTACTGGATCCATTTTTAAGATTTCAGTGTCGGTTTTTCCAGATTTCATGCTACATTTTCATATACGTTTTCACCATTGTTGCGTTACATTTTAGTGTCTCTTTTACTCAGTTCAAGCCTCATGTTGGCTTGAATGTTGGTTCTGTCGTCAAAGCGCTGACCCTTCTTTATCGCTGTGTGGTGGTTTCGTGCTGATAACACGAAGTCTCACCATTCGTGATGATTTTTTTTCCCGGAAAGAACTCTCTACGTTTTCTGTTTCAAGTAAGCCGCTACAATCGTCCATGTGTCGTTGTTCCTGTTCGGGAGTCAATGTGTGCGGGACAAACTTTCCTCGCACCTTCATCTTCTCCAAAACATTCTGGAGGATGTCTTGAAAACTTGATTCAGAGATGTCGCTCCACTGCGGTTTGTGTCACAATTAGGACGCACTACATCCGCGTTCCCCTACTTCAGACTGCCAGCTCACTACTGACTGGTCGAACACACATCTGTTTCTTACAGTAGCTAGTTCAAGCTCTCACCGTAGCTATTGCATGGACGTCGCTTGTACGCCATGAATAAAATCATTCTCGGAACCTTTTGGATGGACGGTGTATGTGTATCATTCTGCATACACATCCACCCTCATATTGCCTAGCCATTCCCTCGTGTCGGGCCGCGCTGAAGGCCCTATTTTCGAATGGTTGCTAGAATGCAATATCAAAAATAGGCTACTTTTCCACTGTTACTGGGAAAAGAGAAACGAATTTTTCAGTTGTTCCAGGTCTTCAGCCACACACCCAATACTGATCACAATGCAGTAGGTCTCGTTAAATGGAATTTGTCCCATATCGCACAAAAGTACAGTTTCCATATGTCTCCCAAAAAGGAAACGTCGTGTTTTAGGTTTGGAACCTCTCACCGTTGGACTAATTCGTCAAAAATATTAAAATATTGAATCAACCCACCTTCTTAAACCTATATCTCAAACCAATCGATTCCCTTCTTCTCCAGTTTTCAAGTGGTCTTTGACATTCTTACATACAATGACGGGAAACAAACGCACATTTTCAGAAATTTCTTCCGTAAATTGAAATCTATGTTTAACACTAGCAGATTTCTTTCATCGAAGAATGCCATTTTCGCCTGTGATACTCAGCAATTCATGTCCTCCTAGTTTCGTTCGTCATGCTTCATTGTGCGTGCAATGTTGCAGAATTCCTTAATTTCTCCTGCTGTCTCCGGTTTTGACGTTGCATATATTGCAAATGTTGTTTGTAATACACCTCATTACTGTCGTCATTCCTTGATATCGGTCGATATTCTGTGATCACTAGGCTGTTCATTCAATTCAACAGGTCCAATTTTTCCTCACTTTCGTTGAGGAGAGCAGTGTCATCAGCGAATGTTATATTTGACGTTATTTCACACTTAATTTTAATCCCACACATGAAACTTTCTCTCAGGTTGTTTCTTATAGAGGTGTGCGTTCGCGGCTACTTTTCAGGCTTTTAGGTTGTTGTTCTATCATACTGCATAACTTAGTTGCAAATGTTTGCGTTTGTTTATCAATAGCAAACCAAAACAATACCAACATAGACATCTGCTGAAAATTGAAGATGCATGAATGTATCTGTATTACAGAAACTCATTGACATAAAAATAGCACGTTTGGCACACATCGTATCACTAACTGTGCTTCGAACGATACACCCGTTACTCCGCTAAGGCGAATTGTGGGTAGTATTTGTGTGTGTGTGAGGGGGGGGGAGGGGGAGGGGTAGGTGGCAAGAGGGCAAGAGGGACGGGGGAGGGGGAGGAATGTTAGGGGCACTCGACGAGAAGGGTATCAGCGATCACTGACGCCACCATTAAAGCTTAAAACGATCTATACGACATAATGACGACATCACATTTGCTTCAATTAATGTTTTGCAGATTTTTAGTTTAGGCAGAAATACAATCTACTATATGATTCAGTCATCGTAATAAAAACAAGGATCCCTCACAGAGTGTCGATTCAGTATGCACCGAAACCATTTTTATAAGATATTGGTGGAACTGGATTATGTGGACGAAAGTTCTGAAAATATAAAGTAAAAACAAAAACAAGGCGCAACACTTAAAATGTACACTACTGGCCGTCAAAATTGCTACACCAAGAAGAAATGCAGATGATATACGGGTATTCATTGGACAGATATATTATACCAGAACTGATATGTGATTACAATTTCACGCAATTTGGGTGCATAGATCCTGAGAAATCAGTATCCAGAACAACCACCTCTGGCCGTAATAACGGCCTTGATTCGCCTGGACATTGAGTCAAACAGAGCTTGCATGACGTGTACAGGAACAGCTGCCAATGCAGCTTCAACACGATACCACATTTCATCAAGAGTAGTGACTGGCGTATTGCGACGAGCCAGCATTGACCAGATGTTTTCAATTGGTGAGAGATCTGGAGAATGTGCTGGCCAGGGCAGCAGTCGAACATCTTCTGTATCCAGAAAGGCCTGCACAGGACCTGCAACATGCGGTCGTGCATTATCCTGCTGAAATGTAGGGTTTCTCAGGGATCGAATGAAGGGTAGAGCCACGGGTGGTAACACATCTGAAATGTAAATTCCACTGTTCAAAGTGCCGTCAATGCGAACAAGAGGTGACCGAGACGTGTAACCAATGGCAAACCACACCATCACGCAGCGTGATACGCCAGTATGGCAATGACGAATACACGCTTCCAATCTGCGTTTACCGCGATGTCGCCAAACACGGATGCGACCATCATGATGCTGTAAACAGAACCTGGATTTATCCGAAAAAATGACGTTTTGCCGTTCGTTCACCCAGGTTCGTCGTTGAGTATACCATCGTTTGCGTTCCTGTCTGTGGTGCAGCGTCAAGGTTAACCGCAGCCATGGTCTCCGATCTGATAGTCCATGCTGCTGAAAACGTCGTCGAATTGTTCGTGCAGATGGTTGTTGTCTTGCAAAGATCCCCATCTGTTGACTTAGGGATCGAGACGTGGTTGCACGATCCGTTACAGCCATGTGGATGCCTGTCATCTCGACTGCTAGTTATACGAGGCCCTTGGGATTCAGCACGGCGTTCCGTATTACCCTCCTGAATCCACCGATTTCATGTTCTGCTAACAGTCATTGGATCTCGATCAACGCGAGCAGCAATGTCGCGATACGATAAACCGCAATCGCGATAGACTACAATCCGACCTTTATCAAAGTCGGAAACGTGATGGTTCGCATTTCTCCTCCTTACACGAGGCATCACAACAACGTTTCACCAGGCAACGCCTGTCAACTGCTGTTTGTGCATGAGAAATCGGTTGGAAACTTTCTTCATGTCAGCACGTTGTAGGTGTCGCCCCCGGCGCCAACCTCGTGTGAACGCTCTGAAAAGCTAATCACTTGCATATCACAGCATCTTCTTCCAGTCGGTTAAATTTCACGTCTGTAGCACGTCATCTTCGTGGTGTAGCAATTTTAATTTCCGGTAGTGTAGAAGACAAACACGACTGGTATTGAAAGTAGTTTTATAAGTTTAAAATTAATCTTAAGATTTGGAAGCTGAGCAGTTTGCAACTACTTCATGGAGAGCCTTCTTAACAAGATAGAGTAGAAGAAGGCTAGATATATTTTATTTCTTCTTTTCCTCTTTCTTGTGGTGGTTTAGTGTGAACGCGGATCCAATATTCCTTTGTGGGATTAAAGGCAATGGAATGTCACGTCGAAGTTGGGTGGATGGTAATTTATTTTGATAATCTGTTCCATTCCAATGAATACCATGTCAGTTCTCATCTTTCTCTATAGAAATAGACCACAAAACCAAAATACACTGACGGAAGAAAAGCCAACACCACGAAGGAGTTGTGCGACAGAAAAGCAGTGGGCAGGCAAGTTTCTACATCTGAAAGATCATGTTAATTCAGGTCTTGCACCATCTGAATAATATTAGCTCTAGTAGAGCCACTGTGAGGATGCAAATCAAATTTGCTTTAAATACACACTGTAACGGTGGTGGTGAGACTGGACAAGGTGGTTGATATTAGCCAAGAACTCCTGTAAGGCGACAAAGACGCTGCTATCAATGCCTCGCTGAATTTGAGCGTGGTCGTGTAATATGGATACGAGTAGCTGGATATTTCTTTGGTAATACTGCATAAAGGCTTGGCTGGAATGTAGCCACCTACATGATTGCTGGCACTGGTAGTCACGAGAATGTACGGTCTGAAGAAGATCGGGATCCAGGCGGCCACGTGGCACTACCGAGAGGGACGACCATCCTGTTCGGCGTATTCCTCTGGCACATCGTACTACATCTGCAGCAGCAATGGTTCAAATGGCTCTGATCACTATGGGACTTTTTTTTGTTATGGTTTTAGGGCGCAAAACTGCTACGGTCATTAGCGCCCAGGCTGTGACTTAGGAAAAGGCAGAAATGGGAACGAAACTCAAAAAATTGGAGAAACTAAAAATTGAAGGAAATCTTAAAAAGGGGGGTTGGCTGTCCCCAAAAAGAGCTTCAAATGACTGACATCATCTCACTGGCACTAATAAACTCGAGAACGCGATCGGCTGAGCGCGTGTCATCTGCTAAAATGGAAGATATATCAGGCGACAGCTGTAGGCGGGCACGTAACGGAGTAAAATAGGGGCACTCAAGTAAAAGGTGTCTTACCGCCCACAGCTGAGAGCAGTTGGGACAGAGTGGGGGAGGATCACCACTTAAAAGATGTCGATGGCTAAAAAGACAGTGCCCTATCCGAAGTCTAGTTAAAATTACTTCCTCCCGACGACGCGTTCGGGAGGAAGAGGTCCAAGCACAGGGAAGAGTTTTCACGTCCCGCAATTTATTATTGGGAAGTGTCGACCAATGTGCATGCCATAAAAGAGTAACACGACGACATAAAACACTCCGTAGATCGGCGAAGGGAATCGTGCGAATAGCTGCCTCAAGAAGAGAGACTGCAGCCTTGGCCGCTATATCGGCCGACTATGGGACTTTACTGCTGTGGTCATCAGTCCCCTAAAACTTAGAACTATTTGAACCTAACTAACCTAAGGACACCACACACATCCTTGCCCGAGGCAGGATTCGAACCTGTGACCGTAGCGGTCGCGCAGTTCCAGACTGTAGCGCATAGAGCCGCTCGGCCACTCCGGCCGGCTGCACCAGCAATCTCAGCAGCAGTTGGCAACACACTGACACAAGGAACTGTTACAAATCGATTAGTTCAAGGAAAGCTCCGAGCCAGACGTTCTGTAGCGTGCATTCCACTGACTCCGAAACACCTCCATTTGCGAGTTCAGTGGTGTCAAGATCGAGCTCAATGGAGAGCACGGTGGAGGATTGTCGTATTTTCCGACGAAGGTGGATTCTGCCTCGGGGTTAGTGATGGCTGTGGGTTGGTTAGGAGGAGGCCAGTTGAGAGCCTATAACCAACCGGTCTGCCTGCTAGACATACTGGACCTGCACCTAGAATTATGGCCTGGAGTGTGATTTCGTATGACAGCAGGAGCACTCTCGTGATTATCCCACGCACCCTGATTGGAAAATTGAACGTCAATCTGGTGATTCGAGCTGTTGTGCTGCCATTCTTGAACAGCATTCCAGGGGGTCTATTCCGACAGGATAACGCTCGACCGCATACGGCTGTCGTAACGCAACCTGCTCTACAGAGTGGCGACGTGCTGTCTTGGCTTGCTCGATCACCAAATCTGTCTCCGATCGAGCACATATGGGACATCATCTGGCGACAAATCCTGTGTCACCCAGCAAGTAGCATTAACCATCCCTGTACTGACTGACCAAAGTGCACCAGGCGTGGGACTCCATCCAATAAACGGACATCCGGCATCTGTGCAGCACAATACATTCACGTTTGCATGCTTGCATTCAACATTATAACGGTTACACAGGTTGCTAATGTACTAGAATTTCATATTTGCTATTGTTTATCTCGCGCTTATATTAACTTGTGATCTTAAAATATTAATTACTTAAACATGTTGCCTAGACAAACGCTTTACAGAAATTTCATTACCCTACATTAATTATTTCTTTTTTCCGACAGTGTACAATAGCCGTACGTAACAAATACTGTACGTGGCGCAGTCGATGGTGCACAGGACGTTTTAAGTTCACAATTTAGCAAGTACTAGTTCCTCTTGCACTTCTAGTGGAAATATATCGACCGGAGATCTGGTAAACTTGCAGATAACGGTAAAAGTTGGGGTTGTCACTACACATCTAAACAGCATCTTTCGTACTTAATTTACATACTGTGTTGTTTAACTTACGTTAAGGGCTCAACTTTCATCACGTTTCAATACTTTACCTAGATGTAGAAGATTGCATTGGATGTTATTCAGTTCCTTGGGACAAAAAGAAGAGCTGCTCGATCGAAGTAGTACTGACGTAAACAGATATGCACGTCTGGGACCGTCGAATAAAACAATATACGTCTGAGAAAAGAATGTGAAATTTGTTTCCAGCGATTAAAGCAGACTGAAAACAGTGCACATCGACAACAGAATGCGATATAAAAATAATAAGTCTTCTCATTCCGGAACCATCTCTCGAATAATTTCCAGACACACCTTTTAATTTTCTCTTGTCTACCAAATGAGTCATGTATGCATCAATATAGGTTGTGATTATTATTATAGCATCTACATTACTTTGTTTACAATAGAAAATTGTTCCATATAACAAACTTTACGCATCAAAATTCTGGTTATGTATGTAATAGACAAAAAACAAGTGATTGTTACTTTTGTTGCAGCTGTTAGAGGAATTAATTTTTCACATCTGTGATTGTCAATCATGGAAGTTTTTCCTTTATGTACATATGTTTCAAATACGTTTACCATGTGCGAACTGCACAATTCGTTTCAGTTCTCCAAATTACAACATCGCTTAAGTGGAAGACGTGGAGAGCATTAGAGCACAGAACCTGATTAAATTAAAGAGATGAAAATTTCGGTGTTCTAATCTGAAAATAGCAAAATAAAAGCCAGTGGTGTGTATTCCGGTAGTTCACAATTAGTGTTTACTGCTTCAATTAAAGAGAATTCCTAAGAAACAGCATGTCAACCTGGAGTTAAATTTGTGTATACTGATGTGTGCTAATTTCCGTGCACTATATGTTTCATAAATTGTGAAGTTCGAACCTTCCATGGTGATGCGCAAAAAGTGTTGATAATGACAGACAGATAGCTACAGTAATAACACTATGAAATTAAATTCATGATTAAATTCAATTGGCCGATCGTGGATAAGTGTTAATATGTTACAAATACCCCAAAACGGGGTTAAAGCTTGGTGTATACTTTCTACTTATTCTTAGAAGAAAGAGTTTGAACATCCAACAAGACCATTCACTTTTACCGGAAATGCAAGTGATCACCGGGAAAATCCAATGACAGAAGAGATATAAATACCGGTTTACGAAGGCGAAAAACTCTTTGTAATTATCAGTGAATGAGCCGAATTTGAGACTGTAAGACGTTTCGTTACACGGCTGAAAGGCATGTTTGCAATGATGGTGAATGCGTTCTTATTAAATGTTAGAAACATCTGAAGGTCTCTAAGACTCTAAATACGATCTTCGACAAATATAAAGAAATAGATAGAAAACGGGAAGATAAATGTAACTGAAAGGAATGAAAGAAGCGGACGTACAGACAGGGGTGTGTGTAAATAAATTCAGGCCGTAGAATGAATATATTCTCTGAATTCTGTACAGGGATGGTTAATTGTGTACAACAGGGACAATAAAGGGGTCAATCCTCTTATTTCTCTGTATTAAAGCAGTTAAGTACGACGCTGGAACAATCTAAAGAAAAACATGTCTTTTATAGACATAAAGAAAATATCAGTAACAACTTTTTTTTATCTTGAAGTTCATGTGCACGGTCCACAGATGACTACACTTATATTAATTTAATTCTGCAGTTCAGTGCAGTCGTATGTCTTCGGGAAACATATGATGGGATTAATTTTGGAATGAAATCATATGCTTTGAAACAGGTCATGTTATAAGAGTTAAGTACACAAGGGTGTGTACGGAACAGAGTATGGCAAAAGTACGCAGTGAAAAATAATTACATGACACAGAGACTGAATTCACGTTAACAATTAAGGAACCCTATGTTTCCAGCAAGATGCTGGTATTAATTCACAGAAATTACATTTCTGATCATGAATGAATGAAAACTCCACTGCTGTTTTAGAATGGGGGAGCATGGGGTAAGAATGCCAGCTTTTTTTGACTCACGATTTCAGACGGGAAGACTGGGTAGGCACTTATAGGAGGGAAGATAAAGTGAGCCAGAAGCACGCCGAATTTATTTCTCGCGGAACGATCCGATCTAACGGATAATTTCACTGCAATTAAGGTGCCGTTACGTTCATCATAGTTAATGCTGAACTCTATTGCCGTATAATCTGACACTTTAAAATGTTAGTTTTAACACAGGGCAAGGCTTTCCTTAACACAGTGAACGATATTTTTCCTTCTATCCTCTTTAAAGTAAGTTAAGATTGTCTGGGGGTTTATTATCTCTAGGGGATCTGCTTTACAAACAAAGCACGACCGTATAAGATGCCAAGAGAGCAGAATGCTGTTCCAGATTCCACACAGGAATGCTATAATTACTGCTGAAGAAGAATCTCTTCGTCAGTTTAATCAGCAGCAGTTCTGTTAATGTAAAGGGTAATTAAGTGCTGAAGATTACCTACGGCTTGAAAAGTTTTGAAATATATGAATGTCTGTAAAAAATCATATGTGGTTACTGTGAGAGCCTGGCTAGCATGAGAGCGAGAGCAATCGTACATAATGGTTAGTAATGTGAAATGTGCACAATACTTTCTATGAGGCTTCTGCACGTATGTGACTCCGTTGTGGAATATAATCGAAACACAGCAACGTTACGGCTACTGTTGCTCGATGTCTTAATTGGAATCTATTGCATCGTAGTCAGATAAAGGCTACAAACAACAGTCACCGCAATATCACAATATTTATCACAATGAAGCAACCACTGTGTGATTCAATAGCCTTTGTACAGAAATTGTATCCGTATGTGGCTGAGCGAAGTCAACTTTAGGGTTACGTGGGCCCCGTAATACTGATGAACTAATCAACAACACGAAATCATATATTTTCATTTATCTCTGTACAGAATGTAAAGTCTAATGAGGTATTATGTCAATAATCTAAGTACAGACACGTGATACGCAGGTCTATTTTACAAACCTGATCTGACAACAACGTTATACAAGACACTTAAATTACCTGTCACAGATGACTCTTATTAGCTTCTTCCATATAGCAAGGAAAATTAACTGTTTGTTACTAACAAATTATAGAACTGAAATAAGGTACATTGAAAACGATCAAGTGATCTTTTGTTTCATTTAGGTCACCATTAATCTAGATAATTAATCAGCCGGGCCGTGCTGATAGTTGCCTCCCATTACAGGAGCTGACTTATGTACACTGTGCCGAAACTGGTCATAAATTAGTACAGTCTCGTTGTAAAGTAAAAAGCGTCGTGTTATAAATTTACAAAGTTTACAGCCCTGGAACGAACAAAGTTTCACGACTTACTCCATAATTTTGTGGCTCATAGTGAAACATCAAGATACAACTGTTGGACAACTCTGATCTACGTTGTACTTACTGCTGGCTGCTGAAAACCCAAGACTGTCACATTAAGCGGGAGAGAACGATAATACAGCCATATCTGAAGAGGTTAAACACTAAAACACGCATAAAACTTTACAGAAATACTTCGAAACATGGCACAAAAACACAGTGTAAAAATACACGGTGTCCGAACTCTAAATTACAGAAAGGAACATAAAACAGAATCGCAAACACGAAGGGAGCTAGATGATCACTAAGTTTAATTCAAACACTTAGTGGTCAGACTTGGCAAGAATTCTGGTTATTTGACTGTTTCAGTTAGCAGCGTACGATGTTCGGTGTGAGTATATCTCAGAAAAGATTTTATCCGAGCTTTGTTAACTACCAAACCTTTTGTCAACAATATTGTAATGCAAGCTCGTAATAATGAGTAACATTCATAGCGGAGTAGAGCATGTAAACAAAACTATTGTGCCAATATGTGATACGTAAAATCGTGCTTTGATAAAATCGAAATGAGGCGAATGTATTCTTATACATTTACAAATACGCACAATTTGATATCAGTTGTGTATTATTTTTGTTGCTTTAAAAACGCTGCAAAGCCATGCGCATGTAATTCTGCATTTCATTATTATTATTTTCAGTTGAAAACTTTCGGCGTTTAATTAATAACGTGTAGCGTGCAAGTACTTAAATCGTGTTTAACACAAAAAAACGATTTTCGAAAGACAATGGTCTCACCATAATGTTGACAACACTCAACACTTAAAGTTAGAAGGCTGATACTCTAACATCTGCGGCCCTTATTTCATGAAAGCTGCAAACATATTGTGGAGGTTTTAGTGTTAGTACGCAACTGCTAACTTGCACGCTTCTGGCATCTCCATTCGCTCATGTACGTTCTGAGTGTAATGTACGAGTCGACTCACTGGGTTCTTCTTATTTGAATTATACTGATTACACAAGATACATGTTATTTAAGACATATATTAACTTTAAAAAAATCAGTAGTTTTGCCTTCAGGCCGACTGGGTCCCGATGGTAAAAGTCAAACATCAGGCAAGGAATGACTTTATTGCTTATATAACGCGTTTCGGAATTTATTCATAATCAGTTATCCAGGATCGATTGCTGAACGTAGATATAGAATTTTTTTTGTATGTCAAATAAGACTGAGTAACCTGTGAAGGAAATTCTATACCTACGTGTAGCAATCTCTCTTGAATATCTGGTGATGGATAAATGCCGAGCGCGTCATATGAACAGTAAAGTTTTTTTATCACCTAATGCTTGACTGAATATAGAACTACTGATAATTATAACAAGGGTCGCTTGCCTCCTGCATGATTTTATGTCACATTTATTTTACGTTTATTTCATTCTCATAAATGCTTCGCCGACCTGAGACACGCGTTAACTCACTGTGGAGTCTCCCAAGTTACCTGCTTGCCCCGAAAAAAAGAGCAGATGCTCTCATTAAGCGGAAAAAACACAGTTTCTAAATTCCTGAGAGGGTGTAGGTTACTCTGAATGAATTGACTTGTTCAGGTGTAAGGTATAAGAGTGGTTTAACCACATGTTTTAAGTGCTGACGTGATTATGAGAGGACTGTGTTTCGAAAAGTATCGTAAATTTGTGTTACGTACTATGTAATCGGCTTAGTGCTGTCAGTTATTACTGATAAAATTAACGACTGCTATCTCATAACGTAGAAGTGGACAATATTAAATTGTTGACGCTTAACTTCCTTCTCATATTTAACAGGCATGGTGGTTGCAGGGCCCCTGACAGTAAAAGGGGCGTAGAACGTTCTGTTGTGGGGTGAGAATGCATGTTGAATGAAAAACTTGCGGATGTCAAAAATCCTGCAGGTGCATGCCGACGAGCAGGTTAATGTTGAGAGGGAGCCGGAAGGTGTGCTGTGCGGGTAGCGTGTCGGCTCGGCGCTGGTGTTGACAGCGAGGCGGGCAGCAGACGCCGGGCAGGGGGCGTGGCCGGCCGCGTCCCCTTACTCACCCATCCTGTTCATGACGGTGAAGGCGGTCTCTGCCTGCGTGTCGTCCGGACGTTGCGGGCGGACGGAGCTCCGGCTGCGGGCCGCAGGTGCCGGGGCTGCTAGGGGCGCGCGCCGCCGCGGCGCATACCAGGTCTGCCGGGCGGGCAAAGTGGCGGCGGGTGTCGCAGCGGGCGGACGAGCGCAGTGCGGCGTCGGCGTCGGCTGTGGCGGGCTGGCTACGGCGGCGTCAGCGGCGGCTAGGGCGGGCGTCGGTCGGCGACTGGGCTGCTGCGGCCCGACGCCGCCACGCGCCGCGCCGCGCGCGCCCCTCGCGGCCGCCGCCGAAGGCTCGGCGCAACCAGCCCCGCGCGCGCACTTGGCACCCGTACCTTTCTCCCGCATAGGTGGATGCTTCCGCTTTGGAGCATGAAGGAGGCTTTTCGCGCGTGTAATTACATTCGTTTCGAGTGATGCGAGAGGAAGCTCTTCTCGATATTATACCTCCCCCGTTCTCTCTCAACCCTATCCCTACCAAAAGTCAAGTTTAGCCACTGTCTAAGGCTATCCTGTGCACTCTGTACTATATACCATGTAGGTGCATACGTTCGTACTATATTTTATCATTCTTAACATTTTTATGCAGCGACAGCAACTGATATTGTTTATATAAGAATATACAGCCTACAGTTGCAGGTTAACTTTATCGTTTACCTAGGTTTCAACGTTAGTAATAACGTCTTCTTCAGAACCCGCAAAAAGTTAATATTATAATGTGCTAGTAAATTAGATACGGTCATCCTACAGGATGCAACGTGTAGTACTTACATAAAATATTATTTAAATGTTTGCCTAAAACAAGCCATGTCCTAAGTCAACTTTATAAAACTTGATGCATAACCATAAGGTTTTGTCACTTCTATTAAACAAGCTGTAGCAAATTCATTTTAAGCCCGTTGTATGGGCCTCGTCGTGTGACTAGAGACTGCGGACCGCGAGGGCTTCGCGGTCTGCCTGACAGAGGGTGGCGCGCATGCGCGAGACGTATAGAATCAAACTCTTATTAGGCACGGGTCAGATAACATTTTTGCTATGAATTAATTTTATCCTTTACTATTGTAAGTTAATTACAGTATCAAGCATGACTACGTTTTACATTCTACTACAGAGCCTTCTAAACTGACCAACAAATCTCGTATGAACGTCTGTAGGAAAGGTTCTATATATTACAGAAAGTGTAATGGTCGCATGCATTATGAGTTATTGTAAACCTAATATAGGCTGGAAGCCTTCGAAGTATGCCCTATTTTTCAAATACAGTTGATCGTTCAGTAAATTGCCTCTATCTGTAATTAGGTGTGCATAAATTTGTATTTCCTGAAGCGTGTCGAGTCTATATCCCTTAACTTCATGATGTAGTAGTTCTACGTCACGTAAAGGTTTATGTGTATGAGCCATTTGCACCAGATGTTCCGCAAAGGCTGGCCCCCGTGTTCCTGCGCCCTTTATTATAAGATGTTCTTTAAACCTCACTGCTATAGCTCTGCCTGTTTGACCTATGTAATAACATGGGCAATGATCACACATTATCTCATATACGCCTGATTTCGCTGACTTATCACAGTCTTTCTCAAGGGAATGAACCAAGTTTTGCTTTAAAGACTTGTTTTAGGCAAACATTTAAATAATATTTTATGTAAGTACTACACGTTGCATCCTGTAGGATGACCATATCTAATATAATTTACTAGCACATTATAATATTAACTTTTTGCAGGTTCTGAAGAAGACGTTATTACTAACGTTGAAACCTAGGTACACGATAAAGTTAACCTGCAACTGTAGGCTGTATATTCTTATATAACGTAGTATATTTGTTTCGAATGTTGGTGTAGCAGCTACTACGAGTTTATTTATCAATTGTTATTTTTTATTTGTAGCTCGCTGGTGCTATTTGAGTTTGCTTATTGTCATTTTGTCATTTCGAGATATTTAGTGGAACTGTGGATGCTACAAAATGGAGTACCATGTGGAGAAATAGGAAAATTTCCGACAAATTCTCTTGTATTTCAATGGAGAGGTGATAGCAGCGGGAACATTCAGAAACATTTTCTACGTACGTGGTTATAATGCCACTGGAGACAGCAAGCTAAGAAAACGGTTTTCTTCTTTTAAGGAGGATCGTTTTCGACATTAATAGCTCATCACATTCAGAAAGACATTCGCAATTTGATGAAGACCGTTTAAACGCATTGATCCACAATGACGCCCCTCACTAAGCTTGAGAGCTGGCAAATGTGATGAACTTTAGTCATTTCTTCATCGTACGACATATGCATGCTATAGGGAAAGGTCAAAAATCTGGTGTTATGTGTACCGAGTGCTTTAAGCCAAATGTGCATCTCTTCTTGCTCATCATCAACTGGCCTACCAATAACATCGACCATGCCTATCCAATATCATTACTGGTGACGAGAATTGGTGTCCTTATGATAACCTAAGGAAAAGAAAGGAATGACTGACCACGAACGATGCAGAAACTTCCCCTACAAAGTACTGCTAGCATCCACAAAAGATAATGTCACGCATCTGGTTGATCAGCGATGGTGTGGTGCACTAGGAATTGCTTTCGCGATATGTAACATTTATTGTCAGCAATTGAGACGTCTTGCACACGCAATCCAAGGACGACGATCAGGAAGGGTGTGTGAAGTGGAGCTACTCTACGATAACACCTGCTCGCATTCTGTTAGACTGGCATAAAACAGTATACATGTGTTGGGTTATGAGGTCATTCCGCCCTCACCTAATTCATCTGATCTTGCGCCTTAATATTTTCATCTTTTTCGCTCTCTACTCAACAACCTTCAGCCAATTTCCTTTCCGTATGAAAACGCACTCCGAACAAGGCTTGATGAGTTCTCTGCCTCAAAACCGCGTGATTCGTACAGTCGCGGAAGCGGAAAGTTATCCCAGTGTTAGAAGACTGGTGTAAATAGCGAAGGAGATTGTATTATTGATGACTAAAATCTCTGTTATGAGTACTGTTGCGTTTATTAGACTTACGGAAAAACATTATGAAAATATGCGCCAACCTAATAAAAGTTGTAATGCGCAGGGTGACCACAAAAATGGGAACTTCTGAAATGCGTTATGGCAGTCATATACAGTTTGCAGCACTGAGGAAAAGGGCCTTGAGATGTAAATCAACTCCTCATTTTTATAATCATGGATCAGTGGAACGATAAACAGGCTGCTTTTGTCATAAAAATGCGTACAATGGGGACTGGGAAAGTGTGAAGAGGGCGTTTCGATGCTTTTGTTTTTTCAATTTAGGACGTCGTAGACAGGTGCTCTCATAACACGTGATAAAAGCATGGATCAAAAATTTTGAAGAGACTGTATATGCTCTTGAAAAGAAAACAGAACGACCGAGAAGTGCTCGTACTCTACAGAATAGGAAACCTGTGCACGTTTCAGTCTTGTGGAGCCCACGCAGTTCTATTCGTAAGATAGCTGCTGCGGGTAGTATGTCATGAGAGAGACTGTTCACCGCGTTCTCCATTTTCATGTAAAACTTCATCCGCGTAAGCTGCAGATCGTGGAATAACTGAAGGAGAACGACCACCAGTTGCGCCTAGAATTATGTCAGCAAATTATGACAAACATAAGCGAGGACACTGGATTTCTGGTCAAACAGTGGATCTCGGATGTTGCGTAAATAAGCAAAACTACAGTTACCGGACGGACAGCAACCCTAATGAAATTCATGAGCGCCCTTTACACATCAACAAGGTGACTGTATGGTGTGCAGTTTAGTCACACGGTGTCATTCCTACCTTACCTTTTCAAACATGAAGAGAGTGTGACTTCCGATCGGCATATAGAGTTGTTGAAATGGTTTATTGCTCTTGCATTGAACAATATTCCACAACTTCATTAAACATGCTTTAGACAGGATGCTACGGCATGTCCATACCGCAAGGCAGTCAGTCGATAGCAGCTGTGCTAGAATTCTTCGGTAACCGCGGCATCTCAAGATTCGGTGACATTTCTGGTCCCCCCAAATGATCGGAATTGTCCGTTTGTGATTTTTTCTTGTGGCGCTACATTAAGAGTCGGGCCTAGATGACTCACCAACTTCACAAAACTTGGTTTTATAAGCATGGTGCGACTCTCACACTGCAAGGCAATCAATGGCAACTGTGCGCGAATCATTCTGTACTTCTTTAGGGTTCTGTTATTTTCTCTAATCGTGTCATCTCAAAATTCGATGACAAACCTGGCCCGAAAAATCACTGGATTTGTCCGTTTCAGATTTTTTTCTTGAGGGGCTATCTTAAAAGAGTCGGGTTGACATGACGTGCCCAAGAACTCCAGATGAAGTGAGACTAAGAATTCAAGATGGAATTCGTGTCATTCCAGCTGATATGTTGCAGCACTCAATTAGAAAACTCAATAGCATATTGGAACACTGAATTCGTACAGGATGTCACCATCTAAAGGACGTTATCTCCAAACACTGATAATTTGATTGATTGTCTCTTATAGGGTAAGCTTTACTGGTTGAACTGCTGACAATAATTTTTGTTGTATTTTTTCTGTTTCTATTGGATGTTTCAAAATTTGCTATTTTCTTGTGTCACCTGTATATATGGGATGTTTCAGGAGGAACAGAAATATGTTGGAAAGTAACAGTACAGATTAACTCGAAGAAAGTATTCCGTTATGTGTATAGTTTTGGTGTGTTGCAGAGATATATCGTCCGTCCAAAAAGTATCGGTACTTATTCTATTCCTGCCGTGCAAGCGACGTCAGCGCAGTAACTCCGGTGGCAGCCTTAACTAACAACTGTAAACAACATATTATTCGGCCAGTTAGTTGTAAGTAGCTAGTGTTAAGAAATGGAAGTGCGGCCGTAGTATGAAACAAATCTCAATGGAGAAACGATTGAACATCTATAAACCAAGTGGTCGGAACATTCCCCATTGTGTTTTCAAGAGGAGAAAAGTGCTTGCAAAGTTTGTCCCGCACACATTGTTCCCCGTACAAAGCCCACGATGCGCGGACGTGTACCACCATTTGATTGCAATGAAAAACACGGACAATTATTTTCTGGAAAAAATAATCACGGGAGATGAGACATGGCGTTATCAATAAGACCGTGTCACAAAGCGATAATGTCCAGAGTGGATCTCTGATGGTTCTGCAGAGTCAAAGTAGGTGTGAATAGGACGCGAGAGTTGAACAACATCCCATAGAAAGAATTTTCTATGAGTTTCACATGTTTATATGAACGTTCTGCGCGTGCTCAAGTGGGGCGAGACTGTATGCAACATCTGAAGCTTTAATACCATCACCTTTACTTTTCTACATTAATACAGATACAAAATTTATTAGACAGACGAGGTAGAGATGTTAGGAATTCAACCCAAAACAGATATTCACAGGAAGTGATAAATAAAGGCAATGGATTAAATTTGAAGATGATTTTCACAAAATTCCACCTCTGACAACATGCACTCTAGAATGAGATTTTCACTCTGCAGCGGAGTGTGCGCTGATATGAAACTTCCTGGCAGATTAAAACTGTGTGCCCGACCGAGACTCGAACTCGGGACCTTTGCCTTTCGCGGGCAAGTGCTCTACCAACTGAGCTACCGAAGCACGACTCACGCCCGGTACTGGCAGGAGTAAAGCTGTGAGTACCGGGCGTGAGTCGTGCTTCGGTAGCTCAGTTGGTAGAGCACTTGCCCGCGAAAGGCAAAGGTCCCGAGTTCGAGTCTCGGTCGGGCACACAGTTTTAATCTGCCAGGAAGTTTCAAGTTTCAACATGCACTCTGTCTCTTGAACACACCACGTGTAGCTCGCCTGATGTCGGCGTACTTTTATGAGTGCAACATTATTCATACTACGAACCATCAATTCAACTCTTGTGTTCAGTTTTTTTTGTTTGTAGAATTCGCCTTTCAATCACCTCTACAGCCAGAAATCTATAGGGGCAAGGTGCACGGACATCGATGGCCCAGACACATCACCATTTCTGTCGATCTATCTTCCTGGAAATTTTGGGATTAGATAACGTGTCACCTGGTGAGTGAAATATGTAGGGAACCCATGGTGCTAGAAGAATATATTCGTTGTTGTATCCAAAAGAAGCTCTTACTATAATGGTGGGAGCTAGTTTTCAAAAAAGTCTAGATGGTGGGACCGTGTAACACAACAGTCCCTATCAGTCGATTGTCTATCATGCCACACCACACCTTCACACAAACGCATTCTTGAGAATATTTCTAAAATGTCATGTGTATTTCGTAGGGCCACTGACGTGATTACGAGTGCCATTGAGACCGCTGCGAGTGGAAGTGGCTTCATCAATAAACAGTATTGAGAGACTGTCTCGGCGATTTGAAACTACCCAACGACAAAATTCCAATAACAAAATTTCTTTTCCATCTCGAAAGTGTTGAATCCACTGTAATTAATAACGATACAGGCCGCGAATACACAATGTACACCACACGCTATCCGTGGAACACCGATAAGTGTAGGAATTCTGTATGTGGTTGTTCTACAGACAGAATAATATCTTCTGATTTGTACATACTCCATTTGTTTGGGCACCAGGTGACATACGACTGCCGGGCATTACTCCACTCTCAAGCAGTTAGACAGAACACAAGTAAACACTGTTGAAATTGGTATTCTTCTGTTAGGAGATTTTCTGTCGTATCCTCTAGAAGCAGCAGTTTCCACTACGAAACCCATACAGGAATACCATAATGGCATACTCAGCATTTGAAAGTACGTACAGTACAATGGGCCAACAAATCACAAGGACAGTTGAAAAATTACTCAGTTCATATAGGCCCAGTTCAGTCCACTCTTAGCAACACTGTTCCCTACAGTAAAGTGATTGCAACACAGCAGACTCGATACTTGCGTAGAGCGATAGCAGCGCTACAGTTAGGATATGGTGATATTTATCTCTGTAGCCATTTCCACCACAGTTATTTTCTCATGTTAACGTTTCGCTTAAGTTTTAAAAGAGTCACAGACATCTGACGTCTTCTGTTTCATTATCAAGGCGAAAAGATAGAATATCGGAATAAGAATATAATGAATGAAGATGGCGAGTCTCTACGAACGTTTCTGTTTCCTTTCAGATTTTCTTTCGTATGCGCTTCAGTCTGGAACCGCGCGAACGCAACGGTCGCTGGTTCGAATCCTGCCTCGGGCATGGATGTGTGTCATGTCCTTAGGTTAGTTAGGTTTAAGTAATTCTAAGTTCCAGGGGATTGATGACCTCAGATGTGAAGTCCCATAGTGCTCAGAGCCATTTTTTTCTTTCGTATTAATATTATTTTAATAACTAGTGGTATTTTATTAACACTGGTGCTACAGTACCACAGCGTGATTATTTTACATGTTGCAGCTGAAACGTAGACGACTACGAGAGTAGGTATTAATTCATTTGCATTTGTACTTGTGCTGTAATAATGGTTAGACACAACAGGTTTTTGACTTTGAATTTTTCTGCAATGATTTACAGATGGCTTGAATAGGAGATTGAACATGAGTTATCGAGCCTCCGAACTGGCTGTGAGCATGTGTGTTTATATTTGAAAGAAGAAGCTGCTGAAGAAAATGAGCTGTGGCTGTAACTGAGAGTCGAAACTATTCTTTTTTTAATATGTATTTTAACAGTCTCAATTGCAAGTTATCACATACGATTACTAATTTTTTATCTCTTAATGCACGTCTTTAGATGAGAGCAATCAAGATTTGTGAAATATGGAGTCAGACGTAAGCAGTAACATTATAGGGCTGTCACTATACCGGACTTGTAACGGCATTTGGTAATATCGAGAACATTATCTCCCATAACAAGTTTGTATGAGAAACATTGTTGACATTGGATAGCAGTTATCTTTTGATCAATGTGATGGCAATATTGCTTTATTTTTTCCTTTGTAGCTCATAGCACCTTTGATTTCTTAAAAGCCAAGTTTAATATAATCGGGCCCCATTCTGTTGTAAATTTTGCTCATCATCCTAACTTAATTTTCTAGCTACTCCAAGAGTCAATATTGAAGCTGCTTAAACTTTTAAATCATAGTTCGCAACTATTCTCGTTCGGACTGCACGTAATAACTACAGTATCGTTGTTGGTAATTCGATAAGTGCTAGTAGTTCAAGGTTTTAATTAAACAAAGAAATTAAATTGCTTCCCTCATTTTGCTAGTACCTGGCTTCATCCGCTCCAGTTAGAAACTCTGCCCGTTTCCGTCACTGAAGCTCGATCTTCACCAGGTGCTCAGCCTCGCTGGCTACTAATAGGCTGCACTATGGCAAACTATGTACTGAGTCCCATGCTGTACCTTTGTTCGTTATTCGTCCATTTATTAAAAATTTTAATTTTTTGAAGCTCGTAAAGTGTCCTCTAAGACGTTTGTTAAAACGGTGAGCTGTATAGAAGCTTGTTCCACTATCAGAACTCGTCTGTAATATTAATAAGCATCGATGACATGTGACAAATTATAACACCGAGTCAGAACGGAATTCGAACTTTGACATCTGCCTTCGCAGGCTGTGCGCCGTATTTGCGTTACCAAAGCACGTCTCAAGGTTCGGATTGAGGCATATGCTTTCCAAACATTAATTTCCATTTCTTATAAATTCTACGAAAGATCTCATGTTTCGCCATTTGAGTGGAGGGTGAAGCGAAGTGCTTGGCGTCTCCTACCATGCTGATGAGCTTTGGAAAAGACTAATGTAATCAACAACATGTGGTATACCCCGCCACCAAAAAGGTTACTAGTGTCTAAGGCAGACCTTTTCAGGCAGACCTTTAACTTCTCTGCCCACTCGCGCACTTGTGTTTCGACTCAAACAATTTTCACCATTACTGTATGTTACACTTTTCAACCGCCTAAATATGACACTTTTCGCCGTCTAATTACAATTGAATGAAACACAGTTTTTGTGCGATACGTGTTTCGCCTTTATTCTTTGGAAGATATCTTCAGTGGCCAGGTATCTGTATATATATTTTTGTTTACACTATTTACTTTACTTTTGAGACGATGTATACATAGCGTTCAGGCAGTCTGATTTTCTATGATGCAGTAATAATTTTAAATTCTGCTTACTTGTTTCGTGGAGTTTTTCTACAAATTGTGTTTTGTTCCATTTTTATCGGTATTCTCCTTCTTATAATTGCCATCTGAAGTTTTGTTTTTCATACTTCACAGTACGGTGAGCTGAACAACTGTTTTGACGTTATGTTTTTGTTAGTATTGCCAACCGTCAAATGTTATATCCAAAGATCGAATAATATTTCTAACTACTGAATGTGTTTTTGTGACATCTGTGATCTGTCTGTGCGTGTCTGCGTGGAATAGTATTTGTTTTAGTACGATTAGATTGTAGTGTGTGAAGGTTCTGTGTATTTGTATGTGCATGTGTTTGTGCAGGTGGAGTGTGAGGAAGGGAGGGAGAGGGATAGAGAGAGAGAGGGAGGGAGGGGGAGAGAGAGAGAGAGGGGGAGAGAGAGAGAGAGAGAGAGAGAGAGAGAGAGAGAGAGAGAGAGAGAGAGAGGGGGGGGGGGAGGGGGAATTTTGCTTTAATGTGGCTCCATGTGCAAGTGGAATCATTTTTATATTATCATTTGTTTTATTAAGTTTAGCAGAGAGCCTTTATAGATGCGTATTTGCTCATTTATCACATGTTTCTTCTCAGCAATGACTTTCTGAAAGTTGTACTTTCTTTACATATCAATTTCCCGCAAACTTTTACCATATTCCACCGCCACCCGACGGTGAATTTCGATTTGTTTCCGCCCTTCTACTGACAGAAATCTACTGACACTCCACTTTTCTACGTTGGTGCAAACCGATAAGGGTTCCAACATCATGTTTCGCTGATCCCGAACATCCTGTTCGCAGGACAGGCGTACGAACACGCTCTAATAATAGTTCTAGGACACCACCAAAAAACAGCAGAATAACATAAACTTTGTCGAAGTTTCGTAGTTTTTGTGTAACTTTTCCGGTTACTTATTTAATGGACATTGTAGCTGAAGGACGACGAAACAACGAGATGACGACAAAGTGCTGGGCGTCGATGTCTCACCATAGGTCGTCAACGTCGGAGGCTCGCACGCTGTTTCAGCAGGACAGACGACGATCTGGGGTCGCTATGACAACAATGCTGCTGCGGGCACGACAGGTACGGAGCGCACATTGGCGAGCTTGGGGCAGTGCAGCAGACGACCACCTTGTGTTCAAGGTTGACCCAACGACATCGACCACGATTGTAGTGGGTGCGACCTCTTCGAAACTGAACCGTGTATCAATAGAAACGTGTCACAAGGACGGATGAGTCACGTTTCTTGTTACGCCAGGTCATTGGTTGTGTCTGGATACGATATAATCCAGAACAGCTGCTCGAAGCATGCACCACACCACGTAGTCAAAGCAGTGTGGCACTGTTATGACATGGGGGACATTCACCTGACTTGCCTGCGGTTCGTAATAATAGCAACGATGACAGCTGTGGGTTACGTGAACATTACTGTAGACTGCCCGGCATTCCTTCATGTTTGAGTGTTCCGCGATGGTGACGGCACCGTTCAGCAGGATACCTATCAGTGTCAGAAGGTCAGAATCGGTGTACAGTGATTTGAGGAGCGTGGTAGTGAAATCACGTTCATATCTTGGCTGCCGGCCGGTGTAGCCGTGCGGTTCTAGGCGCTTTAGTCTGGAACCGCGTGAGCTCTACGGTCGCAGGTTCGAATCCTGCCTCGGGCCTGGATGTGTGTGATGTCCTTAGGTTAGTTATGGTTAAGTAGTTCTAAGTTACAGGGGACTGATGACCTCAGCTGGTAAGTCCCATAGTGCTCAGAACCATTTAAACCATATCTTGGCTACAAAGTTTTCCTCATCTGAACCGGATGGAACAACTCTGGGAACTACCAGGCACCATCTCCACTCTCACAAACCACGGACCCAATGCTTACAGGAACCGATGACCTCAGCAGTTTGGTCCCATATGACCTAACCACAGATTTCCAAACCATTGCTTACAAGACCCGAATGACCTGTGCATAGAAATATGGTCTCACATACTTCCGGAATTTACCGAATCCACAGCAAGCAGAAACGTTGCTGGATTGTGTTCGAGAAGTGGTCCACAACCCTATAAAGCAGTTGCCATAATGTTTTGCTTATCAGCATAGGTTTCCATTGTCTATGCTAAGAGGCGTGTTCTTTCTTCCAGTTAAAGACTCTCTGACATGGGGTTAAATAACGTTGGAGATATAGTACAACCTTGCCCAAAATCCTGGTCTGTATGTAACTCTCGTGACAGTTTTGGTCCACTTCTTACGTGAGTATATATAATAATGCGCGTAACATCAAAGAACCTCCCGCAATTCAAATCTGAAGCGCAACTCATCTACTGACATTTCCATAGGTCTTGGATTTCTTTGCTTTTTTATAGGCAACTGTGTCGTTTGGAGACACCAGATGTGGAATATGGTGCAGTCTAAACGAAAACAGAACGACTGCATGGCGCGCAGAGGGGGGAGAATAACAGACATGCGTGGCAGCGCGTAAGAGGTAGCAGCGGTGATTCCCGGCGTCAGGCACGAGATACTACACGTCATGTCGGCGGCCGCAGCCGCACTGAAAGATTGGTATTGGCGTGCGTGGCGTTCGGGCGCGACAAAGGCCCCCGTCTGGAGGGCTCCGCGCGCCGATAAAACAACATTACGGCCCAGCAGGCACGGGTAAATAAAATCGATAGATTGTGTACATAAATCAATGATAAGGCTTTTTAGAGGGACGGTATGAAACTGCTGAGATTGGGCAGGGGGAGGGAGAGTGGACTTGGCAGCTAGTGGACGGAGGCGAAGGGGAGGTGAGCTGGGGTCCGGAGGCGGAAGAATGTGGCGGTGGAGGAATACGGAGGCCACGATGCAGACGACGTCTACACCGAGGAGCGTTGTCCTCAACAGTGACACAGTCAGTTCGTGGCCACACGCTTTATCAACGGGTGAAAGCTAAGCAAGAGACAAACTTCTGGAGGTGATTCCTGACAGGAAAAGGATGATAAAGTTCATAAAATGTTATATCAACGTATGTCCTTAAATGGAAAGTGAGTCTACAATAAAGCGACTATTACTGTACACAAAAAAAAACAGTCTTAGCTACAAAGTTATTTTTATTAGAAATAATGCGTTTCGCCTGCTTAAGTCTTCACCAGACATCAAGAGCAGTTCATGTCACCGGCTGGAAAGGCCATTGGTCAGAAGTGATGTCCAATAAATCATTAACGAAACGCAGCGTAAAGCCACATGTACATCGCGTAAACCGTTCGTAAGGCGGCCACATTAGCCATCGTTAACCAATATGGCCGCCTTGTAGACGCTCTACTCACATGATTGTCAGGTTTACGTTATACCTCAGGGTCTGAGAGTTCATCACTTGACTTGCGAAGTATGTTAATGCCGCATCTCATAAACAAAACACATGCAGTGAGCGTAAATGTCTCGCAATTGTGACATCAATACTTTTCCACGCAAAGACTGAAATTATCGGATGATAAAATACACATTAAATGGATCCTGAGGTACCTCTGGCTGCTACGAAAATCTCGACACATCTCGCGATCAGAGCTTCAAATGGTTCAAATGGCTTTAAGCACTATGGGACTTGGCATCTGAGCTCATCAGTCCCCTAGACTTAGAATTACTTAAACCTAACTAACCTAAGGCCAATCCACACACATCCATGCCCGAGGCAGGATTCAACCTGCGACGGTAGCAGCAGCACGGTTTCGGAGTGAAGCGCCTAGAACCGCTCGGCAACAGTGACCGGCGCTATCAAAACTTGAAAGAATCAAGCAACAACTCTAATGATAATGTTGTTGTTGAATACATGAGTACCTACAGGGAAAACAACTCTTAATGAAGAAACACGTCTGCTGAAGGCATCTGATCACGACATTCTCTACTAGAGTTTAATTTAAAAAATGAATGAGCACATGACATACGAAATAGAATAGTTAAATGCCGTGCGGAGAGGCCGTATGGTTAGAGGCGACATGTCACGGATTCCGCGGCCCCTCCCGCTGGAGGTTCGAGTCCTCGCTCGGGCATGGGTATGTGTGTTGTTATTAGCATAAATTAGTTTAAGTAGTGTGTATGTCTAGGGACCGATGAACTCAGCAGTTTGCTTCCTTAGGAATTCACACACATTTGAACATTTTGAATCTTAAGTTTCACTTTAGTAGTGGCGACGAACGTAAATGAATTCAGAAAGATGGTGTTCAAATTACACATTATTTCAACTCAAGACATTGCTCGTATAACATGGAAGAGCACAGTTGTTGCTGCATAAACTACTTGGAAATCTAAATTTCTTCATAACAAATAACTTATCCACAAACTACCATAAACAAGAAACCTATGAAAATATCAAGACTTGTTAAATGAATGAGGATAAGGTCTAATCAGTTCACCTATGATTCGGATGTAAGTACAGAAGCGGACTCGTTGCCCTGATTGAGTGGCTGACGCGATATGAACCAGGACTCCGTATAATTTCTCGCAAACTCCTCAATAACAGCTTCCCCAGAAGTTGGATTTGACGAGGAGGCTCTGGCTATATTGATCACCAGACTTTAATGCTGTTCACTTGAACCGCAGGCGAGTCTAAAAAGTGTTGTCTATTTCATAATGATTACTCCTGATTTTGGGTTCATATTCTTGTTACATCGCATGACAAACATCGATTCGTTGTACCTTGCCAGGATCGTGGATATGTCTACTTTTATGTGGTGTGTAAATATTACATTTCAGTGGAAAATGAGGTGGCATACTCTGAAATGTTTAACAGAAAGCGTCTTTCTTCGACCATATTCTGGCGAGTGTTTACTCTGAGGACTGGTAGGAGCCATACCGTAATGAAGGAGAAAAGTTTCCTTCTTACAGTTTAAAGATAGAAAACTTTATTATTTGCAGGCGGGTTTTCGTGATTCGGAACTGCTCGCATACTGTCTTTTTCAGGTTCTCGGCAAGCATGCGCACTGATCATCATGGAGATTTCACAACACCGTAAATTAATACATGGTTTCACACAAGTACAAGACAACTAAGCATATCACGAGGACCATACATAACGGCGAATGACAATATGAATGTTTCCAATTTCACGGGGGGCCCTGATGTAAACACTGCAACAATGATCAATGAAATAGTAATACAATTCAGGGGTCCAGCAACTTGGGAATCGCGATCACATGGCGCATTAAGATCCGAAATCAAATAAATTAAACACGTGATTTAGCACTTTAAGTAAATTTATTTGCATAAAAAGAAAACAGGTGTGAAAGGCAACAACAGAGCTTGCATTTACGCTTTTCACCTTCTTCGTACGTATTAACAGGAGGTGAATTGCAGCAATTACTACAACAAAGGACTAGCTCAAGACAAAGTAAATCCGCCTACAAATAGAGGATGGTTGTATCTTTAAACAGTGAAATGGAAGTCCTGTGGAAGATGCCCACTAGCAAGACCAAAGAAGAGATGGAGGGATGGAATCCATGAGGACTTGCTGCATATTGGAATAAAGAATGATTAGCAGCAGGAGGCACGAAAAAGAACCCAGTGGAGGAGGAACCTTGTAGCAGCACGCGGTCCTCTGGGCCTGATCGCGTAAAGAAAGTAAATAAGTGTAGCGCGCGGATTTCCTGTGACCTCCGGTGAATATTACGCGTGTTGTTAATGACATTTCGTGTGAACGTGGCCTCATTAGTGAACAGAATTAATGGAAGCAAATGGCGAATGTGATTTAACGAGTGACAAATTTCAAGTCGTGTAGAATTGTCGCCAATGTGGAGATTGTGGACACGATGTATGTGAAATGGATACGAGTATTTTCAGACGTAATTGTCGTGACACCCTTGTTCGCGGGACACTGATATGTGCAGAATGTCATGGCGTACCGTTGGTGTTTCTACTTGTACCATTTCATCAATGTGCTGCTGTTCCTGCGCAGGTTACTGAAGTATACAATCAGACGAAAAATGGTAATTTGGAAAATAACTGCTGCTGAAAACTCTCGTAAGCACCTCATGATCAGTAATTCTACGTGTCGAAAATCGCTGACGGTATTCTTCGACAGCAGCGGGAGCACTACTTTGGCACCTAAAGAGGTGGTTGCGATAAAACACATACGTGCGAGCCTCTAACCCAAAAACAAATGAACATTAAATGTGTTCTGTCTCGGAAACCATTCGGAATAGGGCAAAAGACGATATGTTTTTTGTTGCTATTGAGCGTTCCTGTTATACCCCTGAATATTGGACATTCCTCCTGGGACACCCTGTATAATATTTGTTAGAATCATATGATGCCAGTTGAATCACTTCATTTCCTTTCATTGTTCGACTTCTCTACACCACAAATATTATCTTTAAGTGACACGACCCTTACATCGTTAGATGTTGTTGCAACTCCAGTGAGTAGTACTTTTTCTCTCACTCTCTCTCTCTCTCTCCCTCTCCCTCTCCCTCTCCCTCTCCCTCTCCCTCTTCCTCTCCCTCTCCCTCTCCCTGTCCCTCTCCTTCCCTCCCTCTCTCCTCTCTCTCTCTCTCCTTTTCTCTCTTTCTCTCTCTCTCTCTCTCTCACTCCCAAACACACACACTAGTGCGATCCCCCACATACTATAAGCATGCGACAGTATTAAAGACCATAGCCGACATAATAGAAATGGCCGGGCAAGAAAGTGGAGTGGCGTGGTGGCGGAGCGTTTGACCAGTCGGTACTGCATGGAGCCCAAGGGAGAGTGAGTGTACTTTGACACCCCCCCCCCCTCAACGACAGAGAACGGTGTTCTTTGTGGCCTATGTGATGAACAATTTCGCGCTAATTACGGGCAATTATCGGTCGCCAGAAACTCTTCAGCCTATTTAATTTAAATAAGCCGGCGATGCCAATAACCCGAAATGTCATTTGCCACAGCCTGAAACCCTTTTAGTCATATTTGTTTAGTTATGCAAATATAAACTTCCGTTAATTATTCCTAGCTTTAGAAAGTAATTTACGGTTTTTGCTTTTTGTGTTACACACACACACACAAAGATAGAGAGAGAGAGAGAGAGAGAGAGAGAGAGAGAGAGGGGGGGGGGGGGGGGGGGGGAATTGGAGGGCCTGACGATAGGAGGGGGGATAGAGTGGATTGAATTAATGACGGACATATAAATGTAAACAGCCAAGCACGTGCAGCTACACAGACGGATTACTGTATAAACGTATAACTCAGTAACAGATAAAGTTCAGACGACACGACATGACCAGTATTGAAACACAGGTGTACTGCTCGGATCTTTATTCTGAGCGTCTGTCTTTAGGTTGCCATAGTTTCCCTAAAATAATTTAAAAATATGCGCAGATGGTTCCTTCAACAAATCCAGCAGTAGCTCCTGCTAGTGTGTTTCTTAAGTAAAGCTTGAAATTGCCTCTCTAACCATTTCGATGATGATAATACGTTAAGCTGCAATATTCCGACCTTTATTTGGGACGGTGCCAGTATATTTACTCGAGCAACGTAGATGCATGGATTCCTACTTTTGTAAACTGAGTAAACCTGAGACGTAGTTTACTGACCATTTCTCAAACAGATATAAAGTTAATGCCAAGGCAAACCCAGCTCCTTGAGAGAGGTACAGAAATAAGATTATTAACTATTACGTAACAGTACATCTACAATGAATGCACGACATTATACCATTTACCTTTCCAGCCGATTTCTAGGAATAGGATTTTTTTTTTCCTTTTTTAGATATGGTAGGCACATAAGTGATGCTGTGGTTTTCTTCTCTCCTGCTGTCTGATTTGTACAGTCTGAAGTAGAAGACATTTTTAATTGAGTCGCGAAATATTTCGCCACACATGGAGATCTCAGCAACTAACTAAGTTTTCCTCGCACTCAACGGATCTTTTTTCAAGTTATTCATTCCTTTCTTTTATTAACACTACATATCTAACGCGTAAAAAATTCTCTAAATTTTTTAAGACATTCTAAAATTTGCGTTTTACTGTTGCCACTTCCAATGCACAGCTAATTACTCTTCAATCTTTAGCGCATAAACATCCGACTTGCATTATGTTCCTGTAAGGGACTCACATCGAATTTTATCACTGTCTGTTCTTCCTCGTGCTTCGTTGTTTTGTACTTAAATTTTCACGTACTTCCCTACCTGGGCATTTTAAATGATTTTGCTTTCTTTCTTCCAATTTTTCGATGAACCAGCTTTCATTTAAATACTATATAATGTACATTTTCATAGTCTGCATACACCTTAACTAGGCTCGCCTTATGACTGCTTTGTTTTGGTACATCCATCGGTCCTAGTATGTTTTTCTGACTCGTATCCTTCATCTATCTCTGGGAACGTCTGCAAATTTTGGAAATTCAGATTTGCACAGATGTTAGCAGTCTACGCTGAAATATGTATTCCTCTATGGCTGGAAGTTAGCTCAAAGGTTCAGGAAGGCAACGGTATACCACCTCCAGTAGAACCACTCCTAGCAAAGACCGTGGTATTCGAGCGAACCTTCGGGTTAACACTAGCTTTATCTATTTTTTTAGTTAGCTGTTGGAACAACATAGTCGTTGAATTTCAGTTATGATATGGTGTTTTAAACAATCTGGGAAAAAGGCAAATTAGGTAGTAGCAGAATAATAATGAAGCAAGCAATCACTCATCATCCTCAGTACTCAGTTTTAGATCGGTACACGTCAGCAGTGCAAATGCTGATAACGACTCTTTCATGACGTTCACGGTATACACCCTGCCTGAGGATACATCTTTATTCCAAAAGTTGTTTCATTCACAGGTCATCATCACAGTGTTCTGTACACATGAACAAGACAAGAGAGCATATAAGTGTCAATAATAAACGTACAAATACAGATCAGTAAACATACTGGAGAAAGAGCTTACAGTAGTTACAATATCTACAATTTAGCGAGTACATAGGAACTTAAGTGTAAACCATAAAAGGGTCTAAAACATAAATGTCGTAACATCGTTGACTCTTTGTGGTTTTGTCGTCCTCAGTCGCGTGTAATATGATGCTGATAATGGCTGTTTTAGACTCATCTACCACAAATGAATGAAACAATTTTTTTGTTACACGCGTTTCGCCTGGACATTGTATATTGACGCTATAAACAATTTTGGCACATTGAGCTGATCTATGCTGTAATGATAGTACAAATTTCTGCTTACAAAGTTCGCTGATTCTGGTCTGTGTGTGTTTTTTTTCTGTTTTACAGTGGCTTCTTCTGATTTCTACAATACAAAATCTCGTTTCCACAGCACCAGGAACTGAACAGTTGTTTACGTGATGTCCTATTTTGGATTTTGATGCCAACTGCTGAATGTCGTTACCAACTACTGAAGACGTGTTTGTGATATCAGTGATCCTTCCCTCTCATGTGTATGTGTGTGTGTGCGTGTGTGTGTGTGTGTGTGTGTGTGTGTGTTCCACTTATTTTCCTAACATGGTTGTATGGTTGTGAGGATTCATTTTCCAATTACTTTTTACTCTCATTAAGTTTAGAAGAGAGTTTGCCTTGATGTGTGTGTCAGTCGTTTATCAAATGATTGTACTTTGCTATGGCTTTCTGTCACTATCACTTCCACAACCAGAATGCCATAGCAGTCAATAAACGAGCTATAAACGAAGAGACACACCATACACATCAACACAAACACTCTGCTAAACTTAATAAAAGTTATGAAAAAGTAATTGAAAAAACCCTTGCGTATAGACAACCAATTTAAAACAAATACACGCACACACACACACACACACACACACACACATATGCCAGACGCATACATCACTGGTATGACAAATACGCACTCAACAGTTGGTAATACTATAGAACAGTAGACGACACCTACCAAAACCTAACATCAAGAAAACAAATTATTGTGCTTCCGAGATATTTAAAATCACTTACACAGGCTCTAAATTAGAAAAATGTACATTAATGCGGATGAGTAGGACATGCAAATCCGTAATGTTCTCATACAGCATTAGTAGTGTCCTGGTTGACACAGTCACGTCGTTTAAATATCTGAGCGTAACGTTGTAAAGCGGCATGAAAAGGAACGGGCGTATTTAGGAAAGACGGATGGTAGATTTCGATTTATTGGGAGAATATTTACGAAAGTGTGGTTCATCTGTAAAAGCGACCGCAAATAAATGCTAATGAGGCCTATTGTTGAGTACTGCTCGAGCATTTGGGATGCTCTTCAGGTTGCAATAAGGAGGGCGTCGAAGCATTTCAGACGCTGCCTCCTAGATGTATTACTGGTTGGTTCGAACATCTCGCAAGTGTTACGGAGATTTTCCGAAGATTTCAAATGGAGGAGGCGACGTTCTTTTCAAGGAACGCTGTTGAGAAAATATAGAGAACAGACATTTGAAGCTGAGTGCAGAACGATCCTACTGCCGCCAAGAGGAGATAAAGACAGGTGCTTCTCCCTCGCTCTGTCTGCTACTGGAACACGAAAGGAAGCGATTAGCACTGTACGGTGACTTGCGGATGTAGAAGATATCTGGCATATTGCACGTTCTACGATCACGTACCTGCACTGTCAAAGTAGACCAATGGTGTCCATTTGTCGAGTGATACGGCGACCCCGTCTGAGTTGGCCGGCAAAGGGCTGGGAGCAGTGTGGGCGCTGACACGTTTTACGGCCCCGGAGGGCGTCTACCCGAGCCAAGATTTGGGTCGTGGCCGGGCCTGCGGAAGAGGCTGGAGGCGGCGAGTTGGGCATGGACCACACGTAGCGCGCGTTAATTAATTGGGCGGCGTCGCGGGTCACGTGCGGCCCGAAGCGGCGCGGCCCGCGCGAAATGAGCCGCCACCGCCGCCTCCGGAGGCGGAGACGGGGCCTGGGCCACCAGGTGGGCGACGCGTGGGCGGCGGCGGCGACCTTTATTTCATTTCCCGCTGCGGGAAGGGCTGCTGCACGCGGGAAGCCAGCGGCGTCCTGCCCTGCCTGAGCGCCTTCTTGCGTTCTTCGCGTTCTGTCGTTTGAATTTTTCGAATAAACCGAACACACACACACACACACACACACACACACACACACACACACACACAGAGAGAGAGAGAGAAAGTGAGATACAGAGGGGGAGAAATGAAGTTGGAAGGGAGAGAGAGAGACAGAGAGAGAAGGGGGGGAGAGCGGGGGGGGGGGGGCGGGAGGAGAGAGAGAGAGAGAGAGAGAGAGAGAGACCAGCAGAAGTTATTCATCATACACAGGTTGTTTCAACTGCTCCTTACCAACTACTAGGACGAGGGGAATACGGTAACGCGAATACGAACACATCTCTTGTTTTGTGTCCACGTAGTATGTTTTAATTGTCCAGAAGGCTTTTAACATTCGTGATTTTCTGTCATAAAGGTCATATTTCGTAACAGTTGACGGAAAGTTGTTGAGTAAGACAGAAGTAAGTTCTGGAGTACCCCAAGGAAGTGTTATGGGCCCCGTGTTGTTCCTGATCTACACAAATGATTTAAGAGACAATCTGAGCAGTCCTCCTAGACTGTTTGCATCTGATGCTGTCATTTACCGTCTTTAAAGTCATCGGATCATCAAAACGAATTGCAAAATGATTTAGACAAAATATCCCTTCGGTGCAAAAAATTGTTGTTGACACTAAGTAATGAAAAGTCTGAAGTCATCCTCATGAATATTGAAAGGGACCTGCTAAATTTTGGCTACACGATAAACCACAGAAACCTAAATTCTGTAAACTCAACTAAATACTTAGGGATTACAATTACGAACAACTTAAACTCTAACGATCACATAGATTTCGCTGGGAGGGAAGTAAACCAAAGACAACGATATATTGTCAAACACTTAGACAATGTAACAGGTCTACTAAAGAGTCGCCTTACACTACGCTTGTCCGCCCACTTCTCGGATAATGCTTTGAAGCGTGGATCCACATCAGAAACGAGTGACGGGGGACACTGAAAAAGTTCAAAGAAGGAAATTCGTTGTGTATAAGGTTCAGATGGTTCAAACGGCTCTGAGCACTATGCGACTTAACTTCTGATGTCATCAGTTGCCTAGAACTTAGAACTAATTAAACCTAACTAACCTAAGGACATCACACACATCCATGCCCGAGGCAGGATTTGAACCGGCGACCGTAGCGGTCGCTCGGTTCCAGACTGTAGCGCCTAGAAGCGCACGGCCCCTCCGGCCGACTGTGTATAAGGGAAAGAGTTCCACAGGTACGACATACGAATTGATGTGGCTGTCGTTGAAACAAAGTCGCTTTTCGCTGCGGCAAGACCTTCTCATAAAATTTCAATCGCCAACTCTCTCCACAGATCATGAAAATATTTTTTTAGCGCCCAACTAGATAGCGAGAAATGATCATTGCAATAAAAACAGGAGAAATAAGAGAAATCAGACCTCGCGCGGAAGATTTACGCATTCGTTTTTTTCGCGCTCCGTTCGAGACCGAAACGGGCGATGAACCCTCTGCCAGGCACTTAATTGTGAACTGGAGAGTAGTCATGAAGATGTAGATGAGCAGCCACTTAAAGTACGGGATAAGCACATGTGACAAAACGGCAGTCGTTCCCACGACACACATGCTAATAATCTTCGACATTGGCCTCGCATTTATTCGAATTTATCACCTAGCGCAAAGTCCGAACCGCCTGGAAAAATGTGGAGGTGATTCTTGTATATAAGAAGTGTGAATTCCGGATGCTCTTATATAAGGAGGGTGAAACAACACTCCTGCCCTATGACAGACCAATATCCTTGATTTCGGTTTGCTGCAGAATTCTTTAGCATTTTCTAAGTTCGAGCAAAATAAAATTCATTGGGATGGAGAAGTTTGTGTCCACAAGTCAGCGCGGCTTCAGGGAGCACCACTCAGGGAGAACTCAGCTTGCCTTTTCCCTGCTCATCATCTTGGGATCCATTGAAGAAGGGCAAAAGGCAGATTCCTGGCCGTGCGGGATAGCTGCGTGGTCTTGGGCGTCTTGTCACGGTCCGCAAGGCTCCCTCCGTCGGAGGGTCGAGTCCTCCCTCGGGCATGGGTGTGTTAGTTGTCCTTAGCTTAAGTTAGTTTCAGTTAGGTTAAGTAGTGCGTGAGCTTAGGGACCGATGACCTTAGCAGTTTGATCCCGTAAGACCTTACCACCTTACCACCGAAGATTCCTGAATTTCCGGATGTGTTTGACGTAATGCCAACTGCAGACTGCTCAATAGAGTCCGAGAATATGGAATAGGTAGTCAGATATGTTAGCGACTCGAAGACTTTTTAAGTATTAGAACCCACTACGTTTCCCCGGACGGTGAGCGATGGGAGACAAGGATATCTTTAGGAATGGTTCATAGAAGTGTGCTACAGCCGCTCCTGCTGTTATACATACATAAAATTTCTGACAGACAGCATAACGCCAATGTGCAAATGTTTGCTGATGGCACTGTAGTGTATGGGAAAGGCCATCGGTGACTGGCTGCAGAGGAATGTATGATGATGTGGAGAGAAATTCTCTTTAGTATGATGATACAGGAACTTCGATTAAATGTCTAGGCGTAGCGCAGTACGTAACGCAACTGGCACATAACATCGGTTGTATGGAACGCGAATGGCCTTTTTGTTTTACTGGGAGAACTTTAGAAAACTGCACCTTATCTGTAGTGCAGACCACATTCACAACACTTGTGCCACCCATTCTTGGTTACTCCTCAAGTGTCTGGGATCCCCAACTGGATTAAAGGAATATATCCACAATATTCAGTGGCGTGCTTCTAGATTTTACCAGGATGTTTGATGAAAACACTTGTTTACCGGAAATTCTGAATGAACTCAAACGGCAATCCCCGGAGGAGTATTACATTCTTTTCGGGAAACAATGTTGAGAAATTTTGTCATCAAATAGCCACGAAAAGCTGTTAAATATTTATTTTACTGACCTGTAACTAGATTTGACTTAGTGGTCATGAACTTGCAGAAATTTTTGAAATTTTGTGGTGTATGCCACTGTTCATAATTTTGAAAAGTCTTCATGAATTCTTATCGCTGAGCGAATATGTGGTCCTAGCTCTAGACAACTGGTATACGCTACACACTGTAAAACTAGTGTACCGCTGTAAAGACAAGGTTAGTCAGGGCTCATACGGATACCAGGAGACAATAGTTTTCCCTTCGTTCCATTTTCAAGTGGAACAGGGAAGGTAATGACTAGCATAGGTACAAGGTTTCGTCCGCCATGCTCCACACGGTGGCTTCAGTACATGTACGTAGGTGAAAATGAAGATACTGTGTAACGTCGACTCTTGCTTTGACAATGTCCACAAGTGTCTTGAGGCACTCACTGTCGATTAGATCGAGTAGAGCTCTACTACTGCAAGGTTGTCGATTTCACCAGCTATTCCGAACAGTCCCACAAACTTTCTATGGGACAAAGACGGGCTCATTTAACAAGTCCGTCATTTTGCGAAAGGGTGTCTGAGTGCTTGTTAGACCAGAAAGCTATGCATGCAGCTCTGTGAACATCAGTGTTGCCTTCTTGTAAGATGAAAATCAACATAGTAAATCTGTCTGCAAGAGAACGCAGCACTAGATCACCGATTATGTTGAATTATACAACCAGGTCGACGGTGAACTACGCTCAACTAAATTTGGAGCTATGTGTTTGGAAACTCCATGCTAGTACCTTTCATTACATTTATTATTTTGATGATGGATCACACTGTTTGATTTATGTACCATAGTAGGTTTTTTTATGAGACTTGATATAGTACTTACGAACATTTAAGATACATGTATTTATCTCTGGGTGGTCAAAGTTTCATTGTGTTTTTGAAATATTGACCACAAATGGAGTGGTAATTGACAGTTGCAGTGCAAATATAGGCCGGTCAGTCTGTCCTCAGGTCCGTGCTAATTTAGATCACCTACAGTTTTTCCCATGCATTTTATAAAATATATTGTATTAATTGTTATGTAAAGCTTTAGTACAAGCCGCAAAGTTCACTATCTAAATATCACAGACGTGAACAAACAGCCATGATAATTACATTTCAATTTAAAATCGGTCAAAGAACACTCTGTATATGATAATGTGGATTTTTTTTTATATCCAAGCGATCGTCGACTTAATAAACTTTTATATAAACATTAAAAAGGTTGCATACTTCCAACTGTCAATGAATAAACTTCAAAAGAAAAACAAGAAGGGATATTTATTTGTGGCAGCTCATCTTTACATAAAACTAATGGATTCGACTGGAACCGGTGTTTCATGTCTAGTTCAAAAACAAGAAACAAATTTTCTGAAACGCCAGACATACAAGTTACGTCCAGAAGGTCTTCGCTGTACCTGTACGTAACTATTTCTTCCTCCAGCTCCTCCTCTGTTACTGCAATACGGCTGTAGAACAGTACTCACCAAACTACGTACGATACAGATCGATGTTGCGTTCAAGAGAAAACAAATTGCTTTTTCGGTTTTAATTCGCTTTGTTCTATCTCTTCTTATATCCTAATTCTCTTTCTTATCTTCAACAGGGAATCAAAGATGACTGCGAAGAAAAAGAACAAGGCGAGATGGAGGGAGGGACGGAGAAAGAATGGTGGCACATTGAGAGGAAGACTTCGCATATAAAGATTAAACACCATATGTTAAAAATATACATAAATAAAAATAAAAAAACCTAATACAGCTTACGATTAAAGCAAACGATGATCATTGTCAGCTTGTCAGCATATTGCCAATTTTTGCAAACGAACTGTCACTCTTCCATTTTTAACGCCAAACTGCAATTAAGATACACACAAAATGTAATAAGTACTAAACCAGATATGATGTAATTTGTATCACATCATGCAGTGTTGTGCATTTAGCTGTTTTGATCGTTGTTTAGAGGCAGTTGCTACAAAGAGACGACGGGCAATATGTTCTTACATCAGAATTGCAAAACTATCCTTCAAAGAAAACCGTTTTTTATATGCAACTCCGCAGTCGCTACCGACCCTACAGCCTGTCTCAAGGTCCGGCCATAATGACGACACAGATTTATCTCAAACTCAAATATTTCTTTTATGGTTTCTTTGAAAACGTTAAAACCACTGTGATATTCTGGCTTCCGTTTTCTCAGGAATGGAAGCACCCTTTGGTATAAATGACATCATATACCTATTCAGTAATCGTATATCGTACAGTGGAAATCATGGAGAGTTCCGTCGTCTCACTTGTTTCGGACTATAGGTGATAATCTTCCTGGAACAATTACTTGTATCGGATACCGCAGTTGGTGTATACATCTGCAATGACAACCAAATGCTGTACGCGTAGGACTATCTTTTCACTAGTGACAGTATCTCAGACCATTTAGAGCTGATGCTTGACAACTTGCAGCCAGCTTGTTACCTATTACCCTCCGCCATTTGTGAACGTGTAGCTCATCAGGATAGCGGAAGTTGTTGTTGCTGCAACTGTCAAAACACGGCATGCTTGCAGACACAGACTCTATCCCGTTAAAAGGACCAGCGTGCCACCAGAAGGTGAGACACTTTTCAGTGGCGACCTGGAATATCGTAAATAGTATGTCAATCCACGAAACGCCCAGTTAATGATTGGTCTGGTGTCAAGGGTGACTAGGTATAATTTCTAATGTGTAATTTGAAGATGACAACAGAGATGGGTCGTAATGTATCTATGCTGTATTACACACTCACTGTTCATATCTCTCTATGCGTTACTCATCATGGTTGATCTCCTATATAAAATCTTGAGTGAAAACCAAAATTTTTCACGTTCTCAGGGTTAAAAACTGCAAACATCCATGTGATTGCAAGTATCTTTAAAGTTTAAATAGAAAAATAAAGCATATTTGTCGTGACTGATGCATAATAACAAAGGATCAGAATAATAAATATTTCTTACTACAAACCCCTTTCGTTATCACATATACTGTCCCTGTCTGCCTCCAGACCACATAACCACCACCGATTGGAATAACAGCCAAGCATTTTCACGAGCCAAGGAGTCACTGTCAATAATGACCACACCCAGGGGTTGCGATAGTTTCTTCTTCATTCCTCTTCTTCCATTAAAAGATGACGAGTTTCTATTCATGGCCATTGTCGTTGTTAAGTAACTCTAAGAAAAAGTCCTCCGAGGTGTGTAATGGATATCACGTTTTATTTTCTCCCGAATCACTTTTGCTTCTTTTGTTAGACCATAAGAGATTTTTCATTCATAAAATAGAAGTTTGATGATTACAGTTTTTCTTAAAAGTATCACCGATGTCTAAGCAATGTCTATGCAGCCTAGTATATTACTATTATTAAAATAAATGTTCACTTACAGTTTGAAGCTACCGAGCAAATGACGCCTTCATAAGGTGAGCTTACCTGTAAAAGAGAAAATAAATTATCACAATACGCACAAAAATACGCCAGAAAAACATGTTAGAAAGTAAAATTTCATTTCGTAAGACAATATTTTAAATTGCGTTAACACTGTTTAAAAACACTCCGCCCTCATTAATACATTTCGTTAACATGTAAAGTGCGTTTAAATAACACGCATTAAATAAATTGATGTTCTGGAATCATGCTGACGCGATCTGATCAAAGTGTAAGCAGTCTCCAATAAAATGTCT